>NC_086453.1:301778320-302378320 GCF_028390025.1 Pseudophryne corroboree | reverse complement strand
CTGTTAGGGGGTAAGTGAGGGGGTCAATGTGTTCTGTGGGGGGAATGCGTGAGATGTGAGGGGCTCAGTGAGTGCTGTTAGGGGGTAAGTGAGGGGGTCAATGTGTGCTGTGGGGGGCAATGAGTGAGATGTGAGAGGGTCAATGTGTGCTATTAGGGGGTAAGTGAGGGGGTCAATGTGTGCTGTGGGGAGAATGCGTGAGATTTGAGGAGGTCAGTGAGTGCTGTTAGGGGGTAAGTGAGGGGGTCAATGTGTTCTGTGGGGGGAATGCGTGAGATGTGAGAGGGTCAATTTGTGCTGTTAGGGGGTAAGTGAGGGGGTCAATGTGTGCTGTGGGGGGCAATGAGTGAGAAGTGAGGAGGTCAGTGAGTGCTGTTTTGGGGTAAGGAGGGGGTCAATGTGTTCTGTGGGGGGAATGCGTGAGATGTGAGGGGCTCAGTGAGTGCTGTTAGGGGGTAAGTGAGGGGGTCAATGTGCTCTGTTGGGGGAATGCGTGAGATGTGAGAGGGTCAATGTGTGCTGTTAGGGGGTAAGTGAGGGGGTCAATGTGTTCTGTGGGGGGAATGCGTGAGATGTGAGAGGGTCAATGTGTGCTGTTAGGGGGTAAGTGAGGGGGTCAATATGTGCTGTGGGGGTCAATGAGTGAGATGTGAGGAGGTCAGTGAGTGCTGTTAGGGGGTAAGTGAGGGGGTCAATGTGTTCTGTGGGGGGAATGCGTGAGATGTGAGGGGCTCAGTGAGTGCTGTTAGGGGGTAAGTGAGGGGGTCAATGTTTTCTGTGGGGGGAATGCGTGAGATGTGAGAGGGTCAATGTGTGCTGTTAGGGGGTAAGTGAGGGGGTCAATGTGTGCTGTGGGGGTCAATGAGTGAGATGTGAGGAGGTCAGTGAGTGCTGTTAGGGGGTAAGTGAGGGGGTCAATGTGTTCTGTGGGGGGAATGCGTGAGATGTGAGGGGCTCAGTGAGTGCTATTAGGGGGTAAGTGAGGGGGTCAATGTGTTCTGTGGGGGGCAATGAGTGAGATGTGAGAGGGTCAATGTGTGCTATTAGGGGGTAAGTGATGGGGTCAATGTGTGCTGTGGGGGGCAATGAGTGAGATGTGAGAGGGTCAATGTGTGCTATTAGGGGGTAAGTGAAGGGGTCAATGTGTGCTGTGGGGGGCAATGAGTGAGATGTGAGAGGGTCAATGTGTGCTGTGGGGGGAATGCGTGAGATGTGAGAGGGTCAATGTGTGCTGTTAGGGGGTAAGTGAGGGGGTCAATGTGTTCTGTGGGGGGAATGCGTGAGATGTGAGGAGGTCAGTGAGTGCTGTTAGGGGGTAAGTGAGGGGGTCAATGTGTGCTGTGGGGGGAATGCGTGAGATGTGAGGGGCTCAGTGAGTGCTGTTAGGGGGTAAGTGAGGGGGTCAATGTGTTCTGTGGGGGGAATGCGTGAGATGTGAGGGGCTCAGTGAGTGCTGTTAGGGGGTAAGTGAGGGGGTCAATGTGTGCTGTGGGGGGCAATGAGTGAGATGTGAGAGGGTCAATGTGTGCTATTAGGGGGTAAGTGAAGGGGTCAAAGTGTGCTGTGGGGGGGAATGAGTGAGATGTGAGGAGGTCAGTGAGTGCTGTTAGGGGGTAAGTGAGGGGGTCAATGTGTGCTGTGGGGGGAATGCGTGAGATGTGAGGAGGTCAGTGAGTGCTGTTAGGGGGTAAGTGAGGTGGTCAATGTGTTCTGTGGGGGGAATGCGTGAGATGTGAGGGGCTCAGTGAGTGCTGTTAGGGGGTAAGTGAGGGGGTCAATGTGTTCTGTGGGGGGAATGCGTGAGATGTGAGGGGCTCAGTGAGTGCTGTTAGGGGGTAAGTGAGGGGGTCAATGTGTGCTGTGGGGGGAATGCGTGAGATGTGAGGGGCTCAGTGAGTGCTGTTAAGGGGTAAGTGAGGGGGTCAATGTGTTCTGTGGGGGGAATGCGTGAGATGTGAGGGGCTCAGTGAGTGCTGTTAGGGGGTAAGTGAGGGGGTCAATGTGTGCTGTGGGGGGCAATGAGTTAGATGTGAGAGGGTCAATGTGTGCTATTAGGGGGTAAGTGAAGGGGTCAATGTGTGCTGTGGGGGGGGATGAGTGAGATGAGAGGAGGTCAGTGAGTGCTGTTAGGGGGTTAGTGAGGGGGTCAATGTGTGCTGTGGGGGGCAATGAGTGAGATGTGAGAGGGTCAATGTGTGCTGTTAGGGGGTAAGTGAGGGGGTCAATGTGTTCCGTGGGGGGCAATGAGTGAGACGTGAGAGGGTCAATGTGTGCTATTAGGGGGTAAGTGAGGGGGTCAATGTGTGCTGTGGGGCGAATGCGTGAGATGTGAGGAGGTCAGTGAGTGCTGTTTTGGGGTAAGTGAGGGGGTCAATGTGTTCTGTGGGGGGAATGCGTGAGATGTGAGGGGCTCAGTGAGTGCTGTTAGGGGGTAAGTGAGGGGGCCAATGTGTTCTGTTGGGGGAATGCGTGAGATGTGAGAGGGTCAATGTGTGCTGTTAGGGGGTAAGTGAGGGGGTCAATGTGTTCTGTGGGGGGAATGCGTGAGATGTGAGAGGGTCAATGTGTGCTGTTAGGGGGTAAGTGAGGGGGTCAATGTGTGCTGTGGGGGTCAATGAGTGAGATGTGAGGAGGTCAGTGAGTGCTGTTAGGGGGTTAGTGCGGGGGTCAATGTGTGCTGTGGGGGGCAATGAGTGAGATGTGAGGAGGTCAGTGAGTGCTGTTTTGGGGTAAGTGAGGGGGTCAATATGTTCTGTGGGGGGAATGCGTGAGATGTGAGGGGCTCAGTGAGTGCTGTTAGGGGGTAAGTGAGGGGGTCAATGTGTTCTGTTGGGGGAATGCGTGAGATGTGAGAGGGTCAGTGTGTGCTGTTAGGGGGTAAGTGAGGGGGTCAATGTGTTCTGTGGGGGGAATGCGTGAGATGTGAGAGGGTCAATGTGTGCTGTTATGGGGTAAGTGAGGGGGTCAATGTGTGCTGTGGGGGTCAATGAGTGAGATGTGAGGAGTTCAGTGAGTGCTGTTAGGGGGTAAGTGAGGGGGTCAATGTGTTCTGTGGGGGGAATGCGTGAGATGTGAGGGGCTCAGTGAGTGCTGTTAGGGGGTAAGTGAGGGGGTCAATGTGTCCTGTGGGGGGAATGCGTGAGATGTGATGAGGTCAGTGAGTGCTGTTAGGGGGTAAGTGAGGGGGTCAATGTGTTCTGTGGGGGGAATGCGTGAGATGTGAGGGGCTCAGTGAGTGCTGTTAGGGGGTAAGTGAGGGGGTCAATGTGTTCTGTGGGGGGAATGCGTGAGTTGTGAGGGGCTCAGTGAGTGCTGTTAGGGGGTAAGTGAGGGGGTCAATGTGTTCTGTGGGGGGAATGCGTGAGATGTGAGGGGCTCAGTGAGTGCTGTTAGGGGGTAAGTGAGGGGGTCAATGTGTGCTGTGGGGGGCAATGAGTTAGATGTGAGAGGGCCAATGTGTGCTATTAGGGGGTAAGTGAAGGGGTCAATGTGTGCTGTGGGGGGGAATGAGTGAGATGAGAGGAGGTCAGTGAGTGCTGTTAGGGGGTTAGTGAGGGGGTCAATGTGTGCTGTGGGGGGAATGCGTGAGATGTGAGGAGGTCAGTGAGTGCTGTTAGGGGGTAAGTGAGGGGGTCAATGTGTTCTGTGGGGGGAATGCGTGAGATGTGAGGGGCTCAGTGAGTGCTGTTAGGGGGTAAGTGAGGGGGTCAATGTGTGCTGTGGGGGGAATGCGTGAGATGTGAGGGGCTCAGTGAGTGCTGTTAGGGGGTAAGTGAGGGGGTCAATGTGTGCTGTGGGGGGAATGCGTGAGATGTGAGGGGCTCAGTGAGTGCTGTTAGGGGGTAAGTGAGGGGGTCAATGTGTTCTGTGGGGGGAATGCGTGAGATGTGAGGGGCTCAGTGAGTGCTATTAGGGGGTAAGTGAGGGGGTCAATGTGTGCTGTGGGGGGCAATGAGTTAGATGTGAGAGGGTCAATGTGTGCTATTAGGGGGTAAGTGAAGGGGTCAATGTGTGCTGTGGGGGGGAATGAGTGAGATGAGAGGAGGTCAGTGAGTGCTGTTAGGGGGTTAGTGAGGGGTCAATGTGTGCTGTGGGGGGCAATGAGTGAGATGTGAGAGGGTCAATGTGTGCTGTTAGGGGGTAAGTGAGGGGGCCAATGTGTTCTGTGGGGGGCAATGAGTGAGACGTGAGAGGGTCAATGTGTGCTATTAGGGGGTAAGTGAGGGGGTCAATGTGTGCTGTTGGGGGAATGCGTGAGATGTGAGGAGGTCAGTGAGTGCTGTTAGGGGGTTAGTGAGGGGGTCAATGTGTGCTGTGGGGGGCAATGAGTGAGACGTGAGAGGGTCAATGTGTGCTATTAGGGGGTAAGTGAAGGGGTCAATGTGTGCTGTGGGGGGCAATGAGTGAGAAGTGAGAGGGTCAATGTGTGCTGTTAGGGGGTAAGTGAGGGGGTCAATGTGTTCTGTGGGGGGAATGCGTGAGATGTGAGGGGCTCAGTGAGTGCTGTTAGGGGGTAAGTGAGGGGGTCAATGTGTCCTGTGGGGGGAATGCGTGAGATGTGATGAGGTCAGTGAGTGCTGTTAGGGGGTAAGTGAGGGGGTCAATGTGTTCTGTGGGGGGAATGCGTGAGATGTGAGGGGCTCAGTGAGTGCTGTTAGGGGGTAAGTGAGGGGGTCAATGTGTTCTGTGGGGGGAATGCGTGAGTTGTGAGGGGCTCAGTGAGTGCTGTTAGGGGGTAAGTGAGGGGGTCAATGTGTTCTGTGTGTCAGGAATCGGCTTACCAGACTGGCTTCCGTCCGCCGCTGCGGACTCCGTCCTGGCTCCCTGCGGTCACCTGTCGCCTATGCCCCTGCCATGGGACATCATCAAGGTCCTGGGAACACTCCTGAGCCAGCGGGCGTGTGCGCGCCGCGTCCCCGCTGGGCCGCGGCGTGGGCGCCGCCATGACAGTTTCCAAACAGCTAGTATACTGCGGCCAATCCGGTGCGTGGCCGCACCCACTGTCCTTTCCTCCATCCAATCCCTGCACACCATGGGGTATATAGGAGGCTACAGTTTCACCTCACAGGCATCCTGGACTTTGTGTCATTCTGACAACCTGCATGAAAGGATCGGCTCCTGTTTCTCCTGAGTTCCTGGTTCTCTGCTAAGAACTTATACTCCTGGTGATTCTGCTTGCTCCCGTGGAACTTCAAGGCTCAGCAATACCAGCAACCTGCATTGGGCTTCACACTCATCACCACCTTGTGTGCTTCAGCCTGCAGTTGAAGACTAAACTCCAGGTGTGTTCATTCCTCCACCTGTGACACAGCTTGCTGCTGCCAGTGCTTCATCACCTGCACTGTGAGTTGGTCTCCTGCTTATGCTCAGGTTTGCAATATCCATCTACTGCCTTAGTTCTCTGTTTTATAACCCTGCTCTGGTTCCCAAACCAGAATCATTTCATTGACATTCATTCTGTTGTTTTATTTCCGGATATGATTTCTCAAGTCACCTATCATCCATTGCCATAGACTATTTGTTATCATTCCAAGTGTTTTCTCATCTGATATATTATTTCTGCTGCATTTCTGTTTAAACTTATCTGCTGAATAAAATACCTTTGCGCTCATGCGCAAGAACGTGATACAACCTCCTCGTCTCTTTCCTCCTACCTCCACTGACCCACTAGCGCCCCCTCCGGGGACACAGACCAAACACAATCTGACAGTAAGTCCAGGATCGATGGACTCGGATGGTGGACGGAGTGTGGGGTCAGAGGCCTTGCAAAATCTGGTCTCCCGTCTGGATGGTCAAGAGGTTGCGCAGCAGCAGATGCTTCACTTTCTACAAGGGATGTCCTCCCGATTGGATACACTGCAGCAGTCCCTGCCAAGTGTACTCTCACCTACTGTTACCCCAGCACCTGCCAGTGCTGTAAGTTCTTCTATGTCGGCTGCATCAGCTCCAGTGTCACGTCTGCACCTGCCCGTGCCGAGCAAATATGATGGCAGTCCTAAATTATGTCGCGGGTTTCTTAATCAGTGCGAAATACAGTTTGAGTTATTACCACATAACTTTCCTACACCAAGGTCCAAGGTTGCCTACATCATTTCCTTACTCTCTGGATCTGCTCTGAATTGGGTGTCTCCTTTGTGGGAACGTGCTGACCCTCTGATCAATAACTACTCTGACTTCGTGTCAACCTTTAGACGGATCTTTGACGAGCCTGGTCGTGCAACATCAGCTTCGGCAGACCTGATCCAACTTCGTCAAGGTAACCGAAGCATGGGACAATATGTCATCCAGTTCCAGACGTTGGCTGCAGAAGTCCAATGGAACAACCAAGCTCTGGTAGCAACCTTCTGGCACGGACTTTCGGATCGGATCAAGGACGAACTGGCAACCCGTGACATTCCTGTTCAACTGTCTGACTTGATCTCCCTGTGTATAAAGCTGGACTCTCGCATCCGCGAACGCAATAATGAACGCGCTCGGAGTGAACCTCGCAGAGTAAGGTTCATACCTTCTGTACAGTTTCAGCCTCCTTCTTCTGACGAGCCTATGCAGGTAAATAGGTCCCGCCTAACCCCTGAGGAGCGGGCAAGAAGAATACGAGAGAGGCTTTGCCTATACTGTGCTGCTGCGGGTCATCAAATTAACTCCTGCACGATGCGTTCGGGAAACGCCAGATCCTGACTTGTAAGGGAGGAGTCAAGTTAGGATCATTCAGTCAAGCTCCTTCTCAACAAGATCTCATTCTTCCAGTGACGTTAGAAACTTCCGTTGGGCTCCAGTCTGCGTCAGCATTAGTGGACTGCGGTGCTGCAGGAAATTTTATCACCCAAGCTGCGGTAAACAAATTTTGCTTGTCTACCTGTGAACTCTCTTATCCTGTATACATTACTGCTGTGGATGGTAGTAGAATCTCTAAAGGGAACATTTCACATCAAACTACCCCAGTGGTTCTGGGAGTTGGATTTCTCCATTCAGAAGTGATCAAGTTCCTGGTCATCCCTCAAGCCACCCAGGAGATTGTCTTGGGCATGCCTTGGCTTCAACTACATAACCCACAGTTCGACTGGACAACGTTGCAGCTTACCTCATGGAGTTCACACTGTCATCATTCCTGCTTAGCCCAAGTGTGTCCCATCAAGTCTACCGAAGTAAAGTCACAGCTAACACTCCCAGCAGCTTATCAAGATTTCGCAGACGTCTTCTGTGAAAAGGCTGCTGATATCCTGCCGCCCCATAGGGAATGGGATTGTCCCATCGATCTCCTTCCTGGCAAGAAGCCACCCAGGGGGCGCACCTACCCTTTGTCTGTTCCTGAAACAGAGGCGATGAGTAATTACATCAGAGAGAATCTTCAGAAAGGATTCATCCGTCCGTCATCTTCACCCGCTGGTGCAGGGTTCTTCTTCGTCAAAAAGAAGGATGGTGGATTACGTCCATGCATTGACTATCGGGGTCTCAATGACATTACCATCAAGAATAGTTATCCTCTACCACTTATTACCGAACTTTTTGATAGAGTTAAGGGGGCTCGCATCTTCACCAAGTTAGATCTCCGCGGTGCCTATAATCTCATCAGAATCCGGAGTGGTGACGAGTGGAAGACAGCCTTCAACACTCGAGATGGCCATTATGAATACCTGGTAATGCCATTTGGGTTAAGTAATGCTCCAGCGGTATTCCAACACTTCGTGAACGAGATCTTTCGTGATGTCCTGTATAAGTACCTTGTTGTTTACTTAGATGATATTCTTATCTTTTCTCAAGACCTTCCATCTCATCGCCTACAAGTCTGTGAAGTTCTCCGACGTCTTCGTGAGAACCGTCTCTACGGGAAATTATCTAAATGTACCTTCGAAGTTCCCTCTATACCCTTCCTGGGGTATATAATTTCCGGATCGGATCTTCAGATGGACCCGGCAAAATTGGAAGCCATTGCCAATTGGTCCATTCCAAACTCCCTCAAATCTATCCAGCGGTTCCTGGGTTTTGCCAACTATTATAGAAAATTTATTCGAGGATTCTCCACTCTCATCGCTCCTATTACCAACCTGACTCGGAAAGGGGCAGATCATTCCAACTGGTCAGAAGAAGCCTTGGCAGCCTTCCGGAAGATCAAGCTAGCCTTTATGTCTGCTCCAGTGCTGTCACAGCCAGATGTCAACAGGCCGTTCGAGTTGGAGGTAGATGCCTCTACAGTTGGGGTTGGAGCTGTTCTCTCCCAGAAGGGATCTGATGGGAAAGTTCACCCTTGTGGATTCTTTTCTCGCAAGTTTCTTCCCGCAGAAGCTAACTACTCCGTGGGAGATCAAGAGTTACTGGCAATCAAACTGGCTCTCGAGGAATGGAGATATCTCCTAGAAGGGGCTAAACATCCGTTTAACATCTTCACGGATCATAAAAACCTGCTATACCTAAAAGCAGCTCAGTGCCTTAACCCTCGCCAGTCCAGGTGGGCTATGTTTTTCTCACGTTTTAATTTCAGGCTTCATTTCCGCCCAGGTTCACAGAATGTGAAAGCCGACGCATTATCCCGGTCCATGGAATCAGAAGAGGGAACATCTGACTCTGTGCCACATTCCATCCTGAGTCCCGTGGTTTTCGCTGCCTCTCAAGTCTCTCCAGCTCCACCTCCGGGTAAGACTTTTGTTTCCCCAGAACTCCGTCCCAAGTTGCTAGCTTGGGCCCACCAATCCAAGTTCTCTGGTCATCCTGGTGTCCTGAAGACATTCAAGTTCCTTTCTGCATCATATTGGTGGCCGAAGATGAAAGTGGACATCCAGGACTTCGTGGCATCCTGTCCGAAATGTGTGCAGCACAAGACTCCTCGTCAGTCTCCAGCAGGTCAGTTACAACCCTTATCTGTCCCTAATCGTCCTTGGTCTCACCTATCAATGGATTTTATCACTGATCTTCCACCTTCTCAGGGACATAACACTATTTGGGTTGTAGTGGACAGATTTTCCAAGATGGCTCATTTCGTTCCTCTCCAGGGTCTCCCTTCTGCCCCGAAACTTGCCCAGATCTTCCTACAGGAGATCTTCCGTTTACACGGTTTACCCTCCGAAATAATATCTGATCGGGGGGTACAGTTTGTAGCGAGGTTTTGGAGGGCCCTCTGTTCTGCCATGCAGATAAAATTGAAATTCTCGTCATCATACCATCCTCAGACGAATGGGCAGACAGAGAGAGTCAATCAAGAACTTGAGACTTTTCTAAGGTTATATGTGACATCCTCCCAGGATGATTGGTTCAATCTGCTCCCATGGGCCGAGTTCGCCCATAACTTTCGTTACCACACTGCTACAGACACGACACCATTCTTTGCAGTCTACGGGCAACATCCTCGAGTACCTGAATTCCAAGAACTCCCTCACTTGGATGTTCCTGCTGCCACTACTGCTCTGACTCAGTTTTCCTCCATTTGGAAAAGAATTCATGTTTCCCTCAAAAAAGCCTCCAGTCGATACAAGATCTACGCCGACCGCAAGAGACGTGCGGTTCCCCATTTGAAACCGGGGGACAGGGTTTGGTTATCAACCCGCAACCTTCGTCTCAGGGTCCCATCCATGAAGTTTGCACCACGCTTCATTGGTCCTTACCCTATTGAGAGTGTCATCAACCCAGTGGCTTACAAGTTGAAATTACCACCTTCACTTCGTATTTCTAATGCCTTTCACATTTCTCTCCTCAGACCTCTAATCCTAAACCGCTTTCAGAATACTCTTCCAGTAGGTCCCAAGGTTCGAACTCAGCGGGGCGTGGAATTTGAGATCAACAAGATTCTGGACTCTCGTTGCCGGTATGGACGTCTCCAGTACCTGGTCGATTGGTTCGGTTATGGCCCAGAGGAGAGAAGCTGGGTGAATTCATCTGATGTCCATGCTCCTAGGTTGGTCCGTATCTTCCACAGCACTCATCCCTCCAAACCACGTGGGTGTTCGGTGTCCACCCCTAAAGGAGGGGGTACTGTCAGGAATCGGCTTACCAGACTGGCTTCCGTCCGCCGCTGCGGACTCCGTCCTGGCTCCCTGCGGTCACCTGTCGCCTATGCCCCTGCCATGGGACATCATCAAGGTCCTGGGAACACTCCTGAGCCAGCGGGCGTGTGCGCGCCGCGTCCCCGCTGGGCCGCGGCGTGGGCGCCGCCATGACAGTTTCCAAACAGCTAGTATACTGCGGCCAATCCGGTGCGTGGCCGCACCCACTGTCCTTTCCTCCATCCAATCCCTGCACACCATGGGGTATATAGGAGGCTACAGTTTCACCTCACAGGCATCCTGGACTTTGTGTCATTCTGACAACCTGCATGAAAGGATCGGCTCCTGTTTCTCCTGAGTTCCTGGTTCTCTGCTAAGAACTTATACTCCTGGTGATTCTGCTTGCTCCCGTGGAACTTCAAGGCTCAGCAATACCAGCAACCTGCATTGGGCTTCACACTCATCACCACCTTGTGTGCTTCAGCCTGCAGTTGAAGACTAAACTCCAGGTGTGTTCATTCCTCCACCTGTGACACAGCTTGCTGCTGCCAGTGCTTCATCACCTGCACTGTGAGTTGGTCTCCTGCTTATGCTCAGGTTTGCAATATCCATCTACTGCCTTAGTTCTCTGTTTTATAACCCTGCTCTGGTTCCCAAACCAGAATCATTTCATTGACATTCATTCTGTTGTTTTATTTCCGGATATGATTTCTCAAGTCACCTATCATCCATTGCCATAGACTATTTGTTATCATTCCAAGTGTTTTCTCATCTGATATATTATTTCTGCTGCATTTCTGTTTAAACTTATCTGCTGAATAAAATACCTTTGCGCTCATGCGCAAGAACGTGATACAACCTCCTCGTCTCTTTCCTCCTACCTCCACTGACCCACTAGCGCCCCCTCCGGGGACACAGACCAAACACAATCTGACACTGTGGGGGGAATGCGTGAGATGTGAGGGGCTCAGTGAGTGCTGTTAGGGGGTAAGTGAGGGGGTCAATGTGTGCTGTGGGGGGCAATGAGTTAGATGTGAGAGGGTCAATGTGTGCTATTAGGGGGTAAGTGAAGGGGTCAATGTGTGCTGTGGGGCGGAATGAGTGAGATGAGAGGAGGTCAGTGAGTGCTGTTAGGGGGTTAGTGAGGGGGTCAATGTGTGCTGTGGGGGGAATGCGTGAGATGTGAGGAGGTCAGTGAGTGCTGTTAGGGGGTAAGTGAGGGGGTCAATGTGTTCTGTGGGGGGAATGCGTGAGATGTGAGGGGCTCAGTGAGTGCTGTTAGGGGGTAAGTGAGGGGGTCAATGTGTTCTGTGGGGGGAATGCGTGAGATGTGAGGGGCTCAGTGAGTGCTGTTAGGGGGTAATTGAGGGGGTCAATGTGTGCTGTGGGGGGAATGCGTGAGATGTGAGGGGCTCAGTGAGTGCTGTTAGGGGGTAAGTGAGGGGGTCAATGTGTTCTGTGGGGGGAATGCGTGAGATGTGAGGGGCTCAGTGAGTGCTATTAGGGGGTAAGTGAGGGGGTCAATGTGTGCTGTGGGGGGCAATGAGTTAGATGTGAGAGGGTCAATGTGTGCTATTAGGGGGTAAGTGAAGGGGTCAATGTGTGCTGTGGGGGGGAATGAGTGAGATGAGAGGAGGTCAGTGAGTGCTGTTAGGGGGTTAGTGAGGGGTCAATGTGTGCTGTGGGGGGCAATGAGTGAGATGTGAGAGGGTCAATGTGTGCTGTTAGGGGGTAAGTGAGGGGGCCAATGTGTTCTGTGGGGGGCAATGAGTGAGACGTGAGAGGGTCAATGTGTGCTATTAGGGGGTAAGTGAGGGGGTCAATGTGTGCTGTTGGGGGAATGCGTGAGATGTGAGGAGGTCAGTGAGTGCTGTTAGGGGGTTAGTGAGGGGGTCAATGTGTGCTGTGGGGGGCAATGAGTGAGACGTGAGAGGGTCAATGTGTGCTATTAGGGGGTAAGTGAAGGGGTCAATGTGTGCTGTGGGGGGCAATGAGTGAGAAGTGAGAGGGTCAATGTGTGCTGTTAGGGGGTAAGTGAGGGGGTCAATGTGTGCTGTGGGGAGAATGCGTGAGATGTGAGGAGGTCAGTGAGTGCTGTTAGGGGGTAAGTGAGGGGGTCAATGTGTTCTGTGGGGGGAATGCGTGAGATGTGAGGGGCTCAGTGAGTGCTGTTAGGGGGTAAGTGAGGGGGTCAATGTGTTCTGTGGGGGGAATGCGTGAGATGTGAGGGGCTCAGTGAGTGCTGTTAGGGGGTAAGTGAGGGGGTCAATGTGTGCTGTGGGGGGAATGCGTGAGATGTGAGGGGCTCAGTGAGTGCTGTTAGGGGGTAAGTGAGGGGGTCAATGTGTTCTGTGGGGGGAATGCGTGAGATGTGAGGGGCTCAGTGAGTGCTGTTAGGGGGTAAGTGAGGGGGTCAATGTGTGCTGTGGGGGGCAATGAGTGAGATGTGAGAGGGTCAATGTGTGCTATTAGGGGGTAAGTGAAGGGGTCAATGTGTGCTGTGGGGGGGAATGAGTGAGATGAGAGGAGGTCAGTGAGTGCTGTTAGGGGGTTAGTGAGGGGGTCAATGTGTGCTGTGGGGGGCAATGAGTGAGATGTGAGAGGGTCAATGTGTGCTGTTAGGGGGTAAGTGAGGGGGTCAATGTGTTCTGTGGCGGGCAATGAGTGAGACGTGAGAGGGTCAATGTGTGCTATTAGGGGGTAAGTGAGGGGGTCAATGTGTGCTGTGGGGGGAATGCGTGAGATGTGAGGAGGTCAGTGAGTGCTGTAAGGGGTTAGTGAGGGGGTCAATGTGTGCTGTGGGGGGCAATGAGTGAGACGTGAGAGGGTCAATGTGTGCTATTAGGGGGTAAGTGAAGGGGTCAATGTGTGCTGTGGGGGGCAATGAGTGAGAAGTGAGAGGGTCAATGTGTGCTGTTAGGGGGTAAGTGAGGGGGTCAATGTGTGCTGTGGGGGGCAATGAGTGAGATGTGAGGGGGTCAATGTGTGCTGTTAGGGGGTAAGTGAGGGGGTCAATGTGTTCTGTGGGGGGAATGCGTGAGATGTGAGAGGGTCAATGTGTGCTGTTAGGGGGTAAGTGAGGGGGTCAATGTGTTCTGTGGGGGGAATGCGTGAGATGTGAGATGGTCAATTTGTGCTGTTAGGGGGTAAGTGAGGGGGTCAATGTGTTCTGTGGGGGGAATGCGTGAGATGTGAGAGGGTCAATTTGTGCTGTTAGGGGGTAAGTGAGGGGGTCAATGTGTGCTGTGGGGGGCAATGAGTGAGATGTGAGGAGGTCAGTGAGTGCTGTTTTGGGGTAAGGAGGGGGTCAATGTGTTCTGTGGGGGGAATGCGTGAGATGTGAGGGGCTCAGTGAGTGCTGTTAGGGGGTAAGTGAGGGGGTCAATGTGTGCTGTTGGGGGAATGCGTGAGATGTGAGAGGGTCAATGTGTGCTGTTAGGGGGTAAGTGAGGGGGTCAATGTGTTCTGTGGGGGGAATGCGTGAGATGTGAGAGGGTCAATGTGTGCTGTTAGGGGGTAAGTGAGGGGGTCAATGTGTGCTGTGGGGGTCAATGAGTGAGATGTGAGGAGGTCAGTGAGTGCTGTTAGGGGGTAAGTGAGGGGGTCAATGTGTTCTGTGGGGGGAATGCGTGAGATGTGAGGGGCTCAGTGAGTGCTATTAGGGGGTAAGTGAGGGGGTCAATGTGTTCTGTGGGGGGAATGCGTGAGATGTGAGAGGGTCAATGTGTGCTGTTAGGGGGTAAGTGAGGGGGTCAATGTGTGCTGTGGGGGTCAATGAGTGAGATGTGAGGAGGTCAGTGAGTGCTGTTAGGGGGTAAGTGAGGGGGTCAATGTGTTCTGTGGGGGGAATGCGTGAGATGTGAGGGGCTCAGTGAGTGCTGTTAGGGGGTAAGTGAGGGGGTCAATGTGTGCTGTGGGGGGAATGCGTGAGATGTGAGGGGCTCAGTGAGTGCTGTTAGGGGGTAAGTGAGGGGGTCAATGTGTTCTGTGGGGGGAATGCGTGAGATGTGAGGGGCTCAGTGAGTGCTGTTAGGGGGTAAGTGAGGGGGTCAATGTGTGCTGTGGGGGGCAATGAGTTAGATGTGAGAGGGTCAATGTGTGCTATTAGGGGGTAAGTGAAGGGGTCAATGTGTGCTGTGGGGGGGAATGAGTGAGATGAGAGGAGGTCAGTGAGTGCTGTTAGGGGGTTAGTGAGGGGGTCAATGTGTGCTGTGGGGGGCAATGAGTGAGATGTGAGAGGGTCAATGTGTGCTGTTAGGGGGTAAGTGAGGGGGCCAATGTGTTCTGTGGGGGGCAATGAGTGAGACGTGAGAGGGTCAATGTGTGCTATTAGGGGGTAAGTGAGGGGGTCAATGTGTGCTGTGGGGGGAATGCGTGAGATGTGAGGAGGTCAGTGAGTGCTGTTAGGGGGTTAGTGAGGGGGTCAATGTGTGCTGTGGGGGGCAATGAGTGAGACGTGAGAGGGTCAATGTGTGCTATTAGGGGGTAAGTGAAGGGGTCAATGTGTGCTGTGGGGGGCAATGAGTAAGAAGTGAGGGGGTCAATGTGTGCTGTGGGGAGAATGCGTGAGATGTGAGGAGGTCAGTGAGTGCTGTTAGGGGGTAAGTGAGGGGGTCAATGTGTTCTGTGGGGGGAATGCGTGAGATGTGAGGGGCTCAGTGAGTGCTGTTAGGGGGTAAGTGAGGGGGTCAATGTGTTCTGTGGGGGGAATGCGTGAGATGTGAGGGGCTCAGTGAGTGCTGTTAGGGGGTAAGTGAGGGGGTCAATGTGTGCTGTGGGGGGAATGCGTGAGATGTGAGGGGCTCAGTGAGTGCTGTTAGGGGGTAAGTGAGGGGGTCAATGTGTTCTGTGGGGGGAATGCGTGAGATGTGAGGGGCTCAGTGAGTGCTGTTAGGGGGTAAGTGAGGGGGTCAATGTGTGCTGTGGGGGGCAATGAGTGAGATGTGAGGAGGTCAGTGAGTGCTGTAAGGGGTTAGTGAGGGGGTCAATGTGTGCTGTGGGGGGCAATGAGTGAGACGTGAGAGGGTCAATGTGTGCTATTAGGGGGTAAGTGAAGGGGTCAATGTGTGCTGTGGGGGGCAATGAGTGAGAAGTGAGAGGGTCAATGTGTGCTGTTAGGGGGTAAGTGAGGGGGTCAATGTGTTCTGTGGCGGGCAATGAGTGAGACGTGAGAGGGTCAATGTGTGCTATTAGGGGGTAAGTGAGGGGGTCAATGTGTGCTGTGGGGGGAATGCGTGAGATGTGAGGAGGTCAGTGAGTGCTGTAAGGGGTTAGTGAGGGGGTCAATGTGTGCTGTGGGGGGCAATGAGTGAGACGTGAGAGGGTCAATGTGTGCTATTAGGGGGTAAGTGAAGGGGTCAATGTGTGCTGTGGGGGGCAATGAGTGAGAAGTGAGAGGGTCAATGTGTGCTGTTAGGGGGTAAGTGAGGGGGTCAATGTGTGCTGTGGGGGGCAATGAGTGAGATGTGAGGGGGTCAATGTGTGCTGTTAGGGGGTAAGTGAGGGGGTCAATGTGTTCTGTGGGGGGAATGCGTGAGATGTGAGAGGGTCAATGTGTGCTGTTAGGGGGTAAGTGAGGGGGTCAATGTGTTCTGTGGGGGGAATGCGTGAGATGTGAGATGGTCAATTTGTGCTGTTAGGGGGTAAGTGAGGGGGTCAATGTGTTCTGTGGGGGGAATGCGTGAGATGTGAGAGGGTCAATTTGTGCTGTTAGGGGGTAAGTGAGGGGGTCAATGTGTGCTGTGGGGGGCAATGAGTGAGATGTGAGGAGGTCAGTGAGTGCTGTTTTGGGGTAAGGAGGGGGTCAATGTGTTCTGTGGGGGGAATGCGTGAGATGTGAGGGGCTCAGTGAGTGCTGTTAGGGGGTAAGTGAGGGGGTCAATGTGCTCTGTTGGGGGAATGCGTGAGATGTGAGAGGGTCAATGTGTGCTGTTAGGGGGTAAGTGAGGGGGTCAATGTGTTCTGTGGGGGGAATGCGTGAGATGTGAGAGGGTCAATGTGTGCTGTTAGGGGGTAAGTGAGGGGGTCAATGTGTGCTGTGGGGGTCAATGAGTGAGATGTGAGGAGGTCAGTGAGTGCTGTTAGGGGGTAAGTGAGGGGGTCAATGTGTTCTATGGGGGGAATGCGTGAGATGTGAGGGGCTCAGTGAGTGCTATTAGGGGGTAAGTGAGGGGGTCAATGTGTTCTGTGGGGGGCAATGAGTGAGACGTGAGAGGGTCAATGTGTGCTATTAGGGGGTAAGTGATGGGGTCAATGTGTGCTGTGGGGGGCAATGAGTGAGATGTGAGAGGGTCAATGTGTGCTATTAGGGGGTAAGTGAAGGGGTCAATGTGTGCTGTGGGGGGCAATGAGTGAGATGTGAGAGGGTCAATGTGTGCTGTGGGGGGAATGCGTGAGATGTGAGAGGGTCAATGTGTGCTGTTAGGGGGTAAGTGAGGGGGTCAATGTGTTCTGTGGGGGGAATGCGTGAGATGTGAGGAGGTCAGTAAGTGCTGTTAGGGGGTAAGTGAGGGGGTCAATGTGTGCTGTGGGGGGAATGCGTGAGATGTGAGGGGCTCAGTGAGTGCTGTTAGGGGGTAAGTGAGGGGGTCAATGTGTTCTGTGGGGGGAATGCGTGAGATGTGAGGGGCTCAGTGAGTGCTGTTAGGGGGTAAGTGAGGGGGTCAATGTGTGCTGTGGGGGGCAATGAGTGAGATGTGAGAGGGTCAATGTGTGCTATTAGGGGGTAAGTGAAGGGGTCAAAGTGTGCTGTGGGGGGGAATGAGTGAGATGTGAGGAGCTCAGTGAGTGCTGTTAGGGGGTAAGTGAGGGGGTCAATGTGTGCTGTGGGGGGAATGCGTGAGATGTGAGGAGGTCAGTGAGTGCTGTTAGGGGGTAAGTGAGGGGGTCAATGTGTTCTGTGGGGGGAATGCGTGAGATGTGAGGGGCTCAGTGAGTGCTGTTAGGGGGTAAGTGAGGGGGTCAATGTGTTCTGTGGGGGGAATGCGTGAGATGTGAGGGGCTCAGTGAGTGCTGTTAGGGGGTAAGTGAGGGGGTCAATGTGTGCTGTGGGAGGAATGCGTGAGATGTGAGGGGCTCAGTGAGTGCTGTTAAGGGGTAAGTGAGGGGGTCAATGTGTTCTGTGGGGGGAATGCGTGAGATGTGAGGGGCTCAGTGAGTGCTGTTAGGGGGTAAGTGAGGGGGTCAATGTGTGCTGTGGGGGGCAATGAGTTAGATGTGAGAGGGTCAATGTGTGCTATTAGGGGGTAAGTGAAGGGGTCAATGTGTGCTGTGGGGGGGGATGAGTGAGATGAGAGGAGGTCAGTGAGTGCTGTTAGGGGGTTAGTGAGGGGGTCAATGTGTGCTGTGGGGGGCAATGAGTGAGATGTGAGAGGGTCAATGTGTGCTGTTAGGGGGTAAGTGAGGGGGTCAATGTGTTCCGTGGGGGGCAATGAGTGAGACGTGAGATGGTCAATGTGTGCTATTAGGGGGTAAGTGAGGGGGTCAATGTGTGCTGTGGGGCGAATGCGTGAGATGTGAGGAGGTCAGTGAGTGCTGTTTTGGGGTAAGTGAGGGGGTCAATGTGTTCTGTGGGGGGAATGCGTGAGATGTGAGGGGCTCAGTGAGTGCTGTTAGGGGGTAAGTGAGGGGGCCAATGTGTTCTGTTGGGGGAATGCGTGAGATGTGAGAGGGTCAATGTGTGCTGTTAGGGGGTAAGTGAGGGGGTCAATGTGTTCTGTGGGGGGAATGCATGAGATGTGAGAGGGTCAATGTGTGCTGTTAGGGGGTAAGTGAGGGGGTCAATGTGTGCTGTGGGGGTCAATGAGTGAGATGTGAGGAGGTCAGTGAGTGCTGTTAGGGGGTTAGTGCGGGGGTCAATGTGTGCTGTGGGGGGCAATGAGTGAGATGTGAGGAGGTCAGTGAGTGCTGTTTTGGGGTAAGTGAGGGGGTCAATATGTTCTGTGGGGGGAATGCGTGAGATGTGAGGGGCTCAGTGAGTGCTGTTAGGGGGTAAGTGAGGGGGTCAATGTGTTCTGTTGGGGGAATGCGTGAGATGTGAGAGGGTCAGTGTGTGCTGTTAGGGGGTAAGTGAGGGGGTCAATGTGTTCTGTGGGGGGAATGCGTGAGATGTGAGAGGGTCAATGTGTGCTGTTATGGGGTAAGTGAGGGGGTCAATGTGTGCTGTGGGGGTCAATGAGTGAGATGTGAGGAGTTCAGTGAGTGCTGTTAGGGGGTAAGTGAGGGGGTCAATGTGTTCTGTGGGGGGAATGCGTGAGATGTGAGGGGCTCAGTGAGTGCTGTTAGGGGGTAAGTGAGGGGGTCAATGTGTCCTGTGGGAGGAATGCGTGAGATGTGATGAGGTCAGTGAGTGCTGTTAGGGGGTAAGTGAGGGGGTCAATGTGTTCTGTGGGGGGAATGCGTGAGATGTGAGGGGCTCAGTGAGTGCTGTTAGGGGGTAAGTGAGGGGGTCAATGTGTTCTGTGGGGGGAATGCGTGAGTTGTGAGGGGCTCAGTGAGTGCTGTTAGGGGGTAAGTGAGGAGGTCAATGTGTTCTGTGGGGGGAATGCGTGAGATGTGAGGGGCTCAGTGAGTGCTGTTAGGGGGTAAGTGAGGGGGTCAATGTGTGCTGTGGGGGGCAATGAGTTAGATGTGAGAGGGTCAATGTGTGCTATTAGGGGGTAAGTGAAGGGGTCAATGTGTGCTGTGGGGGGGAATGAGTGAGATGAGAGGAGGTCAGTGAGTGCTGTTAGGGGGTTAGTGAGGGGGTCAATGTGTGCTGTGGGGGGCAATGAGTGAGATGTGAGAGGGTCAATGTGTGCTGTTAGGGGGTAAGTGAGGGGGTCAATGTGTTCTGTGGGGGGCAATGAGTGAGACGTGAGAGGGTCAATGTGTGCTATTAGGGGGTAAGTGAGGGGGTCAATGTGTGCTGTGGGGGGAATGCGTGAGATGTGAGGAGGTCAGTGAGTGCTGTTAGGGGTTAGTGAGGGGGTCAATGTGTGCTGTGGGGGGCAATGAGTGAGACGTTAGAGGGTCAATGTGTGCTATTAGGGGGTAAGTGAAGGGGTCAATGTGTGCTGTGGGGGGCAATGAGTGAGAAGTGAGAGGGTCAATGTGTGCTGTTAGGGGGTAAGTGAGGGGGTCAATGTGTGCTGTGGGGGGAATGCGTGAGATGTGAGGAGGTCAGTGAGTGCTGTTAGGGGGTAAGTGAGGGGGTCAATGTGTTCTGTGGGGGGAATGCGTGAGATGTGAGGGGCTCAGTGAGTGCTGTTAGGGGGTAAGTGAGGGGGTCAATGTGTTCTGTGGGGCGAATGCGTGAGATGTGAGGAGGTCAGTGAGTGCTGTTTTGGGGTAAGTGAGGGGGTCAATGTGTGCTGTGGGGGGAATGCGTGAGATGTGAGGGGCTCAGTGAGTGCTGTTAGGGGGTAAGTGAGGGGGTCAATGTGTTCTGTTGGGGGAATGCGTGAGATGTGAGAGGGTCAATGTGTGCTGTTAGGGGGTAAGTGAGGGGGTCAATGTGTTCTGTGGGGGGAATGCGTGAGATGTGAGAGGGTCAATGTGTGCTGTTAGGGGGTAAGTGAGGGGGTCAATGTGTGCTGTGGGGGTCAATGAGTGAGATGTGAGGAGGTCAGTGAGTGCTGTTAGGGGGTTAGTGCGGGGGTCAATGTGTGCTGTGGGGGGCAATGAGTGAGATGTGAGGAGGTCAGTGAGTGCTGTTTTGGGGTAAGTGAGGGGGTCAATGTGTTCTGTGGGGGGAATGCGTGAGATGTGAGGGGCTCAGTGAGTGCTGTTAGGGGGTAAGTGAGGGGGTCAATGTGTTCTGTTGGGGGAATGCGTGAGATGTGAGAGGGTCAATGTGTGCTGTTAGGGGGTAAGTGAGGGGGTCAATGTGTTCTGTGGGGGGAATGCGTGAGATGTGATGAGGTCAGTGAGTGCTGTTAGGGGGTAAGTGAGGGGGTCAATGTGTTCTGTGGGGGGAATGCGTGAGATGTGAGGGGCTCAGTGAGTGCTGTTAGGGGGTAAGTGAGGGGGTCAATGTGTTCTGTGGGGGGAATGCGTGAGATGTGAGGGGCTCAGTGAGTGCTGTTAGGGGGTAAGTGAGGGGGTCAATGTGTGCTGTGGGGGGAATGCGTGAGATGTGAGGGGCTCAGTGAGTGCTGTTAGGGGGTAAGTGAGGGGTCAATGTGTGCTGTGGGGGGCAATGAGTGAGATGTGAGAGGATCAATGTGTGCTATTAGGGGGTAAGTGAAGGGGTCAAAGTGTGCTGTGGGGGGAATGAGTGAGATGTGAGGAGGTCAGTGAGTGCTGTTAGGGGGTAAGTGAGGGGGTCAATGTGTGCTGTGGGGGGAATGCGTGAGATGTGAGGAGGTCAGTGAGTGCTGTTAGGGGGTAAGTGAGGGGGTCAATGTGTTCTGTGGGGGGAATGCGTGAGATGTGAGGGGCTCAGTGAATGCTGTTAGGGGGTAAGTGAGGGGGTCAATGTGTTCTGTGGGGGGAATGCGTGAGATGTGAGGGGCTCAGTGAGTGCTGTTAGGGGGTAAGTGAGGGGGTCAATGTGTTCTGTGGGGGGAATGCGTGAGATGTGAGGGGCTCAGTGAGTGCTGTTAGGGGGTAAGTGAGGGGGTCAATGAGTTAGATGTGAGAGGGTCAATGTGTGCTATTAGGGGGTAAGTGAGGGGGTCAATGTGTTCTGTGGGGGGCAATGAGTGAGATGTGAGGAGGTCAGTGAGTGCTGTTAGGGGGTTAGTGAGGGGGTCAATGTGTGCTGTGGGCGGCAATGAGTGAGACGTGAGAGGGTCAATGTGTGCTATTAGGGGGTAAGTGAAGGGGTCAATGTGTGCTGTGGGGGGCAATGAGAGAAGTTAGAGGGTCAATGTGTGCTGTTAGGGGGTAAGTGAGGGGGTCAATGTGTGCTGTGGGGGGCAATGAGTGAGATGTGAGGGGGTCAATGTGTGCTGTTAGGGGGTAAGTGAGGGGGTCAATGTGTTCTGTGGGGGGAATGCGTGAGATGTGAGAGGGTCAATGTGTGCTATTAGAGGGTAAGTGAGGGGGTCAATGTGTGCTGTGGGGGGAATGCGTGAGATGTGAGGAGGTCAGTGAGTGCTGTTAGGGGGTTAGTGAGGGGGTCAATGTGTGCTGTGGGGGGCAATGAGTGAGACGTGAGAGGGTCAATGTGTGCTATTAGGGGGTAAGTGAAGGGGTCAATGTGTGCTGTGGGGGGCAATGAGTGAGAAGTGAGAGGGTCAATGTGTGCTGTTAGGGGGTAAGTGAGGGGGTCAATGTGTGCTGTGGGGGGCAATGAGTGAGATGTGAGGGGGTCAATGTGTGCTGTGGGGGGAATGCGTGAGATGTGAGAGGGTCAATGTGTGCTGTTAGGGGGTAAGTGAGGGGGTCAATGTGTTCTGTGGGGGGAATGCGTGAGATGTGAGAGGGTCAATTTGTGCTGTTAGGGGGTAAGTGAGGGGGTCAATGTGTTCTGTGGGGGGAATGCGTGAGATGTGAGAGGGTCAATTTGTGCTTTTAGGGGGTAAGTGAGGGGGTCAATGTGTGCTGTGGGGGGCAATGAGTGAGATGTGAGGAGGTCAGTGAGTGCTGTTTTGGGGTAAGTGAGGGGGTCAATGTGTTCTGTGGGGGGAATGCGTGAGATGTGAGGGGCTTAGTGAGTGCTGTTAGGGGGTAAGTGAGGGGGTCAATGTGTTCTGTTGGGGGAATGCGTGAGATGTGAGAGGGTCAATGTGTGCTGTTAGGGGGTAAGTGAGGGGGTCAATGTGTTCTGTGGGGGGAATGCGTGAGATGTGAGAGGGTCAATGTGTGCTGTTAGGGGGTAAGTGAGGGGGTCAATGTGTGCTGTGGGGGTCAATGAGTGAGATGTGAGGAGGTCAGTGAGTGCTGTTAGGGGGTAAGTGAGGGGGTCAATGTGTTCTGTGGGGGGAATGCGTGAGATGTGAGGGGCTCAGTGAGTGCTGTTAGGGGATAAGTGAGGGGGTCAATGTGTTCTGTGGGGGGCAATGAGTGAGACGTGAGGGGGTCAATGTGTGCTATTAGGGGGTAAGTGATGGGGTCAATGTGTGCTGTGGGGGGCAATGAGTGAGATGTGAGAGGGTCAATGTGTGCTATTAGGGGGTAAGTGAAGGGGTCAATGTGTGCTGTGGGGGGCAATGAGTGAGATGTGAGAGGGTCAATGTGTGCTGTGGGGGGAATGCGTGAGATGTGAGAGGGTCAATGTGTGCTGTTAGGGGGTAAGTGAGGGGGTCAATGTGTTCTGTGGGGGGAATGCGTGAGATGTGAGGAGGTCAGTGAGTGCTGTTAGGGGGTAAGTGAGGGGGTCAATGTGTTCTGTGGGGGGAATGCGTGAGATGTGAGGGGCTCAGTGAGTGCTGTTAGGGGGTAAGTGAGGGGGTCAATGTGTGCTGTGGGGGGAATGTGTGAGATGTGAGGGGCTCAGTGAGTGCTGTTAGGGGGTAAGTGAGGGGGTCAATGTGTGCTGTGGGGGGAATGCGTGAGATGTGAGGGGCTCAGTGAGTGCTGTTAGGGGGTAAGTGAGGGGGTCAATGTGTTCTGTGGGGGGAATGCGTGAGATGTGAGGGGCTCAGTGAGTGCTGTTAGGGGGTAAGTGAGGGGGTCAATGTGTGCTGTGGGGGGCAATGAGTGAGATGTGAGAGGGTCAATGTGTGCTATTAGGGGGTAAGTGAAGGGGTCAAAGTGTGCTGTGGGGGGGAATGAGTGAGATGTGAGGAGGTCAGTGAGTGCTGTTAGGGGGTAAGTGAGGGGGTCAATGTGTGCTGTGGGGGGAATGCGTGAGATGTGAGGGGCTCAGTGAGTGCTGTTAGGGGATAAGTGAGGGGGTCAATGTGTTCTGTGGGGGGCAATGAGTGAGACGTGAGGGGGTCAATGTGTGCTATTAGGGGGTAAGTGATGGGGTCAATGTGTGCTGTGGGGGGCAATGAGTGAGATGTGAGAGGGTCAATGTGTGCTATTAGGGGGTAAGTGAAGGGGTCAATGTGTGCTGTGGGGGGCAATGAGTGAGATGTGAGAGGGTCAATGTGTGCTGTGGGGGGAATGCGTGAGATGTGAGAGGGTCAATGTGTGCTGTTAGGGGGTAAGTGAGGGGGTCAATGTGTTCTGTGGGGGGAATGCGTGAGATGTGAGGAGGTCAGTGAGTGCTGTTAGGGGGTAAGTGAGGGGGTCAATGTGTTCTGTGGGGGGAATGCGTGAGATGTGAGGGGCTCAGTGAGTGCTGTTAGGGGGTAAGTGAGGGGGTCAATGTGTGCTGTGGGGGGAATGTGTGAGATGTGAGGGGCTCAGTGAGTGCTGTTAGGGGGTAAGTGAGGGGGTCAATGTGTGCTGTGGGGGGAATGCGTGAGATGTGAGGGGCTCAGTGAGTGCTGTTAGGGGGTAAGTGAGGGGGTCAATGTGTTCTGTGGGGGGAATGCGTGAGATGTGAGGGGCTCAGTGAGTGCTGTTAGGGGGTAAGTGAGGGGGTCAATGTGTGCTGTGGGGGGCAATGAGTGAGATGTGAGAGGGTCAATGTGTGCTATTAGGGGGTAAGTGAAGGGGTCAAAGTGTGCTGTGGGGGGGAATGAGTGAGATGTGAGGAGGTCAGTGAGTGCTGTTAGGGGGTAAGTGAGGGGGTCAATGTGTGCTGTGGGGGGAATGCGTGAGATGTGAGGGGCTCAGTGAGTGCTGTTAGGGGGTAAGTGAGGGGGTCAATGTGTTCTGTGGGGGGAATGCGTGAGATGTGAGGGGCTCAGTGAGTGCTGTTAGGGGGTAAGTGAGGGGGTCAATGTGTGCTGTGGGGGGCAATGAGTGAGATGTGAGAGGGTCAATGTGTGCTATTAGGGGGTAAGTGAAGGGGTCAAAGTGTGCTGTGGGGGGGAATGAGTGAGATGTGAGGAGGTCAGTGAGTGCTGTTAGGGGGTAAGTGAGGGGGTCAATGTGTGCTGTGGGGGGAATGCGTGAGATGTGAGGAGGTCAGTGAGTGCTGTTAGGGGGTAAGTGAGGGGGTCAATGTGTTCTGTGGGGGGAATGCGTGAGATGTGAGGGGCTCAGTGAGTGCTGTTAGGGGGTAAGTGAGGGGGTCAATGTGTGCTGTGGGGGGCAATGAGTGAGATGTGAGAGGGTCAATGTGTGCTATTAGGGGGTAAGTGAAGGGGTCAAAGTGTGCTATGGGGGGGAATGAGTGAGATGTGAGGAGGTCAGTGAGTGCTGTTAGGGGGTAAGTGAGGGGGTCAATGTGTTCTGTGGGGGGAATGCGTGAGATGTGAGGGGCTCAGTGAGTGCTGTTAGGGGGTAAGTGAGGGGGTCAATGTGTGCTGTGGGGGGAATGCGTGAGATGTGAGGGGCTCAGTGAGTGCTGTTAGGGGGTAAGTGAGGGGGTCAATGTGTGCTGTGGGGGGCAATGAGTGAGATGTGAGAGGGTCAATGTGTGCTATTAGGGGGTAAGTGAAGGGGTCAAAGTGTGCTGTGGGGGGGAATGAGTGAGATGTGAGGAGGTCAGTGAGTGCTGTTAGGGGGTAAGTGAGGGGGTCAATGTGTTCTGTGGGGGGAATGAGTGAGATGTGAGGAGGTCAGTGAGTGCGTCAATGTGTTCTGTGGGGGGAATGCGTGAGATGTGAGGGGCTCAGTGAGTGCTGTTAGGGGGTAAGTGAGGGGGTCAATGTGTGCTGTGGGGGGCAATGAGTGAGATGTGAGAGGGTCAATGTGTGCTATTAGGGGGTAAGTGAAGGGGTCAAAGTGTGCTGTGGGGGGGAATGAGTGAGATGTGAGGAGGTCAGTGAGTGCTGTTAGGGGGTAAGTGAGGGGGTCAATGTGTTCTGTGGGGGGAATGAGTGAGATGTGAGGAGGTCAGTGAGTGCGTCAATGTGTTCTGTGGGGGGAATGCGTGAGATGTGAGGGGCTCAGTGAGTGCTGTTAGGGGGTAAGTGAGGGGGTCAATGTGTGCTGTGGGGGGCAATGAGTGAGATGTGAGAGGGTCAATGTGTGCTATTAGGGGGTAAGTGAAGGGGTCAATGTGTTCTGTGGGGGGAATGCGTGAGATGTGAGGGGCTCAGTGAGTGCAGTTAGGGGGTAAGTGAGGGGGTCAATGTGTTCTGTTGGGGGAATGCGTGAGATGTGAGAGGGTCAATGTGTGCTGTTAGGGGGTAAGTGAGGGGGTCAATGTGTTCTGTGGGGGGAATGCGTGAGATGTGATGAGGTCAGTGAGTGCTGTTAGGGGGTAAGTGAGGGGGTCAATGTGTTCTGTGGGGGGAATGCGTGAGATGTGAGGGGCTCAGTGAGTGCTGTTAGGGGGTAAGTGAGGGGGTCAATGTGTTCTGTGGGGGGAATGCGTGAGATGTGAGGGGCTCAGTGAGTGCTGTTAGGGGGTAAGTGAGGGGGTCAATGTGTGCTGTGGGGGGAATGCGTGAGATGTGAGGGGCTCAGTGAGTGCTGTTAGGGGGTAAGTGAGGGGTCAATGTGTGCTGTGGGGGGCAATGAGTGAGATGTGAGAGGATCAATGTGTGCTATTAGGGGGTAAGTGAAGGGGTCAAAGTGTGCTGTGGGGGGGAATGAGTGAGATGTGAGGAGGTCAGTGAGTGCTGTTAGGGGGTAAGTGAGGGGGTCAATGTGTGCTGTGGGGGGAATGCGTGAGATGTGAGGAGGTCAGTGAGTGCTGTTAGGGGGTAAGTGAGGGGGTCAATGTGTTCTGTGGGGGGAATGCGTGAGATGTGAGGGGCTCAGTGAATGCTGTTAGGGGGTAAGTGAGGGGGTCAATGTGTTCTGTGGGGGGAATGCGTGAGATGTGAGGGGCTCAGTGAGTGCTGTTAGGGGGTAAGTGAGGGGGTCAATGTGTTCTGTGGGGGGAATGCGTGAGATGTGAGGGGCTCAGTGAGTGCTGTTAGGGGGTAAGTGAGGGGGTCAATGAGTTAGATGTGAGAGGGTCAATGTGTGCTATTAGGGGGTAAGTGAGGGGGTCAATGTGTTCTGTGGGGGGCAATGAGTGAGATGTGAGGAGGTCAGTGAGTGCTGTTAGGGGGTTAGTGAGGGGGTCAATGTGTGCTGTGGGCGGCAATGAGTGAGACGTGAGAGGGTCAATGTGTGCTATTAGGGGGTAAGTGAAGGGGTCAATGTGTGCTGTGGGGGGCAATGAGTGAGAAGTTAGAGGGTCAATGTGTGCTGTTAGGGGGTAAGTGAGGGGGTCAATGTGTGCTGTTGGGGCAATGAGTGAGATGTGAGGGGGTCAATGTGTGCTGTTAGGGGGTAAGTGAGGGGGTCAATGTGTTCTGTGGGGGGAATGCGTGAGATGTGAGAGGGTCAATGTGTGCTATTAGAGGGTAAGTGAGGGGGTCAATGTGTGCTGTGGGGGGAATGCGTGAGATGTGAGGAGGTCAGTGAGTGCTGTTAGGGGGTTAGTGAGGGGGTCAATGTGTGCTGTGGGGGGCAATGAGTGAGACGTGAGAGGGTCAATGTGTGCTATTAGGGGGTAAGTGAAGGGGTCAATGTGTGCTGTGGGGGGCAATGAGTGAGAAGTGAGAGGGTCAATGTGTGCTGTTAGGGGGTAAGTGAGGGGGTCAATGTGTGCTGTGGGGGGCAATGAGTGAGATGTGAGGGGGTCAATGTGTGCTGTGGGGGGAATGCGTGAGATGTGAGAGGGTCAATGTGTGCTGTTAGGGGGTAAGTGAGGGGGTCAATGTGTTCTGTGGGGGGAATGCGTGAGATGTGAGAGGGTCAATTTGTGCTGTTAGGGGGTAAGTGAGGGGGTCAATGTGTTCTGTGGGGGGAATGCGTGAGATGTGAGAGGGTCAATTTGTGCTTTTAGGGGGTAAGTGAGGGGGTCAATGTGTGCTGTGGGGGGCAATGAGTGAGATGTGAGGAGGTCAGTGAGTGCTGTTTTGGGGTAAGTGAGGGGGTCAATGTGTTCTGTGGGGGGAATGCGTGAGATGTGAGGGGCTCAGTGAGTGCTGTTAGGGGGTAAGTGAGGGGGTCAATGTGTTCTGTTGGGGGAATGCGTGAGATGTGAGAGGGTCAATGTGTGCTGTTAGGGGGTAAGTGAGGGGGTCAATGTGTTCTGTGGGGGGAATGCGTGAGATGTGAGAGGGTCAATGTGTGCTGTTAGGGGGTAAGTGAGGGGGTCAATGTGTGCTGTGGGGGTCAATGAGTGAGATGTGAGGAGGTCAGTGAGTGCTGTTAGGGGGTAAGTGAGGGGGTCAATGTGTTCTGTGGGGGGAATGCGTGAGATGTGAGGGGCTCAGTGAGTGCTGTTAGGGGATAAGTGAGGGGGTCAATGTGTTCTGTGGGGGGCAATGAGTGAGACGTGAGGGGGTCAATGTGTGCTATTAGGGGGTAAGTGATGGGGTCAATGTGTGCTGTGGGGGGCAATGAGTGAGATGTGAGAGGGTCAATGTGTGCTATTAGGGGGTAAGTGAAGGGGTCAATGTGTGCTGTGGGGGGCAATGAGTGAGATGTGAGAGGGTCAATGTGTGCTGTGGGGGGAATGCGTGAGATGTGAGAGGGTCAATGTGTGCTGTTAGGGGGTAAGTGAGGGGGTCAATGTGTTCTGTGGGGGGAATGCGTGAGATGTGAGGAGGTCAGTGAGTGCTGTTAGGGGGTAAGTGAGGGGGTCAATGTGTTCTGTGGGGGGAATGCGTGAGATGTGAGGGGCTCAGTGAGTGCTGTTAGGGGGTAAGTGAGGGGGTCAATGTGTGCTGTGGGGGGAATGTGTGAGATGTGAGGGGCTCAGTGAGTGCTGTTAGGGGGTAAGTGAGGGGGTCAATGTGTGCTGTGGGGGGAATGCGTGAGATGTGAGGGGCTCAGTGAGTGCTGTTAGGGGGTAAGTGAGGGGGTCAATGTGTTCTGTGGGGGGAATGCGTGAGATGTGAGGGGCTCAGTGAGTGCTGTTAGGGGGTAAGTGAGGGGGTCAATGTGTGCTGTGGGGGGCAATGAGTGAGATGTGAGAGGGTCAATGTGTGCTATTAGGGGGTAAGTGAAGGGGTCAAAGTGTGCTGTGGGGGGGAATGAGTGAGATGTGAGGAGGTCAGTGAGTGCTGTTAGGGGGTAAGTGAGGGGGTCAATGTGTGCTGTGGGGGGAATGCGTGAGATGTGAGGGGCTCAGTGAGTGCTGTTAGGGGGTAAGTGAGGGGGTCAATGTGTTCTGTGGGGGGAATGCGTGAGATGTGAGGGGCTCAGTGAGTGCTGTTAGGGGGTAAGTGAGGGGGTCAATGTGTGCTGTGGGGGGCAATGAGTGAGATGTGAGAGGGTCAATGTGTGCTATTAGGGGGTAAGTGAAGGGGTCAAAGTGTGCTGTGGGGGGGAATGAGTGAGATGTGAGGAGGTCAGTGAGTGCTGTTAGGGGGTAAGTGAGGGGGTCAATGTGTGCTGTGGGGGGAATGCGTGAGATGTGAGGAGGTCAGTGAGTGCTGTTAGGGGGTAAGTGAGGGGGTCAATGTGTTCTGTGGGGGGAATGCGTGAGATGTGAGGGGCTCAGTGAGTGCTGTTAGGGGGTAAGTGAGGGGGTCAATGTGTGCTGTGGGGGGCAATGAGTGAGATGTGAGAGGGTCAATGTGTGCTATTAGGGGGTAAGTGAAGGGGTCAAAGTGTGCTATGGGGGGGAATGAGTGAGATGTGAGGAGGTCAGTGAGTGCTGTTAGGGGGTAAGTGAGGGGGTCAATGTGTTCTGTGGGGGGAATGCGTGAGATGTGAGGGGCTCAGTGAGTGCTGTTAGGGGGTAAGTGAGGGGGTCAATGTGTGCTGTGGGGGGAATGCGTGAGATGTGAGGGGCTCAGTGAGTGCTGTTAGGGGGTAAGTGAGGGGGTCAATGTGTGCTGTGGGGGGCAATGAGTGAGATGTGAGAGGGTCAATGTGTGCTATTAGGGGGTAAGTGAAGGGGTCAAAGTGTGCTGTGGGGGGGAATGAGTGAGATGTGAGGAGGTCAGTGAGTGCTGTTAGGGGGTAAGTGAGGGGGTCAATGTGTTCTGTGGGGGGAATGAGTGAGATGTGAGGAGGTCAGTGAGTGCGTCAATGTGTTCTGTGGGGGGAATGCGTGAGATGTGAGGGGCTCAGTGAGTGCTGTTAGGGGGTAAGTGAGGGGGTCAATGTGTGCTGTGGGGGGCAATGAGTGAGATGTGAGAGGGTCAATGTGTGCTATTAGGGGGTAAGTGAAGGGGTCAAAGTGTGCTGTGGGGGGGAATGAGTGAGATGTGAGGAGGTCAGTGAGTGCTGTTAGGGGGTAAGTGAGGGGGTCAATGTGTGCTGTGGGGGGAATGAGTGAGATGTGAGGAGGTCAGTGAGTGCTGTTAGGGGGTAAGTGAGGGGGTCAATGTGTGCTGTGGGGGGCAATGCGTGAGAAGTGAGAGGGTCAATGTGTGCTGTTAGGGGGTAAGTGAGGGGGTCAATGTGTGCTGTGGGGGGCAATGAGTGAGATGTGAGGGGGTCAATGTGTGCTGTTAGGGGGTAAGTGAGGGGGTCAATGTGTTCTGTGGGGGGAATGCGTGAGATGTGAGAGGGTCAATGTGTGCTGTTAGGGGGTAAGTGAGGGGGTCAATGTGTTCTGTGGGGGGAATGCGTGAGATGTGAGAGGGTCAATTTGTGCTGTTAGGGGGTAAGTGAGGGGGTCAATGTGTTCTGTGGGGGGAATGCGTGAGATGTGAGAGGGTCAATTTGTGCTGTTAGGGGGTAAGTGAGGGAGTCAATGTGTGCTGTGGGGGGCAATGAGTGAGATGTGAGGAGGTCAGTGAGTGCTGTTTTGGGGTAAGTGAGGGGGTCAATGTGTTCTGTGGGGGGAATGCGTGAGATGTGAGGGGCTCAGTGAGTGCTGTTAGGGGGTAAGTGAGGGGGTCAATGTGTTCTGTTGGGGGAATGCGTGAGATGTGAGAGGGTCAATGTGTGCTGTTAGGGGGTAAGTGAGGGGGTCAATGTGTTCTGTGGGGGGAATGCGTGAGATGTGAGAGGGTCAATGTGTGCTGTTAGGGGGTAAGTGAGGGGGTCAATGTGTGCTGTGGGAGTCAATGAGTGAGATGTGAGGAGGTCAGTGAGTGCTGTTAGGGGGTAAGTGAGGGGGTCAATGTGTTCTGTGGGGGGAATGCGTGAGATGTGAGGGGCTCAGTGAGTGCTGTTAGGGGGTAAGTGAGGGGGTCAATGTGTGCTGTGGGGGGCAATGAGTGAGATGTGAGAGGGTCAATGTGTGCTATTAGGGGGTAAGTGAAGGGGTCAAAGTGTGCTGTGGGGGGGAATGCGTGAGATGTGAGGAGGTCAGTGAGTGCTGTTAGGGGGTAAGTGAGGGGGTCAATGTGTGCTGTGGGGGGAATGCGTGAGATGTGAGGAGGTCAGTGAGTGCTGTTAGGGGGTAAGTGAGGGGGTCAATGTGTTCTGTGGGGGGAATGCGTGAGATGTGAGGGGCTCAGTGAGTGCTGTTAGGGGGTAAGTGAGGGGGTCAATGTGTTCTGTGGGGGGCAATGAGTGAGATGTGAGAGGGTCAATGTGTGCTATTAGGGGGTAAGTGAAGGGGTCAAAGTGTGCTATGGGGGGGAATGAGTGAGATGTGAGGAGGTCAGTGAGTGCTGTTAGGGGGTAAGTGAGGGGGTCAATGTGTTCTGTGGGGGGAATGCGTGAGATGTGAGGGGCTCAGTGAGTGCTGTTAGGGGGTAAGTGAGGGGGTCAATGTGTTCTGTGGGGGGAATGCGTGAGATGTGAGGGGCTCAGTGAGTGCTGTTAGGGGGTAAGTGAGGGGGTCAATGTGTTCTGTGGGGGGAATGCGTGAGATGTGAGGGGCTCAGTGAGTGCTGTTAGGGGGTAAGTGAGGGGGTCAATGTGTGCTGTGGGGGGCAATGAGTGAGATGTGAGAGGGTCAATGTGTGCTGTGGGGGGAATGCGTGAGATGTGAGAGGGTCAATGTGTGCTGTTAGGGGGTAAGTGAGGGGGTCAATGTGTTCTGTGGGGGGAATGCGTGAGATGTGAGGAGGTCAGTGAGTGCTGTTAGGGGGTAAGTGAGGGGGTCAATGTGTTCTGTGGGGGGAATGCGTGAGATGTGAGGGGCTCAGTGAGTGCTGTTAGGGGGTAAGTGAGGGGGTCAATGTGTGCTGTGGGGGGAATGTGTGAGATGTGAGGGGCTCAGTGAGTGCTGTTAGGGGGTAAGTGAGGGGGTCAATGTGTGCTGTGGGGGGAATGCGTGAGATGTGAGGGGCTCAGTGAGTGCTGTTAGGGGGTAAGTGAGGGGGTCAATGTGTTCTGTGGGGGGAATGCGTGAGATGTGAGGGGCTCAGTGAGTGCTGTTAGGGGGTAAGTGAGGGGGTCAATGTGTGCTGTGGGGGGCAATGAGTGAGATGTGAGAGGGTCAATGTGTGCTATTAGGGGGTAAGTGAAGGGGTCAATGTGTGCTGTGGGGGGGAATGCGTGAGATGTGAGGGGCTCAGTGAGTGCTGTTAGGGGGTAAGTGAGGGGGTCAATGTGTGCTGTGGGGGGAATGTGTGAGATGTGAGGGGCTCAGTGAGTGCTGTTAGGGGGTAAGTGAGGGGGTCAATGTGTGCTGTGGGGGGAATGCGTGAGATGTGAGGAGATCAGTGAGTGCTGTTAGGGGGTAAGTGAGGGGGTCAATGTGTTCTGTGGGGGGAATGCGTGAGATGTGAGGGGCTCAGTGAGTGCTGTTAGGGGGTAAGTGAGGGGGTCAATGTGTTCTGTGGGGGAAATGCGTGAGATGTGAGGGGCTCAGTGAGTGCTGTTAGGGGGTAAGTGAGGGGGTCAATGTGTGCTGTGGGGGGAATGCGTGAGATGTGAGGGGCTCAGTGAGTGCTGTTAGGGGGTAAGTGAGGGGGTCAATGTGGTCTGTGGGGGGAATGCGTGAGATGTGAGGGGCTCAGTGAGTGCTGTTAGGGGGTAAGTGAGGGGGTCAATGTGTGCTGTGGGGGGCAATGAGTTAGATGTGAGAGGGTCAATGTGTGCTATTAGGGGGTAAGTGAAGGGGTCAATGTATGCTGTGGGGGGGAATGAGTGAGATGAGAGGAGGTCAGTGAGTGCTGTTAGGGGGTTAGTGAGGGGGTCAATGTTTGCTGTGGGGGGCAATGAGTGAGATGTGAGAGGGTCAATGTGTGCTGTTAGGGGGTAAGTGAGGGGGTCAATGTGTTCTGTGGGGGGCAATGAGTGAGACGTGAGAGGGTCAATGTGTGCTATTAGGGGGTAAGTGAGGGGGTCAATGTGTGCTGTGGGGGGAATGCGTGAGATGTGAGGAGGTCAGTGAGTGCTGTTAGGGGGTTAGTGAGGGGGTCAATGTGTGCTGTGGGGGGCAATGAGTGAGATGTGAGAGGGTCAATGTGTGCTGTTAGGGGGTAAGTGAGGGGTCAATGTGTTCTGTGGGGGGCAATGAGTGAGACGTGAGATGGTCAATGTGTGCTATTAGGGGGTAAGTGAAGGGGTCAATGTGTGCTGTGGGGGGCAATGAGTGAGATGTGAGAGGGTCAATGTGTGCTATTAGGGGGTAAGTGAAGGGGTCAATGTGTGCTGTGGGGTGCAATGAGTGAGATGTGAGAGGGTCAATGTGTGCTGTTAGGGGGTAAGTGAGGGGGCCAATGTGTTCTGTGGGGGGCAATGAGTGAGACGTGAGAGGGTCAATGTGTGCTATTAGGGGGTAAGTGAGGGGGTCAATGTGTGCTGTGGGGGGAATGCGTGAGATGTGAGGAGGTCAGTGAGTGCTGTTAGGGGGTTAGTGAGAGGGTCAATGTGTGCTGTGGGGGGCAATGAGTGAGACGTGAGAGGGTCAATGTGTGCTATTAGGGGGTAAGTGAAGGGGTCAATGTGTGCTGTGGGGGGCAATTAGTGAGATGTGAGAGGGTCAATGTGTGCTATTAGGGGGTAAGTGAGGGGGTCAATGTGTGCTGTGGGGGGCAATGAGTGAGATGTGAGAGGGTCAATGTGTGCTGTTAGGGGGTAAGTTAGGGGGTCAATGTGTGCTGTGGGGGGCAATGAGTGAGATGTGAGGGGGTCAATGTGTGCTGTTAGGGGGTAAGTGAGGGGGTCAATGTGTGCTGTGGGGGGCAATGAGTGAGATGTGAGAGGGTCAATGTGTGCTATTAGGGGGTAAGTGAGGGGGTCAATGTGTGCTGTGGGGGGAATGCGTGAGATGTGAGGAGGTCAGTGAGTGCTGTTTGGGGGTAAGTGAGGGGGTCAATGTGTGCTGTGGGGGGAATGCGTGAGATGTGAGAGGGTCAATGTGTGCTATTAGGGGGTAAGTGAGGGGGTCAATGTGTGCTGTGGGGGGAATGCGTGAGATGTGAGGAGGTCAGTGAGTGCTGTTTGGGGGTAAGTGAGGGGGTCAATGTGTGCTGTGGGGGGCAATGAGTGAGATGTGAGAGGGTCAATGTGTGCTATTAGGGGGTAAGTGAGGGGGTCAATGTGTGCTGTGGGGGGAATGCGTGAGATGTGAGGAGGTCAGTGAGTGCTGTTTGGGGGTAAGTGAGCGGGTCAATGTGTGCTGTGGGGGGAATGCGTGAGATGTGAGAGGGTCAATTTGTGCTATTAGGGGGTAAGTGAGGGGGTCAATGTGTGCTGTGGGGGGAATGCGTGAGATGTGAGGAGGTCAGTGAGTGCTGTTAGGGGGTAAGTGAGGGGGGCAATGTGTACTGTAGGGGGCAATGAGTGAGACGTGAGAGGGTCAGTGAGTGCTGTGAGGTCAGTGTGTACGGTGATGGGTTCAATGTTATATGTAAAAAACTGGTTGTGAGAGAGAGCATTGGTGGGGGTAATGCAGTCAGGATCCTGGAGGTCGGGATACTCCACAGTCAGAATGCCGACAGTGGCATCCCAATTGTAAGCATACCTCCCAACAGTCCCAATTTTCGAGGGACAGTCCCGTTTTTTGTGGGGCTGTCCCACCCGCAGGCCGCAGTGTCCCATGGTAGGGGGGCAGTTGGGAGGCTCCTGTCACTCGCTGCTCTGCTTAGCAGAGTAGTGGTGAATAGATGCTGTGTGCATGTGCACAGCGTCTATTCACGGAGACAAGAGGGACTGGGGTTATGGCTCACAGAGTGCTGGCCATGTCCCCATAGTGATGGAAAATGGGGGTGTGGGTCACAATTGCGGCATTACCACAAAGCCACGCCCCCTTGCTGAGGTCACACCCCCTTTTCAGCACCAGAGTCCTGATTCCTTCCTCCTAAAAGTTGGGAGATATGCTGTAAGTACTGGGGTTAGGTTTAGGGTTAGGCACTAGGAGGAGCGTTAGGGTTCGGCTGCCAGATGGGCAGTTAGGGTTGGGCTGCGGGATGGGTTGGGTTAGTGGTAGGGGTACGGTTAAATACTCACCGGGATCTGATGGGATTATGAACGTGGTAGTGTGCTATCGGCATTCTGACTGTCAGGATCCCAGTACCATCCCAAGAGACAGCTATGAGTGGGCACTCAGGGTTATATGCAGACAGCAAGAAAATATGGAGGGAGGGCTGGGAGAAAAGCCGGGTCCACTCGATTGCATTTGCTGCCCAGGCTAAAGGTTGCCAGCCAGCCCCTGGATCCCACAACGAGCCCTTTGGGGCCCCAACCATTCATGCCGACATATCACACTGTTAAACAGAGGGACACCTACATTGTCCCTACTCAACGACCATCTTTATCCTGCTAGTAAAGGCTCATCTCCATCTATGGCCACCAGCCTCTAGTAGTACGATGATCACTCCCACAATACTTACATCTTAGCTGTATTATGTCTTGAGAATGTGTGGTGCTCTATGTTACCTGTACTCTATTTCTGTTATTTACTTACTGTAATGCAATGTTTTGTCCCCTGTACTGTCCTTTGTACGGCGCTGCGAAACACATGTGTCGCGCCTTATAAATAAAATGTAATAATAATAATAATTGTGGATGCAGCAGACCTATAACTTCACAGCATTGGTGGTACTCCTTACCGCACCCGGTGGGAAACGCTTCCCATTCTCGGCTGATTCTGTGGGCTCCATGTGCGTGTACTGTCTTTTATGTGTAATATTTTTTTTACAGGTGGAGTACAGGTTAAAATGCAAATATGGGTTACAAATTGGTGCTAAATCCACAGGAAGGTGTTCTCACAACCATAGTTATGTAATATTTCCCCAATATTAACGGGATATAGGGCCTGATTCATGTTTCTAAGAAAAGCAAAAATACAAGCAACTAGACAAAACAATGCTGCACTGCAGGTGAGACAGAAGTAACATGCAGAGAGATTTAGATTAAGGTGGGTTAGATTTTTTTTCTGTGCAGGGTAAATACTGGCTGTTTTTGCATGTAGCCCACAAATGTTAGACAGCTTTAGTTTTACACTGCAGTTTAGATTTCAGTTTGAACACACCCCACCCAAATCTAACTCTCTCTGCACATGTTACATCTGCCCCACCTGCAGTGCTGCATGGTTTTGCCCCGTTGCTTCGTTTTGTTTGTTTTTCCACTTTATTCTTTATATAAATCCTTCTTACTACACAATGGGGGTAATTCTGAGTTGATCGCAGCAGGATATTTTTTAGCAGTTGGGCAAAACCATGTGCACTGCAGGGGGGCAGATATAACGTGCAGAGAGAGAAGGATTTGGGTGGGGTTATTTTGTTTCTATGCAGGGTAAATACTGGCTGCTTTATTTTTACACTGCAATTTAGATTGCAGATTGAACTCACCCCACCCAAATCTAACTCTCTCTGCACATGTTATATCTGCCTCCCCTGCAGTGCACATTTTGCCCAACTGCTAAAAAATTTCCTGCTGCGATCAACTTGGAATTACCCCCAATATGTAGTAGCTTAAATATAAGATGTTAGAGCAGTGGTAAGTGCGGGGGAGATGTACATTACTAACACTGAAGAGTGATAAAGTACAAAGAAATAAAACACAGGCCAACCAGCTCCTGAAAAATGACAGGAGCTGATTGGTTGATAGTTTATCTCTCTTCACTTTAGCACTCTTCAAGGCTTAGTATATATGTTCCTATTACTAGCATATATAGTGGCAGATGCTCAATTAGCTTAGTGATATCATTCAGGTGCTTGAAAGGGAGGGGTATTTCTAGGCAAGAAAAAAACACATTTTGTTTCCCCAGCACCCTGAATAATAGCAGTAACCAGATTTACATCCCATACAATATCTTAGAATTCAGAGATCTTGGTTACATACAGTATATCTGCGCAAATGTATGTATAAGCCCCCAAGCTGCAACAAGGCCTCTCTGTATATATTGGGGGTCCCTAGCGCTATATCTAGGTGCAGGGCGTGGCACCCCAAAAATCAGCATAAACCAGACAGCCCAAGGCAGCATTCCAGTGAAAAAACTATAATGTTAATAGATTCATGTTAAGAAGCCGAAGCTATAGAGAAAGTGATACAAAAATCAGATGTAATTAAAATAAGAAATAGTGCTAAAGAAATTAGTATGTGATAAGTGTTAATGTAAAGGTATGCCACAATAAAGCCATCCAGCTCAGCCAATCCAGGGGCACCACATCCCACTCCTCCACAACCCCAATCTGGGTCTATGATTATTAACCAGCAAGGATCCACATGATAATGGCTCCCTGCTACAATATATCTTAGCTAAGAGCTACCCACCTTGGAGCAGGCCCATAATGCTCCATGTGGCATATCAGGACCTACACCTCCTCCTAATGCAGGAACCTCTCTGCCTCTCACAACAAACATATATATTGGTAGATGCTCAATTAGCTTAGTGATATCATTCAGATGCTTGAAAGGGAGGGGGTTTTCTAAGCAGGAAAAAAACACATTTGTTCCCCCCAGCACCCTGAATGATAACAGTAACCAGATTTAAATCCCATACAATATCTTAGAATTCAGAGATCTTGGTTACATATATCATATATGTTCTATTACTGTTAGTGACTTGTCAAATGAGAACTTATATATTAATTTTCTTCAACATATTTCATGCTGTCGTCTACTTTCACAACCCATTGTACTGTGCTCACTGTGATGCTCCCTGTATGGTGATCACTGGGAAGCTCTGTGTATTGTACATCTGTCATTAGGTTGCTATCTGTATTGTGTGGTAGTCACTGGGATGCTCCTTGTATTGAATATCTGTCACTAGAATGGTAACAGAGATATTGTGATTATTGTTTTCTTTTACACTGCAAGGAAACATGGAACCAGTGAGTTTTTAACAGCGGATACCCCTTTCAGACTGCATATGAATTATTGCACATGAACGCGCATCAACCCGGGAATTTTCTCAGTGTGAAAGGGTCCTGTAAGAATAACCCGGGACGAGCAGGGTTGAATCCGGGATCGTCCCGGGATGCGGTGCAGTGTGAACGGGTATGCCGGGTCAAGGCGACCCGGCACCCATTCTCTGCATAGGAGGAGGCGGTGCTTGGAGATGATGATCTCCAAGCACAGCCTCCGGTAGCGTCAACGGTGACGTCACCAACCTGGCAATATGCCGGGTCGGGACGCAAGTCTGAAGGGGTCTCAAGCCGGGTCGCACCTGGGAAGCACCCGCGTACACATTCCCGGGTGCGACCCGGCTATTGTCAGTCTGAAAGGGGTATAAGAAGGATTTTCCAGGGCCACTTTAAGTTCCCAATAGAGCCATCAATATAACATACAACATAAAAGAATACATGTGATTGGCGGCCATGGACAGATACACAAGTACCTGTGGAACCTAGGGGGTAATTCTGAGTTGATAGCAGCAGCACGTTTGTTAGCAATTGGGCAAAACCATGTGCACTGTGGGGAAGGGGAGAGGCAGATATAACATTTGCAGAGAGAGTTAGATTTGGGTGGGTTAACTGATATTGTTTCTGTGCAGGTTAAATACTGGCTGCATTATTTTTACACTGCAATTTAGATTTCAGTTCGAATACACCCCACCCAATTCTAACTCTCTCTGCACATGTTATATCTGCCTCCCCCCTCTCCCCCCGCAGTGCGCATGGTTTTGCCCAACTGCTAACAAATTTGCTGCTGCGATCAACTCAGAATTAGGCCCCTATTTCGTAAATGTCCGTCCTTACTTTACAATTACTTTTAATTCTAATGAATTGTCATAACATACTTTAGGAACATGTTTTATTTATGATGCATATGAAAAAAATTCCATGTTCCATAATTGTATCTGTAACAACTTTATAGAATATGCTATTTAATCACCTTAAAGGAAATGTCTGAAATTTAGAGTTTTAGACTATAGTATAAGCCTTCCTCTTTTATAAAAGTCAATGATTTCCTTGACTTGGCGGCTTACAACCCGTGGAGAAATATATTACACTGGAAATATCATTGTTTCAAGGTTATGTCCCATGAAGGAAAGATGAATCATTGTCACATATCAGTGAGAGCTGATTGACAAACTTTTTCTTTTCAAATTTAGTTTAATGACCTTGGAATGTTCAAAACAAATAGGATGATGAATAACTTCATAGGTACACTCCAAGTAATATACGCTAAGTGCTTTATTTAAAGGAATTCATTTTCTAATAACACTTGTGCAATATTTACCAGGATTTCAGTAGTTACTGAATAATACAGAAATTCTGTACAAATAAACACTAAAGGACATTGCTATTGCGTTGTGCTTTTTTGTAAGTCTTTTATTAAACGCATGTTTTTCAAATTCACAGCTATTTTTATCTCTATAGAGAATTTAGGATAGCTTTCTACCTCTATCTGATTTGCAACTAACTGGTTATTGTATTTAGATTTTGTCGGACCGTCTTTTTACCATAATTAAATGGGCTGTTAGCAAAACCAAAAAAGCAAATGTAAAATACATTCGGGTTAGGGGGAGGGGAGGGGTTATATACCTTCCTCTATTAACAGTTATGCAATAAACAAGAGTTAAAAAGGGGTCACGGAAAGTGTGTTGTTTTTTTTAAATAAACTTGTGCATGTATTTTGAACTTTTGGCGCACTAAAGGTGTCAGCAGGCCCAGGTGCCAGGACATGTTGGTACTTGTAGTTGTTCAACTGTCTTCATGCTCTGACAACCATTATTGGCACCAGCTCATGCTGGTACCTGTAGTGCTCCAATGACAATTACCCCATCCTCACCACCTCAGCCCTAGTGCTATTGGCTAGAGGGTACAGTATGCAGTTACTTTGTCAATACTGATTATGGACCCTATTCAGTAAGGATTGCAGTTTCTGCTAATAAGCAGCTGTTGCGTTCAAATAGTTTCCGCCCAGAGAAAAACGCCCACTGCAGAAATTGCGAACACATCACAATGCGCGATGTGATCGTATAACCATAGGCAAATGCTGGAACATCGAAGAGTTTTACCATCTGCGCCAGACAAGGTCGTCCACAATTCTGCATACGCAAGAGGCTGGAAGTGGTCATCGCTGATTTCAGAGACCCACCCGAAAAATACCTTGCCACACCTGCGTTTTCACAAACACACCCACAAAATGCCATGTTTCCTCCCCTAAACGCTGGCTTCCTGTCAATTAAAATGCAATTGCGTTGAAGCACAATACATTCTCAGAAATAATCACTATCCACTAGTGCACTGAAGACAGCTCATTTCACCTTGGAAGAAAATCTGTATAACCCAATGCAATAAACGGAGAGGTGTCTAACTCCTTCCTATTGGCTGGAGCACAGCCTTATTACCACTGCAGAAAGAACAGACACAAGTGACTCAAAAAGGCCCTAAGCTAGTAGGGTTGTGGTCGTTAGGTCGACATGCATTGGGTCGACCACTAAAGGTGCATACACACGGAGCGATATAACTGAGCGATTTTGACTATATAGTCAAAATCGCTCAGAAAGTTAGTGCAGATCGCTCCGTGTGTATACAGGCAGCGATAGCGATGCGCGTCCCCGCTAGGTCGCTATCGCTGGGAAAAATAGTCAGTGCAGGCAAGTCAATTTTGGCTATGTCGCTGCAAAAGTTAGTCAAAATCGCTAATACTTTAAGAGGCCAGCGATTTTTCCCAGCGATAGCGATGTTGCAGGCGGCGGTGGTGCGGGCGGCGGTGGGTTGTGGCGGCGGTGCGGGCATCGGCGGGTTGCGGTGGCGGTGTGGGCGACGGCGGGTTGCGGCGGCGGTGCGGGCGGCGGCGGGTTGCGGTGTGGGCGGCGGCGGTGCGGGCGGCGGCGGGTTGCGGCAGCAGTGCGGGCGGGGGAAATTTACCTTTATCTTGCAGAGTTTGGCAGCGGAGCGGTACCAGTTTCAAAAATTGCGCCTCAGCGTCATTTTTGAAATTCAAGATGGCCGCCGCGAGCCAATCACGGCTCGTGCGTCATCGCCCCGCCCCCTCCCGCTGACTGATATAAGTCAGCGCGAGGCAGCGGCTTTCAGTCCGACGGCGGAGGAGGAGCGGAGAAGAGCTCCTGAAGACTGAAGACGCCGTGGAAGTCCTGGATGGGCGGTGGCTATGCAAAAGAGCTTAGCAGCCGCCGCCCACCAGGTGAAGATGCTGGAAGTCCTGGGAAGGCGGCGGCCATGCAAAAGAGCTTAAAGGCCGCCGCCCCCAGGTGAAGACCCAGTTTAATAAAGGATTTTTTAAAGAATGTGTCGTGTTTTTTTTCCAATATTTTCTTTACAGGTGGACTACAGGTGCCAGCGGGCCCTTTATGTCCGGGCATGCTGGCACTTGTGGTTCTCCAAGTGCCAGCATGCTGGGGCAGGCTTGCTGGGACCTGTAGGCCACCTGTAAAGAACAATATTACTATTGAAAGGCTATCAGCCTCCCATCCACCGCCCACGGATGGGGGGGACAGCCTCGGGCTTCACCCCTGGCCCTTGGGTGGCTGGAGGGGGGGACCCCTTGATTTAAGGGGTCCTCACTCCTCCAGTGTACCCCGGCCAGGGGTGACTAGTTGGGGGGGTAATGGCACGGCCGCAGGGACCAATATAAAAGTGTCCCCCGGCTGTGGCATTATCTCCCTGGCTAGTGGAGCCCGGTGCTGGTTTGAAAAATACGGGGGACCCCTATGTCTTTTGTCCCCCGTATTTTTTAAACCAGGACCGGACGCAGAGCCCGGTGCTGGTTGTCTAAATATGGGGGAACCCTACTCATTTTTTCCTCTGTATTTTAACAACCAGGACTGGCTCAAAGAGCCCGAGGCTGGTTTTACATAGGAGGGGGGACCCCACGCAAATTATTTTTTTAACTTTTAGCTATTTAAATACCAGCCACCCTGTAAAATCGTCCTATATATGACACTCATCCCCTTATTTAAATGAGATAGTCAAATTCTCCCATAGCCAAAATCTCCCATAGCCAAAATCTCTTGCATAGTTAGACAAAATCTCTAGTAAAGTTAGTCAAAATCTCCTACTGCCAGTTCAAGGGAAAAGTTAGTCAAAATCTCTCATAGTCAAAATCTCTCCGTGTGTATGCACCTTAAATGTCGACATGCACTAAGTCGACAGGTTCGTTATGTCGACTTGTGCAAGGTCGACAGGTCAAAAGGTTGACATGAGTTTTTCACGTTTTTCTCTCTCCATTTTTTGATCTTTTTCATACTTTACGATCCACGTGGACTACTAATGGGAATGGTAATCTGTGCCGAGCACAGCGAGGGGACGCAGTGCACTAATTGGGGTTCCCGGTCACTCTACGAAGAAAACGATACCAAAAACAGTAAAAAAAAAAAAAACATGTCGACCTAATGACCCTGTCGACCTAGACACCCTGTCGACCTAGTGCATGTTGACCTTTAGTGGTCGACCCAATGCATGTCAATCTAATGTGTGTCGACCCAACGACCCATACCCGCCTAGTATCAGTTTTCTGGCCCCTTTAGAAACAGTGGGATACCTTAATGTTCCTTCCTGTCAGGCAGACTTGTGCTACTTTGGTCCTATTGAACAGAATAGTTGGTTATATCGTCTCCTAATTTTTTAATTTTATTTCTTGCTGTCTCCTCAATGATCCACTGCTCAGAGATCAGGTCAAACAAAAGTATTCAAACAATGATAGTTGCTCGGTCATTCCTGGAGATAATTATGTATCAGGTGCTGGGAAGGGGTCACAAACAAACAACAGACAGAGAGGGACGGGGGTACAAATCCCCACCCCTAAATTTCCCTTCAGCACACTAAAAATTACCTGTAACCATACCTGAACCTATCTGGTAATAGAAATTCAGAGAATTAGTCACACATGTTTGCAAATGCATGTTTAAGCTGCTGAGCCACTTCACGGCTTCTCTGATATCAGCAGTCCTAACACTACATAATAGCAGTGCCCACATAGGGCCATGTAATTTGTCACAATAGGCCTCATGATAAAGGCTATTACTAAAACACATCCAGAGAGATAACTTACCCGGGAGCCACCCCCAGGATCTCCCATTGGCACTACAAGGAACAGCATGAATTCCAAATACTGCTCCCATTCAATGCCTCTCGCACACAAGCAGTCAAACAATGGTAGTTGCTCGGTCATTCCTGGAGATAATTATGTGTCAGGTGCTGGAAAGGGCAAGGGGTCACAAACAAACAACAGACAGAGAGGGACGGGGGTGCAAATCCCCACCCCTAAATTTCCCTTCAGCACACTAAAAATTACCTGTAACCATACCTGAACCTATCTGGTAATAGAAATTCAGAGAATTAGTCACACATGTTTGCAAACGCATGTTTAAGCTGCTGAGCCACTTCACGGCTTCTCTGATATCAGCAGTCCTAACACTACATAAATGCAATGCCCACATAGGGCCATGTAATTTGTCACAGTAGGCCTCATGATAAAGGCTATTACTAAAACACATCTAGACAGAGAGCTAACTTACAAACAAAAGTATTACCTGGTATGTGAGTACCAGCAGCCAAATGTAGAACAAAGAAGGGATATATATATAAAACGCTCACAGTTATGACAGAAAACAATGGTTTAATAACAAACAGTGAAATAAGATAGTTTATTCTATAATTTATGATTACAGAAGTGTCCTTGTATATCATTGCTGCGGGAGGCAGCTTGTCCTGGCGCTGTGAATTGCGGCATAGCGCAGCCTCCTGCAGCCGCCGGCTCCCCTGTTCTAAGGGGTGTGGTATGTTAGGTAGATTAGACTTAGGTCGACAGTGTCTAGGTTGACCACTATTGGTCGACAGTAAGTAGGTCGACATGGTTTCTAGGTCGACAGGGACTCTTGGTCGGCATGAGAAAAGGTTGACATGAGTTTGTTTACTTTTTTTTTGTGTCGTTTTCTCCGTACAGTGACCGGAAACCCCAATTAGTGCACCGTGTCCCCTCGCATGGCTCGCGATTGTAGTCCACGTGGATTGTAAAGTAAGAAAAAAGTTTAAAAAATGGAAAAAAAAATAAGAATTTACTTACCGATAATTCTATTTCTCGTAGTCCGTAGTGAATGCTGGGAACTACGTAAGGACCATGGGGAATAGCGGCTCCGCAGGAGACTGGGCACAAAAGTAAAGCTTTAGGACTACCTGGTGTGCACTGGCTCCTCCCCCTATGACCCTCCTCCAAGCCTCAGTTAGGATACTGTGCCCGGACGAGCGTACACAATAAGGAAGGATTTTGAATCCCGGGTAAGACTCATACCAGCCACACCAATCACACCGTACAACCTGTGATCTGAACCCAGTTAACAGCATGATAACAGCGGAGCCTCTGAAAAGATGGCTCACAACAACAAAAACCCGATTTTTGTAACAGCAACTATGTACAAGTATTGCAGACAATCCGCACTTGGGATGGGCGCCCAGCATCCACTACGGACTACGAGAAATAGAATTATCGGTAAGTAAATTCTTATTTTCTCTGACGTCCTAGTGGATGCTGGGAACTCCGTAAGGACCATGGGGATTATACCAAAGCTCCCAAACGGGCGGGAGAGTGCGGATGACTCTGCAGCACCGAATGAGAGAACTCCAGGTCCTCCTCAGCCAGGGTATCAAATTTGTAGAATTTAGCAAACGTGTTTGCCCCTGACCAAGTAGCTGCTCGGCAAAGTTGTAAAGCCGAGACCTCTCGGGCAGCCGCCCAAGATGAGCCCACCTTCCTTGTGGAATGGGCTTTTACAGATTTAGGCTGTGGCAGGCCTGCCACAGAATGTGCAAGCTGAATTGTACTACAAATCCAACGAGCAATAGTCTGCTTAGAAGCAGGAGCACCCAGCTTGTTGGGTGCATACAGGATAAACAGCGAGTCAGATTTTCTGACTCCAGCCGTCCTGGAAACATATATTTTCAGGGCCCTGACTACATCCAGCAACTTGGAATCCTCCAAGTCCCTAGTAGCCGCAGGTACCACAATAGGCTGGTTCAGGTGAAACGCTGAAACAACCTTAGGGAGAAATTGAGGACGAGTCCTCAATTCTGCCCTGTCCGTATGAAAAATTAGGTAAGGGCTTTTATAGGATAAAGCCGCCAATTCTGACACACGCCTGGCCGAAGCCAGGGCCAACAGCATTACCACTTTCCATGTGAGATATTTTAAGTCCACAGTGGTGAGTGGTTCAAACCAATGTGATTTTAGGAACCCCAAAACTACATTGAGATCCCAAGGTGCCACTGGAGGCACAAAAGGAGGCTGTATATGCAGTACCCCCTTGACAAACGTCTGAACTTCAGGAACTGAAGCCAGTTCTTTCTGGAAGAAAATCGACAGGGCCGAAATTTGAACCTTAATGGACCCTAATTTTAGGCCCATAGACAGTCCTGTTTGCAGGAAATGCAGGAAACGACCCAGTTGAAATTCCTCTGTAGGGGCCTTCCTGGCCTCGCACCACGCAACATATTTACGCCAAATACGGTGATAATGTTGTGCGGTTACATTCTTCCTGGCTTTGATCAGGGTAGGGATGACTTCATCCGGAATGCCTTTTTCCTTCAGGATCCGGCGTTCAACCGCCATGCCGTCAAACGCAGCCGCGGTAAGTCTTGGAACAGACAGGGTCCCTGCTGGAGCAGGTCCCTTCTTAGAGGTAGAGGCCACGGGTCCTCTGTGAGCATCTCTTGAAGTTCCGGGTACCAAGTCCTTCTTGGCCAATCCGGAGCCACGAGTATAGTTCTTACTCCTCTCCGTCTTATAATTCTCAGTACCTTGGGTATGAGAGGCAGAGGAGGGAACACATACACTGACTGGTACACCCATGGTGTTACCAGAGCGTCCACAGCTATTGCCTGAGGGTCCCTTGACCTGGCGCAATACCTGTCTAGTTTTTTGTTGAGGCGGGACGCCATCATGTCCACCTTTGGTTTTTCCCAACGGTTCACAATCATGTGGAAGACTTCTGGATGAAGTCCCCACTCTCCCGGGTGGAGGTCGTGCCTGCTGAGGAAGTCTGCTTCCCAGTTGTCCACTCCCGGAATGAACACTGCTGACAGTGCTATCACATGATTTTCCGCCCAGCGAAGAATCCTTGCAGCTTCTGCCATTGCCCTCCTGCTTCTTGTGCCGCCCTGTCTGTTTACGTGGGCGACTGCCGTGATGTTGTCTGACTGGATCAGCACCGGCTGACCTTGAAGCAGAGGTCTTGCTAGGCTTAGAGCATTGTAGATGGCCCTTAGCTCCAGGATATTTATGTGAAGTGATGTCTCCAGGCTTGACCACAAGCCCTGGAAATTTCTTCCCTGTGTGACTGCTCCCCAGCCTCTCAGGCTGGCATCCGTGATTACCAGGACCCAGTCCTGAATGCCGAATCTGCGGCCCTCTAGAAGATGAGCACTCTGCAACCACCACAGGAGAGACACCCTTGTCTTTGGTGACAAGATTATCCGCTGATGCATCTGAAGATGCGACCCGGACCATTTGTCTAGCAGATTCCACTGGAAGGTTCTTGCGTGGAATCTGCCGAATGGGATTGCTTCGTAGGAAGCCACCATTTTTCCCAGGACCCTTGTGCATTGATGCACTGAGACTTGGCCTGGTTTTAGGAGATTTCTGACTAGCTCGGATAACTCCCTAGCTTTCTCCTCCGGGAGAAAAACCTTTTTCTGGACTGTGTCCAGGATCATCCCTAGGAATAGAAGGCGTGTCGTCGGGATCAGCTGTGATTTTGGAATATTGAGAATCCAACCGTGCTGCCGCAACACTATCTGAGATAGTGCTACCCCGACTTCCAACTGTTCCCTGGATCTTGCCCTTATCAGGAGATCGTCCAAGTAAGGGATAACTAAAACTCCCTTCCTTCGAAGGAGTATCATCATTTCGGCCATTACCTTGGTAAAGACCCGGGGTGCCGTGGACAAGCCAAACGGCAGCGTCTGAAACTGATAGTGACAATTCTGTACCACAAACCTGAGGTACCCTTGGTGAGAAGGATAAATTGGGACATGTAGGTAAGCATCTTTGATGTCCAGAGACACCATATAATCCCCTTCTTCCAGGTTTGCAATCACTGCTCTGAGTGACTCCATCTTGAATTTGAACCTCTGTATGTAAGTGTTCAAGGATTTTAGATTTAAAATTGGTCTCACCGAGCCGTCCGGCTTCGGTACCACAAACAGTGTGGAATAATACCCCTTTCCCTGTTGCAGGAGGGGTACCTTGATTATCACCTGCTGGGAATACAGCTTGTGAATGGCTTGCAATACTGCCTCCCTGTCTGAGGGAGACGTCGGTAAAGCAGACTTTAGGAAACGGCGAGGGGGAGACGTCTCGAATTCCAATTTGTACCCCTGAGATACCACCTGAAGGATCCAGGGGTCCACTTGCGAGTGGGCCCACTGCGCGCTGAACTTCTTGAGACGGGCCCCCACCGTGCCTGAGTCCGCTTGTAAAGCCCCAGCGTCATGCTGAGGACTTTGCGGAGGCGGGAGAGGGCTTCTGTTCCTGGGAACTGGCTGTGTGCTGCAGCCTTTTTCCTCTCCCTCTGCCACGGGGCAGAAATGAGGAGCCTTTTGCCCGCTTGCCCTTATGGGGCCGAAAGGACTGCGCCTGATAATACGGCGTCTTCTTATGTTGAGAGGCTACCTGGGGTAAAAATGTGGATTTTCCAGCAGTTGCCGTGGCTACCAGGTCTGATAGACCTACCCCAAATAACTCCTCCCCCTTATAAGGCAATACTTCCATGTGCCTTTTGGAATCCGCATCACCTGACCACTGCTGCGTCCATAACCCTCTTCTTGCAGAAATGGACAGCGCGCTAACTCTTGATGCCAGTCGGCAAATATCCCTCTGCGCATCACGCATATATAAAAATGCATCTTTTAAATGCTCTATAGTCAGTAATATACTGTCCCTATCTAGGGTATCAATATTTTCAGTCAGGGAATCCGACCACGCCACCCCAGCACTGCACATCCAGGCTGAGGCGATTGCTGGTCGCAGTATAACACCCGTGTGAGTGTATATACATTTTAGGATATTCTCCTGCTTTCTGTCGGCAGGTTCCTTTAGGGCGGCCGTATCAGGAGAGGGTAGTGCCACCTGTTTAGACAAGCGTGTGAGCGCTTTATCCACCCTAGGGGCTGTTTCCCAACGTGCCCTATCCTCTGGCGGGAAAGGGTATGATGCCAATAACCTTTTAGGAATTATCAGTTTTTTATCGGGGGAAACCCACGCCTCATCACACACTTCATTCAGAAATATGCAAAACATTTTTCATTGCCTCAATCATGTAACGTGTGGCCCTACTGGAAGTCACATTTGTCTCATCATCGTCGACACTGGAGTCAGTATCCGTGTCTGTGTCTGCCATCTGAGGTAACGGGCGTTTTAGAGCCCCTGATGGCGTTTGAGACCCCTGGACAGGCACAAGCTGAGTAGCCGGCTGTCTCATATCGTCAACTGTCTTTCGTAAAGAGCTGACATTGTCACGCAATTCCTTCCATAAGCTCATCCACTCAGGTGTCGACTCCCTAGGGGGTGACAACTCTATTATAGGCAATTGTTCCGCCTCCATCTCATTTTCCTCCTCAAACATGTCGACACAATCGTACCGACACACCGCAGGACAGGACCCCACTAGCCCTTTGGGGAGACAGAGGGAGAGTATGCCAGCACACACCAGAGCGCTATATATAGACAGGAATACCACTATATAACGTGCTTTTCCCTTTATAGCTGCTGTTATTATCAAACTGCGCCAAATTAGTGCCCCCCCCCCTCTTTTTTACCCTTTTCTGTAGTGCAGGACTGCAGGGGAGAGTCAGGGAGACGTCCTTCCAGCGGAGCTGTGATGGAAAATGGCGCCCGTGTGCTGAGGAGATAGGCTCCGCCCCCTTCTCTGCGGCCTTTTCTCCCGCTTTTTGGTGAATTCTGGCAGGGGTTAAAATACATCCATATAGCCCTGGGGGTTATATGTGGTGTATTTTCGCCAGCCAAGGTGTTTTACATTGCTGCTCAGGGCGCCCCCCCCTAGCGCCCTGCACCCTCAGTGACCGGAGTGTGAAGTGTGCCTGAGGAGCAATGGCGCACAGCTGCAGTGCTGTGCGCTACCTTGTTGAAGACTGATGTCTTCTGCCGCCGATTTTTCCGGACCTCTTCTTGCTTCTGGCTCTGTAAGGGGGCCGGCGGCGCGGCTCTGGGACCGGACTCCGAGGCTGGGCCTGTGTTCGGTCCCTCTGGAGCTAATGGTGTCCAGTAGCCTAAGAAGCCCAAGCTGGCTGCAAGCAGGCAGGTTCGCTTCTTCTCCCCTTAGTCCCTCGATGCAGTGAGCCTGTTGCCAGCAGGTCTCACTGAAAATAAAAAACCTAAAACTAAACTTTCACTAAAAAGCTCAGGAGAGCCCCCAGTGTGCACCCTTCTCGGCCGGGCACAAAAATCTAACTGAGGCTTGGAGGAGGGTCATAGGGGGAGGAGCCAGTGCACACCAGGTAGTCCTAAAGCTTTACTTTTGTGCCCAGTCTCCTGCGGAGCCGCTATTCCCCATGGTCCTTACGGAGTTCCCAGCATCCACTAGGACGTCAGAGAAAATTGAAAAACTTATGTCGATCTTTTATCATGTTGACCTAGAACATGTCGACCTAGAGTCCCTGTCGATCTATTGATCATGTCGACATACTTACTGTCGACCTAAAGAAAGGATCCCGTTCTGAGCTGTAGGTAGGAGCATACATACTACCATATGCTATGCCACAGCGCGCAATCCGCGATGCAGGCACATCATGTGCAAAGGTGTGATAGGACATATGCAGTTATAATTTAGAATGCATACATTAATTATAATGTAAGCATATTATTTTGTGCATTGTAGTTATTGTAGCACAGTGATGACCTTCTCTCACTGTCCGTTTGAAGTCAAGTGATTGTGAGGTAAGTTTAGATTTCTTATTTGTTATGTTACTATTTTTTTTTATTAATGCAATTTATCACTGCCTGTCACCCACTGCCTGCCACCCACTGCCTGTCACCCACTGCCTGCCACCCGCTGCCTAACACCCACTGCCTGCCACCCACTGCCTGCCACCCACTGCCTGTCTCGTACTGCCTGACACCCACTGCCTACCACCCGCTGCCTGTCACCCACTGCCTGCCACCCACTGCCTGTCACCTACTGCCTGCCACCCACTGCCTGCCACCCACTGCCTGTTACCCACTGCCACCCACTGCCTGCCACCCAGTGTCTGTCACCCACTGCCTGTCACCAAGTACCTTTCACCCACTGCTTGTCACCCACTGCCTGCCACCCACTGCCCGTCACACACTGCCCGCCACCCACTGCCTGTCACCCACTGCCTGCCACCCACTGCCTGTCACCCAGTGCCTGCCACCCACTGCCTGTCACCTACTGCCTGCCACCCAAAGTCTATCACCAACTACCTGTCACCCACTGCCTGCCACCCACTGCCTGTCTCCCACTGCCTGTCACCCACTGCCTGCAACCCACTGCCTGTCACCCACTGCCTGCCACCCACTGCCTGTCACCAACTACCTGTCACCCACTGCCTGCCACCCACTGCCTGTCTCCCACTGCCTGCAACCCACTGCCTGTCACCCACTACCTGTCACCCACTGCCTCTCTCTAGCGTCAACCTCTGCCCATCTTCCACTGACGCTCCCCAGCTGTCACTCTCTCCCTATTACCTCTCTTTCCTGTCACCCAGTGACTCTCTCCCTCTCCCCTTCTCTTTTTTCACTCTCTACTTACCCTTTACCTCTCACTGTTACCTTTCGCCTCTCACTGTCACCCACTGCCTCTCCCCTCTCTCAAATGCTAATCACGTAAACGTTACTCATTCGCCATGATTAGCATGCCCGCGGGTGTGTGTGGGTATATTTGTATGCATGCACCCGCGATCCATAAAATCGCACGGTGCGTATACTCCAGCGAATGGGTTGCAGCTTGCTGCGGCTAGGCGTAATCGCAATGTGGATGCTCGTGCGTAGGGTGAGAGCAGCCACATTTGTATTTGTAGGAGGGTGCAAAATGTATAGTTTGTAGGAGGGCGCCAAACACCCTAGCGCTGGCCCCTGCCTGTGTGCTTTACATGCCACTCATGCCCTGGTAAGGAATCTTTGTTTATTTTCCTGTGCATCTCTATGCAGTGTGAGCAAAGATACATCGCTGTGGAGGTCCTTCATGACTGTTACGGAGACACAGCGCAATCGATAATATATAGTATATAATCAGTAGCAGATCTTGCCACGGGCAAGCAGGACTTTTGCCTGGGGCACCGCCTTCCGGAGGGCGCTGGCGCCATCCGGAGGGTGCCGCACCATGGCAAGATCCGCCACTGCTGTGCCCTCCGCTGCCGGCTGTGTGCTGTCCGCTGCTGTGTCCCCTGTGAAGGGAACTAGACGCTACGCGTCTAGTTTCCCTTCGTGGAAAGGACCTTTGCTGAGCGGTGCGCGATGACGTCATCGCGCACCGCACAGCAAAGGTCCTCTCCACGAAGGGAACTAGACACTACGCGTCTAGTTTCCTTTCGTGGAGAGGACCTTTTGCTGTGCGGTGCGCGATGACGTCATCGCGCACCACTCAGCATTTAAGCGGCGCTACTACTGTACAGGGGGCGTGACTGACCACGCCCCTGTAGTAAGCCACGCCCCCAATTCCTGCCCGGGCCGCAGAGGGCCCTCGAACCGGCCCTGTGTATAATACAGCAATGCAATGGTAGCCAATGCCTGATTACTTCAACTGCTCCGGAAACAGAAAAATGTGAGTAATTAATATTAATGTGTATTATTTCTGTTTCTCTTTCTTTATGTTTGTAATGTTAGAAACATTTGCTATTAATAATAAAATTTACTTATTATAATTTTTTCTCTAAAGAAATTCTCAAGTCTTTCTTTTTCTTACTGTATAGCAGTGCGCTACAGTGCAAGTGAGACTGTTACGGCACTTTCCAGGTGAATTGCGTAACGGCACATGGCCACAAACACTTATATGTAGGGACTGCATCGGCTGCTGCCGCTAGAAGCTGGAAATGCACGGAGCGCTCTCTCGTCTAATTGCGGTCCGGATTTGCAGTCTCAGGGAAAGAAAACACCTCCACTGGGACTGACTGACTGATGTTTGATTAGCAGATAACGCTTATAATGGGAACCCGCTGCCACGCCATTTTTCTGGAAGGGGCTTATTCTACTCGGGCTACATTTACACACACTCTTCACACCTGGGGCCTAATTCAGCTGCGTTTACAGTCTGAAGCCCTGCGGTGTTTGCGCGTGCGCACACGTGAGATGCCAAGGCGATCGCCTCTGCCTGCTTGATAGGCAGAGGCGGTCGCAGGATGTGTCGGCGGCGTTAGGAGGGTGTGTCATCAGCGTGAGGGGGGTACGGTCAGGACAGATGTGTCTGGACCATTTGCGAGGTGATCGCGGCGGCTGTGTGATGTCACACGCAGCCGCTGCAGCCAAAAGCAGGCTGTGTAGGTAGGGAGCTACTCGCCAGGTGCTAAAGCATCATCGATGTGCGATGCTTTTGCACGTGCGCGGGAGGGGGGGCAGGGGCCTGGTATGTGGGGCGGACTATCCCTGTGCTGGGCGTCCCCCCACATGTCAGAGATTGTAATCGTATATGTGCATTTCTACGATCACCTCTGAATCCCCCCCCTGGTTTCAGCTATCTAAGCGCAAGGAGGAGGCTCCAAAACTGCATACTCTTTTCTTGTGGGCATGAACGGTACTAATCAATGTACTTTACATTAACCTAACACCACAGGCATACACACCCAGCCTGGCATGATCCGCACTGAGAAAGGCTATTCATTAAGCACCATTTATTAACTATAAAACAGCAAAGCAATTCCGCAGCGGCACAGAGTACACAGTATATAACAAGTAGGGAGTTACAGTTAGATGTACTTCTCTCTGCAGTTAGACACTCTGCACTGTTAATGTAAGCAGCACTGAGCACGCTTTTATTCATTGTGGTGTATATAAGCATGAGGCCTGGTAAGTTAGACTAAAACACAGTTCTCTTGGTGGAGTAATAAATGTACTTGTATTTACTAATGCACTGTACAGCTCGGGGACGTTTTAAGAGAGGAGGGGACCCGCGTGCCTCCTCCGTCGCAGGCCCCCTCCTCTCTGGCAGCAAGTAGACTCTGCATACTGCCAGAGTCTACTGCGCATGTGCAGGTCTCCGGGAACATGGTGCACGTGTCTTGTTCCCGGGGACATCTCCAGTGCGCATGCACAAATCACTCGGAAACGGCCACGGCGGCCATTTTCCGAGTGAATTATACCTGCACTAGAGGGCAGTCACCGCGGGACTCCGGAATGGTAAGTATATTAAATGGGTGCAGTGTGTGCCCCCCCCCCCCCCCTGGACCTAGGGGCATACTTGCCTACTCTCCCAGAATGGCCGGGAGGCTCCCGAAAATCGGGTGACCCTCCCGCCCCCCCGGAAGATCAGGCAAGTCTCCCGAATTGTGGGGACACCCCTGCCCGTCCGCCCACTTAGTGTGTAAAGTGGGCGGTCCGGGCAGTTGATGACGCGATTCTTGCTGAATGGTGTCATCATAGCCACGCCCCCTGCAGTGTAATGCCGGTGATCGCGGCATTACAGAGCGGGGGCGTGGCTTAAAAGAGGCATCATCATGACCCCGCCCTTGCTTCGCCCCCGCTCCGCCCCGTCCCGCCTCCGGCCCACCCCCTCCACGACGTCACAGCCTCCCCTGCCCGCCCTCTGAGCTGACCTGGCTGCTCTCTCCCGCAGAGAGCAGCCAAAATGTAGGTAAGTCTGCCTAGGGGCCCATGTGCACCGCACACACTGCACCCATTATAGAAACGCCAATAGTACAGCTACTGTATCCTCTGACTTCCTAGCTCAGCCAGGCGGATCAACACTCGCCTGAATTGTTTTGCAGAGCCTTAAATATTCATGTGGGTCAGTGGTGAAAACAAAGAAATCCACAATCGATCCTAGGAGGACTGTAAGCCTGTGTTCCTGACGTTGAAGTGTATTTATGAACCAAATGGAAATATCTGCAAAATAATGTTTTACAGTCAGGGCCGGCTTGGCCATCAGTCCCACTGTGGCGGGAGAGTCCCGGTGGGCCGACTGGTGTGCAGAGCCACCTGTCATCTGTGGCCCCGCCCACCCACACGCCACTAACTTATACCCCTTTCAGACATACGACCTGGGAATTTCACCTGCTCAGACCCCGGGATTTTCTCTTCAGCAAAATCCCGGGTTTTTCTTCAGACCCCCTTTCACACTACACCACAGACCCGGGAAATTCCCAGGATGGCCCCTTTCAGACATAAGCTGTTTTTTCCAGTTTTGAAGGCAGTATCATCATTTTATGAGGACAGTTTGAAGGCACACAATAATGAGGTCATGCAAAGAAGGAAGGAGGGGGCAGCCTATAAATGGACTGGGTGTGGTGCAGTGGCGGATCTAGACTTCCCTTTTAGGGGGGGCAGTTTAAGGATATGGACTCCTCCCCTCTATGCATAGCCCCTCCCACTTAGTTCTGCCCCTCCCATTTTAAACAAAAATTGAAGGGGAAAAAACATAGACTATTAATTAACAAGAAACAGAACAAAATAAAAACCAGCATTGTCCACCTACTTTTTTGATAGTCACCTCTCTCCAGCATTACCTGACTCTGCTGGTGGCAGGAGGGAGAGTCTGCAGTTCAGCGCCCCTCACCACCCCAGAGCTGTGAGCACCATGCAAACCCCCCCCCCCCCCCCCCCCCACACAGCTGGCACTGTCTCCTTAGTCAATACCCTTTCATACAGCTAGGAACTGAGGCAACAGCAGCCCCCCTACCACCCCCAGCGCAGTCATCAGTATGCAGTCCCTTCTCTCGTAGCAACCCCACTTCCCCCTGTCTCCCGGCAAGCCAGCACTGTCCACCCGCATAAACCCATATCTTACAGCTAGTGGCCTAGTGCTGTCGGACTCGCATCCTGCTTCCAGCCCGTACGTTGGAGTCTATAGCCCCATGCCGCCACTGGCGCCTGCAGCTCCCCCGCCCACCTGGCATTTTCTTAGCATGGCTAGTGTGGCTACCGCGTCCAGGTCCCGGCCATCGCCACCAGCTCCCGCGATCACCCGGCGGCAGCGCCGTCTCAGCGTGGCCAAGTCCCGCACTCCCGGCCAGATCCCGTGACGCGGCCTCTGCTTCAAACAGCAAGTGGGCGGGGTTGGCTGTGTGTGTTACGGGGGGCGATCGCTCCCATCGCCCCCCGCTGGATCCGCCACTGGTGTGGTGCCCATAATGCATTGCTGGATTCATGACTGACAAGCATTTGTGTAGCGTGGAGAGTTTGATTGCTGTGGTGGAGTTGCTGTTTTACACAGCAAATGATGCTCTCAAGAAGATGCTCACCCTGTTCTTAATTGCACAGAGTGAGCTGAAAAGGAGAAGGGAGATTTTTTTGGAGGAGAGGAGGACAAACTGACGACATTATTTATGCCGGAGGAGGGCCTTGATCATGACCAGCATCTCATCCATATTGCAGCTAACCGGAGGGTCATCTCACACACTGCGGGCTCGAGATTGCAGAAATGGTGAGGCCTTCTGGGCTACGGTGGAGGCATTTACAGAGAACCAGTGGAAGGCACATTTTAGGATGTCGCATGGCACCTTTAATTACCTCCTGGGACTCCTCACCCTGGCACTTACCAGGCACACTACCCGCTGGAGACAGCCCATATCCCCAAGCAGGAGCTTAGCGATCATTTTGTGGTGGTATGCCACCCCTGGCGAGTACCGCACCATCTCCTGCTTGTATGGTGTCGGGATCGCCACCGTGTGTGTTTTGGTACGTGAGGTGACCAAGGCAATCCTGGACACCTTGTATCACCGGTTTATTGCCCTACCCCAGGGGCAGCGACTGGATGAGACTGTGTCTGGGTTCATCGCGGTTACCCACGGTGTTCCGGGCAATTGATGGCACCCACATCCCCATAATAGCTTCCCCAGACAGCACAGCTGACAACCACAACAGGAAGGGGTGGTATTCGATTATTCTACAAGCGGTCGTTGACCATAGATATTGGTAAGTCACTTTCATGTTTTTTATTTTGATTTATACTTGCATGATACATGTTTTCCAAATACGATGGTAATGTTTAGACGTTACTCCTTTCCTAGCCTGTATCAGGGTAGGAATAACTTTGTTCGGAATGCCCTTACGAGCTAATATCTGGTGTTCAACCTCCATGCCATCAAACGTAGCTGCGGTAAGTCTTGATAAGCGAACGGCCCCTGCTGCAGCAGGTCCTCCCGAAGAGAAAGAGTCCTCGGCTCTTCTAGCAGTAGATCCAGAAGATCCGCGTACCAAGCTCTTCTTGGCCAGTCTGGAGCAATGAGGATTGCCTGAACTTTTGTTCTCCTTATGAATTTTAGAACTCTTGGAATGAGTGGAAGTGGAGGAAACACATACACCGTCTGGACCACCCATGGAGTCACTAGGGCATCCACTGCCACGGCTTGCGGGTCCCTCGACCTGGAACAATACCGCCAAAGCTACTTGTTGAGACGAGAGGCCATCATGTCTATTTGAGGTACTCCCCAAAGGTCTGTTACCTCCGTGAAAACCTCCGGATGGAGTCCTCACTCCCCTGGATGGAGATCGTGTCTGCTGAGGAAGTCCGCTTCCCAGTTGTCTACTCCCGGAATGAAGATCGCTGACAACGTCAATGCGTGTTTTACTGCCCAGAGGATGATTCTTGTTACCTCTGACATTGCAGCTCTGCTCTTCGTTCCGCCCTGTCGGTTTATGTAAGCTACTGTCGTTACATTGTCTGACTGCACTTGAATGGCCCGATCTCGCAGAAGATGGGCCGCTTGGAGAAGACCGTTGTAGACGGCTCTTAGTTCCAGAATGTTTATTGGTAGGCCAGCTTCCAGACTGGACCACCTTCCTTGGAAGGTCTCCCCTTGAGTGACTGCGCCCCAGCTCCGGAGACTTGCATCCATGGTTAGAAGGATCCAGTCCTGAATTCCAAACCTGTGGCCCTCCAGAAGGTGAGGTAATTGTAGCCACCAGAGGAGTAAAATCCTGGCCTTTGGCAACAGACGTATTCTCTGGTGCATGTGTAGATGAGATCCCGACCACTTGTCCAGGAGATCCAGTTGGAAGGGCAGAGCATGAAACCTTCCGTACTGCAGAGCCTTGTAAGAGGCCACCATCTTTCCCAGAAGACTAATCCACTGATGAACTGACATCCTGGCTGGCTTCAGGACATCCCAGACCATTGTTTGTATCACCGCTTTCTCCTCTGGAAGAAACACCCTCTGCACTTCCGTGTCGAGGATCATTCCCAGAAAGGACAAACTCCTGGTCGACTCCAAATGTGGTTTTGGAAGATTCAGGATCCAACCGTGTTCCTTGAGTAGATGCATCATGAGAACAATGGACTGCAACAGCTTCTCCTTGGACGATGCCTTTATCAGCAGATCGTCCAGATACGGAATTATGTTCACCCCCTGTCTGCGGAGAACCATCATCTCCGCCATCACCTTGGTGAATACCCACGGTGCTGTGGAGAGGCTGAATGACAGGGCCTGGAACTGAAAATGACTGTCTAATAGTGCGAATCGGAGAAAAGCTTGATGCAGCGGCCAAATCGGAATGTGGAGGTACGCATCCTTGATATTCAGGGATACCATGAATTCCCCTTCCTCCAGAACTGATATCACCACCCTCAGAGACTCCATTTTAAACTTGAACTCCCTCAGAAAGGGGTTTAGTGACTTTAAGTTCAAAATGGGCCTGACCAAACCATCCGGTTTCGGTACCACAAAAAGGTTCGAATAGTAACCTTTGTTTTGCAAATGGGGTAGAACTGGTACAATGACCTGTGACTCCACCAACTTCTGTTCTGGATGGCTTCCTGTAGGATAGCCCTGTCCGCCAGCAAAGCTGGCAAGCCTGATTTGAAGAATCGGTGAGGAGGGAGGTTTTGAAACTCCAGCCTGTACCCCTGGGACACAATATCTTGCACCCAGGGATCCAGGTCGGACGACACCCATACATGGCTGAAATGCCTGAGTCTCGCCCCCACCGATCCCACCTCCAGGCCGCGCAATCCACCATCATGCTGAGGACTTAGACGTACCTGAAGGAGGCTTCTGTTCCTGGGAACCTGCAGCAGCAGGTTTCTTGGATTTTGGCCGACCTCCCCTAAAGAAGGTGTTAGACGGTTTGGCCTTTCTTGCTTTAGTAGCCCGAAAGGACTGTGATGCAGGAGAAGTGAAAGGTTTCTTCGGACCCGGTGCAGCTGAGGGAAGAAAAAGTGACTTACCCGCGGTAGCTGTGGAAATCCACGCATCCAGCGCTTCCCCAAAGAGAGCCTGACCTGTGTAGGGTAGGGTCTCCACACCTCTCCTGGATTCCGCGTTGGCAGACCACTGGCGCAGCCAAAGTCCTCTGCGAGCTGAGACAGACATGGAAGATATCCCTGCAGCCATCGAACCCAGGTCCTTCATGGATTCCACCATAAATCCTGCAGAATCCTGAATATTACGTAAAAACAATTCGACATCACCTTTATCCATAGTATCCAAATCTTCAAGTAACGTGCCTGACCACTTTACTATAGCCTTGGAAATCCATGCACAGGCAATAGTAGGACGTAGTACCGCCCCTGAAGCCGTGTATATGGATTTGGGCATAGCGTAAATTTTTGCGATCAGCCGGTTCTTTTAACGCGGTATATCCTGGGACAGGTAAAACCACCTTTTTGAGAGTCTGGATACAGATGCGTCAACTATGGGTGGATTTTCCCATTTTTTCCTGTCTTCCTCAGAAAAAGGAAAAGCAACCAGAACCCTTCTAGGGATCTGAATTTTTTTCTCCGGGTTTTCCCAGGCTTTCTCATAAATAGCATTTAATTCTTTAGACACAGGGAAGGTTAGCGAAGCTTTCTTATTGTCTGTAAAGCAGGCCTCCTCAACCTGCTCAGGTGTTGTATCAGCAATATTCAATACATCTCTAATGGACTCTATCATCAACTGCACCCCTTTTGCAAGAGATGCCGCCCCCAGCAGTACATCCCCATCACCGTCTGCCATGTCAGAGTCGGTATTCGTGTCATCTTGCATAATTAGGGCAAGAGCAGGTTTTTGGGAGCGTACGTCAGGGTGCCCGGAGGCAACAGAACCGGACCAAACAGCCATAAAGTTCTGTAAAACCTGAGTTGCAGACTCATTTTGTGCAACTCTAAAGGAAATCTGAGAAATCATCCTTTTAAGAGAGGATAACCACTCAGGCTCCCTTGCTGGGACCTGTGCTAACACAGTGCAAACCTGATTACATGGAATGGGATCATCCTGAGAGGACATATCCTCTGCAGCATATGACACAGAGTCCATGGACATAGCTTAATGGAAACCACAAACACTCCACACACACACAGGGATCGCACCCTGAAGCCCTTTATGGAGTGCGCTCACGCACCCAGTAAGATACAAAAGCATCTCACTGGTGCAATCGCCTCTGTCCGATTGACAGGCAGAGGCGGTCGCGGGGCTGGAGGGAACGTACCAGCGGTGTTAGAACGCCGCTGGGGGGCGTGGTCTGGACAATGCAGGCATGTTTGGACCATTGCTGGGGCGGGCTGCGGCAGCTGCATAACGACACACGCTGCAGCTGTGACCCAAAATATGGTGGGTAGCCACCTGCCAGCGCATGTAGGCTGCGCAGGCAGCGAGCTACTTGGTGTGTGCAAAAGCATCACCGCCTTGTGATACTTTCGCACCTGTGCGGGGAGGGGGGGGGGGTAGGGCATGACATGCGGGGCGGACTAGCCCTTTGCGGGCGTCCCCCCACATGTCAGAGAATCTGATCATAGATGTGCTAACTTTAGCACTTATATGATCAGCTCTGAATCACCCCCTAAGACCGCACACTTTAGGGGGCATATAAAAATGGGTTTATGGTAATATGTTTTATACTTACAGTAAATATGATTTGGTTGTTCCCATCTAACCCCTATTACAGGGCTGGCCAAACCGGTCCTCGAGATCTACCAACAGTTCATGTTTTCCAGGCCTCTTGGAGATCTGTAGAATTGTCAGTTAGGAATGAATGCAGCACATCGTAATTAGTAATGACTAGACCTGTGCACCAGCTAGGTGGTCTGGAAAATGTGAACCTTGGTAGTTCTCGAGGACCGGTTTGGCCAGCTCTGCCCTATTACATATAACTATGATCTGTGCAGGCTTTGCTGTTTTAAAAAGAGATTTAAAAGTATAATGGCCCTCATTCCGAGTTGATCGCTCACTAGCTACTTTTAGCAGCCGCGCAAACGCATAGTCCCCGCCCATGGGGGAGTGTATTTTTGCTTTGCAAGTGTACGAATGCGTATGCAGCCGAGCGGGCCGAAAAACATTTTTTGCAGTTTACAGAGTAGCTCTGGACTTACTCAGCCCTTGCGAGCACTTCAGCCTGTCCAGGCCCGAAATTGACGTCAGACACCCACTCTGCAAACGCCAGGACACGCCTGCGTTTTCCCAAACACTCCCAGAAAACGGTCAGTTGACACCCATAAACGCCCTCTTTCTGTCAATCACCTTGCGTTTGGCTGTGCGAATGGATTCCTCGCAAAATCCATCGCCCAGCACCGAACCTCTTTGTACCCGTATGTCGCGCCTGCGCATTGCGGTGCAAACGCATGCGCAGTTTTGCCATTTTTTTTAACCAAATCGCTGCGCTGCGAAAATCAGCAAAATCTTTAAATAAATGGTGTGGGGTCACCCCCACAATGACAACCAACCCCTGCGGCTCTGTTCCTATGTTGGTATTGATAAATAAGGGGGAATATTGGTTTAGGGTCCCTCCTATTTTCAAATAGCCACAACCAGGCTGAAGCAGCTGACACTATAGCAGGGTGACACACATCACACTGCCATAATGGCAGCTAACCCCAAACTGGTCAGCCCAGGGCTGAAATCCCTTTGGAAGTAGGGACCCCCCAAAAATTTGGTTCTACCATACCCAAGCACAACCATTCCTGAGCTCTCCTCTGCCCCTCTGAGGCTTTGGGTGAAATCTAAAACAAAAGACAGGACTTACAACAACTGACTATTGTAATATTTTACATCTATTACTTATTTACCCATATATTACTCACACCCTCTTCTGACCCTGTAGCCCCTTCGCGAATGAGATGTCACTTGGGATGGGGTCACGCTGATTGGTTAGTTTGCTGCTGTTCCCATGCTGACCAAGTACATTGTCTCTCTACGCTCCATGTTTGAGAAGTCCTGTGCTCCCCAGAGTATTATCTCTGCAAAACGTCCGGAGAATTTGTTAACTAGCTGCAGCAGCACTCGCTCCACTGCTATGGCCAATACCACCGCTACCGGCCCAGTGTCCAGCCTAATGTCCGATCTCCCAGCAGCGTCCAGTACCACTGGTACCAGCCCAGTGTCCAGCCTAATGTCCACTGTCCCAGAAGCGCCAAGTACCACCGATACCAGACGGTGTCAAGCCTAAAGTCTGTTGTTCAAGGAATGTCCAGAACCACTGGTACCAGCCCAGTGTCCAGCCTAAAGTCTGCTGTCCCTGCAGCGTCCAGAATCTCCGATACTGGCCCAGAGTCCAGGTCACAGATTCACAGTAGACTCCGTGTCCAGTATTCCAAGTTCTTATTCAAGATCTGATTGCTGGCCCACTTTGGCTATAGAGCTGGCCCATTCTATTAGTTCCCCTTGCTGTCGCTACTCTACAGCCTCCACAGCAATTAGTTTCAGTATGGGTCTCACCTCTCAACTTATCTCTGCAAACCACCCTACCAGCATCATCTATAGAACCTGAGCCTATGGAACTAATTCCCAGCGAGTGCGTTAACATTTCATTGACATCTTCCACCCCGTCTCAGCTGATCTTCCTGCTCATGCGCCAAAGCTTTAACAAACCACCCAGCTTTCTCCGTATGGCTTGCACTCCAGCTGCTGATTCCAGACCGGGAACACAAACTAACCAAGTTCCGCGTGTGACAGTCACATTGTAGTGCCTCTGGTAAAATTTGACAGTGGCTCCAGTTCATATTATGCTATATTACAATACCTTTTACAGTTCATTTTATGCCATACTATATTGTCGTCAAATCAAATTATTCCACATTGTAGTCTCCCCAGTACATACTGTGAAACTGTACAATGGCCCCACTTCATATTATGTTACATAACTATGCCCCTAGTTCATATTATGCCACATTATAGTGCCCTCAAATTCATTAAAAAAAAAAGGTATTTTCAGAAAATAGCATTCTAACTTGGGGTTTCTACTATAGGTGCAATGTGTGCTGTGCACACGGGCCGCTGGGGGCCCACACCGCACCTATGTTTTAATACTTACCTTTCAGGAGTCCCATGATGGGCGGTGTAGCTGCGGCAAAAAGAATCACTCCCAAAATGGCCGCCGCATATTAGCAGTGGGAAATTTGTCTCCGGACCATGGCGGGCACCATGTTTCCAGAGACCTGCGCATGCGCAGTAGACTCCGGCACAATGTAGGAACCTACAAAGCTGCGGAGAGGAGGGGGGCCACCCACAGTCTGCACACGGGCCCCCTCTCTTAAACCACTCCTGCATATGACGCACTTTCTTATAGCATGTGACCATATGATTTCCCAGCATTCCTATACATTGTCTCTCTACGCTTGCTCTTTGCTTCCTGTTGTGTTCAAGGGATGCGGTCACATGACCGGCGGTCAGGATGCCGACGCCGGGATCCCGATCACTGGCAATGCCGGCACATAGGGACTATTCCTAATCTTGGGTGTCCAGGACACCCATAGAGTGGGAATACAACCTGCGGCAAGTGCAGCGAGCCGAGCCCGCTGCGTGGTGCGCACAGGGAGCCCGCAAGGGGCTCCGCTGCACTCGCTCCCCATGCCAGCATTCTGGCGACCGGGATCCCGCCGGCGAAACAGTCTCAAACCACGTTCAAGCCATGTAACCAGCAATATTTAATGGTAAACTAAAACTATCTGAACTTATGGCAGCTGTCTCAGACCCCTCTCTATCCAGATGTCTGCAACCATGGTAGACAAAATAAACGATATATAATATTTGTTTGCATGTCATGTAGTTATTGGACACCTGGTGAGAAGGAACCACCAGGACAATTATCTTTTTCTATTATTACTCTTTGAATAATACCAAGTGTAAATCATGTATCTTGGCTGGCAGAAGCCGATGTCTTCCGCAAGGCTGTGACTCCCCTTTAAGAGACACAGCCGTAGTGAAAGGGTTCCTCCAGATGTGGCAGCAATCTGTGTGCACAGTAACATCTATGTCATTTCTGCATTTAATAAGAATGTAAATCTGCAAATAGCTCTAAAAGAAAACTGCAATTATATTATAAACTCTAACTCCCACTCCAAATAATCAGCAGTGATTGCATTTATTATTTCCATGTATAACATTTAAAGCACTTTTATATGTGGCTTCACTGATAAACTGGGACTTGATTAAATGCCAAGAAATTAAAGTGATTGATTAATTAAAAATGTATGTTATGGAAATATTTTACACTCTAGACTTTATTTAGCTCATAACGACAATTTCTATGAATACAGAGTAAAGGAAACATTCAGCAAACCTGCATACAGTATCAGAGGCGTAAGTTCATACCAGGCACCCGGAGGCGAAATAGAAGGTTGTGCCTCCCCCAGTGGTTCCGGCTTTCACATGTGCTGACGTCAAAGTGACTTGCCAATTGTACATCTGGGAGAATAAAGATTTTTTACTGCAGCCAGTGTCGGACTAGAGCATGAAGGGCCCACCGGGGAATGCCGTTGTAGGGGCCCATGTTTAGGGGTGTGGCAGGTCTCCAGAGGGGGTGTGGCCAGCCGCTACATTGGTTTGCCTAACCATTAGAGAATGCATGGGCTGGGCCACTTGACAACTACATAAATACTGCTAGTGCATGCATGGTAATGTACCAGATAAATATTGACAATGCACTATAGAGAATACACCATAGGCCTGTGCAGTATAAGGTAACATATGTATAACGTATAATTCAAGTACACAGTCTGGAACCTGATCCCTAGAGAAGGAGGAGAACCCCCCTTCCCCAAGACAGTGTGGCCCACCGGGGATTTTCCCTGTGCCCCTGTGGGACAGTCCAACCCTAACTGCAACTAATTGTGGCGATAAAGAATCTTTATTTTCAGGTGCTGGCTGCAAATGATAATAAATAGAGCCCTGAGTAGGGGTTTTATCAAAGCTCAGAAAGAGATAAAATTGTGAAAGATAAAGTACCAGGTTTGAAAAATGACAGAAGCGGATTGGTTGGTATATTATCTCTCGCAATTTTATCTCTCTCCAAGCTTTGAGAAATAACCCCCTCCTTAAAAGTTTTATTATAATAATTAGTGCATTTTCTTAAAACCCGCTTCTGCTTTCCTTTCTTTCTTCATATAAGACACAACAGCAGAGCTGTAGATCATTGTACACACTTTGATCTGTTATCAGACACATTCCAAACTCTTCAGCTGAAGTGGTCTACGAAGGAGGTTTCTGAGGTTGGACAGCAGTCAGCAGTGACTGCAGCAAGTCACTATGAAATGAGTGGAGAGAGATCTTTTCTAGTTAAGAAGCCCCCTCGTCATTCTTTCTTAGGGCCCCTGAGAGCTGGAGCCCGGCGGCAAATGTCTCTGTCGTCTCTGGGAGTTACGCTACTATACAGTATACATAAAATGTTATACTCAGTGGTGTAACTATGGAGGGTGCAGGGGATGCAGCTGCTATGGGGCCCAGCCGCTTGCAATCCCACTGCACCATTTAGATTTCCCCCCCCATTATTTGTTTACAATAAGCCGGGTTCTGGGCCCATCAGAGCAGTTTACTTCCAGGTAGGGGTATGGGAGGGATGTCACTGGGACTGTTCCACCGAGCCGCCCTCCCCTCAGTGTGTATTTGGAGCCTTTCCTCTGGTGAGAAAGACTCGCGAGATGATGACGGCATCATCACGCGAGTCCGGAGTGCAGAAACATGTCTGCGGCATGGATGATGGACGGTCCTAGATCGGAGAGTGAGCAGTGGAGTCCCTCTGGTGAGCTGCCCTCCCTCCCTGTGCGTGTGAGGTACCAGGAAACAAAACCATAATGCATCGGTGTGCAAAGACGGATATGTTTGGTAAATTTGGCTGTTTAAAAAATGCCCCAAAATTGCAATTTTACTAAATCGACCTTTAGCAAATATCAGGAATTGCAGCTTTGAATTTGTAAGGAACAAAACAATGTATAAAAAGATATAAAAGATAGTGTAATTTGCTGCAGTCGCACCTGCGATTGTTTGCGAATGCTAGTACTAGCCTTTCACCTAGTGTACAAGCGTGTGCAGTGGTGGGCTGGGTCCGGGGGCAGAGTGCCAGATTCCCCCCAGGCAGGTCCCATTTTCAGTGCCTTGGACCGCCCTCAGACAATTGCAGACATCCGCCCACATTTAACCCCCGCCCGCTGACCGAAATCTCACACCAGTGCTGACCCTTCTTCTTCCACTATATCATTTCTTATTAATATTTGCATGATGTGTTTTCAGGGTGAAGGGAGTGGGGGGTTCTGGGGACACCTGCAAATATTAATTTGCCACCAGCCTATGGGTTACAGATCTCAAGAGTTATAAGGACATGCGTAGTAGTGCGCCCAGCTCCTAAAAGAGCGATCACTTCACTTGTAACACACCACATTCTCATTGCTGCGAATAACGTCAATAAGAAATTACCATATATATATAATTTATGGTTTCATTTTGGAGGGAATTACACTTTAGCACGAGTCTTCAGCATGACTTCTCTTTCTGTGTAAACATCTCTATACCTGCATGGCTTATCTATATATAGATACACAGCAGCTCTGAACACCCATAGAGTTAAAAGAAGTGTTCATTTTGTACTGGAGCATTCTATAACCTCTGCTGAGACACATTAATTGGACAAGAAAAGTGTCAAGGTGCTCTAGTAGGATACAATGGTAACAATCATTATTCAGAGTGTTGCATGGGAGCCAAAGAGCTGAAGGTCATTCTTCAATAGCTAGAAAGAGCTTCAGTAGCAATAGTGGCTGGAATGTAACTTGTTATTCAAGAGAAAGATAATACAGAACGCTGATGTCATAGATTTGTACTTTAGCCATCACATTTCTTTCTTGAGAGGGAAGGAAATGTACAGTACCATAAGAACAGGGATTTGGCATTTCTCTCTGAGGCCTGTATTACTGGTGCTCTGTAGCAGGCCACTCACATACATTAACCATCAAAGTAATGGGGGGGTCATTCCGAGTTGTTCGCTCGCAAGCTGCTTTTAGCAGCATTGCACACGCTAAGCCGCCGCCTACTGGGAGTGAATCTTAGCTTATCAAAATTGCGAACGAAAGATTCGCAATATCGCGAAAAGACTTCTCTGTGCAGTTTCTGAGTAGCTCGAGACGTACTCTGCCAGTGCGATCAGTTCAGTGCTTGTCGTTCCTGGTTTGACGTCACAAACACACCCAGCGTTCGCCCAGACACTCCTCCGTTTCTCCAGCCACTCCCGCGTTTTTCCCAGAAACGGTAGCGTTTTTTCACACACTCCCATAAAACGGCCAGTTTCCGCCCAGAAACACCCACTTCCTGTCAATCACATTACGATCACCAGAACGAAGAAAAAACCTCGTAATGCCGTGAGTAAAATACCTAACTGCATAGCAAATTTACTTGGCGCAGTCGCACTGCGGACATTGCGCATGCGCATTAGCGACTAATCGCTCAGTTGCGAGAAAAAAATAACGAGCGAACAACTCGGAATGACCCCCATGGTCAGATGTCTGGCAATGTACAAGTTAGCAACATTCTGGGGTAAATGCAATAGCCTGCGTACTGCGGGCATCGGTGGGTTCCCAGCCAGTCTGCCCAATGTTATAAAGTAGCATTCATTTAAAATGCAAAAACAGGTTCCATAGCGACAGAAGATGTCTTTTAGGATTCATATATCTATACAGTCATTGCAGGACGGTGTCTCCAATAAGAGGATGTCCAAGCGATGACTTAAACCCTAGCGTCTGATTTCCCTGACTGAGGTCTCAGCGCAAACCCAGTATGGGCAGGGCCCAGGGAGTATGCAGGATGACAAGGAAGGGATCTGGAATATACTTCTACTCATGCTCTCTCCCCTCCAGCAGACCTGTTATCGCAGATCTCCACTGCTGACACTATACTGAGATGGAATAAGCGAAAGAGGACAAGCTCTGAAAAATTCTCATGGGGTCGGCAGGGGTCAGCAGTGTTAAGCGTTTTTTTGTTTAATGCAGGGGAAATCTCCTGCATTAAACAGTTGATATACATAATGTGGAAAGGATGCATAAACAATAGGCCCCTAAGTCCTGAGGAAATTACGCACAATGCTATCATGACAGAACATCATGACAGATGTTCAGAACATCAGAGGGCAGCCATTTTGTGAAAAGAGCGAATGTTTAGTAGACACGACATCAGCAATAGTGACTTGAAAGACTGCATACTCAATTACTCATCCAGACCACAAAATGGCTGCTACTACTAGTATCTACCATGTGTAAATGTCACCATTTACAGGGTATTAGTCTGTGATGAATCCTTAATACACCTAGATATCTGCTTTCTGTCGATAACGATATAGGACAAACGTAGAGACCAGCTAGAGAGAAAATGGCCGCCCACATTTAAGTAAAATTAATTTAATTGCAAAATACTTTATTTTGAAAAACGGTATATAAAACAAACACAATCATTTTTAGTGCAAACATCTTTAAAAAAATATAGATTTGATACAATATAAAACTAAATTGTCATGGGGTATATAAATACATTTACTTAAAAGGCATTAGAGATTTTTTAGCACAAAACGCAACCTAGAACTTTTCAAAGTCAAATACCTATACACACACAGATGCGCATTGTGTCCTTGGCATCCAATTAACCAACTGTAAACTGATGACGGAACAGATGCAAATAATTTTCTCTCTTTGTGCGTTAATGTCCAAAATAAAAACAGATTCCAATTTCATTATTCAGTTTCAATCCTATCTAAACCTTGAAAGAGCTTTTTTTTATTATTTGTTTGTCATATTTGACCTTCACGCAGAACGTCTCTTCATTTTTATCTTCCTGGTCATTGATAAAGATCAGGATTTCTTCCAGTCCACTGCTCTCGCTGGGGGCGAAGCGCAGACCTATAGTGTACGTCTCGGCCGCAGACACCTGTACAACAAATAAATAGTTACGGTGATGGTTGAGCGTTGTTGTGGTTTAATGTAGACATAACTCAGGAGAACTGACATAATGTTTCCCTAGGTATTTTCTAAGATGGAAATAAACACAGTTAATAGATCTTTCTACAATGAGCTTGGCCAGATGATATGCTGGACTATCCAGAATAATTTCCAGATGTAACCTCTGTTCTTTAGTCTGTAATTATCCCATAAAGGTCATCTATGCTGCATCTACTGTATATCAATTTAAATTGCAAATATATAAGTCATTTATGAGAAACGTGAACAAGTTAAACTTTGTAAACTCTCACAATTACTGTAGCACATGACTTTAATATACATTTTGTGTCTTGATTTAAGAGGCACTGTTACGGCCTTGATTTAAGTACTCTCAAAGTCACGTCTCATGAACCTTCAGTCTGGATGTGAATAACTTGTTATACAACTGTCAGGAGCATATATTGGTGACCTGCTGTACTTTGCAATTAGGATGTCTTAATTAGGTACTGCAGATGAAATCTGTTAGCGGAGACACTCCATGGTACACAAGGAACATTCAACTGTTCTACCATAATCAGTTCCTGCGAGACTGTATTCAGTGACTATTGCTAGACCACAGTGCCTAAATACTTAGAGCAGTTCCACTATAGTGTGATGACGTGGGGTAATTAGCTCGGTAGAGAGGTGAATTGTGCAGTGCCTAGGTGCTCTATCAGGATCCAACACAGCTTTTCAGGTAAATAAACAGAATAGTGCTTTATTTTCAGCATAAATGGAATAACACAAATCATCAGAAAAATAGGATTTTGGTTACCTACCGGTAAATCCTTTTCTCGTAGTCCGTAGAGGATGCTGGGGTCCACATTAGTACCATGGGGTATAGACGGGTCCACCAGGAGCCATTGGCACTTTAAGAGTTTGAGAGTGTGGGCTGGCTCCTCCCTCTATGCCCCTCCCACCAGACTCAGTCTAGAAACTGTGCCCGAGGAGGCGACATACTTCGAGAGAAGGATTATACACAGATAGTGGTGGGATTCACACCAGCTCACACATACAAGGCACGTCAAGTCAATTAGCTTGAACTACTCAGCAACACCTGAAACATTACTTATCAAGTAACAATGCAGTACTCAACTAAAACGAAGTTGTACTGAACCAAATAACATTTGCAGGAGAACGAAGCGCTGGGCGGGCGCCCAGCATCCTCTACGAACTGCAAGAAAAGAATTTACCGGTAGGTAACCAAAATCCTATTTTCTCTTACGTCCTAGAGGATGCTGGGGTACACATTAGTACCATGGGGATGTACCAAAGCTCCCAGAACGGGAGGGAGAGCGCGGAGGCTCCTGCAGAACTGATTGACTGAACTTCAGATCATCAGAGGCCAAAGTATCAAACTTGTAAAACTTTGCAAACGTTTTCGACCCAGACCAAGTTGCAGCTCGGCAAAGTTGCACTGCCGAGGCACCCCGGGCAGCAGCCCAGGAAGACCACACCTTACGAGTAGAGTGGGCCTTAACAGATTTTGGACACGGCAGTCCTGCCGTAGAATAAGCGTGCTGGATAGTGAACCTAATCCAGCGAGAAATAGTCTGCTTAGAAGCAGGACACCCAATTTTCTTGGGATCATAGAGGACAAACAGAGAGTCCGACTTTCTGTGACGAGAAGGTCTCTTCACATATATCTTCAGAGCCCTTACGACATCCAAGGACTTTGATGTAATTGAGGAGTCAGTAGCCACTGGCATCACAATAGTTTGGTTGATATGAAATGCCGACACAACCTTCGGAAGAAACTGCTGACGAGTCCGGAGCTCAGCTCTATCTTCGTGGAAGATCAAGTAAGGGCTTTTACAGGATAAAGCCCCCAGCTTGGACACACCTCTAGCAGAAGCCAAGGGCCAACAAAATGACCGCCTTCCATGTAAGAAATTTGATCTCTACCTCCTGTAGAGGTTCAAACCAATCCGACTGGAGGAACTGCAACACCACGTTATGGTCCCAAGGCGCCATAGGCGGTACAAAGGGAGGTTGGATATGCAGAACCTCCTTCAAAAAGGTCTGAACCTCAGGGAGGGCAGCCAATTGTTTCTGAAAGAAAATGGATAGGGCTGAAATCTGGACCTTCACAGAACGCAAACTCAGGCCCATATCCACTCCTGCTTGCAGGAAGAGGAGGAAACGTCCCAGTTGAAACTCCACCATAGGAAACTTCTTGGACTCACACCAAGAGACATATTTCTCTCCAAATACGATGGTAATGTTTAGACGTTACCCCTTTCCTAGCCTGTATGAGGGTAGGAATAACCTTCTTCGGAATGCCCTTCCGAGCAAGAATCCATGCCGTCAAACGTAGCCACGATAAGTCTTGATAGGCGAACGGCCCCTGCTGCAGCAGGTCCTCCCGAAGAGGAAGAGGCCTCGGCTCTTCTTGCAGTAGATTCAGAAGGTCCGCATACCAAGCCCTTCTTGGCCAGTCTGGGGCAATGAGGATCGCTTGAACCCTTGTTCTTCTTATGAGCTTTAGGATTCTTGGGATGAGTGGGAGTGGTGGAAACACGTACACTGACCGGAACACCCACGGAGACACCAGGGCGTCCACTGCCTATGGGTCCCTCGACCAGGAACAATAACATTGAAGCTTCTTGTTGAGACGAGAGGCCATCATGTCTATTTGGGGTAAACCCCAAAGATCTGTTATCTCCTTGAACACCTCCGGATGGAGTCCCCACTCTCCTGGATGGAGATCGTGTCTGCTGAGGAAGTCTGTTTCCCAGTTGTCTACTCCCGGAATGAAGATGGCTAAAAGCGCTAACGCGTGCTTTTCTGTCCAGAGGAGTATTCTTGTCACCTCTGACACTGCCGCTCTGCTCTCCGTTCTGCCTTGTCGGTTTATGTAAGCCACTGTTGTTAAGTTGTCCGACTGCACTTGAATGGCCCAATTTCTCAGAAGAGGGGCCGCCTGAAGAAGACCGTTGTAGACGGCTCTCAGTTCCAGGGTGTTGATGGGCAGGCCGGCTTCCAGGCTTGACCACCGTCCTTGGAAGGTTACTCCTTGAGTGACTGCTCCCCAGCCCCGAAGGCTCGCATCCGTGGTTAGAAGTACCCAGCCCTGAATACCGAACCTGCGTTCCTCTAGAAGGTGAGGCAATTGGAGCCACCAGAGAAGTGAAATCCTGGCCTTTGGCGACAGACAAATTCTCTGGTGCATGAGGAGGTGAGATCCTGACCACTTGTCCAGGAGATCCAGTTGGAAGGTCCATGCGTGGAACCTCCCGTACTCGTAAGAGGCCACCATTTTTCCTAATAGGCGAAAGCATTGATGAACGGACACCCGAGGTGGCTTCAGGACATCCTGGACCATGGCTTGTATCACCAACGCCTTTTTCTGCGGAAGAAACACCCTCTGCACTGCAGGATCATGGCTTGTATCACCAACGCCTTTTTCTGCGGAAGAAACACCCTCTGCACTCCAGGATCATGGCTTGTATCACGAACGCCTTTTTCTGTGGAAGAAACACCCTCTGCACTCCAGGATCATTCCCAGAAATGACAACCTCTGGGTTGGTTCCAACTGTGACTTTGGTAGGTTCAGAATACGTGACTCTGGAGCAGTCGCGTTGTGAGGACAATGGACTGCCGCAGCCTCTCCTTGGACGATGCCTTTATCAGCAGGTCGTCCAGATATGGAATGATACCCTGCTTGCGTAGGAGAATCATAATTTCCACCATCACCTTGGTAAACACCCTCGGTGTTGTGGAGAGGCCGAATGGCAGTGCCTGGAACTGGAAATGACAGCCCAGCAATGCGAAAGCGGAGATCAGCCTGATGCGGCAGCCAGATTGGAATGTGGAGGTACGCATCCTTGATATCCAGGGATACCAGGAATTCCCCTTCTTCCAGACCTGATATCACCGCCCTGAGAGACTCCATCTTGAACTTAAACTCCTTTAGAAAGGGGTTCAATGATTTTAGGTTCAGAATGGGCCTGACCGAACCATCCGGTTTTGGTACCACGAAAAGGTTCGAATAGTAACCATTGTTCTGCATGTGAGGTGGTACTGGCACAATGACCTGTGCCTCTACCAGCTTTTGGACAGCGTCTTGTAGTACAGTGCTGTCCTCCAACAGAGTTGGCAAGCCTGACTTGAAAAAGCGATGAGGAGGGAGACTTTGAAATTCCAGCCTGTATCCCTGAGACACAACATCTACCACCCAGGGATCCAGGACGGATGATACCCAGACACGACTGAAGAGTCTGAGTCTCGCTCCCACTGGCCCCACCACCGGGGTGTGCAGTCCACCGTCATGCGGAGGACTTTGGCGTACCCGAAGCAGGCTTTTGTTACTGGGAACCTGCAGCAGCAGGTTTCTTGGACTTAACCCGACCTCCCCTAAAGAAGGTATTGGAAGTTCTGGCCTTTCTAGGCTTGTTAGGCCGAAAGGACTGCGTTGCAGATTAAGAGAAAGAGATTTCTTCGGAGCAGGTGCGCTGAGGGAAGAAACGGAGACTTACCCGCTGTAGCGTGGATATCCACGCATCTAGAGCTTCCCCAAAGAGAGCCTGACCTGTGTAGGGTAGGGTCTCCACACCTCTCCTGGATTCCGCTTCGGCAGACCACTGGTGCAGCCACAGTCCCCGACGAGCTGAAACAGACATGGAAGATATTCCCGCAGCCATGGAACCCAGGCCTTTCATGGATTCTACCATAAAACCTGCAGAATCATGTATGTTGCGTAAATACAATGCAACGTCATCCCTATCCATTGTATCCAAATCCTCAAGTAAGGTAGCTGACCACTTTACTATTGCCTTTGCAATCCATGCAGTAGCAATAGTGGGACGTAATATGGCCCCTGAAGCAGTAAACATTGATTTAAGCGTGTTATAAATTTTCCTATCAGCCTATCAGTTCCAGGATCTACCGCCTATTTAAGGCGGTAGATCCTGGAACAGGTAAAACCACCTTCTTTGAGAGTCTGGACACAGATGCGTCAACAATTCCTCAGGGAAAGGAAATGCCACCTGGACCCTTTTAGGGATCTGGAATTTTTCTCCGGGTTTTCCCATGCTTTTTCAAATATAGCATTCAATTCCTTTGACGCAGGGAAGGTTAGCGAGGCTTTTTATTTTCAGTGAAAAAAGCCTCCTCAACCTGTTTAGGTGTGGTATCATTAACATTTAACACATCCCTGATAGCCTCTATCAACAACTGCACCCCCTTTGCAAGAGATGTGGACCCCCGCAACACATCCCCATCACCATCTGTAGTGTCAGAATCGGTATCCGTGTCGTCTTGTGTGACATGCACAAGCGCACATTTGTGGGGGTATATAACGGGGCGTCCTGAGGTACCAGAACCAGGCCATATTGCCATAGAGCTCTGTAATACCTGGGTTGCAGATTCATTACTTGCAACCCTGTCAGAAATCTGAGAAATCCAAGATTTGATAGAGGAAAACCACTCTGGTTCCCTTGCTGGTATCTGTGCTAAACCAGTGCTATCCTGATTACATGGAATGGGATCATCCTGGGAGGATAAATCCTCTGCAGCATATGACACAGTGTCCCTGGACATAGCTAAAGGAGACCATCAAACACCACACACACACACACACACACACACACACACACGCACACACACACACACACACACACACACCACACACACACACGTGGGGGCAGACAGAGTTTCCCCCCCAAGAATGGCAAGAGAGAGACAGAGATCGGAGCCAACCCACACACAGCGCTTTCAGTAAAGGGAGACCCCTTGTCAGCGCAGACTGTGTCCCTTAATAGGAGACACAGTCGGTTTACAGCCTTCCCTCCCCCTTCTACAGCCCCCTGGTACCGTGTACTGACAGTTGGAGTTGCTGTGGAGGGACATGTTCTTCCATCCAGCACTGTGCAGGCCGGAAAATGGCGCTGGAACGTTGCTGGGTCCGCTCTGAGGAGAAGCTCCACCCCCTTAATGGTGCTGTCTTCCCGCTCTTCATAGATTATACTGGCCTGAGGTAAAACTTGCTGGGTGAGATCCGCGGACCCCGACAGACTTGTGGACCAATATGGGGGTAAGCGCTGGCTCAGGGTGGGGGTAAGCGCTGGCTCAGGGCGCCCCTCACAGCGCCGAACCATGTGCCTCTGAACCTTCACAGGAGCGCAGTTAACACTGCTCTCCCTCCCCGTTACCGCCATCTTCACACCGGCCCCCCGCTTGCTCGGGGGGTCGGTGACTCACTTACCACTTCTTCAGCTCTGTAAGGGGTTGGCGGCATGCTGCTGTCGCGAGCGGTCCCCTGTGGTGGAGAACGATCAGACCCCTCTGGAGCTCAGTGTCCAGTCATCAGAGACAGTGGCTCAGACCCCGCAGGGCGGACACTGCTCCCCCTCTTAGTCCCTCGCTGCAGGCAGGCTGTTGCCAATAGCCTCCTGTAAAATAAAAAACTCTAAAAATAACTTTTACTAGAAAAGCTCTGTAGAGCTCCCCTAGCTGTGACCGGCTCCTCCGGGCACATTTTCTAAACTGAGTCTGGTGGGAGGGGCATAGAGGGAGAAGCCACACCACACTCTCAAACTCTTAAAGTGCCAATGGCTCCTGGTGGACCCGTCTGTACCCCATGGTACTAATGTGGACCCCAGCATCCTCTAGGACGTAAGAGAAATAACAAATGCCTAGCTCCCATTCAGGGCACTGACTCAATTCTTCGCCCTTGCTTAACCTTGGCAGCTAATCTGCGAACATAAAGTTTCTTAAATGAAAAGTCTCAGTCCTGTCTCTCAGGGTAGAGACGGCTTGGCCTGGCTAATCACATGCACAGTCCCAATTCTGCTTCCTGCAGGGTAACTCAGGCTTCAGACTGGTCTTTGCTTACAGTGTCAGAGAATTAGGGATCTACCTGTATCCTCCAGGTCTGACCCTGGCCACCCGGCCTGTTCCACTCTGACTGTACCACTTCCATCTGGCTCTGTCTCACAAGGATAGCGCAAACAATCTCACTTGGACTGGATACACCGGCAGCAGCCTCACTTGACTGCACAGTCCCACCAGGACTGTCTTCTCTCTGCAGCCTCACCTTGGCTCTCTGCAAAAGGCAGCCTCTAGGTGTGGTAACACCTCCTTTTTCTCCCGTGTGGGCAGATCCTTAGAGCCACACTTTAAAAAATAAGAATTTACTTACCGATAATTCTATTTCTCATAGTCCGTAGTGGATGCTGGGGACTACGTAAGGACCATGGGGAATAGCGGCTCCGCAGGAGACTGGGCACATCTAAAGAAAGCTTTAGGACTATCTGGTGTGCACTGGCTCCTCCCCCTATGACCCTCCTCCAAGCCTCAGTTAGGATACTGTGCCCGGACGAGCGTACACAATAAGGAAGGATTTTGAATCCCGGGTAAGACTCATACCAGCCACACCAATCATACCGTATAACCTGTGATCTGAACCCAGTTAACAGCATGATAACAGAGGAGCCTCTGAAAGATGGCTCACAACAATAATAACCCGATTTTTGTAACAATAACTATGTACAAGTATTGCAGACAATCCGCACTTGGGATGGGCGCCCAGCATCCACTACGGACTATGAGAAATAGAATTATCGGTAAGTAAATTCTTATTTTCTCTAACGTCCTAAGTGGATGCTGGGGACTCCGTAAGGACCATGGGGATTATACCAAAGCTCCCAAATGGGCGGGAGAGTGCGGATGACTCTGCAGCACCAAATGAGAGAACTCCAGGTCCTCCTCAGCCAGGATATCAATTTTGTAGAATTTTACAAACGTATTTGCTCCTGACCAAGTAGCTGCTCGGCAAAGTTGTAAAGCCGAGACCCCTCGGGCAGCCGCCCAAGATGAGCCCACCTTCCTTGTGGAGTGGGCATTTACAGATTTTTGGCTGTGGCAGGCCTGCCACAGAATGTGCAAGCTGAATTGTACTACAAATCCAACGAGCAACAGTCTGCTTAGAAGCAGGAGCACCCAGCTTGTTGGGTGCATACAGGATAAATAGCGAGTCAGATTTCCTGACTCCAGCCCTCCTGGAAACATATATTTTCAGGGCCCTGACAACGTCTAGCAACTTGGAGTCCTCCAAGTCCCTAGTAGCCGCAGGCACCACAAATAGGTTGGTTCAGGTGAAACGCTGAAACCACCTTAGGGAGAAACTGAGGACGAGTCCTCAATTCCGCCCTGTCCGAATGGAACATCAGATAAGGGCTTTTTCAGGATAAAGCCGCCAATTCTGACACGCGCCTGGCCCAGGCCAGGGCCAACAGCATGACCACTTTCCATGTGAGATATTTTAACTCCACAGATTTAAGTGGTTCAAACCAATGTGACTTTTGGAACCCAAAACTACATTGAGATCCCAGAGTGCCACTGGAGGCACAAAAGGAGGCTGTATATGCAGTACCCCTTTTACAAACGTCTGAACTTCAGGGACTGAAGCTAGTTCTTTTTGGAAGAAAATTGACAGGGCCGAAATTTGAACCTTAATGGACCCCAATTTCAGGCCCATAGACACTCCTGTTTGCAGGAAATGTAGGAATCGACCCAGTTGAATTTCCACCGTCGGGCCTTACTGGCCTCGCACCACGCAACATATTTTCGCCAATTGCGGTGATAATGTTTTTGCGGTTACATCCTTCCTGGCTTTGATCAGGATAGGGATGACTTCATCCGGAATGCCTTTTTTCCTTCAGGATCCGGCGTTCAACCGCCATGCCGTCAAACGCAGCCGCGGTAAGTCTTGGAACAGACAGGGTCCTTGCTGGAGCAGGTCCCTTCTTAGAGGTAGAGGCCACGGATCCTCCGTGAGCATCTCTTGAAGTTCCGGTTACCAAATCCTTCTTGGCCAATCCGGAGCCACGAATATAGTGCTTACTCCTCTCCATCTTATCAATCTCAGTACCTTGGGTATGAGGGGCAGAGGAGGGAACACATACCCTGACTGGTACACCCACGGTGTTACCAGAGCGTCAACAGCTATTGCCTGAGGGTCCCTGGACCTGGCGCAATACCTGTCGAGTTTTTCCCAACGGTTTATAATCATGTGGAAGACTTCTGGGTGAAGTCCCCACTCTCCCGGGTGGAGGTCGTGCTGAGGAAGTCTGCTTCCCAGTTGTCCACTCCCGGAATGAATACTGCTGACAGTGCTATCACATAATTTTCCGCCCAGCGAAGAATCCTTGCAGCTTCTGCCATTGCCCTCCTGCTTCTTGTGCCACCCTGTCTGTTTACGTGGGTGACTGCCGTGATGTTGTCCGACTGGATCAACACCGGCTGACCTTGAAGCAGAGGTCTTGCTAAGCTTAGAGCATTGTAAATGTCCCTTAGCTTCAGGATATTTATGTGAAGTGATGTCTCCAGGCTTGACCATAAGTCCTGGATATTCCTTCCCTGTGTGACTGCTCCCCAGCCTCGCAGGCTGGCATCCGTGGTTACCAGGACCCAGTCCTGAATGCCGAATCTGCGGCCCTCTAGAAGATGAGCACTCTGCAACCACCACAGGAGGGACACCCTTGTCCTTGGTGACAGGGTTATCCGCTGATGCATCTGAAGATGCGACCCGGACCATTTGTCCAGCAGGTCCCACTGGAAAGTTCTTGCGTGGAATCTGCCGAATGGGATTGCTTCGTAGGAAGCCACCATTTTACCCAGAACCCTTGTGCATTGATGCACTGAGACTTGGCTCGGTTTTAGGAGGTTCCTGACTAGCTCGGATAACTCCCTGGCTTTCTCCTCCGGGAGAAACACCTTTTTCTGGACTGTGTCCAGGATCATCCCTAGGAACAGAAGACAAGTCGTCGGAACCAGCTGCGATTTTGGAATATTGAGAATCCAACCGTGCTGCAGCAACACTACCTGAGATAGTGCTACACCGACCTCCAACTGTTCCCTGGATCTTACCCTTATCAGGGAATTGTCCAAGTAAGGGATAACTAAAATTCCCTTCCTTTGAAGGAATATCATCATTTCGGCCATTACCTTGGTAAAGACCCGGGGTGCCGTGGACCATCCATACGGCAGCGTCTGAACTGATAGTGACAGTTCTGTACCATAAACCTGAGGTACCCTTGGTGAGAAGGGTAAATTTTGACATGAAGGTAAGCATCCTTGATGTCCCGAGACATCATGTAGTCCCCTTCTTCCAGGTTCGCAATCACTGCTCTGAGTGACTCAATCTTGAATTTGAACCTCTGTATGTAAGTGTTCAAAGATTTTAGATTTAGAATCGGTCTCACCGAGCCGTCCGGCTTCGGTACCACAACAGTGTGGAATAATACCCCGTTCCCTGTTGCAGGAGGGGTATCTTGATTATCACCTGCTGGGAATACAGCTTGTGAATGGCTTCCAAAACTGTCTCCCTGTCAGAAGGAGACATCGGTAAAGCCGACTTTAGGAAACGGCGAGGGGGAGACGTCTCGAATTCTAATTTGTACCCCTGAGATATCACCTGAAGGATCCAGGGGTCTACTTGCGAGTGAGCCCACTGCGCGCTGAAATTCATTGAGACCGGCCCCCCACCGTGCCTGATTCTGCTTGTAAAGCCCCAGCGTATACTGAGGGCTTGGCAGAGGCGGGAGAGGGTTTCTGTTCCTGGGAACTGGCTGATTTCTGCAGCCTTTTTCCTCTCCCTCTGTCAGGGGGCAGAAATGAGGAACCTTTTGCCTGCTTATCCACGAAAAGACTGCGCCTGATAATACGGCGTCTTCTCATGTTGAGAGGCGACCTGGGGTACAAACGTGGATTTCCCAGCTGTTGCCGTGGCCACCAGGTCTGAAAGACCGACCCCAAATAACTCCTCCCCTTAATAAGGCAATACTTCCAAATGCCGTTTGGAATACGCATCACCTGACCACTGACGTGTCCATAACCCTCTACTGGTAGAAATGGACAACGCACTTAGACTTGATGCCAGTCGGCAAATATTCCGCTGTGCATCACGCATATATAGAAATGCATCTTTCAAATGCTCTATAGGCAAAAATATACTGTCCCTATCTAGGGTATCAATATTTTCAGTCAGGGAATCCGACCACGCCAACCCAGCACTGCACATCCAGGCTGAGGCGATTGCTGGTCGCAGTATAACACCAGTATGTGTGTAAATACATTTTAGGATACCCTCCTGCTTTCTATCAGCAGGATCCTTAAGGGCGGCCATCTCAGGAGAGGATAGAGCCCTTACAAGCGTGTGAGCGCTTTATCCACCCTAGGGGGTGTTTCCCAACGCACCCTAACCTCTGGCGGGAAAGGATATAATGCCAATAACATTTTAGAAATTATCAGTTGTTATCAGGGGAAACCCACGCATCATCACACACCTCATTTAATTTCTCAGATTCAGGAAAACTACAGGTAGTTTTTCCTCACCGAACATAATACCCCTTTTTGGTGGTACTCGTATTATCAGAAATGTGTAAAACATTTTTCATTGCCTCAATCATGTAACGTGTGGCCCTACTGGAAGTCACATTTGTCTCTTCACCGTCGACACTGGAGTCAGTATCCGTGTCGGCGTCTATATCTGCCATCTGAGGTAACGGGCGCTTTAGAGCCCCTGACGGCCTATGAGACGTCTGGACAGGCACAAGCTGAGTAGCCGGCTGTCTCATGTCAACCACTGTCTTTTATACAGAGCTGACACTGTCACGTAATTTCTTCCAACAGTTCATCCACTCAGGTGTCGACCCCCTAGGGGGTGACATCACTATTACAGGCAATCTGCTCCGTCTCCACATCATTTTTCTCCTCATACATGTCGACACAAAAGTACCGACATACAGCACACACACAGGGAATGCTCTGATAGAGGACAGGACCCCACTAGCCCTTTGGGGAGACAGAGGGAGAGTTTGCCAGCACACACCAGAGCGCTATATATATACAGGGATAACCTTATATAAGTGTTTTTCCCCTTATAGCTGCTGTATAGTTAATACTGCGCCTAATTTGTGCCCCCCTCTCTTTTTTAACCCTTTCTGTAGTGTAGTGACTGCAGGGGAGAGCCAGGGAGCTTCCCTCCAACGGAGCTGTGAGGGAAAATGGCGCCAGTGTGCTGAGGAGATAGGCTCCGCCCCCTTATCGGCGGCCTTATCTCACGTTTTTTTATGTATTTTGGCAGGGGTTAAATGCATCCATATAGCCCAGGAGCTATATGTGATGCATTTTTTTGCCATCCAAGGTGTTTATTATTGCGTCTCAGGGCGCCCCCCCCCAGCGCCCTGCACCCTCAGTGACCGGAGTGTGAAGTGTGCTGAGAGCAATGGCGCACAGCTGCAGTGCTGTGCGCTACCTTGTTGAAGACAGGACGTCTTCTGCCGCCGATTTTCCGGACCTCTTCTGCCTTCTGGCTCTGTAAGGGGGCCGGCGGCGCGGCTCTGGGACCCATCCAAGCTGGGCCTGTGATCGTCCCTCTGGAGCTAATGTCCAGTAGCCTAAGAAGCCCAATCCACTCTGCACGCAGGTGAGTTCGCTTCTTCTCCCCTTAGTCCCTCGATGCAGTGAGCCTGTTGCCAGCAGGTCTCACTGAAAATAAAAAACCTAAACTAAAACTTTCACTAAGAAGCTCAGGAGAGCCCCTAGTGTGCACCCTTCTCGTTCGGGCACAGAGATCTAACTGAGGCTTGGAGGAGGGTCATAGGGGGAGGAGCCAGTGCACACCAGATAGTCCTAAAGCTTTCTTTAGATGTGCCCAGTCTCCTGCGGAGCCGCTATTCCCCATGGTCCTTACGGAGTCCCCAGCATCCACTTAGGACGTTAGAGAAAAGTGTCAGTAATGCAATTACCTTCATACTGTCACAATAGGTATATAGAAAAAACCACCAGTTTTCCTATAACTGTGCCACATACAAAGTGAAATATACATTGCTGCATTACATACATATATTCTGCTTATAAGAGAGAGAAAGGGGCGGTGTCAGGTGCCAGAATACTGAATAATATCTGACGTGCATCCAAGGCATGTCAATGTACTACCCATGTTCTAGGGACAACAAGCGTGCACTCTACAACAAACATATGACATTAGTTTATAGCAGTGATTGGCAACAGTAATAAAACACTGTTGGTATGATCTTGGAATAAATTATTTTATTTTAAAGCTGTGTGGCCCTTTTAAAGGTAGGTTAGCCAAGCCAGAACTGTAGGTATAATGGGGCAGATGTATTAACCTGGATAAGGCATAAGGAAGTGATAAACCAGTGATATGTGCAAGGTGATAAACACACCAGCCAATCAGCTCCAATATGTAAATTAACAGTTAGGATCTGATTGGCTGGTGCATTATAACCTTGCACTTAACACTGCTTTATCACTTCCTTGTGCCTTCTCCAGGTTAATACATCTACCCCAATATTCTTAATACAACTGCAGCAGTTTTGTAAGCAGGCAGGAAGGCAGAGAGACTGTTGTATATACTGCACAGTATTGTCGTACTTACTGTGCATTATTATTTATTCCTGACCCGACACAGCAAGAGAGGACCAGCTGTATTTATTTCATGCCCACAGTTCAGCCCACTGCCACTACTCACAAGTTACAAAAAATTGCCAGGTGTCTCCCACACCAGATGTGTTACACGTTCTTTACTGATTATTATCCATGAGTCGGTTGGTTTTTCCAGAGCCAACCCCTGGTAGGAATTGTAAGATACTACCACTGCGGACAGTCAGGGCCACCATGCAACCTAGAGCGATGTCATTTCGGGTTGCTGCCCAGATTCTCCTTAAGGGCAGTCCATGTGCTTGTGAACTACCTGCTCCCGGCGGAAACACCGCCTTGTCGTGACATCACAAGTTCAGCGGGGGAGCCTAGACACAGAAAATTCCGTCCTGCTACGGCCATGAGATCTGCAGCTTTTGCCTTTGACGAAGCTGTTCATTTCATGCCATTACTGTTGAAATACTTTGCCTATTTCTAGGCCAGGGGTGGGGAACCTCAGGCCCGAGGGCTGTATAAGGCCCTCAAAGCCACTTGATCCGGCCCGGCCAGGCTCACCTAAACGAGAGGAGATGCCGATCGTCCGCTGAGATTTTACCACCAGCGGGCGCTCAGCTCCTAAGCAGCAGCCGGAGGCAGGAGCTCACTCCTGAGCTCCAGCTTCTGGCTCAGGCAGCGTACATGTGTGGCTATGCGGCGCTATAGGAGAGACGTCATGACATCTCAAATAGTTTCGAGGAGAGGGAGGGCAGCGGTCCGGAAGCAGGAGCAGGGCTGGTGAGCATTGCGTTTTTTTTCTTTCTTATAATGTGTGTGTGTAAGCGGCACTACTAGGGGGCATATTTAATGGGGCATAACTACAGGGGGCATATCTAATGAGGCATAACAACTGACAGGGCATATCTAATGGGCCAAAACAACTGACAGTAGGCATATCTAATGGGGCATAACAAGTGACTTGGGGCAAATCTAATCAGGCATAACTACTGACTGGGGGCAGGCTAATTTTTAAGTTGATAATTTTTGTATGGCCCCCGAAGGATTTTATAAATATCCAAATGGCCCTTGGTAGAAAAAAGGGTCCCCACCCCTGCTCTAGGCTAACATGTTGCAATACTTTGCCTATCTCTAGGCTAACATGGTTTCTCTAGACCTGGCATCTGTGTAGCATTTGATGCTTGTCCTATGTTCATGCCATTATTGGGTTTGTACTCCTCTTAAAAGTGGCTGGTGAATTATTCTCCTTTTCTTTTAAATAAAAACAGATTTCAAACCAAAAACAAATAAAAGAATGGCAGGAAGAAGCTAATGCAGTTGTCTACCTGGAATGTGTTCTCCTTGAACTGCAGGAGATCTGGCCTGTTTGTATGCAGGGAGTACACCCTCTTGCTCTGATACGGGTTGGTGTAGGTGATCCTCTTGTTACAGCCCTTTTCTCCACCAGAAATTGTTATCTCAAAAGCCTTTAGTTTAAAGAGAGAAGGAATTGTTTAAAACAATAAAACTCTTCCTACAAACACGTCCTGATTGCGGCTTATGCAGCATAATTAGAAGAACATTCTGTTCATGCTTGTCAAACAAATCCTGTTGTGCCACATACTGTAACAAAGAGAGAGTAACTCTATAGAAGTGCAATGGTTCTGCTTCTTGTCGATCATGTTTCTGAATCCCTGTTATCAGATGGAGGATGTCAGGCAGTTTAGGGGCCTCTTGGACAGGTCCTGAAAGCTGACCATGCTAGCCTATTGTGCAGACGTTTTGGGTGATAAATTAATGGGTTATTTATGCCACCCACAAAAGGTACATGGCGAGGCAGCACTATGAGTGGAATAGGTTACACCAAGAAGAGAAGACACAAAATGGGTGGTTACAGCGTCCAAACGCTAGGAGTAGGGTCCCAGCATAATCGTCAGGTCCATGTATTCTTCCTCCCATCCACGAGCAGACCAGATGAGGCAGCCATGTTGGCCACACTATGCAGGTCACGGTGTGGGAGATAAGCCACACAAGGACCCAATACTTAGATGCCTATTCTTGGGGGGATTTACCACAAAATAACTTTGTGACTGTGGTTGCCATGGTAATGACATGACTATGTGGAAACTGCAGAATTATAATTTAGCTTGAAGAAACAAACAAAGGAAAATATATGTAATAACCAGCCACAATGATTTAGGGTATGTTTAAAAATAAAAAAGTTATTTTTTTCCCATGGATTGCTGCCGTAAGCCTAATTGCAAACTACAAAGTATAAACGAGTGACTCAAGCACAGCTGAAACATAATCTTGCTGAACCCAATGAGCCTGCTAGAGAGTTCTGGGAAGAGGCTCCTGTATGCACACTCACAAGCTCATTAATTCATTTCCATTAGGACAGCCAGACGCCATATTCAGCTCCAGCAGCACTTTCACAAATAAATTACAGGAGAGCTTTAATATTTTCAGATTGTAATGTTTCATTTCAGCTCCCCTAGGAACAAATGCTAGACATACTAATTCAAATTGTTTTAACAACGAACAGCCCAGCAAAATTATACATGTCAGCCTGTAATAATCCCTTTCCGTAAGAATGCTTCAGTAATTTATCACAATGCAAAACAAATCACTGCACATAAAGGAATATAGGCCCTCATTCCGAGTTGTTCGCTCGCAAGGCGAATGTAGCAGAGTTACACACGCTAAGCCGCCGCCTACTGGGAGTGAATCTAAACATCTTAAATGTGCGACCGATGTATTCGCAATATTGCGATCAAAACCGAGTTAGCAGTTTCTGAGTAACTCCAGACTTACTCTGCCTGTGCGATCAATTCAGTGCTTTTCGGTCCCGGCTGACGTCATAAACACACCCAGCGTTCGCCCAAGCACTCCCACCGTTTCTCCAGACACGCCTGCGTTTTTTCCGGAAACGGTAGCGTTTCCTGCCACACGCCCCTAAAACGCCGTACATCCGCCCAGTAACACCCATTTCCTGTCAATCACAATGCGTTCTCCGGAGCGACGAAAAAGCCGTGAGTAAAATTACTTTCTTCTTAGTAAAGTTACTTGACGCATGCGCAGTGCGAACATTACGCATGCGCACTAAGAGAATTCTCACTGCGATGCGATGAAAAATACCGAGCGAACAACTCGGAATGAGGGCCATAGAACGGTACAAGTATTCTGCACACTGTGGGTCTCCTGGATTACAGTGTTCTGGGTGGACAAGGCTATAGACTGTCACAGGGAGGTGGGAGGTTCCAAGGCAACTGGCCACTGTTCCACTGCAGTCTGCCCCGGCGGGCCACGAGTTTCCCAGGCGTGCAATATACATTTTAAAATTCTTGTATATTCATACAGTGGATCAGTGGCGGAACTACCGCCAGTGCAAGCAGTGCCTTGCACTGGGGCCCACCGCTGTCAAGGGGCCCAAAGCATAGTTGCCGATTCCAGCCGCCGCAGCCCCCGCAGTGAGTGAATTGAGATGCGCTGGGGGCTGCGGCAGCGCTTCCGTACTTTGCATTGTAAAACCCCCCACCAAAAATGGCCGCGCTAAGGCGGAGACAGACGCTTGAAGTCACATTTGACCTCTAGCGCCTGTCTCCCCGGGGGCGGGCATTTTAAGTTTTTTTTTTACACTGTAATGTACGGAAGCGCTGCTGCAGCGCCCAGCGCGTCTCAATCCACTGCGGGGGCTAGAATTATACAGCTTGCCCACACACACCCTCCCATACTGGAACAACGGCCAGGAGAACCCTGGAAACTCGCAGGGGACCCCCCTGACAATGCGGAGGAGACCCCTGGCAACGCGGAGGAGATCCCTGGCAACGCGGAGGAGACCCCTGGCAACACGCAGGAAACCTATGCAGGAAACCCATAGCAACGTGCCTGGAGACCCATGGCAACACGCATGAAACCCATAGCAACGTGATGGAGACCCCTGGCAATGTACATGAAACCCCTGGAAACGTGCAGGTAAAAATATCTAAACTGGCACTGTGGGGGCATATCTAGCACTGTGGGGGCACAACTGGCACTATGAGGGCATATCTGTCACCATGGGGGCATGTGTATCTGGCAATGTGGGGGCATATCTGGCAACATGTATGGGGCATGTGTATCTGGCAATGTGGGGGCATATCTAGCAACGTGGGGGAATATGTGCATCTGGTACTGTGGTGGCATATCTAGCACTGTGGGGCATGTGTATTTGGCAATGTGGGGGCATATCTGGCATCGTGACGGAATATGTGTATCTGGCACAGTGGGGGCATAACTAGCACTGTGGGGGCATGTTTATTTGGCAATGTGGGTGCATATCTGGCACTGCGGGGGCATATGTGTATCTGGCACTGTGGGGGCAATATGTGTATCTGGCACTGCACTATTTGGGTCATATGTGAATTACGCCCCCATTTTCAATGGCCACGCCCCATGTGGCCACACCCATTTTTTGCCGTGCGCGCGACTTCGGTGTACGCACACAGCACAATTAACAATTTTTTTCTACTTGTACCACTGTGTATATTTATGTGTGTGTGTGTATATGTGTATATATATATATATATATATATATAAAACAGAAAAACTTAAGACCCCTTAATTGCGCTATAGTCTAATAGCTCAAACCACTGAGAGGTACCCCCTGTCAGAAGGAGTACTGCACATAGAATGGACAAAAACAAAAGTTCTCTTGGGGAGCTTTACCACCACAGATATACTTATATAATTATAAAATCATTTATTAAAAAACATGTATACTTTTATAACATGAATCACAAGATCACATATGTCATATGAGCAATACATTCATTTCTGATTGTCTGTTATACATGATATTTTCGATCATTAGATGAAATACTTATTCCTCAGCATGAGAAAGTATGAATGATCAGTTCACTGTTTTTACGGAAAACGCACAATCGTTGAAACCCAACGCGTTTCGTCCCTTAGGACTTCATCAGGGGTGCAAATCTGGGTGGTTCAATAAAAAATATATATATCAAACAGTGTCCCTTCACATATATTTCAACTTCATGAAACCACTTCATTATTTAATAAAATTTTACCTGCTTTATATACAAAACAAATCACATAGAAATGCAAAGAAGGGAGGATATACTGAAAAAAAGGTAAGGAGAACATCGGAGGAGGAGGAAAAACATATGGAGTGTAAAGTAAGGATTGGATCCCTACTGAATGGTTCAAATTTAAATACCAAATATATACCATATAACTATATAGTTCAGTACACATCAATTAATGAACAGTTTACATAATGACCAAGGATGGCATCTAGTGCACGTGATACTTAATTGATTAAATGAACATATGTACAATTACTTCATTTAATCAATTAAGTATCACGTGCACTAGATGCCATCCTTGGTCATTATGTAAACTGTTCATTAATTGATGTGTACTGAACTATATAGTTATATGGTATATATTTGGTATTTAAATTTGAACCATTCAGTAGGGATCCAATCCTTACTTTACACTCCATATGTTTTTCCTCCTCCTCCGATGTTCTCCTTACCTTTTTTTCAGTATATCCTCCCTTCTTTGCATTTCTATGTGATTTGTTTTGTATATAAAGCAGGTAAAATTTTATTAAATAATGAAGTGGTTTCATGAAGTTGAAATATATGTGAAGGGACACTGTTTGATATATATATTTTTTATTGAACCACCCAGATTTGCACCCCTGATGAAGTCCTAAGGGACGAAACGCGTTGGGTTTCAACGATTGTGCGTTTTCCGTAAAAACAGTGAACTGATCATTCATACTTTCTCATGCTGAGGAATAAGTATTTCATCTAATGATCGAAAACATCATGTATAACAGACAATCAGAAATGAATGTATTGCTCATATGACATATGTGATCTTGTGATTCATGTTATAAAAGTATACATGTTTTTTAATAAATGATTTTATAATTATATAAGTATATCTGTGGTGGTAAAGCTCCCCAAGAGAACTTTTGTTTTTGTCCATATATATATATATATAGATATATATATTTCTAAAATGAGAATAAGAAAGGGCGCCTCATAGTGCATCAATCCGTTTCATAAAAATGTATTTAGCTTTTCTTCACACACATATGGTTTAAAATCACGTACCAGAAGCGGCGGTTTCAACCACCGTAAGTTTTACAAGTTTAACACCAGATATTATGTGGATAGTACCACGAGCAATAACCAGCAGCGATCTCACCACCACAGTCTGCTCCTTCATGCTAGGCCACACCCCTATGCGTTTTCGTCACGTTGGACTTATATACTGTGCATATATATATATATATATATATATATATAATACGGGACCATGCAAATAATCTCTAATTTGGAGTTGGGGGGGAGGGGGGTGGACTTTGACGGGATGAGAGGGGGGGCCCAAAGCATTTTGTTGCACCTGGACCCACCGTTCGCTAGTTCCGCCACTGCAGTGGATGCTGTATTTTTGTGGCCTGAAATAATACTACTCTAGAAAAGTCGCTGGTTCAACTGTGCCCATTACTTACACCAATGGAAGGGAAATTTAGGGGCTGAAGCAATATTTATCCAGTGGTGTAAGTAGGGTTACTCTCTTCCGGGTACTCTGTACGTATGCTGAAGATGCGTACACATAACAAGGAACGTGACCACATGGGGCAATATCCCCATGACATGTCCCCATTTCCCGTCCTCCTGTGAGCATGTCTAGCACTCCGGGAACTTCTGGGCTGCCCCTGATCACTTAGCTCTGTGACTCAATTAGATCCACCACAAGGTGGTAGTGGGTATGGGGCACCCTCTATCACTATATAGTCTACTAACTCACTAGAACTAGTGACCTCACTCAGCACAGATTGGGATGATAGGAAACGGATATCTGTGAACACTTGGCTGGCACATACAGTCATAGCCACAGGTAGTTGGCAACATTGCAATACAGTCACACAGAGAATACAGGGATGCTGCATATCATTTTAATCAGCAGAAGCTGCTTGTGCGTCCTATTTCATTACACTGTGTCTGCATTTTCGCTGAAAACAATCGCAAAAAATGACAATTGGTGTTACTGAATCACACGGCACTCGCGCATTATGTGTACCATGACTTATAGCGCACAGAGCAAAGATGTAAAAGGACACATCTGTATATGCATTTTTCTAAAAAAGTTAAAAAATTATAGAAATAAAGTGATTTTGTAGAAAAATAAATGTTCTTAAATTTGGGGTACATAAAAATGGGTATAAGTATATATTTGGGTCAATTAATGATACAAAAAAAAAAAAAAAGACTCCCACCTGCAAGCCTAAAAACACCTGTCCCACCCGTAAAGCATAATAATACCTGTCCCTAATACCTGTATACCTAATACCTGTCCCATACCCTGAACCCCAATTTGCATCATTTTGCACTTTTTCACCCCATAAATGACATGTCATTATTGGGCAATTAAAAATAATTAAAAACTTCTAAGTACCTAATTAGTCATTAAGAGGGGTGTCCCAGGGGTTCTGAACCAAATCCGAAATGGTCGACACCAAAAGGTTGACACAGCAGTTTTTCTTTTTTGTGTTGTTTTTACTGTCACGGCACACGGAACCCCAATTAGTGCACCACTTCACACTCCATGCTGCGGGCAAGGTGCCTCGCTCTGCTATCGCTGCGCTTGTCACAGGTCACTATTCCCAATCGTAGTCCACGTGAATGGTAAAGTATGAAAAAGTTTAAAAAAATGCCCCCCCCCCTATAAAAAAAGCTGTGTCGACCATATGTGTGTTGACCAACCTTTTGTACCCGTCGCCCAAAAACACCGTCAATCCTTTACATGTCGACCTAATGCATGTCGACAATTAGAGGTCGACCGATTGACTGTCAACCTAATTAAGGTCGACCTGTCATCCGGATTCCGATGTACTTGCCTGCTACTAGCAACCGAGTGTGATGCTCCAAATCTCCCTTCAGTTCTGGGAAAGTACAATCTACTGTATGGGGGTAATTCAGAGTTGATCGCAGCAGCAAATTTGTTAGCAGTTGGGCAAAACCATGTGCACTGCAGGGGAGGCAGATACAATATTTGCAGAGAGTTAGATTTGGGTGGGTTATTTTGTTTCTGTGCAGGGTAAATACTGGCTGCTTAATTTTTACACTGCAAATTAGATTTCAGATTGAACACACCCCACCCAAATCTAACTCTCTCTGCACATATTACATCTGCCTCCCCTGCAGTGCACATGGTTTTGCCCAACTGCTAACAAATTTGCTGCTGCGATCAGGTCTGAATTAGGCCCTATGGCCCTCATTCCGAGTTGTTCACTCGCAAGCTGCTTTTAGCAGCATTGCACACGCTAAGCCGCCGCCTACTGGGAGTGAATCTTAGCATAGTAAAATTGCGAACGAAAGATTATCAGAATTGCGAATAGACACTTCTTAGCAGTTTCTGAGTAGCTCGAGACTTACTCTGCCACTGCGATCAGTTCAGTCAGTTTCGTTCCTGGTTTGACGTCACAAACACACCCAGCGTTCGCCCAGACACTCCCGCGTTTCTTCAGACACTCCCGCGTTTTTCCCAGAAACGGCAGCGTTTTTTCACACACACCCATAAAACGACCAGTTTCCGCCCAGAAACACCCACTTCCTGTCAATCACATTACGATCACCAGAACGCAGAAAAAACCTTGTAATGCCGTGAGTAAAATTCCTAACTGCATAGCAAATTTACTTGGCGCAGTCGCACTGCGGACATTGCGCATGCGCATTAGCGACTAATCGCTCCATTGCGAAAAAAAATAACGAGCGAACAACTCGGAATGACCACCAATGTTCTGAGAAAAGAGGAGGATTTTTAAGTAATAGATGAATGGTCATGGTGATAGTGGTGAGGAAGATCCTGTAACAGGCCATGGTGGGAGTGATGAGAAAGGCCATTTTCTCTTACGTCCTAGGGGATACTGGGAATCCATTTAGTACCATGGGGTATAGACGGGTCCACTTGGAGCCATGGGCACTATAGACGTTTGATAACGTGTGCTGGCTCCTCCCTCTATGCCCCTCCTACCATACTCAGTTTAGAAAATGTGCCCGAAGGAGCCGGTCACATCTCTGGAAGCTCCTGAAGAGTTTTCTGCATTTATTTTCAAAGTTTGTTATTTTCAGGCAGGACTGGATGGCACCAGCCTGCCTGCTTCGTGGGACTTAGGGGGAGGGGAACGGCCCAACCCCACTAAGGCTTAATGGCCCCGTTACCTGCTGACAGGATGCTAGCTCCTGAGGGAACTATTCGCAAGCCCCACCATGGCAAACGTACATTCCTGCAGCACACCGCCATCCCTAACAGAGCCAGAAGATAGAAGAGTGGTGAGTATAAGCCGGCGTCCCGGTTAGCGGGTCGCCGACAATTATGGTGGCATAAGGTTACGGAGATGCACGGCTTCTACACGGGGCGGAATGAGTCTCCAGACTTAGTACACAGTACAGAGACTGGCAATACAGGCTTAAAAGGGGGCTTACTCCATTTTATGCACTCAGACACATATAGCCAGTATAAAGAAGAGCGGGAAGACTGCGTGCCATTGAAGGGGAGGGGCTTCACTATGAGCAGATCCAGCAGCTCACAGGCGCCATTTTACCAGATGCTGACTACAGGGACGCGCAACTCCTCCGGAGAGTCTCCAGATGACCTCAGCGGTACCAGGGGGTCTTAGCAGGGGGGAGCTATATATTAGTGTACTAAGTTCCTAATCTAGGTACTTAGCCTGCGACCAGGCTAAGCTTGGCTTTAGCGATAAGGGCGCCGTTTGCTGGTTCTATCTCACTGTGTCTCTCGGGAAGGGCTCTTTGTGGGTTAATTGTGCATTTAACCTTTCCTGTGTGTGTGTTGTCACTGCTGCAATATGTCAGGCAAAGAGTGTGTTTCATGTAAGGCACAGTGTTCCTCTTCTCCAGGGGGTTCACTAGTGTCTACTCAGTGTAGTATCCCTTTTCAGGCTAGTGGGGCAGAGCCAGCATAGCTGGACTCCATTAGGGTGATTATTTCCACCATCTCTACTAAATTATCTCATAATGAGAAAGAGACGCAATACTTAAGACAGCCTATGGCTGAGTTTATGCAAAAGGACTCAAACCAGCGTCTCAGTCCTCTACCATTTGTCCGCAAAAATGTACTTTGGCCCATATCCTGCATTCTGACTCTGATAATGAAGGGTCAGAAATGGAAGAGGGTGATGTGGACATAGAGGTAGGGGAGGTTGCAGGTTGTAGAGGCTCTCATAGATTCTGTCGGAGAAGTTCTAAATATCCTTGATAAGGTGACAGAGGAGTGTGAGGAATGTTACTTTAATATAAGGTAAAAATCCTCAGCCACTTTTCCTATGTCAAAGGAACTAAATACCCTGTTTGAAGAACCGTGGGTTAATCCAGATAAGAAATGTCAAATTCCTAGGCGGTTATTATCATCTTTTCCTTTGCCTCCTGAGGATAGGTAAAATGGGAAAATCCACCGATAGTGGATACATCAGTCTCCAGGCTCTCACGTAAAATAGTACTACCTGTTCCTGGTGCAGCCTCCCTAAAGGATACAGCTGATCGTAAGATTGAGACTACACTCAAATCTTTGTATACAGTTGCTTGGGTGGCCCAGAGACCCACTATAGCATGTGGGTGGATTACTCGAGCCATTGCTAAATGGTCTGATAATTTAATTGAGGGGTTAGACACCTTACCTCAAGAGGAAATTGTTTTACTCCTGCAACACATACAAGACTCTGCAAACTTTATGGTGGACGCCATTAAAGAGATAGGTTTGCTTAATGCACGCACTACAGCTATGGCAGTGTCGGCATGCAGGGGATTATGGCTACGTCAGTGGACTGCTGACGCGGACTCCAAGAAAGGTGTGGAAGGCCTGCCTTTCACTGGTGAGGCCTTATTTGGTGACAAACTCGACAAGTGAATCTCACAAGCTACGGTGGGTAAGTCCACTTATCTACCTTCTGCAGCTCCGCCAGCTAGGAAGGCCTTCTCAGGACCCAATTTACAGTCCTTTCGGACTGCCAAGTTTAGGGGCAAGGCCAGAGGTTATTCTACCGCCGCCAGAGGTGCTAGATGTAAACCACTCAAACCAGCGACTGCTGGTTCACAGGAACAGAGCTCAGGCTCTGCCTCCTCAAAACCTTCTGAATGACGGTGGACCACGATGCCTGAGAGACAGGCAGGTGGGAGCCCGGCTAAAATTCTTCAGTCACATCTGGACAAGATCTTGACAGGATCCCTGGGTCATAGACCTTATATCCCAGAGCTACAGACTAGAGTTCCAGGATCTCCCACCTCACAGATTCTTCAAATCAGGCTTACCAGTTTCACAAGAGGCAAGGATAACCTTACAAGATGCCGTTCAGAGACTGTTACAGACCCAGGTCATTGTTCCAGTTCCACCTCATCTACAAAACAAGGGTTACTATTCCAGTTTGTTTGTAGTACCGAAACCGGATAGTTCGGTAAGACCGATTCTGAACCTCAAGTCATTGAACCCAGGTTGGGGTGCAGTCACCCAGGGGGTACAGATTCAGGGAAGATGGTCAAGTCAGGAAGTTGTCCTTGCAATAAACACGCCCTCCTGCAGGCCTCGCTTCTTCAGAATCAGGCCATTCAAGTCCAGTTGGACAATGTGACGGCGGTAACGTACATAAACCGACAGGGCGGAACGAAAAGCAGAGCAGCAATGTCCGAGGTGTCAAAAATTCTCCTCTGGGCGCAAAAACACGCCGTGGCATTGTCGGCGATCTTCATTCCTGGAGTAGACAACTGGGAAGCAGATTTCCTCAGCAGACACCTGTGGGAATGGGGCCTCCACTCATAGGTGTTCCAGTGGCTGACACGTCGGTGGGGGTCTCCACAAATCGACATGATGGACTCTCGACTCAACAATAAGCTCAAGTCGTATTGTTCCAGGTCGGGGGACCCACAAGCTGTAGCGGTCGACACCCTGACAACGCCGTGGGTATACCAGCTGGTGCACTTGATTCCTACCATTCCTCTGATCCCAAGAATTCTCAAAAGAATAAAAAGGGAAAGAGGTTCAAGCAATCCTCATTGCTCCGGACTGGCCGCGAAGGGCCTGGTATGCAGATCTTCTTGAGATGCTAATAGAGATCCGTGCCCTCTGTCTCTTCGAGAGGATCTTCTGCAACAGGAACTGTTTGTTTATCAAGACTTACCATGGCTACGTTTGACGGCATGGAAGTTGAACGGCTGATTCTAGCCAGGAGAGGGATTCATGACAAGGTCATCCCGACTATGATCCAGGTCAGGAAGGGGGTGACGTCAAAATATTACCATCGTATCTGGAAGAAATATGTATCTTGGTGTGATAGCAGACATTATTCCACGGTGGAATTTCATCTGTGACGTTTCCTTTTTTTTCTGCATTTGGGAGTTGATGTGGGCCTACACCTAGGCTCAATAAAAGTTCAGATTTCAGCCTTGTCTATTTTCTTTCAGAAACAATTGGCTTCTCTACCTGAGGTCCAGACGTTCTTGAAAGGTGTTCTTCACATCCAACCTCCCTTTGTGCCTCCCACGGCACCTTGGGATCGCAATTTGGTTCTAACATCCCTTCAATCGGACTGGTTTGAACCGTTACAGGAGGTGGACGTAACGTATCTTACGTGGAAGACCGTCACGCAATTGGCCTTGGCAAGGCACACATGTCAGCAATTCCTTCCTAAGGTGGTGTTGGCGTTTCACATCAACCAGCCAATTGTGGTTCCGGTTGTTACTGACACCTCTGCTAATTCAAGGTCTTTGGATGTTGTACGGGCTTTGAAGGTATATGTAAAGCGAACTGCTTGTCACAGGAAATCGGACTCGCTGTCCGTTCTTTATGGTGCCAATAAAATTGGTTGTCCTGCTTCAAAGCAGTCAATTGCACGCTGGATCAGAATCACTATTCAGCATGCTTATTCCAGGGCAGGTTTGCCGATACCGAAATCTGTACAGGCCCACTCTGCTAGGTCGGTGGGTTCCTCTTGGGCAGCTGCCCGGGGTGTCTCGGCATTACAACTCTGCCGAGCAGCTACCTGGTCAGGTTCGAACATGTTTGCAAAGTTTTACAAGTTCGATACCTTGGACTCTGAAGACCTTCAGTTTGGTCAATCTGTTCTGCAGGAACCTCAGCACTCTCCCACTCAGTTTGGGAGCTTTGGTACTTCCCCATGGTACTAAATTCCAAGTATCCCCTAGGACGTAAGAGAAAATAGGATTTTAATTAACTACCGGTACATCCTTTTCTCATAGTCCGTAGGGAATACTGGGCGCCTGCTTGGTGCTTCGTTCTTCCTGTATGGTTACTTGTTTACGTACTGTTGTTGGTTCAGCTGTTGCTGTCCCTGTTTTCAAGTTTGGTTAGCTCGGCTTTCTTCATGTTATGGTTGTGCTGGTTCTAAATCTCACCACTTTCCTTCTCTATTTCCTTCTCTCAAAGTATGTCCGTCTCCTCGGGCACAGTTTCCTAGACTGAGACTGGTAGGAGGGGCATAGAGGGAGGAGCCAGCACACGTTATCAAACGTCTATAGTGCCCATGGCTCCAAGTGGACCCGTCTATACCCCATGGTATTAAATGGATTCCCAGTATCCCCTACGGACTACGAGAAAAGGATTTACCGGTAGGTAATTAAAATCCTATTTTATCATCCAGAGCAAGAGGAGCTTTGCAACTGCTCCCAGCTAAAAAGCCGCCTCTGCCAAGCAATCTAGTGCTGCTGCTACTACTACATTTTGTTAAAATGGGCTTCTCAGTCTCAGTGAGCCCCTCAAAATAGTCTCTTTACAAGTATATGGAGTCAACAATCTAATAGATAAATTCAAATATGAGCCGTGGAAAATGTGGTTGCGTTGTTTGGAATTGGGCATATCGTCATGGCAATTAGGGAGCAGCTGTAGATGGCAGTATCAGAGCAAAGGGCATCGGTAGTACCACTGCCACTGTAGAACAGCAGTGTAGCAGCTTTGGCATCGCTAAACCCTACCACCCCACCCCATTTTTGGCCCAAAAATAAGATTTTACTTACCGGTAAATCTATTTCTCGTAGTCCGTAGAGGATCCTGGGGACTCTGTAAGGACCAAGGGGGATAGACAGGCTCCGCAGGAGACATGAGCACTTTAAGAAAGAACTGAACTCTGGGTGTGCACTGGCTCCTCCCTCTATGCCCCTCCTCCAGACCTCAGTTAGAGAAACTGTGCCCAGAGGAGATGGACACTACGAGGAAAGGATATAGATAATCTAAGGGCAAGATTCATACCAGCCACACCAATCACACCGTACAACTTGTGATAAACTACCCAGTTAACAGTATGAACAAATAATATAGTCTCGGCCAAACCGATGAAACTACAACATAACCCTTATGTAAGCAATAACTATATACAAGTCTTGCAGAAGAAGTCCGCACTTGGAACGGGCGCCTAGCATCCTCTACGGACTACGAGAAATAGATTTACCGGTAAGTAAAATCTTATTTTCTCTAACGTCCTAGAGGATGCTGGGGACTCCGTAAGGACCATGGGGATTATACCAAAAGCTCCCAAACGGGCGGGAGAGTGCGGATGACTCTGCAGCACCGAATTGAGCAAACAGGAGGTCCTCCTCAGCCAGGGTATCAAACTTATAGAACTTTGCAAAGGTATTTGACCCCGACCAAGTAGCAGCTCGGCACAGCTGTAGTGCCGAGACCCCTCGGGCAGCCGCCCAAGAAGAGCCCACCTTCCTAGTGGAATGGGCCTTAACCGATTTAGGTAACGGCAATCCTGCCGTAGAATGCGCCTGCTGAATCGTGTTACAGATCCAGCGAGCAATAGCCTGCTTTGAAGCACGCGTAGCCACAGGCACGACAATAGGTTGGTTCATATGATAGGATGAGACCACCTTAGGCAGGAATTGAGGACGGGTCCGCAATTTCGCTCTATCCACATGGAAAATCAAAGAGGGGCTTTTAGGTGATAAAGCCGCCAATTCCGCAACTCGCCTAGCCGAAGCCAAGGCTAACAACATGACCACCTTCCAGGTGAGATATTTCAACTCCACTGTCTTAAGTGGTTCAAACCAATGTGACTTAAGGAACCGTAACAACACGTTAAGGTCCCAAGGCGCCACCGGCGGTACAAAAGGAGGCTGAATATGCAGTACTCCCTTCACAAACGTTTGTACTTCAGGAAGAGAAGCCAATTCTTTTTGGAAGAAAATGGATAGGGCCGAAATTTGAACCTTTATCGATCCTAATTTCAGACCCAAGTTCACTCCAGTTTGAAGGAAGTGAAGCAGACGGCCCAAAAGGAATTCCTCCATAGGAGCATTCCTGGCCTCACACCAGGAAACATATTTTCGCCATATTCGGTGATAATGTTTCGATGTCACTTCCTTCCTAGCCTTAATTAGGGTAGGAATGACCTCCTCCGGAATACCCTTTTCCGCTAGGATCCTGCGTTCAACCGCCATGCCGTCAAACGCAGCCGCGGTAAGTCTTGGAACAGACAGGGCCCCTGCTGCAGTAGGTCCTGTCTTAGAGGAAGAGGCCACGGATTCTCTGTGAGCATTTCCTGCAGATCTGGATACCAGGTCCTCCGTGGCCAATCTGGAACAATGAGAATTGTTCTCACTTTCCTCTTTCTTATTATCCTCAATACCTTGGGTATGAGAGGAAGAGGAGTAAACACATAGACCGACTGGAACACCCACGGTGTCACTAGGGCATCCACAGCTACTGCCTGAGGGTCTCTTGACCTGGCGCAATAACTCTGCGGCTTTGTGTTGAGGCGGGACGCCATCATGTCTATCATTGGCAGTCTCCACCGAATTGCAATCTGTGCTAAGACTTCCTGAATAAGTCCCCACTCTCCAGGACGTAGGTCGTGTCCGCTGAGGAAGTCTGCTTCCCAGTCGTCCACTCCCGGAATGAACACTGCTGACAGTGCGCTTACATGATTCTCCGCCCAGCGAAGAATTCTGGTGGCTTCCGCCATCGCCACTCTGCTCCTTGTGCCGCCTTGGCGGTTTACATGAGCTACTGCGGTAATGTTTGCTGACTGGATCAGAACCGGTTGGTCGCGAAGTAGGGTCTCCGCCTGACGTAGGGCGTTGTATATGGCCCTTAGTTCCAAGATGTGAAGACAAGTCTCTTGACTTGACCAAAGACCTTGGAAATTTTATTTTTCCCTGTGTGACTGCTCCCCAACCTCGGAGGCTCGCGTCCGTGGTCACCAGGATCCAGTCCTGAATGCCGAACCTGCGGCCCTATAGAAGGTGAGCACCCTGCAGCCACCACAGGAGAGATACCTTGGCCCTGGGGGAGAGGGTGATCAAATGATGAATCTGTAGATGTGACCCGGACCACTTGTCCAGTAGGTCCCATTTGAAAGTCCTCGCATGGAACCTGCCGAAGGGAATGATTTTCCCCGGACTCGGGTGCAGTGATGCCCTGACACCTGTTTTGGTTCCAACAAGTTCCTGACCAGAGTCATGAGTTCCTGGGACTTCTCTATCTGAAGGTAAACCCCTTTCTGGTCCGTATCCAGAATCATACCCAAGAAGGGCAGACAAGTCATAGGAACCAACTGTGACTTCGGGATATTGAGAATCCAGCCGTGTTGCTGTGACACCTTCAGCGAAAGTTACACACTGTTCAACAACTGCTCTTTTGATCTCTCCCTTATAGGAGATCGTCCAGGTATGGGATAACTGTGACTTCTTGCTTGCGTAGGAGCACCATTATTTCCGCCAATTACCCTGAAATTGGTAATGATCATACTGTACCGCAATTCTCAGGTACGCCTGATGGGGTGGATAAATGGGAACATGAAGGTATGCAGCCTTTATGTCTAGATACACCATCAAATCCCTCCTTTCCAGGCTGGCCATGATCGCCCTGAGCGATTCCACTTTAAATTTGAACCATTTCCAGTATAGGTTCCGAGATTTTAATTTTAAATAGGTCTGACTGAACCGTACGGATTCGGGACTACAGCCAAGGTTGAGTAATATCCCCTTCCTTGTTGCAGGAGGGGAACCTTGAGCACCACCTGTTGGAGATACAATGTGTGAATTGTATTCAATATAATCTCCCCTTCTGGGGGAGAAGCCGGTAGGTCCGATAAGGAAAACCGGCGAGGAGGCACCTATCGAATTCCTTTGTAACCCTGAGATCAATTTTTATTGCCCCGGGATCCACCTGTGAGTGAACTCAGATGTGGCTGAAGAGTCGAAGACGTGCTTCCCCTGGGACGGACTCCCTTAGCGGAGCTCCCGCGTCATGTGGTGGATGTAGTAGAGGCCGGGGAGGACTTCTGTTCCTGGGAACTAGCTGTGCCCCGTGTCCTTACCTCTGGTAAGAAAGGACGCTCCTCATACTTTCTTGTTATTCTGCGACCGAAAGGACTGCATTTGATAATGTCGTGCTTTCTTAGTCTGTGAGGGAATATAAGGCAAAAGATCAGAATTACCAGCTATAGCTGTGGAGACCAGGTCCGAGAGCCCTTCTCCACACAATTCCTCAGCCTTGTAAGGTAAACCCTCCATATGCCTCTTTTAGTCGGCATCACCTGTCCATTGCATGTTCCACAGGACACGTCTAGCAGAAATCGACATAGCGTTGACTCTAGAACCCAGTAGACTAACGTCTCTTTGGGCATGTCTTATATATATATATATATATATATATATTTAAGACAACATCTTTTACATATAAATATATATATATATATATATATATATAATTCCTATGGGATCCGGCACTCACTAATAGAAACTTTACTGTCCCTGTTGCCTTCCGATAAACGCAGCAAAGCTGCCAGACATATGTAGGTATTCGGCGGCACTCAGGAAATAAATCACACAGACGCAGCCACTTGAAGCAAGCCAACGTTTCAATGCTGTCGCATTTTCGTCAGGGCATTAACAAAATTTAAAAACACTCACCATTTTATGTGCTCCCCTCACCATCAAAGTCCGCGCCGCCGGCTCCACTTCCGGTAGACTGACGCATTTCTGTGACGTCACCCAGTGCGCCCATCACCATGGAGACAAATAATACACTGAAAAAATACAATACAGTGTGCAGCATAATCATACGATCCTGCACAGGTTTTACAAAGTAAATAAATATTGCTTATTCGATGTACAGATATATTAAGGGACCAAACCAGAAAGTTTAAAGAAAACTATTGAGACCTGTTTGTTCATTTAACCCCCGAGGATTTAAAGTATCCAATAAGAAAATCCACCTAGCCTCACGCTGCAGTAGCATCTTTGCCCTATTGCCACCCCTTGTTAATGGGGGTATATGGTCTATGATTTTATGTTTAAGGGAGGTCGGTGAATGGCCAGCTGTAGCAAAATGTCTCGCCACTGGTTGTTCGCTATTTCCAGACAATATTGCTTCACGTATAGCATATCTATGTTGCCCCATGCGTACTTTGAACGCACATTCTGTTTTCCCTATATAGTATTTGCCACATGGGCAAATCAGGGCATAAACAACAAATTTTGACATGCACGATACTCTGTGTCTGATTTTAAAACTTTTTCCTGTATAAGGATTTTTTATAGTGTCCCCAGTGAGCATATAGCCACACGTGACACAACCTGTGCATTTAAAGCACCCATTTTTGGGTGTTCCCAAAAAGGTGACATTAGATTTCTTATCAAAATTTGTGATATCACTGTGTACAATGTAGTCACGTAGGTTTTTACCTCTCGAGTAACTACACATAATTTGTTTGTTGTGTATGCTGGGCAGTTCTTTGTCCGTTGTTATTATTGGCCAATTTGATCGAATCGTCTTCCTAACTTTATTGCTAGCAACATTATAGCGGTTAGGCCATATGATCTTATTGGCTGTAGACTTCTTAGGTTTGGATTTGAGTGTTTCTGATCGGGGGATTGCCAAGACCTTCTGTTTTAATTCTAGCAGTGTCTGTTTTTTGTACCCCCTAGCCACAAACTTATTAATCATAAGGTCTAATTGAGAAGATACCTCACTCTCATCGCTGCAAATACGTCTCACACGTAGGAACTGTGAGAAGGGCAGACCTTTTTGTATATTTACCGGGTGATGACTAGTGGCACTTAACAGTGTGTTACGATCCGTTGGCTTTACGAATAAAGATGTTTTCAAGCCAGTATCAGTTTTAATAATTCTCACATCCAGAAAGTCAACTGAGACTTTGTCAGTTTTATAGGTAAGTTTGTCTCCATGGTGATGGGCGCACTGGGTGACGTCACAGAAATGCGTCAGTCTACCGGAAGTGGAGCCGGCGGCGCGGACTTTGATGGTGAGGGGAGCACATAAAATGGTGAGTGTTTTTAAATTTTGTTAATGCCCTGACGAAAATGCGACAGCATTGAAACGTTGGCTTGCTTCAAGTGGCTGCGTCTGTGTGATTTATTTCCTGAGTGCCGCCGAATACCTACATATATATATATATATATATATATATATACTAGGGACAATAACATGGCATCCTTATCTAGGGTTTCAATCTCCGCTGATAAGGTATCTGTCCACGCTGCTACAGAGCTATAAACCCATGCCGACACAGTCGCCGGTCTGAGTAGTGTACCAGAATGTGTGTGAATGGACTTCAAAGTACTTTTACTGCATGCTATCTGCAGGATCCCTGAGGATAGCTGTTAAGTCAGCGCTACCTTTTTGGGTAAACGTGTCAATGCCTTGTACACCCTAGGGGAAGGTTCCCATCGTATCCTGGCCCCATTAGGGAAAGGATACTCCCTGAGAATTCTTTTTGGGAAGCTGCAGCTTCTTGTCTGGAGATTCCCGCTCTTTTTCTTCATGAGAGGAGGGAAATTTACCTCAGCTTTCTTCCCCTTAAACCTGTGTACCCTTGTGTCAGGGACAGACGAGTCATCAGTGATATGCAAAACATCTTTTATTACAAAAATCATACATTGAATACTTTTCTGCCAGTCTTGGCTGTACTTTGCATTATCGTAGTCGACACTGGAGTCAGACTCCGTGTCGATATCAGTGTCTATTATTTTGGATAGTGAGCGTTGTGAGACTCTGAAGGTCTCTGTGACATAGGGACAGACATGGGTAGATTCCCTGTCTGTTCTCTAATCTTTTGTAATAAATTCATCTTAGCATTAATTTCACATATCCAATCAGGTGTCGGCGTAGTCGACGGAGACACCACACACACACATTTGCTCCATCTCTTCCTTAGGAGAGCCTTTTACCGCAGACATGTCGACACACACACATACCGACACACTACACACACACAGGGAATCTCTTATCTGAAGAGAGGTTCCCCCTTAGGCCCTTTGGAGAGACAGAGAGAGAGTATGCCAGCACACACCCCAGCGCTATATGACCCAGGAGAAAAACACAGAATGTTTACCCAGTAGCGCTGCTGTAATGTATAATCGCCAAATATGTGCCCCCCCTCTACTTTAAAACCCTCTTTCACCGTGTGTCAAGCAGGGGAGAGTCCGGGGAGCTTCCTCTCAGCGGTGCTGTGGAGAGAAAATGGCGCTGGTGAGTGCTGAGGGAGAAGCCCCGCCCCCTCGGCGGCGGGCTTCTGTCCCGCTCAAACTTACTAAAATATGGCGGGGGCTCTTTTATATACATGTACAGTGCCCACCTGTACATGTATATAGGCCCTCATTCCGAGTTGTTCGCTCGTTCTTTTTCATCGCATCGCAGTGAAAATCCGCTTAGTACGCATGCGCAAAGTTCGCACTGCGACTGCGCCAAGTAACTTTACTATGAAGAAAGTATTTTTACTCACGGCTTTTTCTTCGCTCCGGCGATCGTAATGTGATTGACAGGAAATGGGTGTTACTGGGCGGAAACACGGCGTTTCAGGGGCGTGTGGCTGAAAACGCTACCGTTTCCGGAAAAAACGCAGGAGTGGCCGGGGAAACGGTGGGAGTGCCTGGGCGAACGCTGGGTGTGTTTGTGACGTCAACCAGGAACGACAAGCACTGAACTGATCGCACAGGCAGAGTAAGTCTGGAGCTACTCTGAAACTGCTAAGTAGTTAGTAATCGCAATATTGCGAATACATCGGTCGCAATTTTAAGAAGCTAAGATTCACTCCCAGTAGGCGGCGGCTTAGCGTGAGCAACTCTGCTAAATTCGCCTTGCGACCGACCAACTCGGAATGAGGGCCATAGTCTTTTTGCCATAAGAGAGGTGTTTATATTGCTGCCCAGGGCGCCCCCCCTGCGCCCTGCACCCGTACAGTGACCGGAGTATGTGAGGTGTGTGGAGCAATGACGCACAGCTGCAGTGCTGTGCGTTACCTCAGTGAAGCTCTGAAGGCTTCTGCCGCCTGAGACGTCTTCTGACTTCGTTTCTTCTGGCTCTGTGAGGAGAACGGCGGCGCGGCTCTGGGAGTGAACACCCAGGACGAACCTGTGTTCACCCCCTCTGGAGCTAATGGTGTCCAGTAGCCGAGGAAGCAGAGCCTATCATTTAAGTAGGTCTGCCCCTCTCTCCTCAGTCCCTCAATGCAGAGAGCCTGTTGCCAGCAGTGCTCCCTGTAAAAAGAGAAAAAATCCAAACAAAAATGCTTTCTAAGCAGGAAGCTCAGGAGAGCTCCCTGCAGTGCACCCATTCTCCTCTGGGCACAGTGTAAAACTGAGATCTGGAGGAGGGGCATAGAGGGAGGAGCCAGTGCACACCCATAGTTCAGTTCTTTCTTAAAGTGCCCATGTCTCCTGCGGAGCCTGTCTATCCCCCATTGTCCTTTCCCCAGCATCCTCTAGGACGTTAGAGAAATACAATTTTTCATCCCGACCGTTGACAAGTTTGTATCTACCAATGTCATATTATACATACTGTACATACACAAAGACATACTGTAAATACTGTATACTAACACCCATATGCAGTATTTCCCCATGCTCATTCACTCGCTATCCTTTCTTATAAATAGGTAAATTGGGAAATATCAGGTTGGAAAAAACAAAAGTAAAAAAGTAGATAATCTAAATATAAATAATTGTTTGGTTTTTTGTGAACAGTCCTCCCACAAATCGCATTTAAATATAAACCATAATACGCAATACAATCGTTACTTTTATGGTTGGTTTTCAACAATTTGAGATTATTCACATGAGCAAATTGTTTAAAGTAATGTTGTTATTTTTGATCATAGATTAGATACAGTATCTAAAGACTTAAATATATATCCCAGACCGTGTTCTTTGACATAGCATAATTTGCAATAGTGATAATATCATTAACAAATGTTACTTTGTGTCTTTGGATTGCTCTAATGCTATCTTACAATCACGTGCTTTGAATATTGTGATTGCGCTACTGGTGATCTTTGCTCTGGGCTCACAAATGTCTTGGGTTTAGGGAATTTACTGTATTGTTTAAGTACAATTACTTACGTGTTGTTCTTCTGCAGGTATACATTAGTCACATTTCATAAATTATTTAAGAGCACACAAGGATTATATTTCAATTAGCGCCATACAGACATTATTCATGTTTTGCAAAATAATGAATCATGTAGCCTTACCTTAGAAATGATTGGATTTCGGCTTAATACACAAACCAGCCAGGAAGCCACAAGCTGGTGTTGATCAACGTCTACTAAATTCAGATAGATAAATTTGCTGCTGGCTTTGTAGGGGCGCAAAGCGATGTGAAGGTCTTGTATTCCATTTGGGGGGAGCACAAACACGCTCTCTGGATCAACCTATAACAACAACAGGTAATAATTAGGAAGAGTAACAGCGAATAATCATTCACCTTTTCAAGTTATTTTCTTAGCATTAGAGACATGGCACTTCTAAGGCAACAGACCATCCCCAACAGCCATATACTGACAACGTGCACCACAGCTCACTAATATTTATATAGAGCAAGGCGCTTGTAACAATATATTGTATTTTGCAACAGTTGCTGAAGCCAAAGTTGCCAAGTGTATTAGTGCAATACCTGTTGAAAGAAAGGGTTAGTTTGAAAATGTTTATAGCACTTTTAAGTGATTCTGTAGTCCTTTGTATATATGCGGGTTCCAATGTTTGCCAAAAAAGGGTGAAGTATTTAGTAGCAGTTCCAGTTATTTTTTAAAAAACCTTATTGATAATTTAAAAAACAGGGATTTCTCCCAGGAAGTAGATAAATAAAAGGCGGTATGCACATGGCCAATGCTATAATACTACAGGTATTGCACTTAATGGGGGTTATGTGAAACTGAATTATAAAAATAAAAAAGGATTTTTCAAGAAGCAAATCCTTTTTTATTTTTATAATTCAGTTTCACATAAAGTTTTTAAAAAAGGTTCTTTTGTTATAAAAAATAAGATTTTACTTACCGATAAATCTATTTCTCGGAGTCCGTAGTGGATGCTGGGGTTCCTGAAAGGACCATGGGGAATAGCGGCTCCGCAGGAGACAGGGCACAAAAAGTAAAGCTTTTTCCGATCAGGTGGTGTGCACTGGCTCCTCCCCCTATGACCCTCCTCCAGACTCCAGTTAGGTACTGTGCCCGGACGAGCGTACACAATAAGGGAGGATTTTGAATCCCGGGTAAGACTCATACCAGCCACACCAATCACACCGTACAACTTGTGATCTAAACCCAGTTAACAGTATGATAACAGCGGAGCCTCTGAAAGATGGCTTCCTACAACAATAACCCGAATAAGTTAACAATAACTATGTACAATTTATGCAGATAATCCGCACTTGGGATGGGCGCCCAGCATCCACTACGGACTCCGAGAAATAGATTTATCGGTAAGTAAAATCTTATTTTCTCTATCGTCCTAGTGGATGCTGGGGTTCCTGAAAGGACCATGGGGATTATACCAAAGCTCCCAAACGGGCGGGAGAGTGCGGATGACTCTGCAGCACCGAATGAGAGAACTCCAGGTCCTCCTTAGCCAGAGTATCAAATTTGTAAAATTTTACAAACGTGTTCTCCCCTGACCACGTAGCTGCTCGGCAAAGTTGTAATGCCGAGACCCCTCGGGCAGCCGCCCAAGATGAGCCCACCTTCCTTGTGGAGTGGGCCTTTACAGATTTAGGCTGTGGCAGGCCTGCCACAGAATGTGCCAGTTGGATTGTGCTACAGATCCAACGAGCAATCGTCTGCTTAGACGCAGGAGCACCCATCTTGTTGGGTGCATACAATATAAACAACGAGTCAGATTTTCTGACTCCAGCTGTTCTTGCAATATATATTTTTAATGCTCTGACAACGTCCAGTAACTTGGAGTCCTCCAAGTCACTTGTAGCCGCAGGCACTACAATAGGCTGGTTCAGATGAAATGCTGACACCACCTTAGGGAGAAAATGCGGACGAGTCCGCAGTTCTGCCCTGTCCGAATGGAAAATCAGATATGGGCTTTTGTAAGATAAAGCTGCCAATTCTGACACTCTCCTGGCAGAAGCCAGGGCTAGAAGCATGGTCACTTTCCAAGTGAGATATTTCAAATCCACCTTATTTAGTGGTTCAAACCAATGAGATTTTAGAAAATCCAAAACTACATTGAGATCCCACGGTGCCACTGGAGGCACCACAGGAGGCTGTATATGCAGCACTCCCTTCACAAAGGTCTGGACTTCAGGGACTGAAGCCAATTCTTTTTGAAAGAAAATCGACAGGGCCGAAATTTGAACCTTAATAGATCCCAATTTGAGACCCATAGACAATCCTGATTGCAGGAAATGTAGGAATCGACCCAGTTGAAATTCCTCCGTCGGAGCACTCCGATCTTCGCACCACGCAACATATTTTCGCCAAATTCGGTGATAATGTTGCACGGTTACTTCTTTCCTTGCTTTAATCAAAGTAGGAATGACTTCTTCCGGCATGCCTTTTTCCATTAGGATCCGGCGTTCAACCGCCATGCCGTCAAACGCAGCCGCGGTAAGTCTTGAAACAGACAGGGACCCTGCTGAAGCAAGTCCCTCCTTAGAGGTAGAGGCCACGGATCTTCCGTGATCATCTCTTGAAGTTCCGGGTACCAAGTCCTTCTTGGCCAATCCGGAACCACTAGTATCGTTCTTACGCCTCTTTGCCGTATAATTCTCAATACTTTTGGTATGAGAGGCAGAGGAGGAAACACATACACCGACTGGTACACCCAAGGCGTTACCAGCGCGTCCACAGCTATTGCCTGCGGATCTCTTGACCTGGCGCAATACCTGTCCAGTTTTTTGTTGAGGCGAGACGCCATCATGTCCACCATTGGTCTTTCCCAACGGGTTACCAGCATGTGGAAGACTTCTGGATGAAGTCCCCACTCTCCCGGGTGAAGATCGTGTCTGCTGAGGAAGTCTGCTTCCCAGTTGTCCACTCCCGGGATGAACACTGCTGATAGCGCTATCACATGATTCTCTGCCCAGCGAAGAATCCTTGCAGCTTCTGCCATTGCACTCCTGCTTCTTGTGCCGCCCTGTCTGTTCACATGGGCGACTGCCGTGATGTTGTCCGACTGGATCAACACCGGTTTTCCCTGAAGCAGAGGTTCTGCCTGGCTTAGAGCATTGTATATTGCTCTTAGTTCCAGAATGTTTATGTGAAGAGACGTTTCCAGGCTCGTCCATACTCCCTGGAAGTTTCTTCCTTGTGTGACTGCTCCCCAGCCTCTCAGGCTGGCGTCCGTGGTCACCAGGATCCAATCCTGTATGCCGAATCTGCGGCCCTCCAATAGATGAGGACTCTGCAACCACCACAGAAGAGACACCCTTGTCCTTGGAGACAGGGTTATCCGTAGGTGCATCTGAAGATGCGACCCTGACCATTTGTCCAACAGATCCCTTTGGAAAATTCTTGCGTGGAATCTGCCGAATGGAATTGCTTCGTAAGAAGCTACCATTTTTCCCAGGACTCTTGTGCATTGATGTACAGACACCTTTCCTGGTTTTAGGAGGTTCCTGACAAGCTCGGATAACTCCTTGGCTTTTTCCTCCGGGAGAAAAACCTTTTTCTGAACCGTGTCCAGAATCATCCCTAGGAACAGCAGACGAGTTGTCGGCATTAACTGGGATTTTGGAATATTCAGAATCCACCCGTGCTGTTTTAGCACTTCTTGAGACAGTGCTAATCCCATCTCTAGCTGTTCTCTGGACCTCGCCCTTATTAGGAGATCGTCCAAGTATGGGATAATTAATACGCCTTTTCTTCGAAGAAGAATCATCATCTCGGCCATTACCTTTGTAAAGATCCGAGGTGCCGTGGACAATCCGAACGGCAGCGTCTGAAACTGATAGTGACAGTTTTGTACAACGAACCTGAGGTACCCCTGGTGTGAGGGGTAAATTGGAACGTGGAGATACGCATCCTTGATGTCCAAGGATACCATAAAGTCCCCCTCTTCCAGGTTCGCTATCACTGCTCTGAGTGACTCCATTTTGAACTTGAACTTCTTTATGTACAGGTTCAAGGACTTCAGATTTAGAATAGGCCTTACCGAGCCATCCGGCTTCGGTACCACAAAAAGAGTGGAATAATACCCCTTCCCTTGTTGTAGAAGAGGTACCTTGACTATCACCTGCTGAGAGTACAGCTTGTGAATGGCTTCCAAAACCGTCTCCCTTTCGGAGGGGGACGTTGGTAAAGCAGACTTCAGGAAACGGCGAGGTGGATCCGTCTCTAATTCCAACCTGTACCCTTGAGATATTATCTGCAGGATCCAGGGATCTACCTGCGAGTGAGCCCACTGCGCGCTGTAATTTTTGAGACGACCGCCCACCATCCCCGAGTCCGCTTGAGGAGCCCCAGCGTCATGCGGAGGCTTTTGTAGAAGCCGGGGAGGGCTTCTGTTCCTGGGAAGGAGCTGCGTGTTGCTGTCTCTTCCCTCGACCTGTGCCTCTTGGCAGATATGAATAGCCCTTTGCTCTCTTATTTTTAAAGGAACGAAAGGGCTGCGGTTGAAAAGTCGGTGCCTTTTTCTGTGGGGGAGTGACTTGAGGTAGAAAGGTGGATTTCCCGGCTGTAGCCGTGGCCACCAAATCTGATAGACCGACTCCAAATAACTCCTCCCCTTTATACGGCAAAACTTCCATATGCCGTTTTGAATCCGCATCACCTGACCACTGTCGCGTCCATAAAGCTCTTCTGGCCGAAATGGACATAGCACTTACCCGTGATGCCAGTGTGCAGATATCCCTCTGTGCATCACGCATATAAAGAAATGCATCCTTTATTTGTTCTAACGACAGTAAAATGTTGTCCCTGTCCAGGGTATCAATATTTTCAATCAGGGACTCTGACCAAACTACCCCAGCACTGCCCATCCAGGCAGTCGCTACAGCTGGTCGTAGTATAACACCTGCATGTGTGTATATACTTTTTTGGATATTTTCCATCCTCCTATCTGATGGATCTTTAAGTGCGGCCGTCTCAGGAGAGGGTAACGCCACTTGTTTAGATAAGCGTGTTAGCGCCTTGTCCACCCTAGGAGGTGTTTCCCAGCGCTCCCTAACCTCTGGCGGGAAAGGGTATAATGCCAATAATTTCTTTGAAATTATCAGTTTTTTATCAGGGGCAACCCACGCTTCATTACACACGTCATTTAATTCTTCTGATTCAGGAAAAACTATAGGTAGTTTTTTCATACCCCACATAATACCCTGTTTAGTGGTACCTGTAGTATCAGCTAAATGTAACGCCTCCTTCATTGCCAAAATCATATAACGTGTGGCCCTACTGGAAAATACGGTTGATTCGTCACCGTCACCACTGGAGTCATCGCCTGTGTCTGGGTCTGTGTCGACCGACTGAGGCAAAGGGCGTTTCACAGCCCCTGACGGTGTTTGAGTCGCCTGGACAGGCACTAATTGATTGTCCGGCCGCCTCATGTCGTCAAACGACTGCTTTAGCGTGTTGACACTATCCCGTAGTTCCATAAATAAAGGCATCCATTCCGGTGTCGACTCCCTAGGGGGTGACATCCTCATATTTGGCAATTGCTCCGCCTCCACACCAATATCGTCCTCATACATGTCGACACACACGTACCGACACACAGCAGACACACAGGGAATGCTCCTAACGAAGACAGGACCCACTAGCCCTTTGGGGAGACAGAGGGAGAGTTTGCCAGCACACACCAAAAGCGCTATATATATATCAGGGATAGCCTTATAATAAGTGCTCCCTTATAGCTGCTTTGTTATATCAAATTTATCGCCATAAATGTGCCCCCCCCTCTCTGTTTTACCCTGTTTCTGTAGTGCAGTGCAGGGGAGAGACTTGGGAGCCGTCCTGACCAGCGGAACTGTGAGAGGAAATGGCGCCGTGTGCTGAGGAGATAGGCCCCGCCCCTTTTCTGGCGGGCTCGTCTCCCGCTATTTAGAGAAATTAGGCAGGGGTTAAATATCTCCATATAGCCTCTAGGGCTATATGTGAGGTATTTTTAGCCTTTATAGGTAATCATTTTGCCTCCCAGGGCGCCCCCCTCCCAGCGCCCTGCACCCTCAGTGACTGCCGTGTGAAGTGTGCTGAGAGGAAAATGGCGCACAGCTGCAGTGCTGTGCGCTACCTTTTGAAGACTGCAGGAGTCTTCAGCCGCCGATTCTGGACCTCTTCTGTCTTCAGCATCTGCAAGGGGGCCGGCGGCGTGGCTCCGGTGACCATCCAGGCTGTACCCGTGATCGTCCCTCTGGAGCTTGATGTCCAGTAGCCAAGAAGCCAATCCATCCTGCACGCAGGTGAGTTGACTCCTTCTCCCCTCAGTCCCTCGCTGCAGTGATCCTGTTGCCAGCAGGAATCACTGTAAAATAAAAAACCTAGCTAAACTTTTTCTAAGCAGCTCTTTAGGAGAGCCACCTAGATTGCACCCTTCTCGGCCGGGCACAAAAATCTAACTGGGGGAGGGTCATAGGGGGAGGAGCCAGTGCACACCACCTGATCGGAAAAAGCTTTACTTTTTGTGCCCTGTCTCCTGCGGAGCCGCTATTCCCCATGGTCCTTTCAGGAACCCCAGCATCCACTAGGACGATAGAGAAAGGAAGTTGGCTAAACCAGTGCCATCCTCGATAAAGGGCCTGGAGCCCGAAACGCGTTGGAAGCACTATCACATAGAGCGCAAGTCCGAGTGTACTCTTTTCAGCTAGAGCACACTGGAAAAAAAGCCGCCAGCAAAGCTGATCCTGAGCCGTTACGAATCGCAGCACGGCGCACGGGAGACGCGGCCGGAGTGAGCGGCGCTACGAAGCAAGGGAACCAAGCCGCACGGAGAACCAGTCCACGTCCCACCGCCAGTGAAAACAAGGTGGGTAGTTTAGGGACAGTCAGGGCTGGAACTGCTACTAAATACTTCACCCTTTTTTGGCAAACATTGGAACCCGCATATATACAAAGGACTCAGTAGCGGATCTTGCCACGGGCAAGCAGGACTTTTGCCCGGGGCGTCGCCTTCCGGAGGGCGCAGGGCGCCATCCGGAGCGCGCCGCACCAGGGCAAGATCCGCTGCTGCTGTGTGCCCCCCGTTGCCGCTGGCCGCTGCCCCTGTGAAGGGAAACTAGACGCGTACGCGTCTAGTTTCCATTCGTGGAGAGGTCCTTTACTGTGTGGTGCGTGATGACGTCATCGCGCACCGCACAGCAAAGGTCCTCTCCATGAAGGGAACTAGACGCTACGCGTCTAGTTTCCCTTCGTGGAGAGGACCTTTGCTGTGCGGTGCGCGATGACGTCATCGCGCACCGCACATCATTTCAGTCTGTACAGGGGGCGTAAATGACCATGCCCCCTGTACGAAGCCACGCCCCCTATTGCCGCCCGGGGCGCACAGAGCACCAGAACCGGCCCTGAAAGGAATACAGAATCACTTAAAAGGGCTGTAAACATTTTCAAACTAACCCTTTCTTTCAACAGGTATTGCACTAATACACTTGGCAACTTTGGCTTCAGCAAATGTTGCAAAATACAATATATTGTTACAAGCGCTTTGCTCTATATAAATATTAGTGTTTTGTGTTTTTTTCAAGGCTGCTCAACCATTCAAATCCCGGCATTAGTGCGGTTGTTCTCTTTTTGTGTATAGTGCACCACAGCTCAATCTGACCGTCGGTATAAAAAGTGAAGAATGCCATCTCATTCTACAATCTGGCTGCCTTCTCTGCATGTAGGTATAGGCGTGCGCAGCTAATTATATTAGGGGGTGCAACGCCGGAGGGGCGTGTCTAGCACCGCCTTTTGGGCATGTCTAGCACTATTTTACATTCTCTCAGTAAAATCGCATGACTTAATCACATTACACCACAGAGTATGAGCCGAAATTCACATTACCCCAGACAGTATGAGCTGAAATTCACATTATGCCACACAGTATGAGCCGAAATTCACATTATGCCACACAGTATGAGCCGAAATTCACATTATGCCACACAGTATGAGCCGAAATTCACATTACCCCACACAGTATGAGTCGAAATTCACATTACTCCACACAGTATGAGCCGCAATTCATATTACACCACACAACATGAGCCGAAATTCATATTACACCACACAGTATGAGCCAAAATTCACATTACACCACACAGTATGAGCCAAAATTCACATTACACCACACAGTATGAGCCGAAATTCACATTACCCCAGACAGTATGAGCTGAAATTCACATTATGCCACACAGTATGAGCCGAAATTCACATTATGCCACACAGTATGAGCCGAAATTCACATTACGACACACAGTATGCGCCGAAATTCACATTACCCCACACAACATGAGCCGAAATTCATATTACACCACACAGTATGAGCCAAAATTCACATTACACCACACAGTATGAGCCAAAATTCACATTACACCACACAGTATGAGCCGAAAGTCACATTACACCACACAGTATGAACCAAAATTTACATTACGCCACACAGCATGAGCTGAAATTCACATTATGCCACACAGTGTGAGCAACATAATATATATATATATATATATATATATATATAATGGAGAGAGAGAGGCATGGAGGGGGGGACGACACAAGGTGAGAGGCATGAAGAGCAAGCGAGGCATTGGGACAGAGCGGGGCGGCATGAGAAGAGAGGGGCATGGAGAGAGTGAGAGGCATGGTGAGGGGGCATGGAGAGAGTGACAGGAATGGTGGGGAGATAGAGGGAGGGTGCCGAAAAGAGCTCGTAGACTATTGAAAAGGGAGCGTGGCTTCGCGTGATTGGCACAATCGCGAGCCACGCCTACAATTTTCACCGGTGCTCTGCTCTGAAATGAGCAGATCAGGGAGTGATAGAGAACCTCCCAACTGCCCCACCCCCACCGTGGGACACTGCGTCCCGCGGGAGGAACGGAGGGACAGCAGGACAGACCCCCCAAAAAACGGGACTGTCCTGCAAAAAATTGGGACAGTTGGGAGGTATGCATTTATGCACCTTACAAATCCTGGAGTGCCGCTGCCTTTCTTGGATTAAATACATGGGTTATTTATGCTGAGGGCACCCAGGTACTTCTATTAACTGCAGTGAATTCCGGCCACAAAACAGTGCGTATATATATATATATATATATATATATATATATATATAGTTCTTCAATAAATATGTATATACCCCCCCTTCCCCCCCACACGCTGATTGTTGGCCTCACCTCCAGCAGTACTGAGGAGGCCGACAATCAGTGTTTATGGGTGCCTGCCAGACATTGCTCATACCTCCCAACTGTCCCGATTTTGGCGGGACAGTCCCGTTTTTCACGTTTTTCACGGTCTGTCCCGCTGTCCCACCCGCGGGTCGCAGTGTCCCGCGGGTGGGGGGGCAGTTGGGAGATCCCCCCTGTCACTCGCTGCTCTGAGGAGAGCAGCGGTGAATAGATGCTGTGCGCATGCGCACAGCGTCTATTCCTGGCAGAGAGGGACAGGGGGCATGACCAGCAGCTCTCACAGCGCTGTTCATGCCCCCATAATGATGAAAACAGGGGCGTGGCTGGCGATCGCGGCACTTGCCGCGATGCCACGCCCCCTTTTCGATAGGCCACGCCCCCTAAAAATGGGGGGCGCCCCTTCGACGCGCGTTACTGTCCCTCCTCAACCATTACCAATGTTGTGAGGTATGCATTGCTGCTGCTGGAGGTGAGGCCAACACTGGCAAGCACATCCCCCATAAACAAGCCGGATTGCCCCCCTTAGTCTTCCCCCCCGCTCGGGCGCGGCGCACCTCACAGACGGACCTCTCCTCTCTCTATGGCTGGAAGCGGGAAGGATCTCCTTCTCTACGCTCTCCTGCAGCCTGCTCAGCCACCCGGCTTGGGGCCCGGTATAGTGATAACTCTGGGGCCCCCTCAGATTATATATACATAAAAGCGTAATAAAATTTGCTGTGCTATACAAGAAACTGTTAAACAATAAATAAATATTTATCTGTACACATATATATAAATATGTATACAGATGGAGCCATGCTAATCGTGGCTCCGTCTGTGTCTGGGCGCGCCTATCGCTGCATCTGGGGCATGCGCCTGTGACGTGCACACGCCCCATTCACTAGAATGAGAGCGTCTTTGTGCGCTCCCGGCGTGACTAGGCAGACGGATCGCCTACTCACGCCGGGAGCTCTCGAATGCATTGGAGCCGCACTAGGGGGGTAATTCCAAGTTGATCACAGCAGGATTTTTGATAGCAATTGGGCAAAACCATGTGCACTGCAGGGGGGCAGATATAACATGTGCAGAAAGAGTTAGATTTGGGTGTGTTATTTTGTTTCTGTGCAGGGTAAATACTGGCTGCTTTATTTTTACACTGCAAATTAGATTGCAGATTGAACACACCCCACCCAAATCTAACTCTCTCTGCACATGTTATATCTGCCTCCCCTGCAGTGCACATGGTTTTGCCCAATTGCTAACAAAAATCCTGCTGCGATCAACTTGGAATTACCCCTAGATACTCCAGCTGTATCTCTCCTTCCTCCTCCACACACACCACAATCTGAGTCACCCTCTCTCCTTCCTCCCACATACCCCACTGTCTGTCTCTCCCCAATGACTCCATGCTGCATTCCCAGCTCCCTCACTTTATCCGAAAGCCCTGTATCCCTTCACCAATCCACTCTTACCCCAGGGAGATACTCACCTGTGCTACACTCCCCAGTATCCAGACACGAACACCGCACAGCAAGTACCATGCGGACCTAACAACACACCATAAAGGCTAGCGCAGGCGACAGGAATCCTGGCCAGTGGAGCTGCTGCCATGTTCCGTAACTGCCTGCAACAGAGCTGGACCTGGACGAGCGGCTGCACATTCATGTCACTCTCAGGCAGCGTCCACACCGCCTACAGCTTGCTTCCCTATTTGGATAACATAGCTCACATCCCTGCCGGGCACTAAGTGATGTATCCTTGGGGCCCCTCTGATTCCTGGGGCCTGGTACAGGTATCCCCTTTTACCCGCCCCCCCCCCCCCCTCTTCCCCCTCCCCTTACATGAGTTGTCAACCAGCACTTAAGTTCCAAGGTGAGTCACTTTGAAATGTATTGGCAGAGTGTGCCAAGCAGTGCGTTTAATTCCTTAGACGCAGGCAGTGCCATTTCTTGCGGCGGGTGAGCCGTGCAACCGCACGGGGCGCCCGCCGCGGCACTTTGCGGGTCCTTGTTTCCCCCTCCTCCGTCTTCTTGAGTACTCCTGCTCAAGTGGTGGAGATTTGCGGAATGGCGCGGTTGCGTTGTGACGTCACAACGCAATCGCGTCATTCCGCGAAACTCCACCCCCCGAGCGGAGTACTGATGACAAGAGGAGGGGGAGCCAAGCTATTACTAGGAGGAGACGGCCGGCGCGAGGAGGGAGAGGCGGCCCGAATAGTGGGAAGAACCTCTGCAAATGTAACTAGTCTCTCTCTCTCCCCCCCCCCTCCCTTCCTTCCCCCCACTTGACACTTGCCTGTCTAATGTGTAAAATGGGGACTCTTGCCTGCCGTACTGTGTAAAATGGGGACACTTGCCTGCCGCAATGTGTAAAATGGGGACACTTGCCTGCCGTAATGTGTAAAATGGGGACACTTGCCTGCCTAATGTGTAAAATGGGGACTCTTGCCTGCCGTACTGTGTAAAATGGGGACTCTTGCCTGCCGTACTGTGTAAAATGGGGACTCTTGCCTGCCGTACTGTGTAAAATGGGGACTCTTGCCTGCCGCACTGTGTAAAATGGGGACTCTTGCCTGCTGTACTGTGTAAAATGGGGACTCTTGCCTGCCGCACTGTGTAAAATGGGGACACCTGCCTATCGTAATGTGTAAAATGAGGACACTTGCCTGTTGTAATGTGTAAAATGGGGACACTTGTCTGCCGTAATGTGTAAAATGGGGACACTTGCCTGTTGTACTGTGTAAAATGGGGACACTTGCCTGCATAATGTGTAAAATGGGGATTTAATGTATCAAGGGCATTGCGGTGTATGGCATATATATATATATATATATATATATATATATATTTATTTAATTTTTTTTTCCTGTGGTGGGCGTGATCTGTTGATACAAGGTCAAAAACTGGGGTGTAAGGTGGTCTCTTCAGATGAGGCCACACATATTTTAATGAGACCACACCCATGTTTAGGCCACGCCCCCTTGCCGGGAGCACGCGCGTATTTTTTTTTTTATGTCAATGGGGATGGGGGGGGGGGGGGGGGGGGGGGGGCATTTTGAAATCTTGCAATGGGAGCCAAATTGGCTAGAAACAGCCCTGGATGCAGGGAAGGTAAGGGAGGCTTTCTTATTGTCTGTAAGATAATGTGTAAAATGTCCCTAATAGCCTCAATCATGAGTTGCACCCCCTTAGCAAGGGATGCCTCTCCCCCCCCAGCAGTGGGAGCTGAATACGATAAAACCTCTACAGATTGTCTTAAAACCTGTGTTTCAGTCTCATTATGAGCTATCCTATCCTAGCTATCCTAGCTTCTGTCCTGTCAGCGGAGATAGGAGCCATTAACCTCTAGGTTGGATCCTACTCCCCCCCCCCCCCCCCCCCTAAGTCCCATGAAGCAGGGAGGCTGTTGCCAGCAGCCTCCCAGTAGCAAACTCTTTCAAAAAATAAATAAAACTAGAAAAAAACTCATAGGAGCTCCCCTAGCTGTGACCGGCTCCACCGGGCACATTTTCTAAACTGAGTCTGGTATGAGGGGCATAGAGGGAGGAGCCAGCCCACACTATTAAACTCTTAAAGGGCCCATGGCTCCCAAGGGACCCGTCTATACCCCACTGTACTAATGTAGACCCCCAGCATCCTCTAGGACGTAAGATAAATAACAAATTACAGAAAAAAACTAAGAAAATTGATACAAGGACAATTATTTGGGTCATTTTCATCCACACTGTAGAAACTTTGTATTGAGTCTGAAGTCCAGATGAATGTCAATTAGCGCCGTGCCACCTAATCTGTACCTACAATTAAATGTAATTATGGGACAACTGAAGCAAGCAAAGCAATAGTATGATACAGAGTGGGGTGGAAGCTTCGGTGATTTAAACAGCTGTGTGACCTTATCTTCTGCTTGCAGGATAAATTAAGTCTCTCTCTTATCTTCATAGCTGCTTCAGAAATGTTGTATTTAGCTTATTTAAAGTGAAGAAAAAGATCCACACCCACTAACCAAAGGAGCTACGTGATTTACTGGTAGCGGTTCCTGCCTTTATAAAAGAAGTAGAGCAGAGGGTCCCAAAGTCTGCCATTATAGTCGGAGGATTTCCATGCTTGAGCACAGGTGACTTAATAATTACCTCAGCTAATTGGACTTAACCATCTGGGCTCAAGCATGGATATCCTAAAAACCTGAACTGTAATGATGGAGTTTGGGAACCTCTGAAGTAGAGGATTCTAGAAGCTCTCATGATGAGTTTGGCGCAGGCAACCAATAGAAAGAGTCAATAGCACTTAATATAAATGGCTTCAAATGTATTTAAAAGTTCATTTCAGTTGGTTCAAACACCCAACAGAGGGTATGGAAAATGTCTTGCATAAAGCATGTGGAAGAACAATAGCATAAACTGGTTACGCGTTTCACCGGTATGCTGCCAGATTCTTCAAACTCTCTTTTAGCTTGGACGCAAATGGTGGACGTAAATCACATCGTGGCTGCGTCTTCATATGTAGAAGTATTGCAGAAATATGCTAATGCCACAGCTGTTGGGATTTGTACAGAGACGACCACTGGCTGTGCCTTTAATCCTCTGCTTGTGTACATAGATGCATCGTCAGCAACATCGGTGGCACCAATGAACCCCCCTGTTACATCAAATAAATGCAGACTGACTGTCAGTCACTTTGGGATCAAATCCACACTGCGAAAGCTGTCACATTGTGTGACACATGAGCAGTACAAAAAAAAAATCAGCCAACTGCGCAAACATTGCCGTCGCGTCTACCTCTAACGCTTGAGAGAAGATCTCACAGCTCTCCTTCTATTGCATATAAAGGATATATTGGTATAAACAAGACTGAAGAAGTGGGCAGTGTAATGGTGAAACGCGTAAGCAGGTTATGCATTGTTTTCCCTGCCACCTACGGGGGGTTTCAACCAACTGCAATGAACTTTAATAAATTTTAAGCCATTTACAATAAATGGTATTGTCTCTTTCTATTGGTAGAACATGCAGCAAAAAAGAACCGTTCCTGTATAAAGCCTATTTAAATTGGATAGGAAGCCCAACTCAAATAACTGGCTGCTATGGTTCAATTACTGTTCACCACAGGGACCCGCCGGGGCTTGTAGTTCAACAACGTGGAGAACAATAAGCTGCCGTCCATGCGGATTTTAATTAAATAACACTAAAAAGAATGTTTTCAGATGTAAAAACAGCATTTGACCCTTAACGACTGACCTTTAGTTCTTGTGGGTGGGAACTGTATGCTCTCACTTTCCGCACCACCTGTGTACCACGGAGAACCAGAGACATTTGGGTCAACTGGCCGGTTACGCAGCTGATGTCCACTCTTTTCAGGGAATGCACATAGATCTGCCAAATCTGAATCGGAGCAGCGAGCCAGGGATCCCTGTCACAGTGTAAACATAGGAAGCTAATAATTCATATACAACGTATCACAATCAGAAGTACAACAGGTTACACAATCTCCGGTCACTTGCTTATTTATTAACGAGGCACGGTGCATACACATTTGCTGTAACCCATAGGAACCTGCTTTCATTCTTCAATCTGTGTCAGGAAAAGCAATTAAGAGTCTAATTGGTTGCTATGGGTTACAAGACATTGCACCATTTTATTACATAAACCCCATAGTCAGGAAACACTGAATGCAGAATGCAGAACAGCCAGTTCAAATGTAAGCTTGTGGGTGGAACCCTGAAAGATCCGCACAGGTTTTCAATCAAGTTATATGTAAGTCATCAAGCATCATAACCCTCATGTGTCTTTCAACCCATCCAATGGTTGCACAGCTCAGGCACATAGAACATTACCTGCCGGCTTGCTTCAGATTTCCTGTCTTAAGGGCCCCATACGCTACAACGATAATGCCCAATTTCATCCAATTTCAGGTATTCGGCCCGATATATCGGGTGAAATCGGGCATTTTAGATGTGTTTCTGATGCGATGCGCGTTCCCGTGAGGGTCGGATCAGCTCCCCTAGATCGGTAGTGCTGCACTCGTGATATGTCGGTTCCCGCAGGCATGGCTGGGATCGTATACGATATACCGCATGCAAAATGTACCAAATCGCATGGAATCGTATGGAACCACTCCCGGGAAGCTCCCGGGAGAGTTCAAGGGAAATCGCCTCCGACATCAGCCGCAGACATATCGTTGTAGTGTATGGGGCCCTTAACATATGAAATTGTATATATAAAAAAGTACTGTATATTCCTCACCAGTGGCACATGCAGGGGGGATTTCTGAATACCCAGAAACCCCCAATGACAGACCAAATGTTTTTTTCAGAGATGGAGACACCCTTGTCTCCGTCTCTGCAACACCTGTGGGACATCCGTGATCAGCGCTGCCCTGCCACTGCCCGCCTGTGTAGCTGTCAGGGCTTCTGGGTCAGTCCACAGAAGCGCTGGCTGCTGTACAAGCTGTTTGCGGGCAGTGTGCCGCAATCACAGGCAGCTCTCCCAGAGCGAACAGGAGAGAGAGACTCTTCACCTCCCAGCATCCTGGCACCTAGAGTCACAGAAGAGGTCACATCAAAGGACAAGCAAGGTTGTGTGTGTATGTATATGCGGGGGTGGGGGGGATGCTCACTGTAAGCTTGCAAGTAATCTTTGTGTGTTTGCTATGTGTGTGTATATATATATATATATATATATATATATGTATGTACTGTATGTGTGTGTATACTGTGTGTATATATATACACACACACATATATACACACGTATAGTATACACTTACAAGACATACACACACATAGCATACACACACACACACACACACACACACACACACATATATATATATATATATATATATATATATACGGAAACCCCCCTCAAAAAATCCTGCGTTTGCCCCTGCTCACATCTATTGTGAGTCTCTGCTTGAACGTTTATTACAGGAGTAAGGCTCCACTTCTGATCCTCAAAACAACGTACAAAGCTTTACAAATGCAGTGTGCTTTTACAGTGTTAAGTATGGACTCGCTTGCGCATCCCACAGAGGCAGCATTACATTTTGGTATAATCTTCTGCTCTCTGAGGTAGCCCCTGCTAACTCCCTGTGGAGTCCCAGTGGGAGGCGGACCTGGGCATGGAATTGGAGCCTGATGTGCGGAGAAAACTGTTCCTTACTAGTTTCAAAATGTCCAAGTGTATTTCTCATACATAGATGCTAAACTCTTCCACAGAGTCTCCTTAACCCAGATAGGTTACATAATATTTGTCCTGCTTTGCCCTTTTATCAAGCGGTTTAGCTAGAGTGACTTTGACTCTGATCGAAGAGTGTTGGTCCTGCTCTCTGTATAATTCTTGGTGCAGGCCTGCAGAGCCTATGCTGTATTGTTTTATTTGTTTGTTTTGCTTTGTTTTTTTTCCCCGTTTGTACTTGTTCAGTATGTGATATGTTTATTTCATGAGTTTGGTTTCTTATGTGTGATTCTGCTCCTTCCATGTGGAGATCTTCCACCTCCCTCTCTTTCCTATAGCTGCTATTGTTCTTTATGTCAATCCTTTTTATTCTGGACACGGTTTTCTTTTGGAAAAATCAATAAAAATTCATATTTAAAAATATAAAAAGGGTTCAGTATGCTATTGTTGGAAATATTGCATGTTTATATATTTGTGTTCCTATTGTAAAGCTGGGTACACACTGACCGATATATCGGCCGTTCACTCGATTATCCGATATTTCGTGAGCCCATCGGCGGGTGTGTACCTCCGATACGTCTGTGAACAGGGTCGCTCACAGATATAACGCGTCAGCCCTGCAGCACAGCCAATGGCCGATATATGTACAGTAGATATATTGGTGCATCGTGCTGTGTGTATGGGCGGTCTGCCAAGCTCCTGTACACTTGCTGCAGGGACCGCCGGTGACTGACATCTCACCTGGGTGTGCACATTGAAATTCCCGCCAGTTGTGATGTCAGCCATGACTAGGGAGGCCAATCCCGGGCCATTTTTTCAAACCCGGAATTCAGAATTGAAAAAAATAATAATCCCAGGATTCCTGGTAATGAATTGTCCTTCAGTTTATTTATATGTGGGAGGGGGGCAGGGAGTTTCAATTTCAAGTTCAGAATTAAAGAAACAAAACATAAACCTACTCACTAGGACTGGAGTAGAGTGGCAGGCAGCATCACAGACATTCGGAGGCTGCAGACAGACCTCCGCTCTTCCCTTAAACTGATCCTGTCATCAGGCAGCGTGGCTTTAGTGTTCCCTGATGGGGTGGCATAGTGAAGTCAGTGGGAACTACTCGGCTTGAAAAGGCAGCATCTATGCCAAGTACTCAGTGTTACCGGGGGAGAAAGAGGCTTGCCGGGGTAGAGAGTGGCTGTCGGGGTAGAGAGAGGTGGGAAACTGCACATGTACAATTTAATCCCGTAGATCCCAGGATTCAAATCCCGGTGTTTTTGGGCCAGAATCCTGATCTCAAGATTGGCCTCCCCAGGCACGACACATCGGGCGGACGATTGGTAAGTGTGTATGCACCTACCAATCGTCTGACAGGGCGGTGGATCTGCCGATCCGTGGGCCAAGAGTGTACCCAGCTTAAGTCGCATATATAAGCATGTACATTTAAATATTGTTACACTCGCTCTTTCATTTATGAAATGATTCTCTTTCTGAATAACAGGTTAAGACTGTCACTATCAGTAACTTAATGAATAGGGGATGTTTCCCATATTTTACTAATTAGTTCATCTCTTTTTGCTTCTCTTTAAGGATTAGATATGGAAATAAATGATGCTGTTCTTTATATTTAGTAAGTACGTATATGCTTAGATGTGGGTCCACTGTCATCTTACGAGCTCATTACCACTATCGGGGCTCATGCGATGTTGAACAGTATTTGTGTATTAATCGCAAGCACAAAATGGGCCAAGGAGAAAGCAGAGCTGGCCGTATCCTGAAGTCTGGCATACAGTATGTGCCTGCATTACTCCTGTAGAGAACAGCAGTACAGGCATCAGGTTTATGCCAGGAGATGTGGCTGATTAGTGGTAGTAGAAAATGATAACATCACACTATACAATTATACACCATACAGTCCGTGTCTGGAGAGTACTATTAATAACTAATAGCCTCAAAACTCAATAACAAAACTACACAAGTTAAAAAAAGAAAAAAACAAAACAAAAAAAACTAATAGTCTCATTCACAGTATCATAGGAAATTAGAGCAAGACACAAAGAAAACATTGCGTCAAAATTATATGTAATTTTTCTGGTAGAACGCCCTCCGAGGCACTGTATGGCTGCACCCTCCTTGGAGGCATGACCAAGCCCATTATTATGCAATTTAAAATTGGTCCTAAGTAATGTCCTACACCAGCGGTTCCGGAACTCAGTTCTCAAGGCACCCTAACAGTCCAGGCTTTAAGTGAATTTGATTTAACCATGTATGCTCAGCCATGGATATTCTTAAAACCTGGACTGTTCAGGTTCCTTGAATACCCAGTTTGGGAACCACTGTCCTACACATTTCCATCTGTACCTGGTAAAAAAGCTCTGAGTTCTTTTACGTTGGCAGTGGGATGTGGACGAGTGCTGATATACGAGCCAGACTTACAGTATAGACAAGTGCTGCGGGGTAGCGTTTGTGGGTGATCAGTAATGACTCTAAGTATTGTATCTTCATTATAAGATCATTTTAGATGTGATTTATAGATTTATTTATTTTTCTTCATACCAACACTTGCAGGATGTTTAAACCCTTTATAATTTTGGAGGAGTAAGAAAATGAGGCAGGTAACACCGGCTGTTTATTTCTGCAACTAACAGCGGTGGCGCAATAAAATTCAATATTTGCCTCAGACAGTTTTATTGGATGTTTTAGAAACGTATTTGAGACTGAATTTGTAAAGCTATAAAATGTGATTCAGCGGTAAGGAGAATATAAATAACATTTCTTTTGTTAGACTTCAGCCAGGGCATTCTTATTAACTGGAACATGGATGTAAACAAAAAAAAAAAAGGAGAGTGGTTCAGGAAATGAACAAGAAAGCTATTCTTTAATAGACGGGGCTCCTCTAAAGCTTTTTTTGTGGATTTCTTCTTCCCAAAAAGCTTCATATATTTTTTAGATCTAGATATCGGCTGACATGATTTATTTATACATATTATTTGGCTTACAAACAAGTTGATAGCAGATGCTTTTCCTCTTTATGGAAATAATAAAAACAATAATAATAATATTATTAATAAAAAGTATTTTAAAACACGACACATAATAAACGGGAGTATTAAGTGAGCTAAGCATTTGGGTTGGAGTTTTATTTATTTTTTTACTAAAGGGCATTAATGAGATGCGGAAGCAAACAGGTAAGTCTTGATTCTGAAGGTCTCTAGAGTGGACCTCTTACAAACTATGGTGGTCATTCCGAGTTGTTCGCTCGTTGCCGATTTTCGCTATGCTGCGATTTGTTGCTAAATGCGCATGCGCATGGTACGCAGCACGTATGCGCTTAGTTATTTAACTAAAAACTTAGCAGTTTTGCTGTTGTTCGTGCGGCGCTTTTCAGTCGCACTGCTGATCGGTGAGTGATTGACAGGAAAGGGGCGTTTCTGGGTGGTAACTGAGCGTTTTCCGGGAGTGTGCTAAAAAACGCAGGCGTGTCAGGGAAAAACGCAGGGCGTGTTTGTGACGTCAAACCAGGAACTAAACGGACCGAGCTGATCGCAATCTAGGAGTAGGTCTAGAGCTACTCAGAAACTGCAAGAAAATATTTAGTAACAATTCTGCTACTCTTTCGTTCGCAATTCTGCTAAGCTAAGATACACTCCCAGAGGGCGGCGGCCTAGCGTTTGCAATGCTGCTAAAAGCAGCTAGCGAGCGAACAACTCGGAATGAGGGCCTATATGATACCACTTTCACACCGTCTGAAGGCGGGTCGCACCTGGGAGCCTGACACATGAGCTCCCAGTGCGACCCGCCTCAATACTCCTTTCACACCGCAGACTGCAACCCGGCATATTGCCGAAATGGTGACGTCGGCGTGGGCGGTGCTGGGTGATCACATGATCTCCAAGCGCCGCCCGTACACACACTGTGAACGCGAAATGGGTCGCACTGACCCAGCTCCCGTTCACACTGCACAGCGAGCCGGGTTGAACACAAGTTCAACCCTGCTCGCTAGCAGGGTTGAAATACCGGGTCGCTCAACCCGGTATATTGCCCCTGGTACCTTTCACACTGCACAGGAACATGGGTAATGCGTGCTCATGTGACAATAACCCGTGTTTAAAGCTGCTGGTGTGAAAGGGGTATGAGACAGCAGGTTCCAAAGTGTCCGAGCCTCAAAGCTAAAATTTTGACTCCCAAAGGAAGTATGGGAGATGTTAGTTATACCCCTTACAGACTGACAGAGCCAGGTTACACCCGGGAATGTGTTCCTGGACACATCCCAGGACACAACCCGGGAATGACCCCTTTCACACTGCACTTAGACCTGGGATCGACCCAGGACAGCCCTCGTTTACACTGATCCCGGGAAATCCCTCCAAATACATATGTATGTCATTAGAAATGGCCATTTTTCTGGCTCACATACTGTAGATGAGGTCACAATAGGCAAGCAAAGGGAGAGCTGCTTTTTCAGAGTCTTCATTTTATTAACAGCTTGCTGTTGTGTACGGACAAAACCTCTGGCTTCAAGCAGCTTTGCAATGTTCTTATAAACAATAGCGTGCTTCACTCTGCCTGTTATCTGTCTCTTTATTTCCTCCTCCCCCTTATGCTGAGCAGCTCTCTAATCTCTTGATCTGTCCAGGTCGCCATATTGCCTGTCTCCTCCGCTTCCAGGGCTTCTCCTCCGCTTTCCCGGGCTCTGGATGATGACATCATCTTTTCTGAGCCTAAGAAAGCTCCAATGAGAGGCCTTTTAACAGTCCTGTGTACTGAATACCGGGTAGGGCCCATTCACACTGCACTGCATCCCAGGTCGATTCCGGATTCAGCCCAGGTCGAGACCTGGGATGAAATGCCGGGACGCTCGACCTGGGATATTCTTTCAGGACCCTTTCACACTGAGCAAATTCCCGGGTTGATGCGGGTTCATGTGCAATAACCCGGGAAATATTTGTCAGTCTGAAAGGGGTATTACATACTTTCATCTGTGGATCAGAGTAAGCGAGGGGGAGTGTAAGGAAGGGGAAGATGCTTCAGGTACCTTGGACCCTGAGTACTAGAAAGACAGTCTTGCAGTGGATTCACCAACTTACGGCTAGCCAGTGTTGGGAATAGAGAATGGGTGTTATGTGGCAGGAACAAGGTTGGTTCTGCCCTGAAGGTGGGTTACCATCTACAGAAAATTACCTCCTCTCCTAATCAGAGCTGTGTGTTACTTCTCACTATATGACGCTGTGGAGGGGGAATGTGATGTGAGTGAAAGGACCAATCACAATCCACAATCACATATTATCGTTGGCTTTAACCAATAGTTTTAAAAATACAACAATAATCAACGCTAAATCAGGCTTGTTTAGCATCTAATAATGGTATCATTTTAAAACTACAGTATTAACTAAGGTGTCAGCAGAAATGACCCTACCAGTAAGTCCAGCAGCACCAGTAGGAAATGCACACAAACACCGGTTTTCCATATACACAGGTTGGGCCTGGATGGAATAGAACCCGTTACCCCAGTTTGTTAGAGCTTACATTAAAAGGAAAATGGAAAGCATGGGATACATGTTTGCTATGAACAGTTGAGCAGAACTATAAAGTATCTATTTTCAGAGATTGCGACAGTTATAGCATAACACCCCCATGAATGAGAAAGTCACTTTTGGGTGGAGATGAATAAGGCAAACAACAAAATTGCATATTTGTTACCTTGAGTTTGGCATACTTTATCATCAGTGGGTTCCCCCAAAGCTTGTAAGATTTCACATGCCAGACAAATAACATCCAGTTTTACATTATAAGTTAATACAATACCCCAAAAACACATTTTTCAACTGATCAATAAGGATGTATCAACCAAACGCACGTAAATTTCAGCAAGAACGGGTGTCCAACTAGCTACACATATTCTACAGTTGTCCTCTTTTTGATTGACTAATAATAAATCCATGTTATTTTCTATTTCTACAATGCTGGAAAAAATAAATTTGAATGTTTTTTTGGTAACAGAAGTATTAAGATGTCTAAAAATCAGATACAGAAGTGTTCTCATACACTATTGCCGCAGCCCTTCTCAGAGCACCAGGTCCTGTGTTACTCGGCTCGCAACGAGCATCTTTGTCATGACGCATGACGTATTGAGGCTCTATGAGGACACATCTACAGGCCTCCAGAAAGGAACATTCCATATCTTGGGCTGTGTGTGCCACTGTGAGGTCACCAGGACCCAGGCCCGGATAACAGCCCATCCCAGCGATCAGTAAGAAATAAAATGATATCGTTAAGCTTATTACAAATGTCTAAAGGGTGCTGTTTCCCAATTAAACTAGAGGAACTGTAATTCATAGAAATGAGGTCTACTTACGTATAAAGTGCAACAAAGAAGTTTTTAATCTGTGGGCTCGGTCCTCCAGCAACTTTTAAAAACACGTCTTGAGGTTCTCCAGGGCCCTGGATAATCAGAGGAAATTAGAAATCTGGACAGTTTCAGCTCAGGAATTTATTTTAACAGAGTGTTAGTGTCAGCCCACACAGACCCACATTGTTGTGTTACTGGCTGAATATAGGGTAGTCGGGAAGGGTGATTTATTGGTATATTGGTATACAGTCTGGGAGCAGGTTTTGTAAGGTGGAAGACCTACATCTGGATGCTATGGTACAGTATCTATGCCTCTTCCCTCATGCTGACTTCCATCACTGCTCTGTACTGCCAGCTTAACAATGTCGTTAGCAAATAGCTATGAATACATGAAATAATACTAGGTAATAGGTAAATGGAGGGATTTTAATGATGTAGTTTGAGAAATGTATCTTGTTGACTAGAACATTCAGAGCCTAACCTGACAAACAAATGTCACACTGAAAAAGGAAAAACAGGTCAGTGTAATATTAAAGTAGTCTGTCAGTGAGCCTCAGCCTGCTACATGTATGTAGTGGGAGGAGGGTTCTCATCCACCTTACATTGTACCCATGCCTAACATTTCTTACTGATACTTATATAAAACCATATAAAAACAAACAAATACAGTATGAACATTGTTTAATATAACATTATACACATTTCTCATACTTCAAAAATAATTACTATATACTGTGCTTTGGAGGGCTCTCTGCTCCTTCCACTATATACCTCTCAGGGGTTTATGTACTAAGCCTTGGAGAGAGATAGAGTGGACAGAGATAAAGTACCAGCCAATCAGCTTCTAATCGTCATTTTTCAAACACAGTCTGTAATATGGCAGTTAGAAGATGATTGGCTGGTACTTTATCTCTCTTCACTTTATTTCTCTCCAAGGCTTATTACAAAGATCCCTCAGTCTGTCATTTCCTGTTGCCTCCATTCCCCTCCACACATCATGTCACTGCCCCTGTCACATGCAGCCCTGTCCACACTAACACATCACTCATCTCCTGATATACTCTGTGCTGCTGAGGAACCTGCTCCTTCCACTACATAATTATCAGTCTGTTATTTCCTGTTGCCACCATTCTCCTCCTCACATCATGTCACTGCCCCTGTCACATGCAGCCCTGTCCTCACTAACACATCACTCATCTCCTGATATACTCTGTGCTGCTGAGGAACCTGCTCCTTCCACTACATAATTATCAGTCTGTTATTTCCTGTTGCCACCATTCCCCTCCTCACATCATGTCACTGCCCCTTTCACATGCGGCCCCGTCTTCACTGACACATCACTCAACTCCTGATATTCTCTGTGCTGCAGAGGGCTCCCTGCTCTTTCCACTATGTAATTCCCAGTCTGTTAATTCCTGTTTATTCCATTCTACTCCTCACATAATGTCACTGCCCCTTTCACATGCGGCCCTGTCCTCACTGATACATCACTCATCTCCTGATATACTCTGTGCTGCTGAGGAACCTGCTCCTTCCACTACATAATTATCAGTCTGTTATTTCCTATTGCCACCATTCTCCTCCACACATCATGTCACTGCCCTTATCACATGCAGTCCTGACCTCATTGATACATCACTCATCTCCTGATATACTCTGTGCTGCTGAGGAACCTGCTCCTTCCACTATATAATTCTCAGTCTGTTATTTCCTTTTGCCACCATTACCCTCCTCACATCATGTCACTGCCCTTATCACATGCAGCCCTGTCCTCACTAATACATCACTCATTTCCTGATATACTCTGTGCTGCGGAGGGCTCCCTGCTCTTTCCACTATGTAATTCCCAGTCTGTTAATTCCTGTTTACTCCATTCTACTCCTCGCATCATGTCACTGCTCCTTTCACATGCGGCCCTGTCCTCACTGATACATCACTCATCTCCTGATATACTCTGTACTGCTGAGGAACCTGCTCCTTCCACTACATAATTATCAGTCTGTTATTTCCTATTGCCACCATTCTCCACCACACATCATGTCACTGCCCTTATCACATGCAGCCCTGTCCTCACTGACACATCACTCATCTCCTGATATACTCTGTGCTGCTGAGGAACCTGCTCCTTCCACTATATAATTCTCAGTCTGTTATTTCCTGTTTCCTCCATTCTACTCCTCACATTATGTCACTGCTCTTGTCACATGCAGTCACGCAGGACAAGCAAATCAATATTTCCCACAGAATCTGCACGCTCATCTCCTTAAACACCGGGTGCAGCTGTCAGCAGTGCGATTATACATTGGCTACACTGACCACGTGAAAACTGATGGAATCCTAGATGAGCGAGAACTGAGGACTAGTCAAACACATTCAAAATGAAGGACACAGATTTTTTTACTGTGTAAAATGGCTGATGTGTTTGCTGTCTAACATATCAGGCATCCATCAATGACGAATGGGGAACTCCCATACTGTAGATTCTGTTCTACATAATATCCTAAGATGCACCCGATGCTGCGGTTCAGCTCTGTGTATGGATATTATGTAAAACCGTATGCACTGTGCATTATAGGATTAGCCCAATGGAGACTTGCCTTGGTCAGAAGCCCAGCTTCTTTCTACTAAACACATAAGGGTTAAATTTATGAAGGTGGGAGTTGTTTTAGAACTGGTGATGTTGCTCATAGCAACCAATCAGATTCTACTTAACATTTATCTAGCTGCTTCTAGAAGATAATTGATGGAATAGGATTGGTTGTTATGGGCAACATCACCAGTTCTAAAAAAACTCCCACCTTAGTAAATTTGCCCCGTAGTCTATGTTTATTTCCAGTCACAGCTAAGATTTTACTATTGATGGATAGTTGCAATAAAATGTAATATAAACAATATATTAAGTGGTTGAGTGTCTATAGCTATTTTGCTTTTTGTCTGTTTTCCAGCAGTTATATACTGTAGTAGGGTGCACCCCACTCCAGAACACATTAATGCTGCAGGACGGAGTAGCACCATTATCTAGATAAGATATTATCTGTGCAATATACAGTATAAATATCACTCATTATCTGCACTACATTCATCTGTGGCTCTTATATAAATGTCTCTCAGAACATAAGGAGAATATTAGAGAAATAGTATTGATCCATGTGTAAGGTGAAACATGAAAGATAAGTCGTATACCAGTTTCTTTGTATCACAGATAATATTGGGGTCGCTGCTGCATACGTAAAGGTCGGGTTCCGTACCAGGCGTTCCAACAGGGGCCCCTGGTAACAAATAAACATATTTATCAACTGAGGTTTTACACTTAATGCTTCTTGTATATGACTTAGAGTGTACTGGCTACACACAGTGTATGGGCTTTCTATATGCACTGTCTTTTCATGTAAAAAGCATTATAGCTATACATACAAACAATTATCATTAGTAAAATAAAAACATACTACATTCCAACTACAATATACCTTACTGCAAGGACAATGTTATATCTTATACAGACGGACCTGGGTAAGTGGGACCTCTATTACTGGGACTAATTGTGAGGTCCCGGCATTTTTGCACCAAAAAACCTCTGTTAGTGACACTGTCAAACCTCTTTAGAGGAGTCTGATTTTTCTGAATTATTAGGAATAATCTCCTCTATAACTGAGACGACTGCTGTTAGGATCTCTTTAAGTGAGATTAGTACAGTTTATTAACCTCTATAAAGAGGGGATGTATTGGGATCCCTGAGCTTAAGATGCCGGCAGTCAGAATACAGATAGCGGCATCCCGATGTGCAGCATCCCGACACCTGCAAGGTAAGTATCCTAACCCTCCTCTTCTATCCTCCTAGCCCTTCTTTCCCGCAGCCTGATTCTAGCCGTTCCACCCCACGCAGCCTAACCCTAACCCTCCCCAGTGGTGCCTAAACCTAACCTTTCCCCCCGCAGCCTAAACCTAACACACACCCCCCGCCCCACACACACACCCTCTTCCCCGCACTATAACGCCCCAGCATACTTACGTTCGGAATTCCGGCACCAGCATTCCGATCCATGTCAGTATTCTGGCATCGGCATTCTGACCAGTGCCAGGATTCTGACATCAGTATTCCAACCTTTACAATCTCCATAACTGGGATTAGTACAGGTTTTGACAAGTCTCCAGGTGATACCCCACTAAAGTACACTGCACCTGGACTTACAGGAGTATCCTGTTTACACCTGCAGGAGCGAGAACCTCTATAAGTGAGAAACTGGGTAAGTGAGATACCTCTTTAAGTGAGACTAAACGTGCCGTCCCTTGGGATCCCACTTAACCAGGTTCAACTGTATCTGTCAACAGACATCAGTCAGATACAATTATTAGCAGCTGAGCTATGAATTGTAGGATTAAGGGTTCCCAAAAATGGGCAAATATTTGGTAAATGTGGCGTTAGCTCCACATAACATGGTGGAAATGTCACAGAAGGTGGTAGGACAACACTGCAGGACTGGAGAACACTAACTGGTCCGCACTAGTGAATGATCCAGCAGGAGGAACCCCCCCTGAGTGGTTCACCAGCAGCAGGGTTCCAGATTTACATCCTACCAGACTGGAATCATCAGTCCTGCATCGTCTGTCGGAGCGAAAGTCCAGGTATCGCACTGAAAAACCCCATACCTGGAAGAGTGTACCATGGCGGCAGCCGGATGGATTTTTTCAAGAATGTCAGTTCCGGGTGATAAAATCGAAATGTCTGATCAACAACGTGTGGCTGAGGCTCAACATTCACTTGGAGCATGGCAATGGGTTTCCCATCGTGTGCCCTGAATGACACCTGTATGGGTTATATAAAGGGTCAGCATTATGTAACGTAGAAGATAAATGTAAATTATTGTGTAAACTTCTACAACTGTGACATAACCTCCAGAATATTATTATTATGTCAAATAACATGAGGAACATGACAGTTTATACTCCGCAATTGATATTAATTTGACTTGCAAATTAATATTAACATTCCAGCTGTCTTGTTGTAAGAATATATATTAAAGATTGTGTGTAACCTCTCAGGATATGGGCTGGTGTCAGTTGTGTTTGAAACAATGGGGGTCATTCCGAGTTGATCGCTCGCTAGCACTTTTTAGCAGCCTTGCAAACGCTATGCCGCCTCCCGCTGGGAGTGTATTTTAGCTTAGCAGAAGTGCGAACGAAAGGATTGCACAGCGTCTACAAAATTATTTTGTGCAGTTTCAGAGTAGCTTCAGACCTACTCAGCGCTTGCGATCACTTCAGACTGTTCAGTTCCTGTTTTGACGTCACGAACACGCCCTGCATTCGCCCAGCCACGCTTACGTTTTTCCTGGCACGCCTGCGTTTTTACGAACACTCCCTGAAAATGGTCAGTTGACACCCAGAAACGCCCCCTTCCTGTCAATCACTCTGCGGTCAGCAGTGCGACTGAAAAGCTTCGCTAGACCTTGTGTGAAACTACATTGTTCGTTGTAATAGTACGACGTGCATGCGCATTGCGCCGCATACGCAGAACTGCCTTTTCTTGCCTCATCGCTGCACAGGGAACGAAAGCAGCAAGCGATCAACTCGGAATGACCCCCAATGTTCATCCATGCTCTCTAATCCCTTGTCTAATCGCTATAGAAATACTGAATAGGGAATACCATCACAGGGAACAGAAACTGCCAAGCTGCCACAACAGGAGATAGTTTACTTTTTGCAGGGCTGCCAAACGGGGATGCACAAAATACCTGGTATTGGATCTCTCTAGGGGAACTGGCTCCAGGAGGTATAATAAACACACCAACAAAATAGAGCAGCCACACCCCTCAGCTTCTGCAGAGCCCAGGGATGATGGGGTAATCGTATGCTTACCCATACCCACCCTAGTACCTTAGTAAAGGCAATGCTTACTTATTAATGTCTTATAGCTATATCTCACTTTCTCCCATATTCAACCATGAAAATCATCCTTGGTAAATGTCACCTTCCTTTACAAAACGTAAAAGGAATTTTAAATTAGTAGGCTGTGTTTGAAAATGACAGATAGGAGCTGATTGGTTAGTACTTTATATCTCTCCATACTTTGATAAATACCCCCTCTACAGTATATCTGAATAGAAAATGTGTAAAATGAAATAAGTCTCTATGACCAATGTTGTTCTTACCTTTATCCGCTTAGAAGACATGGCGTTTAACTTGTACTGTGGAAACCCGTCAGAGTGTTTCTGCAAATCAGTTGTGCCAGGATTCTGAGTCCACAGACAAAGCAGTTACACATTAATAGGTAATTATGATGTATGTACATATACATGCAGTGTAAACGTTGTGCTGGGGATCCGGTATAAAATACCAGCAGACGGGATTACGGCTGTCAATATAGTAACAGCGGCATCCTATCTGCCAGAAAACCGTCTGTGAGTCCGCGGGTTTCCTTCCCGGGCTCGCTGCTCTTCAGGACAGGTGGCGAGCTTCGCTTGCCACAGGTTCTATTTCTACTCGGTTGGTGGCGTGGACCCACCAACCGAGTGGGAATTACGGGCGTGTCGGGATAATGTCGCCGGTATAATGTCTGAACGCCGTGATCCCAACAGCTGGCATTTTAACTGCATCCCGTGCTGGGGATCATGAACCGATACTGTACTACACCATATTTTAGTGGACCTGCTGTATTGGGATGCGGTTATGTGACCGGCGGTCGGGAGATCGCCGATCACTATACTGACGCCGGAATCCCACCCGGTGGAAAGCCCGACAGTCAGCATGCCGACTGACAGGGACTATTCCCCCTCGTGGGTGTCCATGACACCTACAGAGTGGGAATAGAACCTGTGGCAAGAGCAGCAAGCCACCAAGCCCACTGCATGGTGAGGCTTCACTGCACTCGCCGACTTTCTAAACATTGGGATCCCGGTGTCGGTATGGTGACCGGCGGTATCCCAACCGCTGGTCACCCATACCCAACCCGCTGTAGCTCATAAGTACAGGAATAATACACAGAAGGAATATGGATCGATTAAAAATAAATAAATGGGCACCATAACAGCAACACTAATACACCTTCTCCACCAAAATCCCAGGTCCGACCCTGTTCACACCCCACCTTCAACCCGGGGTTTTCTCCTGCAGGGTCCACAGGTTACCCACAGGATAACATTGGGATATGAGGTAGCGATTGTCTGCTCAGGCAATTGAGTTTTTTTAGTTTGGTGCGGCAGGAGCCGGACCATGGTCAATGGGCTGCTGGTTTTTAGCAGCCATAAGTTTTTTTATTTTATTTTTATAGTCTTACTGTATTTTTTGACCAATCTTTCTAAAAAGTGTCTTATGCGTCTCGTACGTACCTTAGAAAGAGTCGCTCCAACAACTCCCCGCCGGGTCGCGACAACGCTTACCCACGTGTACAGTGCTGTTTCGGCGGGCGTCTGTGTAGGATGTACTGGCAAGTCCAGCACACGTTACCAGGCTGTGGCCAGAGCACGGGGAGAAGGTAAGACATCGGTTCCACTTAGTAGGGGAAACACGAGTCACATCCGCACTGTTTCGGGATGGAGACTACCAACGCTGCCTCGGGTGCACCAGCGCTAGGCCTCAGGGATCATAGGCTCCAGGGGTAGTATGAGGCCGCGATCCCTGGGGTTGATGTCAGCTGTGGGGAGTAAGATGCTCCCTTGGTCGCCCTCCCCCCGGTTCATGACCAGTTTCCGCTTCTGTCTGAGACGCTGTGTATCTAAAAGGACCCAGTCACAGCATAGGCAGCTGTATGACTGGTGCGTCTGTGTTCACTTGGGCATCTGTGTTCACTGTAGGTTCACGGGGCGATTGTGTACACTAATAGCGTCTGGATCCACTCAGCGTTCACTAACGTATTGATCAATCCTGGAAGCGGGGTGAAGTCTCCCTGTATCCCACTCTACTGAGCCGGGTGATACAGCACTTAGTCTCTATCTACCTTTGGTACGAACAGTTGGGTAAATGCCTGATGCATATGACTCTGTAAATTATTGCTGTTTAAACTCCTATATAAGGTAGTGCAGTAATATGTTTCTCCTACATACTTGAAATGTATCTGTAGTTGATTATGTGCTCATATTGCTTATTAATATATAACCTGTGACTGATTGCTAGTGTGATTGCTGACTTTACTATTTTCTGTCAGTTTATGTGTATTCCGATCCTCAATGCTGGTGCAAAGCAGGGAGGGATTGGATTTTATGTCACTTTAACAAATTTTAATGTGATTGCAGTCACAATTTGTGTAGTAACACTGTAAAGGTATGTGATTATTTATCATGTCTAAGAGAGGCAAGGGTGAGTATACACTCTCCACAGAAGCACCAACACTCATGTCATGTTTGTCTTGCAAAGCTGGGTTAACCTCTCAGGATTTGGTTCAAAATGGATTATGTGCAAATTGTTTTAGCTTTCACCAAAGCCTCTTGAATAATCCGAGGCAGGCACAGGTTCAGGTTGAACCCCCATGGGCTACTTTTGCACAGACATTATCCAGTATAGCTGAGCGGATAATGCCAGCTCCTATACCAGGGATAGGTTACCCTATTAACCCTTACATGCAACATTCCACCTGGGAGTTATCACATCCAGTACAGGAATCGGCAGCCTCTCAACAGAAACAGGCTGAAAGGCCGGTGGTAAGTAAATCATATAGACATGAAACAACATCTTCAAAGTCTACTTGTCTACTTAATGTTTTTTTGGTGTAGTTTTCTTCGTAGAGTGACCGGGAACCCCAATTAGTGCACCGTGTACCCTCGCTTCGCTCGGCACAGATTACCGTTCCAATCGTAGTCCACGTGGATCGTTAAGTATGAAAACGTTCAAAAAAAGAAACAAATCGTGAAAAACTCATGTTGACCTTTTGACCTAGAACATATCAACCTAGAGACCCTGTCGACCTAGAAACCCTGTCGACCTAGTTACTGTCGACCAATAGTGGTCAACCTAGATAGTGTCGACCTAGAGACCGGATCCCCATCAATACACCATGCGTTGCGAGACCCTCTGTGGACAAAGATGCAGCGTCGCTGGCTGATCAGTACATTAGGGGGCATTAGGGGTTTGGAGACATGAAAGAATGAAGCTTATTATTTACACACCTGCAACATGGGGATGTAGCTCACGCAGAAAGTCTGATATTTAAATGGGATATAGACTGTCTCCTTGGGCCGCAGGTAGAGCTGGGGCGTATCACTCTGCTGTTGTAGATGAAACATATTTTCTTCTAGAGGTGTCTGCGTATTTGTTAGTTGTTTAAAATGCCTCCATTCCTGTGTATCCGTAATGACCCTGGAAGGAAAAGTCAGGATACAGATAAACTAGAAGTCCCAAACAGGAGTTTCTGAAGTACAGTTATAGAGTTTGCTATGAAGTTCAGAATGAATCTAGAAAACCAGCGCAGTCAGGCCAAGATAGCAAGATCAGGGTTTATGTGGCATTTAAAATCTCATTATCTTGCTTTCTTAAGCTCACTACTGAAGCAGGGTGACCACGGCCTTTCCTCCCATGAGGGGACATGAGAACCTAGGTGTCTGTGCACACTTCTAGGATGTTCCCTTCGCCTCCTAGCCTCAACCTTCTTCCTTGTCCTACAACGTACAGTAGCTCCAGTCACCACAGTCTGCAAAACTTACCTGCACATCCAGCATCAGCCCTTCCTCCTGCAACCACTGTGTTAGGTTCTCAGCAACTGACAGTGCGAGAGAATTGCTCACTGCTCAGTGCCTACTACACTCACTGTGTAATTCAGCATGATATTAACATATAGACTGCTAGAGGAAGTGTAAAGGGCCCCATACACTACAACGATATGTCTGAGGCTGAAGTCGGATGCAGTTTCCCTTGAACTCCCCTGTGACCTTCCCAGGAGTGATTCCATACGATTTGGTACTTTTGTGCTATTTTTGCATAAGATATATCGCATGCGATTGATGAAGCCGCTATACATCACATGCAATATATCGTACAGCATACAATTGTACCATGAGATATATCTGATGGACTGGATAGAGGGCTACTGGGGCTGGGAGTGTCCTGAGAATGCCAGTCAACCTCCCTGTGACACATCGCATGCAATATATCACATGCACAAAAAACACACTTTTTTCATCCGATTCCATCCAATTCCGATATATCATTAGTGCAGCACCAACGACATAGGGGATCATATCCCATAGCCACGGGGACGGCATCAGATTGGATATGATCTAAAACACATACGATTGTACACAATTTCATACAATATATCAGACGGATATATCGGAATTGTGTAAAATCGTACTAGTGTATGGGGCCCTTTAGAGATTGGTGTGTCACCCTACACTTGTTCCCACAGTCAATAATTGCAGAGTCTGGGCGATTGGAGCATCACAGAGTAATGAAAAGAAATGCATTGCTGGATATTCTCTCAAAAACACTGCTCTGGGGCCTGAAGGTGTACCACGCATGGTGTATGGTGCAGATGTGCTGTACGTGGTGTATGGTGCATTGGTGTATGGTGCAGATGTGCCACACGTGGTATATGTGGCAATGGTGTATTGTGCAGATGTGCCGCACGTGGTATATGGTGTATGGTGCAGATGTGCCGCATGTGGTATATGGTGCAATGGTGTATGGTGCAGATGTGCCGCACGTGGTGTATGGTGCAGATGTGCTGCACGTGGTGTATGGTGCAGATGTGCCGCACGTGGTGTATGGTGCAGATGTGCCGCACGTGGTATATGGTGCAATGGTGTATGGTGCAGATGTGCCGCACGTGGTATATGGTGTATGGTGCAGATGTGCTGTACGTGGTGTATGGTGCATTGGTGTATGGTGCAGATGTGCCACACATGGTATATGTGGCAATGGTGTATGGTGCAGATGTGCCGCACGTGGTATATGGTGTAGATGTGCCGCACGTGGTATATGGTGCAATGGTGTATGGTGCAGATGTGCCGCACGTGGTGTATGGTGCAGATGTGCCGCATGTGGTGTATGGTGCAGATGTGCTGCACGTGGTGTATGGTGCAGATGTGCCGCACGTGGTGTATGGTGCAGATGTGCAGCACGTGGTGTATGGTGCAGATGTGCCGCACGTGGTGTATGGTGCAGATGTGCAGCACGTGGTGTATGGTGCAGATGTGCCACACGTGGTGTATGGTGCAGATGTGCAGCACGTGGTGTATGGTGCAGATGTGCCGCACGTGGTGTATGGTGCAGATGTGCTGTACGTGGAGTATGGTGCAGATGTGCCGCACGTGGTGTATGGTGCAGATATGCAGCACGTGGTGTATGGTGCAGATGTGCCGCACGTGGTGTATGGTGCAGATGTGCTGCACGTGGTGTATGGTGCAGATGTGCCGCACGTGGTGTATGGTGCAGATGTGCCGCACGTGGTATATGGTGCAATGGTGTATGGTGCAGATGTGCCGCACGTGGTATATGGTGTATGGTGCAGATGTGCTGTACGTGGTGTATGGTGCATTGGTGTATGGTGCAGATGTGCCCCACGTGGTATATGTGGCAATGGTGTATGGTGCAGATGTGCCGCACGTGGTATATGGTGTAGATGTGCCGCACGTGGTATATGGTGCAATGGTGTATGGTGCAGATGTGCCGCACGTGGTGTATGGTGCAGATGTGCAGCACGTGGTGTATGGTGCAGATGTGCCGCATGTGGTGTATGGTGCAGATGTGCTGCACGTGGTGTATGGTGCAGATGTGCCGCACGTGGTGTATGGTGCAGATGTGCAGCACGTGGTGTATGGTGCAGATGTGCCGCACGTGGTGTATGGTGCAGATGTGCAGCACGTGGTGTATGGTGCAGATGTGCCGCACGTGGTGTATGGTGCAGATGTGCTGTACGTGGAGTATGGTGCAGATGTGCCGCACGTGGTGTATGGTGCAGATATGCAGCACGTGGTGTATGGTGCAGATGTGCCGCACGTGGTGTATGGTGCAGATGTGCTGCACGTGGTGTATGGTGCAGATGTGCCGCACGTGGTGTATGGTGCAGATGTGCCGCACGTGGTATATGGTGCAATGGTGTATGGTGCAGATGTGCCGCACGTGGTATATGGTGTATGGTGCAGATGTGCTGTACGTGGTGTATGGTGCATTGGTGTATGGTGCAGATGTGCCACACGTGGTATATGTGGCAATGGTGTATGGTGCAGATGTGCCGCACGTGGTATATGGTGTAGATGTGCCGCACGTGGTATATTGTGCAATGGTGTATGGTGCAGATGTGCCGCACGTGGTGTATGGTGCAGATGTGCAGCACGTGGTGTATGGTGCAGATGTGCCGCATGTGGTGTATGGTGCAGATGTGCCGCACGTGGTGTATGGTGCAGATGTGCCGCACGTGGTGTATGGTGCAGATGTGCAGCACGTGGTGTATGGTGCAGATGTGCAGCACGTGGTGTATGGTGCAGATGTGCCGCACGTGGTGTATGGTGCAGATGTGCCGCACGTGGTGTATGGTGCAGATGTGCCGCACGTGGTGTATGGTGCAGATGTGCCGCACGTGGTGTATGGTGCAGATGTGCCGCACGTGGTGTATGGTGCAGATGTGCAGCACGTGGTGTATGGTGCAGATGTGCCGCACGTGGTGTATGGTGCAGATGTGCCGCACGTGGTGTATGGTGCAGATGTGCCGCACGTGGTGTATGGTGCAGATGTGCCGCACGTGGTGTATGGTGCAGATGTGCAGCACGTGGTGTATGGTGCAGATGTGCCGCACGTGGTGTATGGTGCAGATGTGCCGCACGTGGTGTATGGTGCAGATGTGCTGCACGTGGTGTATGGTGCAAATGTGCTGCACGTGGTGTATGGTGCAGATGTGCCGCACGTGGTGTATGGTGCAGATGTGCAGCACGTGGTGTATGGTGCAGATGTGCTGCACGTGGTGTATGGTGCAGATGTGCTGTACGTGGAGTATGGTGCAGATGTGCTGTACGTGGAGTATGGTGCAGATGTGCCGCACGTGGTGTATGGTGCAGATATGCAGCACGTGGTGTATGGTGCAGATGTGCCGCACGTGGTGTATGGTGCAGATGTGCCACATGTGGTGTATGGTGCAGATGTAGGTTTCTATGGGGGCTGCAAAACTGTCAGATTTACCAAGCTCCTCTATGCTAAGCATTTCCGAAGTTTGGCCCTGATCAAATCTCCAGATGGCATTATCCTATAATTTGCAAAAATGACAAGGAGAGGGTTCCTCCGTAATCCATCCCGGTCCGTGGCACGTGTGTTCTGCTGGCCGCACATGCACAGAACAGCTCTGGCTCCTGATACAGAAGGGAAATGATTGCTTTTCTGATCATTTCCCTTCTTAACACATCGCAGGGACGAGCTCTGTCTATGCATGTTATTTTTATAGGTATGCAACTTTCCCACCAAAATCCTGTGTCCGACTCGGGATTTGGAACTCGGCCAGATCGCTTTCACACTGTGGCCCCAACCCAGGTTATTCCCGGGTTGGCCCTGTGTAAACTGCACATGGGTGCAGTCTCTCTCTTCTGACGGCGCTTGGAGATGAAATCAACTGCAAGCGCCGGGAAATCCAGATCTCCCCGGGATTAAGTCAAGGCCGGAACACCTCTCTGGACTGGCGACCTGCTGCGGGGCAGGGCCTGTCCCCATCCGGGAGAGTTTCTGTCACAGCTGTCACCGGGTAGATGGACAGGGAGACATTACAGCCTCCCCGTATGAAGCAGGGATGGGGTTACCCGTTTACACTGCCCCTTAACGTGGGTCTTCCAACGCTGGTCTCTACCTGGGTATGATTCCTGGGTCACTGGACCCAGGTTTTTGTTTTGGGACCCTTTTCCACTGAGCTGCATCTCGGATTATCACCCGGGTTTTAGCGGCAGTGGAAAAGGGGTATAAAGTTTTTACTGCTGCAAAAAGCACGCAATAAGAGATTCTAATTATCGGGTCTGGAACCCAATAATAATAAGAATTTACTTACCGATAATTCTATTTCTCATAGTCCGTAGTGGATGCTGGGAACTCCGTAAGGACCATGGGGGGGATAGCGGCTCCGCAGGAGACTGGGCACAAAAAAGTAAAAGCTTTAGACTAGCTGGTGTGCACTGGCTCCTCCCCCTATGACCCTCCTCCAAGCCTCAGTTAAGATACTGTGCCCGGACGAGCGTACATAATAAGGAAGGATCTTGAATCCCGGGTAAGACTCATACCAGCCACACCAATCACACCGTACAACTCGTGATCTGAACCCAGTTAACAGTATGATAACCGTAGGAGCCTCTGAAAAGATGGCTTCCAACAATAAACAACCCGATTTGTTTGTAACAATAACTATATACAAGTATTGCAGACAATCCGCACTTGGGATGGGCGCCCAGCATCCACTACGGACTATGAGAAATAGAATTATCGGTAAGTAAATTCTTATTTTCTCTGACGTCCTAGTGGATGCTGGGAACTCCGTAAGGACCATGGGGATTATACCAAAGCTCCCAAACGCGCGGGAGAGTGCGGATGACTCTGCAGCACCGAATGAGAGAACTCCAGGTCCTCCTCAGCCAGGGTATCAAATTTGTAGAATTTAGCAAACGTGTTTGCCCCTGACCAAGTAGCTGCTCGGCAAAGTTGTAAAGCCGAGACCCCACGGGCAGCCGCCCAAGATGAGCCCACCTTCCTTGTGGAATGGGCTTTTACAGATTTTGGCTGTGGCAGGCCTGCCACAGAATGTGCAAGTTGAATTGTACTACAAATCCAACGAGCAATCGTTTGCTTAGAAGCAGGAGCACCCAGCTTGTTGGGTGCATACAGTATAAACAGCGAGTCAGATTGTCTGACTCCAGCCGTCCTGGAAACATATATTTTCAGGGCCCTGACTACGTCCAGCAACTTGGAGTCCTCCAAGTCCCTAGTAGCCGCAGGTACCACAATAGGTTGATTCATGTGAAACGCTGAAACCACCTTAGGGAGAAATTGAGGACGAGTCCTCAATTCCGCCCTATCCGAATGAAATATCAGGTAAGGGCTTTTATAGGATAAAGCCGCCAATTCTGATACGCGCCTGGCTGAAGCCAGGGCCAACAGCATTACCACTTTCCATGTGAGATATTTCAAATCCACTGTGGCAAGTGGTTCAAACCAATGTGATTTTAGGAACCCTAAAACTACATTGAGATCCCAAGGTGCCACTGGAGGCACAAAAGGAGGCTGTATATGCAGTACCCCTTTGACAAACGTCTGAACTTCAGGCACTGAAGCCAGTTCTTTCTGGAAGAAGATCGACAGGGCCGAAATTTGAACCTTAATGGATCCTAATTTTAGGCCCATAGACAATCCTGCTTGCAGGAAATGTAGGAAACGACCCAGTTGAAATTCCTCCGTAGGGGCCTTCTTGGCCTCACACCACGCAACATATTTTCGCCAAATGCGATGATAATGTTTTGCAGTTACATCCTTCCTGGCCTTGATCAGGGTAGGGATGACTTCATCTGGAATGCCTTTTTCCTTCAGGATCCGGCGTTCAACCGCCATGCCGTCAAACGCAGCCGCGGTAAGTCTTGGAACAGACAAGGTCCCTGCTGGAGCAGGTCCTTCCTTAGAGGTAGAGGCCACGGGTCCTCCGTGAGCATCTCTTGCAGCTCCGGGTACCAAGTTCTTCTTGGCCAATCTGGAGCCACGAGTATCGTTCTTATTCCTCTCCTTCTTATGATTCTCAGGAGGGAACACATATACCGACTGGAACACCCACGGAGTTACCAGAGCGTCCACCGCTATTGCCTGAGGGTCCCTTGACCTGGCGCAATATCTGTCCAGTTTCTTGTTGAGACGGGACGCCATCATGTCCACCTTTGGTTTTTCCCAACGGTTTACAATCACTTGGAAGACTTCTGGGTGAAGTCCCCACTCCCCCGGGTGGAGGTCGTGTCTGCTGAGGAAGTCTGCTTCCCAGTTGTCCACTCCCGGAATGAACACTGCTGACAGTGCTATCACATGATTTTCCGCCCAGCGGAGAATCCTTGCAGCTTCTGCCATTGCCCTCCTGCTTCTTGTGCCGTCCTGTCTGTTTACGTGGGCGACAGCCGTGATGTTGTCCGACTGGATCAATACCGGTTGACCCTGAAGCAGAGGCCTTGCTTGACTTAGGGCATTGTAAATGGCCCTTAGCTCTAGGATATTTATGTGAAGAGACGTTTCCATGCTTGACCACAAGCCCTGGAAATTTCTTCCCTGTGTGACTGCTCCCCAGCCTCTCAGGCTGGCATCCGTGGTTACCAGCATCCAATCCTGAATGCCGAATCTGCGGCCCTCTAGAAGATGAGCCTTCTGTAACCACCACAGGAGAGATACCCTTGTCCTTGGAGATAGGGTTATCCGCTGATGCATCTGAAGATGCGATCCGGACCATTTGTCCAGCAGATCCCACTGAAAAGTTCTTGCATGGAATCTTCCGAATGGAATCGCTTCGTAAGAAGCCACCATTTTTCCCAGGACTCTCGTGCACTGATGCACTGACACTTGTCCTGGTTTTAGGAGGTTCCTGACTAGCTCGGATAACTCCCTGGCCTTCTCCTCCGGGAGAAACACCTTTTTCTGGACTGTGTCCAGAATCATCCCTAGGAACAGTAGACGTGTTGTCGGAATCAGCTGTGATTTTGGGATATTTAGAATCCACCCGTGCTGACGTAGCACTACCTGAGATAGTGCTACTCCGACCTCTAACTGTTCCCTGGACCTTGCCCTTATCAGGAGATCGTCCAAGTAAGGGATAATTAATACGCCTTTTCTTCGAAGAAGAATCATCCTTTCGGCCATTACCTTGGTAAAGACCCGTGGTGCCGTGGACAATCCAAACGGCAGCGTCTGAAACTGATAATGACAGTTTTGTATCACAAACCTGAGGTACCCTTGGTGAGAAGGGTAGATTGGGACATGGAAATAAGCATCCTTGATGTCTAGAGATACCATATAGTCCCCTTCTTCCAGGTTCGCTATCACTGCTCTGAGTGACTCCATCTTGAATTTGAACCTTTTTATGTAAGTGTTCAAAGATTTTAGATTTAAAATTGGTCTCATCGAGCCGTCCGGCTTCGGTACCACAAACAGCGTGGAATAATACCCCTTTCCCTGTTGTAGGAGGGGTACCTTGATTATCACCTGCTGGGAATACAGCTTGTGAATAGCTTCCAATACTGCCTCCCTGTCGGAGGGAGAAGTTGGTAGAGCAGTGTCAAAGTCAGAAAAATATCTCTATGCACACTACCATATTTGCACCTCACACAGGTCCGTGCTGCGCATGCGTACGCTCTCCCGTACGTGCACATACTCACAGTCGCGGGCACCCGCAGGCGCATGGTATGCGCATTTACGGTAGAGTTTATGTGATCGTAGCGTGCGACTCAATCGTTACATATTTTCACCATATAGCGTATTTTGTAAATCATGGTCCCTTTGATAGATTCTGAAAGTTTAGTTAACATAGCATGTTCCTGAACAGAGAGATCCCTCTTTGTATTGTACGAAGGGTCTAACAGGGGTCATACAGTGGTGTTTAGTACCCATCGGAAGAGTATTTAAATAGCAATATTCTGGTGTTGGTTTGGAGCGGATTAATCGCTCGTGCGAATAGTTATGGACATAAGAAGTTTATGTCCATTTACTATTATTTGTTCTTACTTAGTCATGCGGCGGGAAACCCAGTATCCCACCCACCTGAACAGTTGGAAATCGTCACAGCCCACCTGTATGAATCAACCTATGACCTTTTGTTATAATGCGAAGCCGAATTCCTGTGTCCAATGAACAATAAGAATATAGGGACCATTGTACTGTATTGTGTGCAGTGTATATAAGGTCAGCCAGCCTGAATAGGGATCAGACTCTCTCCACAAAGGGTTATCATATTGACAAACTTGGGGTCTGGTACCAGGCTGCGCTGCGATCGTTCCCAGTGTGTGTATGTAAGTAATTCTCTGTAATCATTGCTCTTTGTTTGTATTTGCCACATTCTCTCTCTCTTTCGGTTTAGTTTAAGATTGTAACATTATTGTATATTTCTGTCTAGATATTCGGTTAGGTTTATATGTTAGTTTGTAGCGTATGACTTGTGAATTGTTTCCCCTTTTTGAAATAACTTAAGACTCTTGTTAGTAAAAGGCTTTGGACCCTTAACGGTAGTGTGTGTTCATTATATTGCAAGGGGTAATAGGAGCGTCTCTTTCGCTCAAACAGCTTTAATATTAACAAGGTTAAACAGCGTTCTATCGCTACAGTGTTTTAATACAAGGTTTACAGCGTAAGAATATCTTTCCTGTGTGTCACATACAAGTTTTACTGATTGTTATCCAGTGAGCGTCTGCGCCGCTCGTGATCTCCTCGTGGTCCCGAGCGTCCGCTACGCTAATAGCGTAGCATTACGGTAGTCGCTCACCTATTGTGTGCCCGATACCAACAGCGTATTCTCGCGAGCGTTTGTGTCGCTCGAGCGGCTCGCTCCCGATACAGCGTCCGCTACGCTAAGAGCGTACCCTTACGGTACTACATACTCCAATAGCGTACAAAGTCTCTTAACCTCTTAGAGTGTTTAATAAGGTAATTAAATCGACATTCTCAATTGGGGGCTCGTCCCTCCACACATCCATCCGCACTAGCTAAAACACACTTTATCTGTCAGCAAAGGGCGGGAACGCAGTATCCTTTCGTATCCGTATTGGTGGTGAGGGATACAGTAGTGATGACTAGATAAGCGTCTGTTTCGCTACGCTGTAGGAGTGCTGGGGTGGAATCCGGAACCGGAGGTAAGAACAATACGCTATTATCTTTTAAAACTGTTTATTTCTGCTTTTGCATACGCACACACGCATGCACGCACGCATCTACATTGTTGTAACTCACTTTCTTGGTGCCATTAGAATTGATTATTAGACACGTGCTGAGGAATCTGGTGCTATTTAGTTAAGATTACAAAGGAAAATTGTTAAGGGTATAAGTGTAAAGAACACACACACAGCATAGCAAATACTGTGTGGTGTACGGTAAGCGATTTCTGTTAAGTATTGTTTACATTGATAGAAGCGTGTTGATTGTGTCGCTGTGGGCGTATCTGCACTCTGTGCATAAGTGTCTCGGACAACGTGCAAAAGCACGTACGTGACGCAAAGGCATACGCACGTGGCGTGTTTTACGCAACGGAACGTACGCATACGCCCATTGAGACTCAAATCACACAATAACCTTGTTTAGGGTGGGCGGTATAGTATAGCCACCTGGTAAATAGCACACAGTTGTTCAGTTCAGTTTACTAAAAGTATTAGTGAAAAGAAAACCTTTTTCTACTGCAAACCCAGGGATTGGACTCCTACCTGTATGAAAGGAATTTCTGTACAGAAAGATTAAAAGTGTATTTGATTGGAAAGGAGTGAGTGTGGAACTTAAGGTATTGTTTTTTGTGAACCCACAAATCGGGATCCCGTCGGAGACCACATCAGGTGAGTGGACACTTGGTGGCGTGGGACTGGCTTGCCCGCGTTAACATTGTATTGAAGGAGCAAGTAGTTTCCGCAGACAAAAGGACTGCGAGGTATTTAAGCGCAGCCCCGGGGAGGGTTTTGTGTAGCACCCATATAGTCAAGGTAAAGCTCCGGCTGAAGGTTTCGCAGCCTAAACAACCGATTCCATTGGTCGTAAAGCGTATAAATATTTAGTTATTTATGCGCTGTGCGACTGGACCGCACGTAATTGTGTGCATTAGTTTGTTACCTTGGTACCCATCAACAATTTATTGTGGGATCATAAACGCTATTTGTACATTCTAACGTGATTTGTGTAGGTTTTTGTTATTTTAAGGGAGTTTCGCTGTTCACTAAGCAAATCTCTAACGACCAATACTTGCTGGGGAGGGATCGCGCCCCAGTAAATAGAGGTTACAAAAGATCCCACGGATTGGATAGGCCAATTGGGGCGCAGAGTGAGTGAAAGCACTGGTTAAACTTTCACCGTCACCTTACCGCGGGCAATTTGGTCTGTTTGTCAGAATTAGCTAAGACAGCAATATCTACAAACGATGGGGGCCAGTTGCTCAAAGAAGGGACGTCCAACAAGGGTTCACGTTGGTAGTTGCTGGCCCAAAGGGTCCGCCAGGTATCAGGTATTATGCAACGAATGGGAACGTATGACAGAGGATGATGGGGAACAGTCTCCCCGGGTAGGCAGTCTGAACCCTGAGGTATTGCAGAACCCACGAAAAAGGATAGGTCTAATAAAATCTGCTAAGCAGAGGATTAGACAAAATGATTGTTTACAGTTATGGCAACGGGAAAGTGAAATACAAGGAGAGCTAGCTCATACAGCTGACTCTCACCTTGGTGAGAGGAATGTGGCAATGAAAGAGAAGGTGGTTGCAGAGAATGACACACTGGTGTACGATAAAAATGCACTTAGTAACTGTGTTAAGAATGAAAGTGTAAAATGTAATAATGTTTATGAAAATGAAAGTGTTAAATGTACAAATGTTAACCTGTGCAAGTCGCACCCCATGTTAAACTTCCCTCAGGATTATCAGCAAGAAAGTGAGCCCAGAACGATGTCGGCACCTCTTCCAGCAGCCATCACACAAGACATCCAGGTGGACGCGACCAAATCGGTAAAGGCAATAATCAAACCCCCTAACGGAGGGTCAGGTGAGGTCGTGTCCACAGGTACGTACAATGTTATATATCATGCACAAACAAATGTACCTCATATTGAAGAACCAACACAAGATGATATGATTGAATTTAGTCCTGTCAGGGTGATCACAGTCCCCAATGGGAAGACTGACGATCAGGGAATCACTCCCGTCAAGGACCGTGCAATGCGCCATCCATGGTCCCGGACAGAATTGAGATTAATCTTGTCTGAATTCCCTGATCCCAGGGAAGATCTAGTTTCATGTCAGAGATTTATTAAAGAACTAGGAAACTCCACAGAACCCCCCAACAAAGATTGGCGGACAGTGCTGAGGGCATGTTTGCCCTCCAGTGTTGACCCTGCGAAATTTATTGCTGATTGTAAATTAGACACGGAAGTACCTTATATGGAGGAACACAATCAGGAATGTATTAAGCAGATCAACCGACAGTTAGAAGTATATTTCCCAGCCATTGTCGAGTGGAACAAAATCTTCTCCATAAGACAAAACGAAGGGGAAAGTACTTCTAATTATTTCCATCGGGCATTGCAGGACATGACTAGGTATACGGGTATAGAAAACATCGAAACAAGTGCACCGCACAGAGAAGTAGCAGTATCTGTGCTAATGCTTGGTTTAAAGGAAGTGTTGAGAGCAAGGATACAGATCACCAATCCATACTGGAGAGATAAATCAGTAACTGCATTAAGGGACTCTGCTGTTGGGCATGAGCAAAACAGCATCAAACACGGGGAAGCAAAGAAGCCTCAGATCCCTGTGGGTAAGCCAAAGGTGAAAAGGTGTTATAATTGCCAGAAGGAAGGTCATTTTGCAAGAGATTGTAGACCAAGAAGTAGACCAAATTCATATAAACCCCCTAGACAAAGATATGAGCAGGGTAATAACACCCCAAATTATAATCAGGGATCACATAGGCCGCACCTGTAACATGTAGTCAGGAAAGGTGATCATTAGGACTGATGGTAAGCCTGAGGTAACGGTTAAATAAATTGGGAGGTCATTCCCTGAAGACACAGGAATGACCGGGTGAAACGTTGTAAATGTATCTGTGAAATGTTTTCTTTTTCTCTCTCCCCACCTCTGACGATTATTGGTAGGATTCAAACATTGCATATATACTTGGTCTTTGCAGAAGTCTACCAAACCCCAGCATGACCTATCCGCACCAATGTATTCTGGCCAGATACAGACAATGGAATATGGAAGTGCTGGGGGGGAGGGACTGCGCAAGGAAACCATTAGACATGTAGATATGACAGCCTGATGATCTGACAATGTTTTAAAATAATGTTTTAAAATATTTTAAAATGTTTGAAAACTGTTTGTTTGAAAAATGTTTTTTTTTCTCTTTTCCTATTGATGGTTATTGTTGATTTAAGTAATATACACATGCATATAAATTGTTCTCTCCCTTTGTTTTTGTTTTGTTTTTTGCTGTTGTTGTTTTCTCTCTCTTCTCACTCATGTTTTCATGTTTAAAGATGGTATGTCACACATCAGTTAGACAAATGGTAATGCAAGATTTTTGCTCCTTACAGAGAGATCGCTGATTTGGAAAGAATATTGCATCATCGGAATGTTCGTTTGGAAGACTGAAAGACAGCACCTTTGAGATGACAACAGAACAAGAAGAACGACAAGACTAGAGAACTTAATTATCGTAACAAGTCTCTCTCCCCCTCAAACTGATTTTTTTGTACCCCCATTACAAATTTCTTCTTTTCTCCTCCTGTAAGATGGACTTGCCCCAAGAGACTGTGATATGGATTTTCCTGTTGACCATGATGTTGACCATGATGTTGACCAGAGCAGTCTGTTTCGGTGAGAGTATCAGTGAGGTCGAGATCCAGAAAGGTCCTGATGATAAAGATGGAGGTGTAAATTTCCAATAACAACCCAATCACCAAGCAAAGGCGAGTACCGGAAACGATCTAGCAGCCATGTTATCTGTAAACATTTTCCTTTAAGGATTGTTAGCTGAAGAAAACTGTATCTGTAGGCTCTGTGATAATGTCATTGAGGATGGGTGTATTAAGAAATGCCAATCCAGTTTTAATATCCATATGGACCGGCATCCCTTGAGTGACTATCACTCTTTAGTGGGTAGTGTGCTTAATAAAACAGATTGTTGGGTATGCTCTCAAGTACCTCAAGGTCACAGAAAATCAGGGCTAGTACCATTTCCTTTAACGTTAGGGGAGGTACTTGAGTTAAGTGGTGGGAGACCGGTGGACAAGAGGTTTAATATCTCCAGCCCTCCTAGTTTGAAGCTCCACCAATACCATGTGGATAGGTCCCTATTATGTTTTAACATCTCCAATCCCCGAAAGCCGGGAAATTGGGAAGTGTCATGGAGCAACCAAACCATGACCTTTTCGCATAGAGCAGATAGAATGCCTACAGATACAGAGCTTATACGCCACATAGCCAGTAGAGGAAAATCTTTCCGGTATAGGTATACCTTAGGAAATAGGATTACTAGAGTTGGAGAAGTATCACCAGGATACTGTGCACATATCGTACAACCTGATACGTGTACTAAGCAGATGGAAGAATTAGGGTTAGGAGATTTCACATGGAAGGTGTGTAATATGGTTATGTCCTACTCCGTCCCATATGTTCTCCCCGATGATGCATATTTCATATGCGGGAGAAAGGCGTATAAGTGGCTTGCCCCAAACTCTGAAGGATTGTGTTATATTGGAAAAGTACTGCCTGAAGTAATGACTGTATCACATGACAAAATGAAAGACATACACCGTGTTGCCCAAACTCCTTATACTCATACTCATTACGAGCACATCGTTAAACGGCACCTGATAGAAAGAACAGAGCACCCGGCCTCTGACATGATCCATGAATCCACCGGGATTCAGTTTCTAATCGCGTTAGATATCACTCGCACTGCTAGAGGAGTGCTGAACTACAGATACATCTCTGCGCTTGCAAATTTGTTAGATAATATCACTGAAATGTATGATGACACGTTTAGGTATACGGGAAGGGAACTTCAAGCTTACAAAACAGAACTGGTACAGCATAGAATGGTTCTCAATTACCTCACAGCAGTAACAGGCGGATATTGTGTCACACTGGCAACACAATACGGCGTGAAATGTTGCACATATATTACGAATAGCACCGAGGACCCGGTCGAGGTCATAGACCAAAAGATGGACGATATTCTCCAACTGAAGTGGGAATTTCGCAGAAGACACAATCTCACCCTTGCTGCTGTGAGTAATGAGCTGACTAGTTGGGTGTCATGGTTGAACCCGCGAAATTGGTTCTCCGGTTTAGGAGAATGGGCCCAAGGAGTTATAATGGATGTTGGGAAGTTTCTCCTATGTATCTTAGGTGTTGTCATATCGATTGGCTTGATATTTAGATGCGGTCAGGCTTTAATGAAGTGCAAACATCGTACCAGGGTAATGAGTTTAAGGGGTGAGGAAACTGTAATTCCAATGGACTTGATATATGACTTAAATGTAGAAACAATGATGTGATGAAAATGCGATTTCTACGGTCCGTTTCTTTCACTTGTTTTTCCGTTTCCTCCAAGGTAAAAAGACCCACTTGGACGAGGAACTTGATGAGCCGATATGCAGACAACAGAGAGATTAAAGAAGAAGTTTTGACAACTTTATACACAGATTTGATGAACTATGCCATGGATCCCCAGTTTCCCTAGAAATTTTAAAATTACGCTAGCCCAACACTTTTGTAAATCTATGGACATTGACAGCTTTTGCTCGCACCTTATGAGCAAAAGCACAAAGAAGACTGCAATCAACAGACACCAAACAAGACCTCAATCGACGAATGTTCATTTACCTGACATAGAATACCACCGCATTTACCGTAATTATGTCTTTTCTTCATTTCTACAACCCTCAGGTAATGACACACATAGTCGATAGGGAATACAGGCACAGATATCAGCAATCACATATCTCCCCCATTCATGTATCATCAACTAAAATGTGCTCCCCCATTTTGTTGCAACCACAGCCGAAAAGAGCTCGGTAAAGTTTGACAGCCCATCCACAGACCCGTACCACGGGATAAGAAGGAATTCAAATGTATACTTCGCAATACCTCGAAGCTTGATTTAAAACACGTACGGCACGATGATACATGACCCCCAAGCACGGATTCATACACACATGCTTCTGCTATCTCACTAGGTCATACCCTTTTCCTACCTTCTCCTCTCTCCTCCCTTACCCAACCATGTAAATGTATTAACCCCTAACATATATTTTTCTCTTTTTGAAATGTTTTCAGGAAGTGGCAGTTATTGTTGACTGCCAAAGGGTGGACTGTCAAAGTCAGAAAAATATCTCTATGCACACTACCATATTTGCACCTCACACAGGTCCGTGCTGCGCATGCGTACGCTCTCCCGTACGTGCACATACTCACAGTCGCGGGCACCCGCAGGCGCATGGTATGCGCATTTACGGTAGAGTTTATGTGATCGTAGCGTGCGACTCAATCGTTACATATTTTCACCATATAGCGTATTTTGTAAATCATGGTCCCTTTGATAGATTCTGAAAGTTTAGTTAACATAGCATGTTCCTGAACAGAGAGATCCCTCTTTGTATTGTACGAAGGGTCTAACAGGGGTCATACAGTGGTGTTTAGTACCCATCGGAAGAGTATTTAAATAGCAATATTCCGGTGTTGGTTTGGAGCGGATTAATCGCTCGTGCGAATAGTTATGGACATAAGAAGTTTATGTCCATTTACTATTATTTGTTCTTACTTAGTCATGCGGCGGGAAACCCAGTATCCCACCCACCTGAACAGTTGGAAATCGTCACAGCCCACCTGTATGAATCAACCTATGACCTTTTGTTATAATGCGAAGCCGAATTCCTGTGTCCAATGAACAATAAGAATATAGGGACCATTGTACTGTATTGTGTGCAGTGTATATAAGGTCAGCCAGCCTGAATAGGGATCAGACTCTCTCCACAAAGGGTTATCATATTGACAAACTTGGGGTCTGGTACCAGGCTGCGCTGCGATCGTTCCCAGTGTGTGTATGTAAGTAATTCTCTGTAATCATTGCTCTTTGTTTGTATTTGCCACATTCTCTCTCTCTTTCGGTTTAGTTTAAGATTGTAACGTTATTGTATATTTCTGTCTAGATATTCGGTTAGGTTTATATGTTAGTTTGTAGCGTATGACTTGTGAATTGTTTCCCCTTTTTGAAATAACTTAAGACTCTTGTTAGTAAAAGGCTTTGGACCCTTAACGGTAGTGTGTGTTCATTATATTGCAAGGGGTAATAGGAGCGTCTCTTTCGCTCAAACAGCTTTAATATTAACAAGGTTAAACAGCGTTCTATCGCTACAGTGTTTTAATACAAGGTTTACAGCGTAAGAATATCTTTCCTGTGTGTCACATACAAGTTTTACTGATTGTTATCCAGTGAGCGTCTGCGCCGCTCGTGATCTCCTCGTGGTCCCGAGCGTCCGCTACGCTAATAGCGTAGCATTACGGTAGTCGCTCACCTATTGTGTGCCCGATACCAACAGCGTATTCTCGCGAGCGTTTGTGTCGCTCGAGCGGCTCGCTCCCGATACAGCGTCCGCTACGCTAAGAGCGTACCCTTACGGTACTACATACTCCAATAGCGTACAAAGTCTCTTAACCTCTTAGAGTGTTTAATAAGGTAATTAAATCGACATTCTCAGCAGACTTCAGGAACCGGCGAGGGGGAGACGTCTCGAATTCCAATTTGTACCCCTGTGATACTACCTGCAGGATCCAGGGGTCCACTTGCGAGTGAGCCCACTGCGCGCTGAAATTCTTGAGACGGCCCCCCACCATGCCCGAGTCTGCTTGCAGAGCCCCAGCGTCATGCTGAGGACTTGGCAGAAGCGGGGGAGGGCTTCTGCTCCTGGGAAGAGGCTGCATGGTGCAGTCTTTTTCCCCTTCCTCTGCCCCGGGGCAGGAACGAGTGGCCTTTTTCCCTCTTGCCCTTATAGGGACGAAAGGACTGGGTTTGAAAAGACGGTGTCTTTTTCTGCTGAGAGGTGACCTGGGGTAAAAAGGTGGATTTTCCAGCCGTTGCTGTGGCCACCAGGTCCGATAGACCGACCCCAAATAACTCCTCCCCTTTATACGGCAATACTTCCATATGTCGTTTGGAATCCGCATCACCTGACCACTGTCGCGTCCATAACGTTCTTCTGGCAGAAATGGACATCGCACTTACTCTAGATGCCAGGGTGCAAATATCCCTCTGTGCATCTCGCATATATAGTAATGCATCCTTTAAATGCTCTATAGTTAATAATATACTGTCCCTATCCAGGGTATCAATATTTTCAGTCAGGGAATCCGACCAAGCCACTCCAGCGCTGCACATCCAGGCTGAGGCGATCGCTGGTCGCAGTATAACACCGGTATGTGTGTATATACCTTTTAAGATATTTTCCAGCCTTCTATCAGCTGGTTCCTTGAGAGCGGCCGTATCAGGAGACGGTAACGCCACTTGTTTTGATAAGCGTGTGAGCGCCTTATCTACCCTAGGGGGTGTTTCCCAACGTGCCCTAACCTCTGGCGGGAAAGGGTATAGTGCCAATAATTTATTAGAAATCAGCAGTTTTTTATCGGGGGAAACCCACGCTTTATCACACACCTCATTTAATTCATCTTACTCAGGAAAAACCACTGGTAGTTTTTTCACACCCCACATAATACCCTTTTTTGTGGTACTTGTAGTGTCAGAAATGTTCAATGCCTCCTTCATTGCCGTGATCATGTAACGTGTGGCCCTACTGGACATTACGTTTGTCTCGTCACCGTCGACACTGGATTCAGTATCCGTGTCAGGGTCTGTGTCGACCATCTGAGGTAACGGGCGTTTTAGCGCCCCTGACGGTGTCTGAGACGCCTGAACAGGCACTAATTGATTTGTCGGCTGTCTCATGTCGTCAACAGTTTTTTGCAAAGTGCTGACATTGTCACGTAATTCTTTAATTACTACCATCCAGTCAGGTGTCGACTCCCTAGGGGGTGACATCACTAACACAGGCAATTGCTCTGCTTCCACATCATTTTCCTCCTCATACATGTCGACACAATCGTACCGACACCCAGCACACACCCAGGGAATGCTCTGATAGAGGACAGGACCCCACTAGCCCTTTGGGGAGACAGAGGGAGAGTTTGCCAGCACACACCAGAGCGCTATATATATATAGGGATAACCTTATATAAGTGTTACTCCCTGTTATAGCTGCTGTATTTATATATTAGCTGCCAATAGTGCCCCCCTCTCTGTTTTACCATGTTTCTGTAGTGCAGGACTGCAGGGGAGAGTCAGGGAGCCGTCCTTCCAGCGGAGCTGTGAAAGAAAATGGCGCTTGTGTGCTGAGGAGAAAGGCTCCGCCCCCTTCACGGCGGCCTTTTCTCCCGCTTTTTTCAGGAAACTGGCAGGGGATAAATGCATCCATATAGCCCAGGAGCTATATGTGATGCATTTTTTTTAGCCATATAAGGTTTTTATATCGTTTTTATTGCGTCTCAGGGCGCTCCCCCCCAGCGCCCTGCACCCTCAGTGACCGGAGTGTGAAGTGTGCTGAGAGCAATGGCGCACAGCTGCAGTGCTGTGCGCTACCTTATTTGAAGACAGGAACGTCTTCTGCCGCCGCTTTCTCCGGACCTCTTCGCTCTTCTGGCTCTGTAAGGGGGCCGGCGGCGCGGCTCCGGGACCCATCCAGGCTGAACCTGTGATCGTCCCTCTGGAGCTAATGTCCAGTAGCCAAGAAGCCCAATCCACTCTGCAGTCAGGTGAGTTCGCTTCTTCTCCCCTTAGTCCCACGATGCAGTGAGCCTGTTGCCAGCAGGACTCACTGAAAATAAAAAACCTATTTAAACTTTTACTTCTAAGCAGCTCAGGAGAGCCACCTAGCTTGCACCCTTCTCGTTCGGGCACAAAAATCTAACTGAGGCTTGGAGGAGGGTCATAGGGGGAGGAGCCAGTGCACACCAGCTAGTCTAAAGCTTTTACTTTTTTGTGCCCAGTCTCCTGCGGAGCCGCTATCCCCCCCATGGTCCTTACGGAGTTCCCAGCATTCACTAGGACGTCAGAGAAAAGTAAATATGCCCCAATATAGGGCCTAATTCAGACCTGATCGCTAGGGTGCGTTTTTTGCATCCCTGCGATCAGGTAGTCGCCGCCTACAGGGGGAGGGAGAAATCTTGTGCAGGGGTGCGATCGCATGTGCAGGATAGCTGCACAAACAGAAGTTTCTGCAGTCTCTGCACAGCCCAGGACTTACTCTTCCAGTGCGATGATCGGGGCCAGAGCTGACGTCAGAAACCCTCCCTTCAAACCCCTGGTCCCTCCTGCGTTTCTCCGGACACTCCCTAGAAACGGTCAGCTGCCATCCACAAACGGCCTCTTCTGGTCAGTCACCTTGCGATCACCCATGAGATTGCTTTTCTTGCACATCCCGTCGCTGCCTGCCGATCCCCGTCGTTGCACACCGACGTGCCTGCGCATTGCGGTACATACGCATGCGCAGTTCAGACCTGATCGCAGGCTGTACGAAAACGCAGCCTCGCGATCAGGTCTGAATTAGGCCCATAGTCCTGAAAAACATTTCATATCATGGGCCAGATGTAATGACACCCAAGTTCAGCAGCCGTGCAGGATGCTGGCCGAACACGGACGTTTTTATAAAGGGGCAATCACTTACAAGCCATGGTTTTGCCTTGTGAATGATTGCCCCTTTAAAAAGACGTGCGAGTTTGGCCAGCATCCCGCATGGCTGCTGAACTCGGGCGCCATTACATCTGGCCCCATCTTTTTTTCCTCTTAAATATGGATTTTTGTTTTTGTTTTAAACTTTTCAATTCTAAGGAAAGAAAAAAAAAATGAAGAAGAAACACAAAGCTCATCAAATGGCAGCAGCGATAGAAGAACAAATATCATCTGTGAAGACATCTCAAATTGAGGTGACGTCACACACAGACGTATAAAAGTTTAAGTGTGTGTTGTATTGTGCAATCCATGTATACACACCGTAATACAATGAATATATACTCTAGTATATAAAAGCAGAACATAAAAGCACAAATTGAATCCAAGACAATAAAGTTCGTACCTGAGGTCCATGTTATCAGTCTCAATAGATATTGTGTACTGGATGTTGTAAGGATTTTTAAGCTGAAACTCAAAGAATTCTGCAGTGCCCAGCGTAGCATAGACAGTGTAATTTGAGGTAATGGCCTGATTCAGCATGCTAGAGATACACTCCGCTTTGGTGCGCTCTCTGTATGCTTCAATGATCTGCAAATCTCTGGTGTGCTGACTGCGCTCCTCGTGTTGCGACTGGAAACCAAAAATATAGAGAAACAGAGCTCAGTAGCCATGTGTTATATAATAAAATACATTTTACATTCACGTTTGATTTATCTTCAAGGGGAATCCAGAAAATAAAGATCGCTTGGCTTTAAAAACGGAAAAAAACTATTTTTTTGTTAATTTCTTTTTTAAACCCAATGCACCTTTGTCTGTTCATCCACATAATCACCTCCACCATTTAAGCATTTATCATATCAGCCCACGAGCTGTAGAATAACCCCGTTGTACTCGGCTGCCTCCGGTCCATTGAAACAGTTGTTAACTGCAAGCTTCAGCACATCGTCACTTCCAAAATGTTCTCTGCCTCACAATTCTCTGAGCTTAGTGAGAAGGTGAAAGTCATGTGACCAATGCCGGAATCCTGACACCACTCAGGACACTGGTGCCGGCACACAGACACCCGACATCAAGAAGATGAATGTCAGGGTATGGGTTAGGTTTGAGGTCGTGGGGGGGAAGGTTAGGGTTAAGCACTAGGGGGGTGGTTAGCCATAGCCGCCAACCCAGCGGGTCAGGGTTAGGATAGGGGAGGATAAAAATCTATATAAACAAAAGTTTATTTTACACTGATTGTTATTTAACACTCCTAGACTTTATATAAGATATACTGTATATAATAAGAATTTACTTACCGATAATTCTATTTCTCGTAGTCCGTAGTGGATGCTGGGAACTCCGTAAGGACCATGGGGAATAGCGGCTCCGCAGGAGACTGGGCACAAAAGTAAAGCTTTAGGACTACCTGGTGTGCACTGGCTCCTCCCCCTATGACCCTCCTCCAAGCCTCAGATAGGATACTGTGCCCGGACGAGCGTACACAATAAGGAAGGATTTATGAATCCCGGGTAAGACTCATACCAGCCACACCAATCACACCGTACAACCTGTGATCTGAACCCAGTTAACAGCATCATAACAGAGGAGCCTCTGGATAGATGGCTCACAACAACAATAACCCGATTTAGTTAACAATAACTATGTACAAGTATTGCAGACAATCCGCACTTGGGATGGGCGCCCAGCATCCACTACGGACTACGAGAAATAGAATTATCGGTAAGTAAATTCTTATTTTCTCTGACGTCCTAGTGGATGCTGGGAACTCCGTAAGGACCATGGGGATTATACCAAAGCTCCCAAACGGGCGGGAGAGTGCGGATGACTCTGCAGCACCGAATGAGAGAACTCCAGGTCCTCCTCAGCCAGAGTATCAAATTTGTAGAATTTAGCAAACGTGTTTGCCCCTGACCGAATAGCTGCTCGGCAAAGTTGTAAAGCCGAGACCCCTCGGGCAGCCGCCCAAGATGAGCCCACCTTCCTTGTGGAATGGGCTTTTACAGATTTTGGCTGTGGCAGGCCTGCCACAGAATGTGCAAGCTGAATTGTATTACAAATCCAATGTCACAACTGAGGGCCTGAGCTGACGGAAGGCAGCCTCAGTAGTAGGGGCTGAGATGTACCGGAACCTGGGAGGTTGTATCAGACCCCTGGACATGTAAGTAACATGAAGAGAAACCGCCCGAAGGCGTGACCACGACAACTTGAGTAAAAGTCAATGATATTTATTTATGACAAACTCCATGCATCACAGTAGCAGTAAAAAGTAACATAAAAATCAGCAGAGAAATAATAATACAGTTCCTGGGTACTACAGGGTGGCAGGGGCCACAGAGCTCTGGTGGTATGAGACAGTTCTTATTATCTGCAAGTTGGAAAGTCCTTACCAGGCTCAACTGTAGCAATGAGGAAAGCCCAGGGTCGTACCAGCTGGTGTTCCAGGGAAAGCTGGACTGCTGTAGATAAAATGCTGCTGTGGGTACTGGTTAGAACCAGACAGGTGTTGGCACGGAGTGGATACTGGCTGGAACCAGTTAAATAATAAATAAAGCTTGAGAGCGATGCAATATAGATGAAATGTAGAATTTGAGAGCGGAGAAATAATAATACCGGTGGAGAGTGGTAAACTGCAGAAAGGACACCGGCCCTTTAAGAGAAGCTGTACACTGCTGGAAGCTGAGCTGGAAGCAGGTGATGTTGTAGCTGGAAACAGGTGAGTCCAGAATGGATCGGAGAGTCAGGTTACACCGCAGATGGAATGCTGGTGCTGGTCTCTATAGCAGAAGTCTGGAGACAGGAGCTGGAACCTGGAAGACAATCACAGTAAAGAGACAAACTGGAACTAGGTTTGACAACCAAAGCACTGACGCCTTCCTTGCTCAGGCACAACCTATTTATACCTGCAGCAAGGAAGGCATTGGCTAGGCAATTATGCAAATTAATAATACTGACAACGGATTGGTAGGAAAGATCAGCTGACAGAATCCAAGATGGCTGCGCCCATGCAGACACTTGGAGGGAAGTTTGGATTGTAATCCATGTGGCCTGGAAAACAGTAATGGCGGCGCCGGCCACCGGAGACAGGAGACGTCAGGCTGACAGATGCACAACCGACCACGCGGACACAGCGGAGGCCGCGGCTGACGTAATCGCCACTCTGAATGCAGAAGCTCAGGGACGGCGGCGGAGGCCGCGGGAGACGCCATGCCAGATGTATAAGGCGTTACTGTGACTGCGTCCAGAGAGACAGGAGAGGATGCGGGAATGTGCACATCAGGATGACAGATGGGATCCGGTCCTGGAGCGCTGAGCCAGCCTTAGAAGGCATCTGATAGGTAAGAAATGGCGTCCAGATACCCGGATCGTGACATCCAACGAGCAATAGTCTGCTTAGAAGCAGGAGCACCCAGCTTGTTGGGTGCATACAGGATAAACAGCGAGTCAGATTTTCTGACTCCAGCCGTCCTGGAAACATATATTTTCAGGGCCCTGACTATGTCCAACAACTTGGAGTCCTCCAAGTCACTAGTAGCCGCAGGTACCACAATAGGTTGGTCCAGATGAAACGCTGAAACCACCTTAGGGAGAAAATGAGGACGAGTCCTCAATTCCGCCCTGTCTGAATGGAAGATCAGATAAGGGCTTTTACAGGATAAAGCCGCCAATTCTGACACGCGCCTGGCCTAGGCCAGGGCCAACAGCATGACCACTTTCCATGTGAGATATTTTAACTCCACAGATTCAAGTGGTTCAAACCATTGTGACTTTAGGAACCCCAAAACTACATTGAGATCCCAAGGTGCCACTGGAGGCACAAAAGGAGGCTGTATATGCAGTACCCCTTTTACAAACGTCTGAAATTCAGGAACTGAAGCTAGTTCTTTCTGGAAGAAAATTGACAGGGCCGAAATTTGAACCTTAATGGACCCCAATTTTAGGCCCATAGACACTCCTGTTTGCAGGAAATGCAGGAATCGACCTAGTTGAAATTCCTCCATCGGGGCCTTACTGGCCTCGCACCACGCAACATATTTTCGCCTAATGCGGTGATAATGCTTTGCGGTTACATCCTTCCTGGCTTTGATCAGGGTAGGGATGACTTCATCCGGAATGCCTTTTTCCTTCAGGATCCGGCGTTCAACCGCCCTGCCGTCAAACGCAGCCGCGGTAAGTCTTGGAATAGATAGGGTCCTTGATGGAGCAGGTCCCTTCTTAGAGGTAGAGGCCACGGGTCCTCCGTGAGCATCTCTTGAAGTTCCGGGTACCAAGTCCTTCTTGGCCAATCCGGAGCCACGAGTATAGTTCTTACTCCCCTCCGTCTTATAATTCTCAATACTTTTGGTAAGAGAGGAAGAGGAGGGAACCCATACACTGACTGGTACACCCATGGTGTTACCAGAGCGTCCACAGCTATTGCCTGAGGGTCCCTTGACCTGGCGCAATACCTGTCCAATTTTTGGTTTAGGCGGGACGCCATCATGTCCACCTTTGGTTTTTCCCAACGGTTTACAATCATGTGGAAGACTTCTGCTGAGGAAGTCTGTTTCCCAGTTGTCCACTCCCGGAATGAACACTGCTGACAATGCTATCACATGATTTTCCGCCCAGCGAAAAATCCTTGCAGCTTCTCTACGTGGGCGACTGCCGTGATGTTGTCCGACTGGATCAGCACCGGCTGACCCTGAAGCAGAGGTCTTGCTTGGCTTAGGGCATTGTAAATGGCCCTTAGCTCCAAGATATTTATGTGAAGTGATGTCTCCAGGCTTGACCACAATCCCTGGAAATTTCTTCCCTGTGTGACTGCTCCCCAGCCTCGCAGGCTGGCATCCGTGGTCACCAGGACCCAGTCCTGAATGCCGAATCTGCGCCCTCTAGAAGATGAGCACTCTGCAACCACCACAGGAGAGACACCCTTGTCTTTGGTGACAGGGTTATCCGCTGATGCATCTGAAGATGCGATCCGGACCACTTTTCCAGCAGGTCCCACTGGAAAGTTCTTGCGTGGAATCTGCCGAATGGAATTGCTTCGTAGGAAGCCACCATTTTTCCCAGGACCCTTGTGCACTGCTTCACTGACACTTGGCCTGGTTTTAGGAGGTTTCTGACTAGTTCGGATAACTCCCTGGCTTTCTCCTCCTGGAGAAACACCTTTTTCTGGACTGTGTCCAGGATCATCCTTAGGAATAGAAGACGTGTCGTCGGGATCAGCTGCGATTTTGGAATATTAAGAATCCAACCGTGCTGCCGCAACACTACTTGAGATAGTGCTACCCCGACTACCAACCGTTCCCTGGATCTTGCCCTTATCCGGAGATCGTCCAAGTAAGGGATAATTAAAACTCCCTTCCTTCGAAGGAGTATCATCATTTCGGCCATTACTTTGGTAAAGACCCGGGGTGCCGTGGACAAACCAAACGGCAGCGTCTGAAACTGATAGTGACAGTTCTGTACCACAAACCTGAGGTACCCTTGGTGAGAAGGGTAAATTGGGACATGGAGATAAGCATCCTTGATGTCCAGAGACACCATATAATCCCCTTCTTCCAGGTTTGCCATCACCGCTCTGAGTGACTCCATCTTGAATTTGAACCTTTGTATGTAAGTGTTCAAGGATTTCAGATTTAAATTAGGTCTCACCGAGCCGTCCGGCTTCGGTACCACAAACATCGTGGAATAATACCCCTTTCCCTGTTGTAGGAGGGGTACCTTGATTATCACCTGCTGGGAATACAGCTTGTGAATGGCTTCCCATACCGCCTCCCTGTCGGAGGGAGACGTCGGTAAAGCAGACTTTAGGAAAACGGCGAAGGGGAGACGTCTCGAATTCCAATTTGTACCCCTGAGATACCACCTGAAGGATCCAGGGGTCCCCTGTGAGTGAGCCCACTGCACGCTGAAATTTTTGAGACGGGCCCCCACCGTGCCTGAGTCCGCTTGTAAAGCCCCAGCGTCATGCTGAGGACTTGGCAGAAAACGGGAGAGGGCTTCTGTTCCTGGGAACTGGCTGTTTGCTGCAGCCTTTTTCCTCTCCCTCTGCCACGGGGCAGAAATGAGGAGCCTTTTGCCCGCTTGCCCTTATGGGGCCCAAAGGACTGCGCCTGATAATACGGCGTCTTCTTATGTTGAGAGGCTACCTGGGGTAAAAATGTGGATTTTCCAGCCGTTGCCGTGGCCACCAGGTCTTTTAGACCTACCCCAAATAACTCCTCCCTTTTATAAGGCGATACTTCCATATGCCTTTTGGAATCAGCATCACCTGACCACTGTCTTGTCCATAACCCTCTTCTGGCAGAAATGGACAGCGCACTTACTCTTGATGCCAGTCGGCAAATATCCCTCTGTGCATCACGCATATATAGAAATGCATCTTTTAAATGCTCTATAGTCAGTAATATACTGTCCCTATCTAGGGTATCAATATTGTCAGTCAGGGAATCCGACCAAGCCACCCCAGCACTGCACATCCAGGCTGAGGCGATTGCTGGTCGCAGTATCACACCCGTGTGAGTGTATATACATTTTAGGATATTTTACTGCTTTCTGTCAGCAGGTTCCTTAAGGGCGGCCGTATCCGGGGACGGTAGTGCCACCTGTTTAGACAAGCGTGTGAGCGCTTTATTCACCCTAGGGGGTGTTTCCCAACGTGCCCTATCCTCTGGAGGGAAGGGGTATGATGCTAATAACTTTTTTAGGAATTAACAGTTTTTATCGGGGGAAACCCACGCATCATCACACACTTCATTTAATTCCTCAGATGCAGGAAAAACTACAGGCAGTTTTTTCTCACCCAACATAATACCATTTTTAGTGGTACTGGTATTATCAGAAATGTGTAAAAACATTTTCCATAGCCTCAATCATGTAACGTGTGGCCCTACTGGAAGTCACATTCGTCTCTTAATCGTCGACACTGGAGTCAGTACCCGTGTCGGCGTCTGTATCTGCCATCTGCGGTAACGGGCGTTTTAGAGCCCCTGATGGCTTTTGAGACACCTGGACAGGCACAGGCTGAGTCGCCGGCTGTCTCATGTCATCAATCTTTTGTAAAGAGCTGACTCACATAATTCCTTCCATAAGCTCATCCACTCAGATGTCGACTCCCTAGGGGGTGACATCTCTGTTACAGGCAATTGCTCCGCCTCCACCTCATTTTCCTCCTCATACATGTCGACACAACGTACCGACACACAGCACACACACAGGGAATGCTCTGATAGAGGACAGGACCCCACTAGCCCTTTGGGGAGACAGAGGGAGAGTATGCCAGCACACACCAGAGCGCTATATATATATACAGGGATAACCTTATATAAGTGTTTTTCCCCTTATAGCTGCTGTATTGTTATACTGCGCCTAATTAGTGCCCCCCTCTCTTTTTTAACCCCTTTCTGTAGTGTAGTAACTGCAGGGGAGAGCCAGGGAGCTTCCCTCCAACGGAGCTGAGAGAGAAAATGGCGCCAGTGTGCTGAGGAGATAGGCTCCGCCTCTCGGCGGCCTTTTCTCCCGTTTTTCTGTGGAATCTGGCAGGGGTTAAAATTCATCCATATAGCCCTGGGGGCTATATGTGATGTATTTTCGCCAGCCAAGGTGTTTTTATTGCTGCTCAGGGCGCCCCCCCCTAGCGCCCTGCACCCTCAGTGACCGAAGTGTGAAGTGTGCTGAGGAGCAATGGCGCACAGCTGCAGTGCTGTGCGCTACCTTGGTGAAGACAGGATGTCTTCTGCCGCCGATTTTCCGGACCTCTTCTTGCTTCTGGCTCTGTAAGGGGGCCGGCGGCGCGGCTCTGGGACCGGACTCCGAGGCTGGGCCTGTGTTCGGTCCCTCTGGAGCTAATGGTGTCCAGTAGCCTAAGAAGCCCAATCCACTCTGCACGCAGGTGAGTTCGCTTCTTCTCCCCTTAGTCCCTCGATGCAGTGAGCCTGTTGCCAGCAGGTCTCACTGAAAATAAAAAACCTAAAACTAAACTTTCACTAAGAAGCTCAGGAGAGCCCCTAGTGTGCACCCTTCTCGGCCGGGCACAAAAATCTAACTGAGGCTTGGCGGAGGGTCATAGGGGGAGGAGCCAGTGCACACCAGGTAGTCCTAAAGCTTTACTTTTGTGCCCAGTCTCCTGCGGAGCCGCTATTCCCCATGGTCCTTACGGAGTTCCCAGCATCCACTAGGACGTCAGAGAAAATATATATAATATAAAATATAAAACTTTGGGGCAGATGTATTAACCTGGAGAAGGCATAAGGAAGTGATAAACCAGTGATAAATCCAAGGGGATAAATGCACCAGCCAATCAGCTCCAATATGTAAATTAACAGTTAATGTGCTCATTGGCTGGTGCATTTATCACCTTGGATTTATCACTTCCTTATGCCTTCTCCAGGTTAATACATCTGCCCCTTTGTTCTATAGTAAACTAGACCCCAGAATATTATTTTAAATTTGGTTCTTTTGTCTAAAAGTACAACATATAAAGACAACTGCAATAACAACATGCACACTTGCCAGTGTTCAGGCTGAAAATGGCAACTTTTTATTATCTTCCATCAGTGTGATCCTTTGTTGTTTCCATAGTGTTTGCCCACTCATAAGTTAAAGCCGTACAATGTTGATGAACAAGTGCAGGAAGTTGGATGATGTATTTTCTAAGCTATACACAGTATATAAATGAAACCTTGCTGGCATAGCCATCTACATTTCAATATCCATTAATAAATCTGTCACGACAGCTATGACATTTACTATGATTAACACATAAGAAATGATCTACTAATTTTTTGGAAACCTTGTAATTTACTCAAATGGAAAATTGCTTTATACGTAGTAAATTAATGTAAACTTCTCCCAGACAGGTAGGGAGACTTCCAGCCAGACGGGAAAAGTTTGTCCTGCTACAGCATTAAATGTAGGCATTTCCATAGCAACAACATTTAAAACAATAGCAGACTCTATTTTATCTTAATGTCATTGTTTATCGCGTACTTTTTTTCTTCTTAATTGGATTAACAATGGGATTAATCAGATTACGGCCTGCAATCATCTAATATTGTTTTATAGCTACAGAAACCATAGAACGGGTGTATGTATAAAGGGTGCAGTGCGTGCGGTAAACAGGGGCCCCCTGGTCCAGAGGGGGGGGGGGGGGGGGCACACCGCACACCTTGCACTTATTTTTTTTTAATACTTACCGCTGCACCATTTTCCCAGAGACCAGCGCATGCGCACTAAACTTTTGGACAGTGCTAGGGTCTCCTAGTGACCCTAGTGCCAAGAGCCTATTGCTCTGCTGGATAGAGAGGAGGAGCTGCCCGGACTGGAACTGCATAAGGGCCTCCTCCTTCTCTCTTGATGCGCCCCTGAACCATACTTTAAAAAATAAACCCAGCCTATCTTATCTCAAATAGATAAATGCAATGTTAATATAATCAATATACAAAAGTGTTTCTTACCAGCCTGACTGATCTCATTGTATTGTCCTGATGCGACTCTTGCTGTCTTACCGCCATCATCCTCTCCATTTTACGCCTGTGAGTGACATCTGCCTCGCTGTTAGGCTGCTGGTATGCAACGCTGGCCTCTTTCATGCGGCTGGACAACATTGCTGCCAATTCACTGTCTAAATCAGCCAACTTCAGTGCCTGGGAGATATTTTTCCCTGCTATAGATAGAGAAAAGGATTTTCCGAGAAATGATTACCGAGCTAAATTACACAATGTCTTGTCATTAGACATAATTGAGCTTGAAGTGGCTTATCAAATGTGTGGTAATAGGCAGAGCTTCTGCACAAGGTAAGCCATTTTGTGTGTGACTGGACCATAGAATAAGAGCAGTTAGGCCCCGTTGGCCATCCATTCTGCAACATGGACCATTTTAAATAAAGTTAATTTAAAAGAATTGACATCTTTGATTGCTTTTTGAAATTTGGATAGTTTCATTGGGCACCATCCATACAAAGCACATATGTATTTCTGTAAGCACAGGCTGTTCTACTGGAACGGTCTAGAACAGAGATTTTCAACCTTTTACAACTTGCGGCACAATGCACAAGATATAAATATTGCCAAGGCACACTCAATGTAATGGTGATGCATGGTGCAGTTGCGTGTCCTAGGATGTCATGTCGCAGCTTCTCCATAGGTGACGCCTGAGCTACATCTGAGAAAGCCAGAAGAGTCCAACACTGCCCGGACCCAAAATTAGAACTGGCTCTGCAACCACTAAACCCACCAGTATTGAACGTTCCAGGGCCTCAGTAGTGACAAAACACTGACGGGCTTGGCTCTGCTTATATGGCGGCACACCTGGAGACTGCTCAGGGAACACTAGTGTGCCACGGCACAGTGGTTGAAAAACAGTGGTCTAGAACATTTAGGATTCAGTTGTGGCTATTATATTAGTACCATGAGGTAAACAGTTATTTATATTTTTGTTGACTACTTACTGCCCAGAGATATATTTGAAATCAAGCTGCCTCCGCGAAAACTGCTCCTGCCATCATGTGCCGTGATGATACGAGACTTTGGCACTGGAAGAGTGTTGGATCGCTTTAATTTTTGGTCCGGAAGGTGTCCTGTAAAATAATATTATAGTTGTGTAAAAGTCCTGACATCCAATTCATTAACAACCTACAGTAAGTAGGCAACAGTAAAATAATCAAATGGGAGTAAATTTTCTTTAACGATAACATAGTTTGGGTCAGGGACAAAAGAGTTGAGCCCAAGTAATATTCACATGCAATAACAAGGTTCCCTTCTGGTACATGTGGATTTCTGCAGCGGGAAGATGTTCTATAATCAGATGTGGGTCATTCAGTGCAACTATGTGCTACCTGTTACAGCATATATATATATATATATATATATATATATATATGGTGCCTGGCAGCAAGCACTGTATATAAAACGATAACTATAATCAAACAGTACGGCCAATGCAGAGTTGAACTGGAGGAGTTACAAAAGCACCGGACCTGGCTGACCGGCTGACTATGGAACCAGTATACAGATGGAAGATAGACTGTAAATACCGTAGATAGATGGGATTGGTATGGGATCCCAGCGTACAGGATGCCGGCTGTCACTATAACGACAGCGGCATCCCGTCGGCTAGTATGCCAGCAGCGGGGCGAGCGCATCGAGACCCCTTGTGGACACACAGAGGGATAATCACCTACCTCGCCAGTATTTTCTGGCATTGTACCACTGTCGGGAATTCGGCTTCGGTATTGTGGCCGCCGGGATCCCGACGGGCGGTACGTTAAACGCATACCAGATAGACAGTCAATAGGTCAACACCAGATGGTAGACAGTCAAAAGGTCAACAGTTAAATGGTCGATATTGTACTTAGGCCGACAGGCTCAAAAGGTTCAAATTGTCGACACATGGTTTTTAGGGTTAGGATGAGGGTTAGTGTTAGGTACTTGGCAGAGGGTTAGGATTAGACTGCTAGAGGGTTAGAGAGAGGGTAAGCACTTGACAGAAGGTTAGAGTTAGGCACTAGGGGGAGGGTTAGGTTTAGGGTTAAAATAACAAAAAAGTAATGTTTCACTCTATTTTCTTGTATAATCTGAATTATTCAGACCTTGCGATTAGATTCATATAACAATTTATATCGATGGAAATTATGAGTAGCAAGAAAACCTAATTACAGTACTTTTATAAGCGTTCCCCTGAGCACCTACCAAACACACATTCTCTGTAATGAAACAAAGACAATTAATGCTACAATTCTTCTTTACATTTGTTTTACAGACGCCTTGCTCTTATTACATAACCTTGTATTGCATTATCACATCAAAATGACCTGTGTTGCGAATTAAAATCAAAAAGAATAAAATATTATAACATTACGATACAACAACTTAAGAACGTTGCTCTTGCTTTGATCTATAGCTCAGCCTCAAGTGGATTTTGAGCGCACATCTCTAAAAGCTTGACAACTTCAAAGAATAAAAATCCATGTTGTCAATATACTGTACTTCCAACGCTAAAAGAAGATGCATTTAGCTTTATGTACAGGGGATGCTTTATAGACGTCTGCAATTCAATCCATTGCTTCTTAGATAAAATCATTTAATTCCATTTTAGTAGTGAGTTCAGAGGGGGGAAAAAATGAAGACACGAAAAGCTCCAGAAAGTGCTCTCAGGAAAGTCTCCGAGATGTGGCCATTCTACAAACATTAATCTCACGATGTTAAAGAATACTGCGCCTGCATTTTGTGGCCAAAAAAAAAACATTTTTCACCATCTGAGGGGTGAACTCATAGACAGTATTAGGAAGAGTTGTTGGCAAACATGTCAAAACCGGAGTCCATTATTGTTATCCAAGCTACAGTACCTATACAAAAATAAGCAACTCTCCCTTAGTAAAAACTATGGCTTATCATTTAGAGAGGAAGTAGGTCAACCCCATATGGCCGACGGGGTCAAAAGGGCGACATGGAAATGGTCAATACAAAAAAAGTCACAGTTTTTTCAGTGTCATTTTGTACGTTCTATTATATGTGACCATAATTAATAATTATACATATACCTTCGCGGACTTGCTTTGCTCGCCATGCTTCGGGCAAGTTGCATTGCTTCGCTACTGTTGTACTATTCCCAGTCGTAGTCCGCGTGGATGGTAAATCAAGCAAAAGTGTAAAAATATGTGAAGAAGCCGAAAAAACTTGTATTGACCAAATGTGTGACCACTGTCATGTCAACCTTTTGAACCGGTCAACCTTAAACACTATCTATCATTTACATATCTACTGATTGACCTGTAATGCATGTCGACCATATGGTGTCGACCTACTGGCTGTATATCTAGGGGAACCGGTCAGGATCTCGGCATTTGAAATACAGACCCTGGAATCCCTACATTGGCATCCTGACTAGGGTCAAAAGCCCGGCGCTGGAATTCCGAATGAGCATGTACCGGACAATCAGAGAGGTAAGCCGCGTGGGGTGTTAGGTTTAGGCTGCGGGGCTAGGGTTAGGCTATGGGGAGGGGGGGATAGTTGTAGGTAGGGAGGCCAATCCCGGGCCCTTTTTTCAATCCCGGGTATCGGTACTGAAAAATGGTCAATACCAGGATTCCCGGGATTGGCTATTTCCTATGTGTCCGCCCCCTCGCCCCGCCCACACAATACTCACCATACAACGGGGGTGGGCGGGAAACATCCGTCGCTCTCGGCAGGTGACGGTGGACGGCACAGCGTGACCAGTCACTGCACATCATGCTGAGCTGGGGAGCCGGGAGGAGGGAGCCGGGCAGCGTCTGAGCATCCTGAGGACGCTCAACGTTGATTCCTCAATCCCAGGATTGAATCCCGGCCATTTTTTGGGCCAAAATCCCGGGATCCCGCCGATCCCGGGATTGGCCACCCTAGTTGTAGGCTGTAGGAAGGGGATGGGGGTTAGGTTTAGGCACCCCCGGAGAGGGTTAGGGTTAAGCTGCGGGGATGGAGGGGATGTGGTGAGGTATGAGTTGCATTTAAAGGCATGTAGGGAGATAAGAGTAGCGTGTAGGGAATGTGGTAGGACTGGCGTGCAGTGGCATGTGGAGAGGTTGAAATGGTGAGTGAGGGCATGTGGAGAGGTAGGAGTGGCGTGTAGCAGTATGTTGAGAGGTATGAGTGTTATGTAGGGGCATGTGGAGAGGTATGAGTGGTGTGCAGGGCATGTGGAGAGGTATGAGTGGCGTGTAGGGGCCTGGGGAGAAATATAAGTGGTATGCAGGTGCATGTGGAGAGGAATGAGTGGCATGTAGGGGCATGTGGAGAGGTGTAAGTGGCGTGTAGGGTCTGTGGAGAAATATAAGTGGAATGTAGGGGCACGTGGAGAAGTATAAGTGGCTGTAGCAGCATGTGGAGAAGTATGAGTGGCGTGTAGGTGCATGTGGAGAGGTATGAGTGGTATGTAGGGGTCTGTGGAGAAATATAAGTGGAATGTAGGGGCATGTGGAGAGGTGTAAGTGGCGTGTAGGGGCATGTGGAGAAGTATGAGTGGCAAGTAGGGGCATGTGGAGAGGGCTGGGTGGCTTGATGAGTTCATGAAGGGAATTGTATGGAACATCAAAGGCGATGTAGTGCAGTGTGAATGGCATGTGGGGAGGTGTGATGTGGGGAGTTCTAGAGGCATGCGTTGGAAAGTGAGGGAGTTTTGGGGTACCTATGGGATGTGAGCTCTTGTGGGGGTCTGACAGCATTTAGGTGCACTTTATGGCAAGTGGGAATTCTCAATGGAAGGGAGTGTATTCTATGCTATGGTAAATGGGGCTCAGGGGAAAATGTGACAGGATTCTGAGGGACATGTGCAGACATTTTAAGATGATTAATGCAGATTTATGACCTGGGAGTCCTACTGTGCATGTATAACTGTGGGGGGCATTAGGGATTTATGCAGAAAGAAGCCCATAGGCTTTTATAGGCAACACCATCTATAAAAGACATTGGCTATTAGGTACAAGCTCCAGAGTTTTGCTTTCTGGAGTATGATACATATGAGGAATGCGGTCAAACTGTATTTTGCCATTAGTACATCTCACCCATAATCACACACATATACACATACATACACATATATACTGTAGTCAAATAATCACACACATATAGTCACACACATACTGTACATACAGTCCTGTACAGACACACTTATTTATACACGTACAGTCAGACACTAATACACACACACATACTCACACATATACAGACAGACGGGTGTACCGGCGGTCAGCTTACCGACGCCGGGATCCCGGCGGGGAGGAGCGAGTGCAGCAAGCCCCTTGCGGGCTCGCTGCGCTCGCCACCACGGGTTCTATTCCCACTCTATGGGTGTCGTGGACACCCACGAGTGGAAATAGTCCCTGTTGGTCGGCATGCCGACCATCGGGATAGCGAGCCGTCGGGATGGTGGAGGAGGTCATGTGACTGTCGGTCAGCTGACCGGCGGTCACATGAATACCACCCCAGACGGACAATATAGTGCTCCTTCTCACCTTACAGAGTATGTACACTCACTGTCTGTAGCAGCTCCTCCGTCCCTTCCTCTCTCTTTCTCCCCATGCTGTCTTCCTGGCTAGCACTGGCTGAGTGCCATGTAGCCCTGCCCCATCCTAAAAGACTCTGCCTCCCTTTCAGTCTCCAGTCAGTCTACAGCCTGGTATTGCAATCACCCTGTAACCAAAGGCCAAGGGGGTACCCTGAGAGGGGAGATTGTGTAGAGATGCACCCTTTTCTCCCCTCCCCCCTCCTTAAGTTAGGTCTGGATTTAGCACATGTACAGAGATGGCCCATGTTATGGGATTGCTGCGGTTGTGTCAGTGAAAGTGGTTACATACACGGGCACTCAACTGCTCACATAGGAGGGAACAGTGGAGTCATGAGGGGTGTGTGGGGTGTGTGGCCCGCACCCAGGTGTCACCCTTCAATGGGGTGACACCAAAAAGAGCTGTACATCCACACTCACTTCCGGCAGTAATTCAGACATCCGCCTGGCCTGACTAATTTCACCGCCGCCGGGTCTGTACTGCCGCAATCTATGGATGCCGGGTGCAGTACTTCACTCCCCGTGATGTCATCACGCACGCCGACACCGCAGGGAAGGCCATTCTGGGAGGGAGAATGGGAGTCTTTACAGCTAACGGGGTACCCGGCTCTCATCCCTGCCTGCCACTGCTGGGCGCGCACAGGAGATGCACCTGGATCTCGTCCCTGCCGCTGAAGGAGCACCGCCAGACGCTTGGTTCCTGTACCTGCCGCCGCTGGAGCTGGTAGGCTTTAAAATTAAATGACAGTCTCCTGTCTGTCCCTCTCCCACTCTGCATCCTCTCCCACCCAGTGTCCCAATCTCTAGTATGTCTCCCTCCCACTCTGCATTCTCTCCCACCCAGCGTCCCAATCCCCAGTATGTCTCCCTCCCACTCTGCGTCCTCTCCCACCCAGTGTCCCAATCCCCTGTCCCCCTCCCACTCTGCATCCTCTCCCACCCAGTGTCCCAATCCCCTGTCCCCCTCCCACTCTGAGTCCTCTCCCACCCAGTGTCCCAATCCCCTGTCCCCCTCCCACTCTGCATCCTCTCCCACCCAGTGTCCCAATCCCCAGTATGTCTCCCTCCCACTCTGCGTCCTCTCCCACCCAGTGTCCCAATCCCCTGTCCCCCTCCCACTCTGCATCCTCTCCCACCCAGTGTCCCAATCCCATGTCCCCCTCCCACTCTGAGTCCTCTCCCACCCAGTGTCCCAATCCCCTGTCCCCCTCTGCATCCTCTCCCACCCAGTGTCCCAATCCCCTATCTCCCTCCCACTCTGCGTCCTCTCCCACCCAGTGTCCCAATCCCGTCCCCCTCCCACTCTGCGTCCTCTCCCACCCAGTGTCCCAATCCCCTGTCCCCCTCCCACTCTGCATCCTCTTCCACCCAGTGTCCCAATCCCCTATCTCCCTCCCACTCTGCGTCCTCTCCCACCCAGTGTCCCAATCCCCTGTCCCCCTCCCACTCTGCATCCTCTCCCACCCAGTGTCCCAATCCCCTGTCCCCCTCCCACTCTGCGTCCTCTCCCACCCAGTGTCCCAATCCCCTGTCCCCCTCCCACTCTGCATCCTCTCCCACCCAGTGTCCCAATCCCCAGTATGTCCCCCTCCCACTCTGAGTCCTCTCCCACCCAGTGTACCAATCCCCAGTATGTCCCTTTCCCACCCAGTGTCCCAGTCCCCAGTCTGTCCCCCTCCCCCCTGCGTCGTCTCCCACCCAGTGTCCCAATCCCCTGTCCCCCTCCCACTCTGCATCCTTCCCCACGCAGCATCTCCCCCTTTCTCTGTCCCTCTATCCATTATGTCCTTCTCCCACCCTGCATCCCCCTCTCACCCAATGCCCCCTTCCTCCTCAGTCATTCCTCCACCATGTGTCCTCCCTCTCATCCAGTGCCTCTTAAGGACACCCCCATTCTGATTGCCCACACCCCTTTTTCGGCGTCTGCCACAGTACACCCTCGAGTGGACAATACCCCTTTCAATTTTCAATACCCCTACTTCAAAATTCCCTCTTCGATCACCGTATGTGTATGTATGTATGTATGTATGTATGTATGTATGTATGTATATATATATATATATATATATATATATATATATATACACACACACACTGATAAGAAACCGTGTGGTGTGCAACGGGAGGAGGTCCATGGGGGGTGACACCATGAGTTACTACACCGGGTGACACCAACCCTAGTGACGCCTCTGGGAGGGAATACTTGTAGGGAGAAACTGCAGCTGCTATATGGCTTCTAAGGACCTACCAATCAGTATTACAGTGTGTACGGATGCTGACAGTGGGTGTCCACTTCTGAATAAGCCCCAATAAATGTACGTTTCCTAAACACAGGACATCTAACCTTATAACCTGTGGACAGTAGCATGCAGGAGAAAATTTGGGCCCAAGCTACTAGCTGCAGAGGTGAGCAAGGGAAAAAACACTATTACTACTAGCCACTCAAAAAAAAAAAGGACACATTTAAATAAATTAGAAATCTAAAATGGAAAACATTTAACATCTGAAATGAATGTAAAAAATTGTCAAATACATTTTTAATGCAAAGACCAAAAAAAGATTTAGCCATGTATAATTTAATCAGTATCCTTATGTTTTCCACAGGTCACTGTGCTCAGCATATTAAGCACTGCTTGGCGAACGTCTCTAGAAGGTTTTTGCAGGTTGAATTAACAATTTGCTTGTATGATTTGTTGCTGTGCAGTTCTCTGAATTTACATTTACATACTTCCAACAGATTTTGTGGCCTTAATTATCAATTATTTATAGCCTGCAACAAATACAATAACATAACGTGACACAGTGTTTCACAGAAAGCACAGATCATTTCATTAACAGTAAAAAAAAAAAGGTAAGCATGTCTAGATAGACTGACAGGCTGCACAGCCAATCAGTGCACAGGGCAGTGATGTGAGGAGGGGAATGGAGGCAACGGGAATAAACAGACTGATAATTATACAGTAGAAGGAGCAGGCTCCCACAGCAGCAGAGTATATCAGGAGATGAGTGATTTGATAATGACTAAAGGGCTACATGTGACAGGGGCAGTGACAAGATGTGAGGAGGGGAATGGAAGCATCAGGAAGGTACAGTGGGGTTAATTCAGATCTGTATGTAAATTTAGTTCATCTACGATCAGTTTCTCAGATAGCGGGAGGACGCCCAGCACTGGCCTATGCCGCCCCGCATGTATGGCTCTGCCCCACCCCCCCCTCGCACGGGTGCAAAAGCATTGCACGGCAGAGATGCTTTTGTACCTGGCGAGTAGCTCCCTGCCAGGCGTCTACCCAGCGCGACCCACGAAACAGACTGGACACGCCTGCGTTGTCCAGCCTTTGCCCCACCAATGGCATTCTAACGCCGTTGGCACGCCCCCTCCCGCCCCGCGACCACCTCTGCCTGTCAATCAGGCTGTGGCGATCACAGCCCTGAAATGCTGAAAGCATCTCACTGTGCTCCCAGTGTGCGTGGGCACACTCCACAAAGGGATTCAGACTGCAATCACTGCCGCTGCAGCGATTCAGTCTGAATTCCCCCCAGTGTTAGTTATATAGTGGAAGGAGCAGCACAGAGTATATCAGGAGATGAGTGATTTGATAATGAATAAAGGCATACTTGCCTACCTGACCCTCTCCATGAGGGAGAAAATGCCCTGTTCCTGGACTTTCCTGGTAATGTATGATTGCCATCACCTGTGGTGAAACACCTTTCTTATCAATTACCTAGCTCACCACAGGTGATGGCAATCATACATTACCAGGAAAGTCCAGGAACAGAGCATTTGCTCCCTCATGGAGAGGGTCAGGTAGGCAAGTATGAATAAAGGGCTACATGTGACAGGGGCAGTGACATGATGTGAGGAGGGGAATGGAGGCATCAGGAAGGTAGAGTGTGAGTTAAATAGTGGAAGGAGCAGGTTCCCCAGCAGCACATAGTATATCGGGAGATGAGTGATTTGATAATGAATAAAGGGCTGCATGTGACAGGGGCAGTGGGGGTAATTCAGACCCAAATCTAACTCTCTCTACAAATGTTATATCCCCCTCCCCCCCTTGCAGTGCACATGGTTTTGCCCAACTGCTAACAAATTTGTTGCTGCAATCAGGGCCAATATTTACTAAGAATTCGAGTTTGTCCGATTTGTGTTTTTTTTTTCTAAGTCCCAATCCGGGAATTCACCAAGCACCAATCTCGGCAGTGTTTGGACTATTCGTAATGGTTTGATTTGCAAAGTTCCGAAATACGAATGAATAGACCATCGGTCAAACACGGCTGTTATTTCATACAATACGGGCATTCACTATTCATTCGTATTTGGGTGTTAGTTTCTGAGTGCTCAAGTGCGGGTCTGTTTTTTTTCGATTCGTTAAAAAAAGCAGCAAAAAAATAGACCTGCTTTATTCAGTCGAGTTTGGATAACCATGCACGGATCAGTGAGATCTGTGCATGGTTATCTATGGGAAAGGGTCTGTTTAGTGTAAAAACTGGAAAAAAAATTGAGTGCGGTGAGGTTACTTTCGGTCAACCGCTGACCGCAAAGTTCCCACCATTGGCTACAATGGAGCGCATAGGCTCTACATTGTATCTCTGCCGTGTGCAGCCTGACAGACACTACAGGAGCACACAGCCAATCAGGAGAGTGCCACGACGTGGCGCTCCCTGATTGGCTGAAGGGACCCTCTTTGACAGGAGTCAGGGGGGGTCCTGGCAGTCGGGGAAAGGGGTCCCATGTGTAAACATGGGACCCCTTTCAGTGCGTGGTCGGGTTTCCGTTTTATTATTTTGCCAAGTACGTGGATTATACAAAGGTCTGATTCTACACTGGATTATGTGAGTACAATTTTTTTCACAGGTACCCCAAAGATTCTACATGGAGAAGTAGACCGAGCCTCATGGGAACATAGGTAAGTATGTATGTATGGAGGTGTGCATGTATGTAATAAACTTATACTTTCACGGTGTGTGTGTCCTGTTTTTTTGGGGGTATTTTTTTAGTAGTAGTACCAGCGGGACCGGTTTTCCACCGCATGCTGGTACTTGTGGTTCTCCAAGTACCAGCTTGCGGGGGAGGCTTGCTGGGACTTGTAGTGCTGCTACTAAAAACAATATTCACATTTTTTCAAAAGGCTATCAGCCCCCCCATCCGCCGCCCTTGGATGGGGGGGACAGCCTCGGGCTTCACCCCTGGCCCTTAGGTGGCTGGAGGGGGGGGAACCCCTTGATTTAAGGGGTTCCCACTCCTCCAGGGTACCCCGGCCAGGGGTGACTAGTTGGGTATGTAATGCCAGGGCCGCAGGGACCAGTATAAAAGTGTCCCCCGGCTGTGGCATTATGTACCTGGCTAGTGGAGCCCGGTGCTGGTTTCAAAAATACGGGGGACCCCTACGCTTTTTGTCCCCCGTATTTTTGGAACCAGGACCAGGCGCAGAGCCCGGTGCTGGTTGATGAAATATGGGGGAACCCCCGTCATTTTCCCCCCCATATTTTTTCAACCAGGACCGGCTCAAAGAGCCCGAGGCTGGTTGTGCTTAGGAGGGGGGACCCCACACAATTTTTATCAGATTTTTGAAGACTTTAATCAACTTTTTAAGGTACACAATGAAGCCCTGCACGGTTCTCACAGATCCGGCCGGGATTCCTTGTGTTTTGTCAGGCAGTGTTTTACTCATCACTCCCGTAAAACACTGCCTGATATTACGAATCACATCGACATCGGAAAAAACGATTGTGCAAAACTCGGCAGCTTAGTGAATGATCGTATCAGGATTCAAAAAGTTGCAGTAAAATGCACCCGATACCATTCGAGTTCAAACACCCTTCAAAACGGACAAAACACGAATCTTTGTAAATATACCCCCAGGTCTGAATTACCCCCTGTGACATTAAGTGAGAAGGTGAATGGATGCAACAGGAAGCCACAGTGTGAGAGTTATACAGTGGAAGAAGCAGAGTTCATGGACAGCAGGCAGGAGTAATATCAGACTTCATAAACCAGTTGATGAATGCAGTACAATTAATATCAAGCCCAGTCACATTAGCAAACATTATAATTAGTTATTTCCTTTTTCTAGATCTCACAAGATGGTATACAGGAAATAAATACTGTATCATAAAGAAGATGGAAATTCTCTTAATTTCAATATGACCTAGATTCTCAATTCATTCAAATGAGAGTTGGGGATTAGTCTTTCATGACTCAGGGTTTTACTGTTATGTGTTCCCAACAGAGGCAGCAGCTAGCATGTGACTACCTGTCTGTTATCACTGTAGTGTTCATACTTCGTCTGTGTGCTTAGCACAGATAATATCAATGGAGATCGCATGAGTAATATGATTTCATTATGTAAACACCCTGCAAATAAATAAATTCATTCTGCTATTAAAAAATGTGTTATGATAAAAAGTAGGCTTTCTAGATTTTATTTTACTTAACTAGGTGATCTGCTACCACTGACATTTTACTTCTGACAGCTTTCAGGCTCCGTGCATCATTCCTCCATAAGCTTATCTATTCCCTGCAGGCAACGTATGAAAAAGTATGATAATGGCAATTTAACTTTTAATATAGCTAATCTTTCTTATGGTGATTAGATGTCAGAACCATAAAGAAACGACATTGTTTAACTGTACATTTTAAAATGAAATGAGTATTGGCAGCAATTTTATAAAATACTGGTGCAATGTATTAAATAATGTTTTTGTTAATTTCTGCTGACGGTATATACGGTATGTATATATATATATATATATATATATATAAATATGTATGTGTGTTTGTGTGTGTGTGTGTGTGTGTGTGTATATATGTGTGTATATATATATATATACTTTGCCACCTGTAAGCTACACACAGGGTTCTGGGGGTAGGTGGGAAGTGTGGATGTTCCAGGTTCTCATCCATTTGGCCCAGACCAGGTCTTATAGGCTTCTTAGCCCAAGAAGCTGCTTTATCAGCCAGCACCTGGGTGCTGGGTTTAAAGCAAAGTCTCTCCCACCAGTCAGGGCTCCTGAAGGCAGTTAGTGTCCAGGTGATAGGCCTGCTAGGGACAGTGGGATCCGGAAGACTGGGGCACTCGTGTCAGGATGCCGGGACCTGAAGGGTTCCTTATTTAGTAAGAGGGAGTGAGGCAGGGCCTAACCTCCCTGGTAGTTTATACTAGATAAAGTGATATTTTGTTTTATGTATACTGTATCTTTGTTTTTGAGCAACCTGAATAAAAGGTATTTGTTGTTTATGCATAAGCCTGGAGTCAGTCACTGGTGGAATTTTTGCAGTAGACCACATTCTAGCAAGACTCCTGTTACAATATATATATATATATATATATAATACATACATACATATACACACACACACACACACACACACACACTAGGGTCCATATATATTGGGACAATGACACAAATTTCCTACTTTTGTCTCTTTAAGCCACCACAATGGGAGATCACGTTAAACAAATGAGATGCAGTTGCAGTGCAGACTTTCCGCTTTAGGGCCTAATTCAGACCTGATCGCTGTTGAGCGAAATCGCACAACGGCCAATTATCAATCAGCTGTGCAATCGTAATGCACAGGCGCGAGGCCAAACTGCGAAAAAATCCTCCGCCTTTTTTGTTCGCTAGGAGTTCGCAGATTGAGTGACAGGAAGTGGACATTTATGGGTGGTAACTGCTCGTTTTCTGGGAGTGTCAGGAAAAATGCAGGCATGCCCAAGTGTTTTCAGGGCGGGTGTGTGACGTCAGCTCCGGCCCGGTCAGCCTGTTTCTTTCGCCCTGTAGGACACAGACTGGAAAAAACATTTGATGGTGAGTTGCGAACGGATTTGCAGCTGATAGGCGTTTTCATAGCTTTTTGCATGGCGTATGCAGACTTGCACGGGGCGGATTTTCACTCTGTCTGGGTGGCGACTATCCAATCGCAAACCTCTGCCAATTCGCAGAGGTGCGATTAGGTCTGAATTGGGCGGGCTCGAACAAAATTTTGTATGATACATTGAGGAATTGCAACCATTTTTATACACAGTCCCCTGTGTTCAGGGCTAAAATGTAATTGGACAAATGAACACAATCATAAATAAAATGTTCATTTTTAATGCTTTGACGAGAATTCTTTGCAGGTGATGACTACCCAAAGTCTGGAACCCCTGTATATCACCAAATGCTGAGTTTCCTCCTTTGTTTATTACTGCTGTTTTCAGTTGTTTGTGGACCTTTCTGCCTTTTGGTACTGTCTTCAACAGGTGAAATGCTCCATCGTGTTGAGATCAGGTGGATGACTCGGCCATTGCAGTATATTCCACATAACTCCTGACTTACTTTTGCAGTATGTTTTGGGTCATTGTCCATCTGTACTGTGAAGCACCATCCAATCAACCTTGAAGAATTTGACTAAATCTAAGTATATTTCTGCACATGCCAGCATTCATCCGGCTGCTTCTGCATTCTGTCACAGCATCAATAAACACTGGTGAGACGCCATTCACGAACATGCCATCACTCTGCCTCCGTGTTTTACGGAAGATGTGGTATGAATGAAATATAACTTTTGTGCTGTCTGCGCAGATTTAAACAGTGTGATTTAGCAGCATATACACTTTAAGGAAAAAAATCACCAATTTTCCCAAAAAACAAGAGCATAACAAATAGGAAAGATGTACAATTGCGCTTACACTGTTAATATGAATACAAGGGGTGCTGGTAGAGGCCCTTTAACTCAATCGAATAGAAGAGAGAGTGGACCGTAGTTGATTCAATCCCTTAATGTACTGTACTACAAAAGAAAAGAAGCAATAGTGCAAAAACACCAAATACTGATAAATGTTCTTTAATGGTCAGAATTTTGCACTCACAAACGTAGGTATTTTGAAGACATGTCACACAACACTGGTCCACGATTAAAAACGATTGTTGGAGCCAATAATTCTTTCGGAAATGAAGCCAAAATGTGAGAGACTAAAAAATAAAAATAATGCAATAGTGCAAACACCTGTAGATAAGGTAGCTATTTAATTAGCACTGAATGCACTCACAAACATAGAAAATAACTTCCTACTTTTCTATGTTTGTGAGTGCATTCAGTGCTGATTAAATAGCTACCTTGTCTACAGGTGTTTGCACTCTTGCATTATTTTTATTTTTTAGTCTCTCACATTTTGGCTTCATTTACGAAAGAATCGGAGTAGGTGGATATTGGGGGCAATTCAGACCTGATCGTAGCAGCAAATCTGTTAGCAGTTGGGCAAAATCATGTGTACTGCGGGAAGGGGGGGGGATATAACATTTACAGAGAGGGTTAGATTTGGATGGGTTATATTGTTTCTGTGCAGGTTAAATACAGGCTGCTTTCGTTTTGCACTGCAATTTAGATTTCAGTTTGAACACACCCCACCCAAATCTAACTCTCTGTTCCCATGTTATATCTGCCCCCCCCCCCCCCCATGCAGTGCACATGGTTTTGCCTAACTGCTAACAAATTTGCTGCTATGATCAGGTCTGAATTACCCCCCATTGTCTGCTACTTCTACAGGGTTTGTGTGGTGTGGTGACAGTGAGAGGGAATAGAAGGGAATGCTGTGTATGAGGGAGTAGTAAGCATAAACACATTTTGCAGTGTAAAGGTCCATACACACTGAGCGCATTCCCCCGCTGCCCAGCGATGTCAGCGGGGGTGAGCGGCTTTCCATAGCAGGACGCTATGGAAAGCCGCTCACTGCACCGTTCATCTACTGGTAATGCAGAGGGGACCGTGGTGCATCTACTGGTAATACCAGTAGATGAACGGCGGCTGCCAGCGATGAAGTGGGAGCGCGCATCAGCGCTCATCGCTGGGGCATACACACTGGGCGGCTTTGAGCTGAAAGGAGCTCAACACACCAAAAGTGACCTGTTTTTAGCTCAAAATCGCCCAGTGTGTGTGGGCCTTAAGTGTCGTGTAGCAGAGAATACTGTTAGGGGTATTTATGAAAACTGGTGTGGAAAAGGTAGTGTTTCCTAGTCTGATACTTCATTTCATTCTATACCGTATAAGAAAAATAAACAAGCAGCATAACTTGAGGCGGAACAAAGGAAACAAATGTTTACATTGAAAGATACATATTATGCAAGATAAATGTATCCTGGGCAAATGAGACCTTTTAGTAGCACACAATCGATGCAGATATTTATCACACATGGACTATAGCTCTTGCAGTTTCATTTTTATGTACTGTTCCAGCACTTGAGGAATAGTTCCCATAGAATTTATTTACTTACATGAATCATGAGTGATGAGTCCTAGGGCCTGTATTTATTAGAACATATTTGTGCTTTAGGAACATTTTGTTAAACTGGCCAAGGAGAAATACACTATGGGCCTGACCTGATCGCTGGGCAGCGGTTTTTGCACTGCTGCGATCAGATAGTCGCCGCCTACAGGGGGAGTGTTATTTAGCTGTGCAAGTGTGCGAACGCATGTGTAGCAGAGCTGTACAGACAGATCTTGTGCAGTCTCTACTCAGCCGCTGCGATCACATCAGCATGTTCAGGACCGGAATTGACGTCAGGAACCCTCCCTGCAAACGCTTGGACACGCCTGCATTTTTCCAAACACTCCCAGAAAACGGTTAGTTGACACCCACAAACGCCCTCTTCCTGTCAACCTCCTTGCGAACACCCGTGCAAATGGATTCGTCGCACAAACCCATCAAATAAGTATTAAAAGTCAATAGAAAAAACAAAAAGTCAGTGGAATAATATCCAGATTTGTACACACCCCAGCACAGTGGTGGGTGGCTTCCTTGTCTTTGAATGGAGCGATAAAGGCAATTTTAGTAAAGTGATCTAGGGACGGTTTAGAAAGGACATGCGCCTCATAGTATTATATATGTAAGAGGACCACCCTGCACCAGGAAGGGGTAAGTATTGTGAATGCTGATTATTTTATAGGACAAAAAAGCAATACCTTAATACACTTAAATTCGAGCCGCTGCGGCCGCTGTAATTAATCCTTACTCTACGTACTTTTTACCCAGTTAGCGTACAAGAGCCCGTACTGTGTACGCACTTTGCGTACATACACCGCGACGGACGTACAAAGTACACGCAGTGCATACACACACACAGACACGCTGTTAGCTCAATGCAGATACATGGTGATAGAAATATACCTTAAACCTTTAGCAGGAAATGGGACACGACACCAAATTTGTATTTCAAAACTATGTTGGGGTCCGACCCACCAATGGTTATTTTACTAGCAGGGGGTTACAACAATAATACAATACAATAAGAGAAAAAGGGCTACATGGTCAATGGTACATATGTTTGTTCGCCTGCGCTTCCCGGTCCGGTGCTCAGTCATCAAGGTAGATAACCTTCAGAGATTGTGCATGACCGGGCCTGCAGCTGGCTTTTTATACATTTGTCCAAAACCTAACACAATGGAAACTGTAACCTCTTTGTCTATTGGTCATTGGGATGGTCATTTACAGTACAGGAGAGGTCATAGGTCGGTTTGAATAGGTGGGCGATGTCTGGTCCAGGTGCACTTGCAGATGTTCTCCTCTGGGTTCCCGCCGAATATCAGGAGTACAGTAAATACAGTTAATATTAATATACTGCTCCTGCACATAACTATGCGCAGGAGCGTGCGATCTTTCGCAAACCAACTCCGGAATATTGCTCTTAAAATACCCTACAGCTGGATACCAAACACCACCTCCTAACCTAATTCTGTCCCCTCCTATCCTGTAAAGGTGAATCCCTTTGTTATTAAACCCTTTAAGCAAGTGTAACTCGCTGGTGTGGTGCATGTGGGCAATGTGTACATTGTGCATTATATGGATTAAATATGTAATGTGTTTTTATGGCTTTTCCATGCGAAAACAAATACTACCGCAATTACTCATACCACGTGCTAATATGTAGGATCGCGGGAGCGGTCATACGCAACTTGCGAATATGTGCACGCACGGCAGAACAAGTACGTGCACGGAGGCCATCTGTGTGTAATTTGTACGTGATGTGTGTAATGAAATATTTTCGACTTCGACAGTATATACAGCGAGGATGGAGTAGGAAGGGCAGGACAGAGGGACAAAGCGGTGGAGGGCGGAGCAGCAGGTAGACCAAGGTGCACCAGCATATACCAGGTCTGGCATACTAGTCTGAAATAATGATGGCTGCATTACCAAAATAGCATTTACTGTAGGTACAAGACTGAAACCCCACAACTAACAATTGGCTAGTTAGGTTTTAAATCTATTGCTCACCGCACCTTGAAGATTGTAAACTAGGGATGGCCATCAGTGGGTTACCCGTCGATGGTACCATAGATGGGTAACATCAATGGTGTGAAACCATCTGCAAGAGAACCATCAATGGTTTCACCAACCGATGATCACTCCTGCTTTACTATTCCATATGCCGCTGGCCAATGAGAGCCCGGGGCGGAGCATCGCAGGAGTATCAGGGGCGGAGATAAAGCTCCGTGTTCAGATAACTTGACAAAAAATTTATAAATATTTGGTGGCTGTGTATCATCGAAGGTGGGGAACCATCTGGTTTTCCCCCATCGATAGGAAAACTATTCTACATCAGCCATAGACCATCAATGGTCGAAGGCCATGCCTATTGTAAGCTTAGTTGACAGGGACAGATTTACCTTCTGTTTCATGTCATTATGTTGTTCATTTGCACCACGGTCCCCTCGATGTACATCATATGGTGGCACTTTATCAATAAAGCCTATTAATAATAATAATAATAATAATAATAAGACCATACAAGCAAGTGTCGTATAGGTTGCTATGTCTTATGGCAAAGACTGCAGACCTTCCAGCTTCCCAGCACATAATGCTTCGTTGGAGAACATGCTATTACAATTGCTATGCTATAACAGTTCCTCTGCTGAACTAGTTGATTCTTTAAAAAAAAAAAAAAAAAAAAACCTAACCAAAAAACCTCTTCTCATCAATTAATAATTTCCGCTCAATAGTAAATAAAACAGGATGTTTGGGAGCAGGACATTAAGTACTAGACGGAAGCAGTTATATTGCAGGGTCTATGTTATTTAATGAGCGTTTACATGCTGCAGTATGTGGTCTCAAAGGACCCTACACAACGATTAATGCTCATATAGCATGTACAGCTGCAGACAGAAGCACGCAAGGGTCAGAGGAGGGAATGAGGTTGGAAAACAGAGTTCCTAATTATCGGACTGACTGCGGCCTGAGGACCAGATGTAGGTTTGGGACAAGGAAGGTGAAACATTCAAGCTGAGGTCAGTAACAGTTAATCAATATAAAATCAATCATTCTCAGAGAATAACAAGCTTGCCTATGCCGTGAGGATGCGGACTGCCTTGTGTTTCTATGGAATCAAGTCTACAATTGTCACTTAGGAAATTAGTTTTCAGATAGAATTAACAGTGCAATCAGCATCCCAATGTCTGTTGTCTTGCAGATGAGTAATGTATATATAAAACAGGCTTTTACCTTCTGGCCACCGCTGATTAGCCCCTGGTCATTCCCCATAACATGAAGCTCTATCTAACCCATCACTTCCTGCACATAGTGCTGGTTACTAGAGCCTCCCCCTAGTTTGCACTACAGGCTCTGATTATCTTCTTGTGTATGTGATTCATTTATATTTCTGCCCTTTCTCTCTTTTCCGAATTGTCTGAATTGACTTCTTTTACAGTCCACCTGTTTAGTCTGCGTAACAGTCTCATGTACCTATTGTTAGTTACTGCAGACCTTTGCTGTATATTTCTGCCTGCCCATTCTGGCTCATCCGGTATGGCGCACTGTCCTTCATATGCTGCCCATCTTTATTCCACTGAGTACTACTCCTCTACGTACCTACCTTAATCTGACCTTCCTACGATGCTCAGCCACTACCAAACACGGATTACACTTTTAGGGGGACATGTACTAAGCAGTGATAAAAGTGTAGAAGTGAGCCAGTGGAGAAGTTGCCCATGGCAACCAATCAGCATTGACGTAACATTTATAATTTGCACACTATAAACATATACAGAGCAGCTGATTGGTTGCTATGGGCAACTTCTCCACTTTTACCATTGCTTAGTACATGTCCCCCTTAGTCCCATGTACAATATTTACACTATGCCTGTGCATTGACTAGTACGTTTTATTTAGTGGCTTGCCGGTAAATAAAGTGGCACTCACTCTGGAACTATGAAATTCAGAGATGCAAGCAAACCCGATGGCCACAGACATCTCCGATGCTGAGCTGGCAATCGCACAGGACCCTGTGCTGTGTCCTGTGTTGTCGGATGTAGTGCGGCTGCAAACATTAGGTGAGTGACAGTTTGCAACCGTTTGCAGGCGGTGAGGCGGTGGCGATGGAGACCGGTTTACAAAATAGGGAGGTGCGTCAGCCCCTTTTCGTAGGTGTTCCGAATCCAATGTCCGTCTTCGGATGCAGCAGCGAATAGCAGATGCCTCCTATGGCATTACCATATTTTGGCACAGCAGTTGCACCTGCTGCGTGTTCTATGATTGAATAGGAAAACAAACTGTTTCCATTAGGTCTGACAGTCAAATAAACTGTACTCTCTATTTTCAGTAATCACAAACACTAATAAAGTTAAAAGCCAAAATAGCTCAATACAATAAAATATGCTCTAATAAAAAAAAAAAAAGGCCACTACTGGGAAGAACCATGTTAAAAGAGTGTGACTTCTAAACTATGAGATATATAAGATCCAAACCTAAGTACTGATTAAATTACAAATTAAATTAAATTGACTTGACTTTATTTATCAAATGTATAGCAACTAATTATCAGACTGTGCTTGGAACTGATAAAGCATTGTCTGGAGTACTTAAATCTTCCAGTAATTAATGGTATAGGAAATGTATATGAAAACAGAATTGCAGGGAAATGTAACAGAGCACCCAGCTTTGTCTACCACCTGCCGAGCTGTCATTCTGCCAGTTCCATTTCTACGCTAGATTAGAAATATAGAAATATGATGCTGGGATCATTCTCTCTGTTATGCCATCACAGCAGGCCAGTGCACTGCTTAGAGGGGAGAAAGCAGAATCAGGTTAGCGGCAAGCCTTGAAAATAGGAAAAGCCATATACAATGATGCCAACTACACACTGGGCAGCAATGTATCAACGCCGCCGATCCCACCGCCCCCTCTATATCAATATGGACACACCAATTTTTTAAAAATCATTTCAGGAAGATTGCTGTATCAAAGGGGCGTGTCTTCCCAATCAAGGGCAAGTCTAGCTCCACCCACTTAGGAGGTATTTTGCATAAATGCCATGGATCGTTTTATTGGACAGTCAGCTCTAGACCATACTTACTTAGATTATTGGGGTAGCCCTCTGCATCCCTGGAAGAGTAGGTAACTCTCCCACATTCCACCCACTTAATAGTGAAGTCAGCAGGATGGGGAGATAATACCGGGAATAGTGAGTCCATATGGAAGGGGTAGGGCTAATATGACGTGATTCATTTTAGCCCCTGCTCCGACACACGTATTACACTGTACATATCGAGAAAAATTAAATGAATATAAATCGAAATATGATATATTATATTACACAGTTTGTTGCCACAATCGATAACTTTAATTTAATAGTAGGAGACATTTGATTCAATACATTGATTTATCTTTCTCATTTCCTTCTATGCTTTTTTATGATGTAGTTTAGCTGCCCTGGGATATTGCAAAGCTCTGCTAAGCTCTCTGCATTGGATATAGTAGTAAGAAGCAGCTTTGTGTCGTATCCCAGGGCAGTGTGAATATAAACTACTCTGCTTGGTAGAAACAATATGAAGCTGAACAGCACCGAAGGTAACAGTAAGATTAAACAATGTATTCAGTAAACGTTCCAAGAGGGTATGTGTAAATCAACACATAATAATTACCAGAGGGTGCAAGCCCCCTTTAAATTACTTAAATAGTGATGTCATGTCTCGCGTTCCTCTAAATAATAATATGAATTGCGCGCAGAGAAACAGAACAGGGACTTTTTAAAATAACTTAATATTATCCTATATAATAAAAGGCCAACGCTGCTCCTTACCTCTATGGGGGCAATCCAAGTGTTTTGTGCGTCAGCAGCCACTAGATGGCGGCTGGTGGAGGAAGTCAAGTGTTGCTCCATTCGTGCATGCGCAGCCAATGCGGACATTAGTGTTACGGTGTTCTGTCATTTTGACGGGCTGGTAACTAATAAAAATTTTAATTCTAAAAGATCTTTTAGCGGATTTTCAGCTATTTATACATAAAGAGCTCATTTGCTCATTATAAGTTCCCACTAATTTTGACAGATTAATTGTCTAAGCGACACACACATCTGTGTGTGACTGAGTCTGTATATGAAGCACAACGGAACTTGGCACGGAAATGAAACACGCCGCTCTATCGTAGCACTTCATATAAAGATTCAGAGATTCAGTTGCACACAGATATACAAGCATATTAAATTAATCAGCACAATCTCTTGGTGCATCCTAGTCGCGTTGTGATTATGATGCAAAGTTGTCAAAAAGATATTTGGCGTCACGCAAAGACGTATGAGGGCACATGTGTACGGGTGTGGTATGGCTCACCGGCGGTCAGCATACCGACACCGGGATCCCAGCAGCATACCGAAGCCGCACTGGTGTTTCTATAATTAGTGCAGTAAAATGCTGCACTCATTTTCTAAATACTCGCCCCTCCGGAGTCCCGCGGCGACGTCCACGGCGGTATTAAAACTCTGTGAAAATGGCTCAGCGGCCATTTTCACGGAGTTCTGCGCATGCGCAGTAGAGAAATCTTAGGGAAAATGGCCGCCGCAACATTTTCCCGGAGATCTGCGCATGCGCAGTAGAGTCTGAGCGCTCTAGTGCTCAGACTCTCAGCGCTGCCGGCAGAGAGGAGGGGGCCCGAACGGAGGAGGCTGCACCCGGGCCTCCTCCTCTCTTAATGCGCCCCTGCGACGCCGGGATCCCGGCAGGGAGGGGCGAGTGCAGCAAGACCCTTGCGGGCTCGCTGCGCTCGTCACGCTGCGGGCTCAGTGGCGACCTGCGGTTCTATTCCCTCTCTATGGGTGTTGTGGACACCCACGAGTGGAAATAGTCCATGTTGGTCGGCATGCCGACTGTCGGGATAGTGTGGGGGCGGGATGTTGGTGGAGGTCATGTGACCGTCGGTCTCCCGACTGCCGGTCACATGAATACCACCCATCTGTACAATTTGTATTTAGAAGTGGCAATACTTCTATGAATAGCATCAGCGTACACACACACACACACACACACACACACACTGTAAATGTCTGGTTATATGTGAAAGGTGGAGCTGGCTGGGAGGCACACATTAAATGCATTTATTGACAATAACAGATGTGAGCAGTTTCACATGGAAACATTTTGCTTTTAAAGTTTTTCTAAATGTTGCCCACGGGGTTTATTGTGCGTCTTCACTTACAGTTCCTCAGAGAACCATTTTCACATTCAGCAGCTAGCTGGTAAATCTGGTATGCTTAAATGTATATTAAATATATATAGGATTTTTGTTACGAGTCAAAACGCCATTTACAGTATACCCTGATGGAAACTGAAAACGAGGAGCGATTAATTGAAGCAATGACCCAGATACACAATGTGCAGAGTACATCAGGCTTAGGCAAGCTGCAGTCCTCCAGCTGATCTGGAACTATGTCCTAGGATGCTCTGCCAGATAAATAGAAGGTGGCATGCTGCGACTTGTAGTTTTACACCAGATGGTGCACATGGGCACATTAAAAAAGGAGGGCACATACTAGAGCAAAAAATACCATTAATATAACCATTTTAAAATGTCTGGAAATAGGGCATAAATGACTACTGAAAACAATTCAAATGCTTTATTATTTCAAAGCAGCATTTTTTCATTTGGCAATAGCTTTTAAATGATTAAATGAATAACAAAAGAAATAAAGCATAAAAAGGGTCCTGATTCAAAGTAAAAAAAGAGCACGTGACCCTGAACCTGGGCAATACCACATTGCACTGTAGGTGAAGCAGATGTAAAATGCACACATAATAGACCGTCCCCTCACTCATGATTCATTTCATGACATGCGCAAGGCTTTTACCAAGCAGTATTTTAGGAGAGAATTAGAACATTTTAAATTAATGCAGGGAGTGGCCTTGGGTATTAATAGCCTGGATTTTGATGCAACGACTTTACAGTTCCCACCCTACGCATTTTACGGAGAATCTGCAAATGAAGGTGCGGACTGATTTGACAGTGGTGTTTCCCAAGGCAGGAAAAGGCAGTGAAACGCGCTAGTTAACGAAATGATAATTTCTTCAGAAGAAGGCAGCAAATGCGCTAGTACAAAATTAGCATTTCTGCAGAAAAAGACAGCGAAACGCAATAGTTAAAAGTAGCATTTCTGCAGAAAAAGGTAGCGAAATGCTATAGTTAACACAATTAGCATTTCTGCGCAAAAGCCAGCAAAACGTGAGTTAACATAGGGCCTAATTCTGAGTTGATCGCAGCAGCAAATTTGTTAGCAATTGGGCAAAACCATGTGCACTGCAGGGGGGGCAGATATAACATGTGCAGAGAGAGTTAGATTTGGGTGGGGTGTATTCAAACTGAAATCTAAATTGCAGTGTAAAAATAAAGCAGCCAGTATTTACTCTGCACAGAATCAATATAACCCACCCAAATCTAACTCTTCCGGCACATGTTATATCTGCCTCCCCTGCAGTGCACATGGTTTTGCCCAATTGCTAACAAACTTGAGGCTGCAATCAACTCAGAATTAAACCCATAATTAGCATTTCTGCACAAAAGGCAGCAAAACGCGATGGTTAACAACATTAGCATTTCTGCACAAAAGGTAACGAGGCTTATTGCTTAACGGTCATCACAATGTTATTTTTTACACTTAAAGACAGTATCTGGCTAATTAGGCATAAAAAATAATAATAATACTAATATTAACTGTTAGAAATAGAAAGTGTATGTAGAAGACAGATTTTTCATTTCTGAAACTGTGTCTCTCAAAAAAACATAAAATATCCAGATTACCATAAAGTTTACATTCACCATGATCTCTGCCACATATGTGCATTAATGCAAAGAGAGAAGCTTCTATATAACAAGTGAATACAGACCATACATTGCTTCGTTCTAGATTGCTCCTTACCAACATTCGCCATGCGCAGGTGGAGTCTGCCTTTGATGACGGTGTGAACTCCAATGGGTTTGACCACCCCTTGTTTTGAGACATCCCCACTCATGACCATCGTCTCTTGCTCATACTCCGTTGTGATGACTTCCAACTCATGAGACACCTGCACCGCTGTCCGACCCTGACGCAGTAAGTGCTTTGAAACAGAAATAGAGAGACATAAATCCCATGAGTTGTTTATAAGAAGAGTCATATACAGCAGTACTAATGGGCATTAGAGATGAGCGGATTCGGTTTTACTCGGTTTTACTCGGTTCTCAAAACGGCATCTTATTGGCTCACGGATGTCACGTGTTTTGGATAGCCAATAAGATGCCGTTTTGAGAACCGAGTAAAACCGAGTAAAACCGAATCCGCTCATCTCTAATGGGCATGTCAGTCAACTTCAGAGCTCACTCGCCGTGTGAGGATGGAGTTGGGATGATGGATCTTTTGCACCCACCATAGGGCTGGCGTAACTCCTGATACTGACGTAAGATAAGTGAGCAGGATAGGCTTCCACATGAACTCACACAGAGGGTGTACTCTCTTATTACCATAATATTGTAAGCAGGCAGCCGCAGCAATAAGGAGGAGTGGCCTCCATGCTTACAACTCAGGCACAAAGTCTAAAGAGGATACACTCAAAGTTTCTCAATAAACTTCATAGAACATCATTGAAATAATAATTTTGTTTTGTAAGTTGATATGAACTACACATTCTAATGCATCACAAGGGATAAATACAGATGTGTCCTTATACGTCTTTGCTGCAGTCACACCAAACAGTTCCTCTTGGCACGCCAGGTGGCATGAGAATCTTCTAGCGTATTTTTTGATTCTTTTTTGCCGAAAATGGTAATGTCACCAGGACGCACCAGGAGACTGTGCTGATTAATTTTATACATGAAACTTGTATATCTGTGTACGACTTATGGACCCTACACACTTGCCGATGTGTGCGGCCAATATGAACAATATTGGGGATCATTCCGACCCGATCGCTCGCTGCAATTTATCGCAGCGCAGCGATCGGGTCTGAACTGCGCATGCGCCGGCACATGCCAGCCGTCGTTGCCTAGCGATCGCCTCTGAGGCAGAGGCGGTCGCTGGGCGGGAGGGGGCTGGACGGCGGCGCGGTCTGGTCAACCATGGCGTGGCCGGACTGTTGGGGGGGGGGGGGGGGGGCGGCGGCTGCGTGACGTCACACGCAGCTGCTGCGACCCGGGGCAGCGAGGAGGTTCTCCTGGCCAGCCACAGGAGCTGCGCTGGCCGGGAGTAACTCCTGAGATGCAAAAGCATCGCCGCTGTGCGATGCTTTTGCATTTCTGCGGGGGAAGGGGCGGCACTGACATGCGGGGCGGACTAGACCTGTGCTGGGCGTCCCCCCACATGTCTGAGTGCCTGATCGTAGCTGTGCTAAATTTAGCACAGCTACGATCAACTCGGAATGACCCCCATTGTTCAGTAATGTACGGTAAATTGTTCATATCGCTCAGTGTGTATGCACCAATGATGAATGATGCGCGTACCCGTGGTCGTCCATCATTGGTTTTCACTTGTTCTGGTTAGCAAGCCAATTTGGACGATGGTCGTCAATCGTTGAACTCGACCACAGTCCAAATCGGAAACGTCGGCAAGTGTGTAGGGCCCATGAGTCTCTGAATCTGTACTCAAAGTGCTACAATGTAGCAGCCGCAGCTTTTTCCCAGAACAAGTTCTGTTCTGCTCCGTATACAGACTCAGTCATACACACAACATACAAGTGTCATATATTAAATTTATCAGCACAGTATCCCCGTGTGTCCTAGTTGTATTGTATTGTGATTAAGAAATCTTTTCAGACAAAAAAGACTACCGATATTACTAGAGTTGCACAGGACCGGGCGGCTCACTCATGCCAGGCATCTTGCGCTGCATGGCGTATTGAGGCTGGATTTGATCAGAAAAAGAACTCTTGAGCTGTAATATATTTGCTTTACAGTGACCAAGTTATGGTAAGGAAATAAATAAAAAAAAGTAACTGAGACAGCTACTTTCTTTAATCTCCGCAGGGGTAAGCAGATGGTAATCTGCGGCTAGCGAGTGATTTATTGCATTACTCTATGTAACACTGCCACCTCTATACTGAAGTCGCTATTGTTAGTTGTTATCTAGAGGAACACCTTACAGCGTGTCATGACTCACCAGTCTTCTATCAGACCACAGTTATAAAACATCTATGGCGACAAGATGTAAACTTTATATAAACTCTACATATAACAGGAAAGTGCAAAGAGGGTAGATCATCGGTTTGGGTATGCTTGGCCGGCACTGGGGATTCTGTCGGTCAGCATACCAACCGCAGAATCCCGGCAGATGCCGGCGCAGGGCGGGGCGCGCAATAAAGCCCCTTGTGGGCTCGGTATAGAGCTGCGCTCGCCACAGGTTCTATTCCCACTCTACAAGTGGGAATAGTCCCTGCTAGTCGGCATGCCGACTGTAAGGATCTAGAGGGTTCGGGATGTAGCTGTCGGTAATCTGACCGCTGGTCACATAACTACATCCCATAATATCAAGTCGAATAAATATTTAGTGGCTGATGAAGCGTGAACATTACGCCAGTTTATGTTGCATATGTTACATTAATTTGCTCTGCGCATGCCCAAAAAATGGACCCGCCCCATAGGATCATATGAAGACCTCCATGGTTTTAGCACTTATACCTGTCTACATCTAGAGAGTTGGGATGGGGGATAGAAGGGATGTTATAAAGTTGCCAGGGTATAGTAAGGGTGTATTCACATAACTGGGAACACATGCAGACAGGCAATAAGGCGCATACACCTGAGAAAGTCATATTAATTGTAGGGCAGGTGCAAACTTAGATGATAGGCAACAGCATAGGCCAACTGCTTGTGATTGGCTGATGCAGATTCACTGTCTGATAGAAAAAGGAGCAGGTTCCCCAACAGCACATTTTAGGCTCTTGTGAATCCAATGCACAAAGATTCTGGCATCCAATGCATGTCTATATTAAACAAAGTTCATTAAAACAATTGTTTGAACAACAAAGGAGGTGGTAAGTTACAGAGGGGCAGGTGTATGAAGCCTGGAGAAGTGATAAAGCAGTGATAAATGCAAGGTGATACGGCATCAGCCAATCAGCTCCAATATGTAAATGAACAGTTAGGAGCTGACTGGCTGGTGCGTTATCACCTTCCATTTATCACTGCTTTATCACTTCTCCAGGCTTAATACATCTGCCCCTTAGTGCTTTATGGTATGGCCTTTTTATTACTAAAACATTTTATTTTCTGGTGGTAAATAAAGTAATGTTAAGTTCTACAATATGTCAGCAATTTCCTGGTTATCACCTTGCAAATAGCTTAGTTACTGTACCATAGTCGCTGGCCGTGAAAAGCTGACTTTTGAGATTGCATGTTCACAATATAAATACAGGAAGAAAGAGACTGTCATGTATGTGTTTTAGAATAAGATCAAGAGGCACAAAACCCAAAAGTACCATTTAGTCGCTGAGACATTGACGCTTTTCATTTGACAGATGAAGACACTGACTTTGATGTTTATCTCTGAGCATTTAAGCATTTCCTGTATGTTTAATAACCTCCGACACCTTTTTGATCATTTCTGGCCTTGAATTTTCTGAAATACCGGAGTTCAATGTTAACAGCATTGGTTGTCTTTCTATTTTCCAGGGGTAATATGCTGTTTCGTATTTCAGTCTCATTAAAGTGTCAAAAACACCCACATAATTTTGTCTTTCTGAGCAACAGCTGGATTGATGTCTTATATGCTATAAATCAATGTAGTTCCGCTTATCGGAACACGCTGGGGAAACATTGGTATGGAACCGAATAAATATAAATCTCTCCAAGATGATATTTAATACCTGTTAAAATAATTACTGATACTAAGTTTGGAGATGGATGAATGCCAGATGTTAGGCTATCACAATGCCTAAAAATATACTGCTGGCACTTAGAGTTTTATTATAACTTCTATATATAGCAACAGGTGCACCTCTCTACTGACTATATACATAACTCCAAACAGTCCAGATTTTCGTGGGACAGTCCTATTTTGTTGGTCTGTGCCTCCCGAGTGCCGCAGTGTCCCGCGGTGGGGGGGGGGGGGGGATTTGGGAGGCTCCCTATTACTCGCTGCTCTGCTTAGTTCAGAGCAGATATCAGCAGTGAATAGACTGTGAGCCAGAGGAACTGGGGGCATGGCCAGCAGCTCACAGAGTATATAGATATAGATATACGGGTCCTCCTTGGTCGGTAGCATAACAGCAGCAGATGACAGTTGATTAACAGTCTGGAGCCATTCGGGGAGTTGGGGAGGGGGCTGCGATGGCCTCCGTTTCCCAAACATGGGAAAGTTGAGATTTCCTGGTCACTTCGTAGGTGCTTTGGCTTGTGTGACCCTATGGCTTACGCAGCTGACCAATGGAGTCGCAAGTGGTCCAATACTTGGTCCTAGGATACCCCACTGGATCACACATGCATGCAGGAGGCGTCTACTCTTACAAGAAGCTTCCTGCCTCATTACCATATTTGTGCAAGGAAAATGCAGCGATGCCCACTCCACGCACACCTAATCAGGCCCATTGTGCAATGGACATTTACTATAGAAAAGCAGATTTTTTGGGATTATTAGTATCTTCACCAGTAACAAGTATTTCTCATATCTAACTGTGTTCCTTGTACCATATCCCCTCACCTATCACAAGTGTCTCATAAACCCATAGCTACTCAGCACAGCACTTATAGTTTTACACCAATTTAAATCAATATGTAGCTTGTCCACCTCCCAACACATGCACTTCTACCATCTTTATCACTCCCTGGTGGTCATTCCGAGTTGTTCGCTCATTGCCGATTTTCGCTATGCTGCGATTTGTTGCTAAATGCGCATGCGCATGGTACGCAGTGCGCATGCGCTTAGTTATTTAACTAAAAACTTAGCAGTTTTGCTGTGGATCCTGGGGGCGCATTTCAGTCGCACTGCTGATCGGTGAGTGATTGACAGGAAAGGGGCGTTTCTGGGTGGTAACTGAGCATTTTCCGGGAGTGTGCTAAAAACCGCAGGCGTGTCAGGGAAAAACGCAGGAGTGTCTGGAGAAACGGGGGAGTGGCTGGCCGAACGCAGGGCATGTTTGTGACGTCAAACCAGGAACTAAAGGGACCGAACTGATCGCAATCTAGGAGTAGGTCTGGAGCTATTCAGAAACTGCATGAAAATACTTAGTAGCAATTTTGCTAATCTTTCGTTCGCTATTCTGCTAAACTAAGATGCACTCCCAGAGGGCGGCGGCCTAGCGTGTGCAATGCTGCTAAAAGCAGCTAGCGAGCGATCAACTCGGAATGAGGGCCCCTGTCTCCTATTAGAGTGCAAGTTCTTGTGAGTAGGATTTATACTCCAACTGTCTTAAAGTGGTGTTCCGGTTATCCTGCATTATACACAATGTTGAACATGTTTGCTGACTCTCCCTTTGTACTGTTATGAAGAACACGCTGATACTGTGGGGAAGAAACAAATATTTTTATTCTGCATAAATAACTGGATTAGGTAATTTTACAAGAAAATGGACATTGGCATGACCATTAGAGAATTTAAAGTTCAGATAATAGAATGCAAAAAGCGTAAAGAAGAGGCTAAAAGGACATTCAAACGTTGATAAGTAAAACTTTATTTCTCTAACGTCTTAGAGGATGCTGGGGACTCCGTAAGGACCATGGGGATAGACGGCCTCCGCAAGGGACATGGGCACTTTAAGAAAGAATTTAGTTCCTGGTGTGCACTGGCTCCTCCCTCTATGCCCCTCCTCCAGACCTCAGTTTTTTACTGTGCCCAGAAGAGCTGGGTGCTTTTCAGTGAGCCCTTCTGAGTTTGCTGATAGAAAGTATTTTGTTAGGTTTTTTATTTTCAGGGAGCTCTGCTGGCAACAGACTCCCTGCATCGTGGGACTGAGGGGAGAGAAGCAGCCCTACTCTCTGAAGCTAGGTCCTGCTTCTTAGGCTACTGGACACTATTAGCTCCAGAGGGATCGGTACGCAGGATCTCACCCTCGCCGTCCGTCCCAGAGCCGCGCCGCCGTCCCCCTCGCAGAACCGGAAGACAGAAGCCGGGTGAGTATGAGAAGCAAGAAGACTTCACAGGCGGCAGAAGACTTCGTGATCTTCACTGGAGGTAACGCACAGCACTGCAGCTGTGCGCCATTGCTCCACACACCTACACATACTTCGGTCACTGTAAGGGTGCAGGGCGCAGGGGGGGCGCCCTGGGCAGCATATGGGACCTCATATTGGCAAAAGAACACATATATACAGCTGGGCACTGTATATATGTATGAGCCCCCGCCAAAGAATTACAATTTAAGCGGGACAGAAGCCCGCCGCCGAGGGGGCGGGGCTTCTCCCTCAGCACTCACCAGCGCCATTTTATCTCCACAGCACGCTGAGAGGAAGCTCCCCAGGCTCTCCCCTGCTGATACACGGTAGAAGAGGGTTGCACATAATTAGGCGCAAAAAAGTATATAACAGCAGCTACTGGGTTAACATTAAGTTACTGTGTTATTCCTGGGTTATATAGCGCTGGGGTGTGTGCTGGCATACTCTCTCTCTCTCTCTCCAAAGGGCCTCGTGGGGGAACTGTCTTCAGAACGGACATTCCCTGTGTGTGTGTGTGGTGTGTCGGTACGCTTGTGTCGACATGTCTGATGAGGAAGGCTATGTGGGAGAGGAGCGGGAGCAAATGAATGTGGTGTCTCCGCCGACGGCGCCGACACCTGATTGGATGGATATGTGGAAGGTTTTAAATGATAATGTTAATTCCTTGCATAAAAGATTAGACAAGGCTGATGCATTAGGACAGTCAGGGTCTCAACCCGTGCCTGATCCTTTGTCGCAGGGACCGTCAGGGTCTCATAAGCGCCCACTATCCCAAATTGTTGACACAGATACCGACATGGATTCTGACTCCAGTGTCGATTACGATGATGCAAAGTTACAGCCTAAATTGGCTAAATCCCTTCGATATATGATTATAGCAATAAAGGATGTTTTGCACATCACAGAGGAAACCCCTGTCCCTGACACGAGGGTGTATATGTATAAGGGAAAGAAACCTGAGGTAACTTTTCCCCCTCACACGAACTGAATGAGTTATGTGAAAAAGCTTGGGAATCTCCAGATAAAAAACTGCAGATTTCCAAACGGATTCTTATGGCGTATCCTTTCCCGCCAACGGACAGGTTACGATGGGAATCCTCCCCTAGGGTGGACAAAGCTTTAACACACTTATCCAAAAAGGTAGCCCTGCCGTCCCAGGATACGGCTACCCTCAAGGATGCTGCTGATCGCAAACAGGAGGGTACCCTGAAGTCCATTTATACACATTCAGGTACCTTACTCAGACCGGCAATCGCGTCGGCCTTGGTCTGTAGTGCGGTAGCGGCATGGACAAATACCTTATCAGAGGAGATTGATACCCTAACCCTAGATAGGGACACTGTTTTATTGACCCTGGGGCATATTAAAGACGCTGTCCTTTATATGAGAGATGCTCAAAGAGACATTAGTCTACTGGGTTCTAGAATAAACGCTATGTCGATTTCTGCCAGAAGGGTCCTGTGGACTCGGCAATGGACAGGTGATGCCGACTCGAAAAGGCATATTGAGATTTTACCTTACAGGGGTGAGGAATTGTTCGGAGAAGGTCTCTCGGACCTGGTCTCCACAGCTACAGCTGGAAAGTCACATTTTTTGCCTTATGTTCCCTCACAGCCTAAGAGAGCACCGCATTATCAAATGCAGTCCTTTCGCTCACAAAGAAACAAGAAAGTCCGAGGTGCGTCCTTTCTTGCCAGAGGTAGGGGCAGAGGAAAGAAGCTGCACAACACAGCTAGTTCCCAGGAACAGAAGTCCTCCCCGGCCTCTGCAAAATCCACCGCATGACGCTGGAGCTCCACTGGCGGAGTCGGGGCCAGTGGGGGTGCGGCTTCGGAATTTCAGCCACATGTGGGTTCACTCCCAGGTGGATCCCTGGGCAATAGAAATTGTGTCTCAGGGTTACAAGCTGGAATTCGAAGAGGTGCCTCCTCGCCGGTATTTCAAATCGGCCCTACCGTCTTCCCCCCTAGAGAGGGAGATAGTGTTAAATGCAATTCACAAATTGTATCTTCAGCAGGTGGTGGTCGAGGTTCCCCTCCTTCAACAGGGAAGGGGTTATTATTCGACCATGTTTGTAGTTCCGAAACCGGACGGTTCGGTCAGACCCATATTGAATTTAAAATCTCTGAACCTATACTTGAAAAGGTACAAGTTCAAGATGGAATCGCTAAGTGCGGTCATCGCAAGCCTGAAAGGGGGGGATTTTATGGTGTCGCTGGACATAAAGGATGCGTACCTTCATGTCCCCATTTATCCACCTCATCAGGTGTACCTAAGATTTGCGGTACAGGACTGTCATTACCAATTTCAGACGTTGCCGTTTGGTCTCTCAACGGCCCCGAGGATTTTCACCAAGGTAATGGCGGAAATGATGGTGCTCCTGTGCAAGCAGGGTGTCACAATTATCCCGTACTTGGACGATCTCCTCATAAAAGCGAGATCCAGAGAGCAATTGCTGACCAGCGTATCTCTTTCACTGAAAGTGTTACAACAACACGGCTGGATTCTCAATATTCCAAAGTCGCAGTTGGTTCCTACGACTCGTCTGCCTTTCTTGGGCATGTTTCTGGACACGACCCAGAAAAGGGTTTATCTTCCAAATGAAAAAGCCCAGTAACTGATGTCTCTGGTCAGGAACCTTTTGAAATCAAGACAGGTGTCAGTGCATCATTGCACTCGAGTCCTGGGAAAGATTGTGGCCTCATACGAGGCCATTCCCTTTGGCAGGTTCCATGCGAGGACTTTCCAATGGGATCTGCTGGACAAGTGGTCCGGATCACATCTACAGATGCATCGATTGATCACCCTATCCCCCAGGGCCAGGGTGTCACTCCTGTGGTGGCTGCAGAGTGCTCACCTTCTCGAGGGCCGCATATTCGGTATTCAGGATTGGATCCTGGTGACCACGGACGCAAGCCTCCGAGGTTGGGGAGCAGTCACACAGGGAAGAAATTTCCAGGGTCTTTGGTCAAGTCAAGAGACTTGTCTGCACAACTAAGGGCCATATACAACGCCCTACGTCAAGCGGAGACCTTACTTCGCGACCAACCAGTTCTGATCCAGTCAGACAACATAACTGCAGTGGCTCATGTAAACCGCCAAGGCGGCACAAGGAACAGAGTGGCAATGGCGGAAGCCACCAGGATTCTTCGCTGGGTGGAGAATCATGTAAGCGCATTGTCAGCAGTGTTCATTCCGGGAGTAGACAACTGGGAAGCAGACTTCCTCAGCAGACACGACCTACACCCGGGAGAGTGGGGACTTCATCCAGAAGTCTTCGCACAGATTGTGAGTCGGTGGGAACTGCCACAGATAGACATGATGGCATCCCGCCTCAACAAAAAGCTACAGAGGTATTGCGCCAGGTCCAGAGACCCTCAGGCAGTAGCGGTAGACACCCTCATGACACCGTGGGTGTTCCAGTCAGTCTATGAAAAGGAGTGAGAACAATCCTCGTTGTTCCAGATTGGCCACGACGGACTTGGTATCCAGATCTGCAGGAAATGCTCACAGAAGATCCGTGGCCTCTTCCTCTAAGACAGGACCTGTTGCAACAGGGACCCTGTCTGTTCCAAGACTTACCGCGGCTGCGTTTGACGGCGTGGCGGTTGAACGCCGGATCCTAGCAGAAAAAGGCATTCCGGTTGAGGTTATCCCTACGCTGATAAAGGCTAGGAAGGAAGTAACAGCAAAACATTATCACCGTATATGGCGAAAATATGTTTCTTGGTGTGAGGCCAGGAATGCTCCTACGGAAGAATTTCATCTGGGCCGTTTCCTTCACTTCCTACAAACTGGAGTGGATTTGGGCCTTAAATTAGGCTCCATTAAGGTCCAGATTTCGGCCCTATCCATTTTCTTTCAAAGAGAATTGGCTTCTCTCCCAGAAGTTCAGACTTTTGTAAAGGGAGTACTGCATATTCAGCCTCCGTTTGTGCCTCCGGTGGCGCCTTGGGACCTTAATGTGGTGTTGAGCTTCCTAAAGTCATACTGGTTTGAACCACTTAAAACGGTGGAGTTGAAATATCTCACGTGGAAGGTGATCATGTTATTAGCCCTGGCTTCGGCTAGGCGAGTGTCGGAATTAGCGGCTTTATCACATAAAAGCCCCTATCTGGTTTTCCATATGGATAGAGCGGAATTGCGGACACGTCCTCAGTTCCTGCCAAAAGTGGTTTCATCCTTTCATATGAACCAGCCTATTGTGGTGCCTGTGGCTACACGGGACTTAGAGGATTCCGAGTCCCTTGATGTGGTCAGGGCTTTGAAAATTTATGTGGCCAGGACGTCTAGAGTCCGGAAAACAGAAGCACTGTTTGTTCTGTATGCAGCCAACAAGCTTGGCGGCCCTGCTTCAAAGCAGACTATTGCTCGCTGGATCTGTAACACGATTCAGCAGGCGCATTCTACGGCAGGATTGCCGTTACCTAAATCGGTCAAGGCCCATTCCACTAGGAAAGTGGGCTCTTCTTGGGCAGCTGCCCGAGGGGTCTCGGCACTACAGCTGTGTCGAGCTGCTACTTGGTCGGGATCAAACATCTTTGCAAAATTCTATAAGTTTAATACCCTGGCTGAGGAGGACCTCATGTTTGCTCAATCGGTGCTGCAGAGTCATCCGCACTCTCCCGCCCGTTTGGGAGCTTTGGTATAATCCCCATGGTCCTTACGGAGTCCCCAGCATCCTCTAGGACGTTAGAGAAAATAAGATTTTACTTACCGGTAAATCTATTTCTCGTGCTTCAATAAGGGTTACGTTATTGTTGCATCGGGCGTGAACTGATGCTATGTTATTTTGTCATACTGTTAACTGGGTTGTTATCACAAGTTATACGGTGTGATTGGTGTGGCTGGTATGAATCTTGCCCTGGATTACCAAAATCCTTTCCTTGTACTGTCAGTCTCCTCTGGGCACAGTTTCTCTAACTGAGGTCTGGAGGAGGGGCATAGAGGGAGGAGCCAGTGCACACCAGGAACTAAATTCTTTCTTAAAGTGCCCATGTCTCCTGCGGAGGCCGTCTATCCCCATGGTCCTTACGGAGTCCCCAGCATCCTCTACGGACTACGAGAAATAGATTTACCGGTAAGTAAAATCTTATTATCATAATTGTGATCCTTCAGGTCTGAAAGTTAAATGTATATAGATAAAACTGAGAACGAGAGGAAGAGCACTTACATCAGACAGCAGATGGAACGTTGCCCTCGGGACCTCACATCTACAAGGTCTGAATGGATCTTATAAATTCTGTGATGTTTATATAAAGTTGAATTCTTTTGAATTAGGAAACTCTTTTCTAGTTTGCAGTAAAACAGCTAGGGTATTATGATGTATCCAGTATTTTACACGTTATGGTTTGGGCAAAGGTTATCTTTTAGTAATATGGTCATCTTTTTTTAATCTATACATCCAGTTTTACGGATTCTGAAATGGCGTTAATAAACCGCATGATCCACTCTCATTAATCTGCTTCCGTTTCAGGTTGCAGGACTTTTTCAAGGTGCACACGCTCTGTGGAATCCCTTCTTTTTTGCAACCCGGCTTTCCTCTAGCCTGAAAACCTTAGATGGGAATTCAATTCTAGGTGATGTCCACAAAGCAGTGGATGAATGTCGGAATGGCGGCACCTCGTGCCCACCAACTTTGCCAATTTTATCTCTTACCTCATGGAGGTGCCTAAAAATGAGTGATGTTGGGCAAATGGAGTTCTTGGAAATAAACTGCATGACATGGGGCAATTTTAAAATTCAGTATAAAGCTACTAGTAAATTAATAGACCCAACATCTGCCGGGTTACCTCCACAACCTGCGCTGCTAGAGGTCAACCTTAGTTTGATGCATCGTGAGGCGGCGCTACACATGCTGGACTGCCTAGCCCTGTGCTGGGCGGCTCCCAGCTTGTGAGGAGATAAACGCAGATCTGACTGCGTATGCAGCGACCTACGTCCATCTTTGAATCAGGTCCTTTGTACGCAAATCGGTTAATGTTTTCTTACAGCGCATGCATCTGACCTGCAGTGTGCACACAGTAAGTGAATTGTTATTGCGGTCACACCAGGGAATTAATGAGTGACAGGAAGACAGCGTTTGGGGGTGGTAATGAAGAGTGATCGGGTAAAGGCAGGTGTGTCATGGTCGTTCATATGGCGTGCATAAATTAGCAGTTGCGCTCTAGCACAGCTCAGCCTGCGCGTCTACAGACACATACAAAAAATGGTTACACACATCAGACAAGCGCTCTTATGATAAATTAGTGATCTTTTGAGAAAACATATTAATGGAGTCAGATAATCAACATATACAGTAGGTTTTGCATGTATATGGGCAATGCTGCTCGTGCGTCCAATTACGCACGTTAAAATTGTTTTGATAAAGTATACACACATTGCGTCCCTTGTGGGAACCGAACCCAGGGTAAAGTGCATGGTAACCATCAATATGACGCACATATTGTAGTGCACATATCGCAGAGTGTAGTACATTATTGTGACTTTACATCACTTCTGACAATCTGAGAAACATGTCTATTTACCATACAGTACTGTACAGTAAAGTAGTTCTTGCGCTATAGTGTATTTCAATGGAGACCTCACGCATGCGCAATGGTGATTCTTGCACTATAGTATTTTATTGAACACCTCACGCATGCGCAATGGTGATTTTCAAAAGCAACATCTGGTGAATGATCGCTGGTATTACACTCACCGGTAACGCTACGCTAAGATCTATGCTCCTGCCTGCGACAGCGCGCCGCCTTGCGACCATACACACTGCGACTCCGTGATCGGGACAAACGCCATAGACGGTATAGATGAGCGATGCTCCATCTGTATTTGATAGCTCAAAAGAATGGAGATTTTGCAATACTCGGTACCCTCCAAGATGCAGCACTGATCCTCAGATCCTCCTTTTATTCTGAAGTGTTTCTCCCTGTAAGCTTGGACTCCAAGTGACTGGTGACGCTGACATGATGTACCCTGAGGTGACCCCTTTATCCGGTATTGAGGTCTAACCACTGTCCACTTCCATCCTGGACTTCTAGCTATATCCCATGCCGACAGAGCCGGCCATAGGCATAGGCAAACTAGGCAATTGCCTAGGGCATTTGATATGCCTAGGGGCATCATCAGCTTCTGCTGATTCAAATGATATGCGGCATGCCTATATTCTGTGTGTAGAATTTCATATGCAGATACAGCCACATTCTCACACAGTATATAGGCATGCTGCATATCAGTTTAATCAGCAGAAGCTGCTTGTGCATCCTAGCCACATAGCAATGCAAATAAGATGCATTTTCATTAAAAAAAAGGTGCCCGACGTTAACATTGATGAAAGATTTGTGAGGACACATCTGTATCCAAGCAGAGGCAGAGGTCACAGTGTTAGTGGCAGTGTGAGTGCTGTGTGCATGTGAGTGGGATGGTTGTGCAGTAGTGTTCGGAATATGTGTAAGGAGCATTATGTGTGTCATGTAAAAATGCATTAATAATGTGCAACATATGTGTAAAGGGCCACTATGTGTGTCATGTGTATAAGGGCATTAATAATGTGCGGCATATGTGTAACAGGGTACTACTGTATGTGTGTCATTATATGTATAGGGGCATTAATAATGTGCAGCAAATGTGTAGGGAGCACTATATGTGTCATTATGTGTATAAGGGCATTAATAATGTGCGGCATATGTGCAAGGGACATTATGTGTAAAAGGGCATTAATAAAGGTTGTCATAATGTGTAAGGTGCATTATGTTTATAAGGACATTAATGTGTCTCATATGTGTAAGGGGCATTACTGTGTGGAATTGTGTATAAATGCATTAGTAATGTGTGGCATTATGTGTATAAGGTGCTCTACTATGTGGTGTTGCATATAGAAAGGGCACTACTGTGTCGTCTAATGTGAATAAAGAGCAATAGGGTGTGGTGTAATGTGAATAAGGAGCAATTCAGTGTGATGTACTGTGAATAAGGGGCTGTACTGTGAGGAGTACGTTTATAGAGTAAAGTGATACAACTGTGGGATGTAATATGAATTATGGACACTATCGCAAAATAAAATGTGAATAAAGTTGCAGTACTGTGTGGCGTAATTGGAATTGGGGTTACTATTGTGTGGCCATGCCCCTTCCCAGCAAGAAGATGCCCCTTTTGGGGCTGTGCGTCAAACGTGCGAACTGTTCCTATTTAAAATATAGGGGGTACAAGGACTGCTATGGGTGAGGGGTGATGGTGCTGGGAAAGAGGTGCAAGGTCGGAGGCAGAATAAGCGGTGGTGCTAAGGGGCACCAGCCAAAATCTTGCCTAGGGCATCATATTGGTTAGGGCCGGCTCTGCATGCCGAGCCGTGTGCCACTGGGGGACTTGTTATCATGCTTTTAACCTGCCAATTATTGTAAGTGCACTGTGTAAATTAAAAGGATCTCTGCACTATCTTTGTCTGTTTTTTGTGCCTGTGTGACCTATGGGGGTCATTCTGACCCGTTCACTCGCTGCTTTTTGTCGCAGCCGAGCGAACGGGTCCTACTGCGCATGCGCCGTAGCGCACCAGCGCATGCCAAACGGCTGAAGGCCGTAGCAGGGCTGCGATCGCCTCTGCCTGACAGGCAATCGCTGGGCGGGAGGGGGCGGAACGGCGGCATTTGGCTGCCGTTTCGTGGGAGCGGTCCGGCCAACGCAGGCGTGTCCGGACTGAACGGGAGGCGAGCCGCTGCGGCTGCGTAACCTAACACGCAGCTGCTGCGGGCTGGGGAGCGATGAGTAGCTCCCGGCCAGCACGCTAAAGCTGCGCTGGCTGGGAGCCACTCTTGAAGTGCAAATGCATCGCCGCGATCATCTCGGAATGACCCCCAATGTCCTGCAAAGTGCACTGTGGAAAGAAGGCACATTCTGTTACAGATTCTATATAAGAATAAAAGGAGGATCTGAGGATCAGTACTGCTTCTTGGCGGGTACTGCAGTATTGCAAAACCTCCATTCTTTTGAACTATCATATATATGGTGAGTATCTGACTCCATTAATATCACTTTGTGTTTTCTCTATAGATCACTATTTTATCATAAGAGCGATTGTCTGATGTGTGTAACTGTTATGCACACCAGTGCCAGCAGGAATGTACTGGTGTCTGAACGGAGAGGGATGCAAAACAAATGAACTCACAGACAGACTGGGGAATATGACATTACATACATAGAAGGTGATAGGGTAACAAAATAAACACAAAGTGAACAGAGAAGCCCAAAGGCTAAGAAACTGTGTGTCTCCCTAGTATTAGGAATGCTCAGATGGAAAGAAGCGAGATGTTGTGATTTAATACGTAGAGAACCCGAAATGCTGTTGCTAAGGGCAACAGCAAAACCCTAAAGGGTTACCAACGGATGTGGCAGTAAACTCCTTGGTCAGAGATGGAATAATAGACACAAGGAGAGTCTCCACAATCCTAGTCCTCACTTGCAGTGCACTGGTTCAGCTTACTGCCACTAAACTGACACCTGAACACCTTGCACAGTGAGAAAGGATTTTGGCAGGCAAGTCTGAGAATACAGCCACAAACCTGCTAGGTTCACAGAGTAGCAAAAGAACCCCAGCAGGTTAAACGACTGACTCCAGTCTTACTGCTAGGTCTGGATTGGCAGAGTGTAATACCAAAACCCAAGGCCTATTTGCAGTAAGCAACAAACAAATACAAAGTTTACACAGTTCTAGCTAGCTTTCAGGAACTGACTAACCAACAAAGATTCAGCAGCATCTGCCTAACCTGAGAAGAGGGTTTATATAGCAGGTGCTGCCCACGCCCCACTCAGACCTCACAGACTGTGAGCACAAAAACCAGCACCGGACCCCCTGCCGTGCACAGAGCCTGTAACCACTGCACAGCAAAAGACCCGAACCGGAGTATCAGCTACGCTCAGGTTACTCCGCTAGCACTTGTCTCCCGGTTGCCATGACGACGTGGCAGCACAGAGCAGGAGACCCTAACAGTACCCCCCCTCTGACGAGGGGTCAAAGAACCCCTACCACCGGGTTTATCGGGGAACTGCGAGAAGAAAGAGCGTAACAGTCTGGGGGCATGAAGATCACAACTGCGCACCCACGACCGCTCCTCCGGGCCATACCCCTTCCAGTGCACCAAAAATGACAGCCGACCCCAAACCATCTTGGAGTCAAGAATCCTTTCAACAACAAACTCACTCTGGCCACGTATCAGAAGAGGGGAAGGTCTTCCACTGGAAGAAGGATTACAAATCGCCCGTTTTAAAATGGAACAATGAAATGTTTTATTGATACCCAAAGAACGGGGTAGATCTAACTGAAATGCCACCTGATTGATAACCCTAGTGATCTTATAAGGACCGATGAACCGGGGGCCTAACTTATGAGATGGCTGTCTCAACTTCAAATTCTTGGTAGACAACCAGACGAAGTCTCCTAATTTGAAGCTGCAGGGTCTTTTCCGCTTATCAAAAACCCTTTTGGTCACTAATGACACAGACACAAGGGCTTTCTTCACTTTCCTCCAAATACCTCTAAGGACCGAAACCACAGAGGAACCACCAGGCGTGTAGTCCTGGGGGTCAAAAGAATTGGCCTTAGGATGATGCCCATACACACAAAGGAAGGGAGAGATCCCTGTAGCAGAGTGAGCCGCGTTGTTATAGGCAAACTCCGCCATGGACAGATGAGCAACCCAGTCAGTCTGACACTTGGAGACATAACACCTGAGGAACTGCTCCAAGGACTGGTTCACCCTTTCAGTCTGCCCATTAGACTGCGGATGGTAGCCTGACGACAAGCTGACAGAAATCTGGAGATCGGAACAAAATGCCCTCCAGAATTTGGCCACAAACTGGGATCCGCGGTCAGAGACCACATCAAGTGGCAACCCGTGGGGCGCACAACATGCAGCATAAATAATTCAGACAGGCGTCTGGCCGATGGCAGCCCAACCAATGGAACGAAGAGCGCCATCTTCGAAAACCTGTCAACGACAACCCAGATGGCTGTCATCCCCGAGGATTTGGGCAAGTCCACCACAAAATCCATTGAAATGTGGGTCCATGGCTTAGATGGAATAGAGAGTGGATGTAATGGGCCAACAGGAACCCCTCTAGGAGTCTTATTTCGGGCACAGATGTCACATGCCCGAACCCACTGATCCACATCCCTAGCCACCGAGGGCCACCACACCGCCCTAGGTAGCAACTCCCGAGTTCTGGCAATACCCGGGTGACCTGCCGACTTCTTGGCATGGAATTCCAGGAACACTCGCTGTCTTAACCTAGGAGGCACAAACAAAAGACCTACCGGAAGGTCTGGAGGAGCCTGCTCCTGTGCTCTAAGGACTAATGACAAGAGGTCCTGGGTAATGCCCACTTTAATACATGATGGGGACACAATGGGCAATGGCTCCTCGGTGGTCTCCTGGATTGGAGCAAAACTCCGCGAGAGCGCATCAGCCTTGATGTTTTTTGACCCAGGGCGATATGTTATCAAAAAATTCAAGCGAGCAAAAAACAAAGCCCATCGTGCCTGCCTGGCATTGAGGCGCTTCGCTGACTCTAAATATGCCAAATTCTTATGGTCGGTGAGAATTGAGACCACAAACTTAGCCCCCTCAAGCCAGTGTCTCCACTCCTCGAGTGCATCCTTAATAGCCAATAATTCCCAGTTACCCACGTCATAATTCATCTCGGCAGGCGAAAATTTACGGGAAAAGTAAGCACAGGGATGAAGGCGATTATCAGACACCCCCATCTGAGAGAGCACTGCCCCAATACCCATCTCAGAGGCATCCACCTCCACCACAAAAGGACGCTCTGAATCTGGGTGTCGCAGAACCTTGGCCGAGACAAATGCCCTTTTGAGACGGGCAAAAGCCGCTTTGGCCTCACAAGACCAGTGAGCAACATCCGCCCCTTTCTTAGTGAGTGCCACCAAGGGCGCCACTATAGACGAAAATCCAGCGATAAATCGTCTATAAAAATTCGCAAAGCCCAGAAAACGCTGAAGCGCCTTCAAACTAGTGGGCTGCACCCAATCCAGGACTGCTTGTACCTTGGAACCCTCCATTTGGAAACCTTCTGGGGAGATAATAATATATCCTAGAAATGCGATTTGCTGAACTTCAAATTCGCACTTCTCCAGCTTCGCCCCAAGCCGGTGGTCTCTGAGTTTCTGGAGGACTAAGCGTACATGCTTCCGATGTTCCTCCAGGGAATGGGAGAAGATTAGGATGTCATCTAAGTATACAACTAAGTATCTATCCAAATATTCCCTGAGCACATCATTCATGAAGTCCTGGAAGACTGCCGGGGCATTACAGAGCCCAAAAGGCATCACCAAATATTCATAATGCCCTGAGTGGGTATTAAAGGCAGTCTTCCATTCATCCCCCTCTCTTATTCGGATTAGATTGTACGCACCGCGTAGGTCAATCTTAGAAAAAATGGTGGCAGTACGAAGCTGGTCAAACAAGACCGAAATGAGAGGCAGTGGGTATGAGTTTTTAATCGTGATACGGTTCAATTCCCTGAAGTCGATGCAGGGTCGCAACGAACCGTCCTTTTTACCCACGAAGAAGAACCCCGACTCAACTGGAGACTGTGAAGGTCTGATAAATCCCTTAGCCAAGTTCTCCTGAATGTACTCTGCCATAGCCTGAGTCTCAGGACGTGACAGGGAGTACAACCTGCTCTTGGGAAGCTTAGCATTCGGCAACAAATCAATGGCACAGTCATAGGGGCGATGGGGAGGTAGTACCTCTGCAACTCTTTTGGAGAACATGTCCGCAAAATCTGCATAACATCCTGGCAATCCTGGCAAACTTAGCTGCGAAAGCCTGACTGGAAGGCTCAAGCAACTCCTGAAACAATCAGTACCCCAACTAAGAATCTCCCCAGAGACCCAGTCAAATTGAGGATTGTGGGCCCTTAACCAGGGTAACCCCAACACCAATGGGGCAAAAGTACAGACAGTCACATAAAAGGACAATTTTTCAGAGTGTGTGGCTCCAATAAACAAAGAAATCTGGCTAGTGCAAGAGGTAATTTTACCCTGGGATAATGGCTCCCCGTTTAACCCACAAATCTCAATCTCCGATGCCAAGGGTACTAAGGGAACAGAGTGTTTCAGGGCGAATTGGCGGTTCATAAAAACCCCGTCGGCCCCACTGTCCACAAAGGCCTCAGTCTTGACAGTTTGACCGAGGATCTTCAAGGTCACCGGAATGATAAAAGTCTTCTTGGGAAATTCTGACTTCTGGCCTGACAGGATATTTCCCATCACCCTCAGGCCCTGAAGTTTTCCGGCTTTTCTGGGCATGATACTACCACATGACCTTTATTCCCACAGTACAAACATAACCCCTGCTGTCTCCTCCGCGTCTTCTCACGCGAGGAGAGGCGGGTAGCCCCAATCTGCATAGGCTCCTCGGAAAATTCCTCAGAGTCTGAGGTTCCCTTGGGAAAGAAGGAAACCTCGGTCTCCCTTTCAAGCCTGCGCTCTCTCAGCCGTCTATCCACCCGAATGGATAACTGCATGAGCTGATCCAAGCTATCAGGCAAGGGATATTGTACCAGTTGGTCTTTTAACTGGTTAGAAAGACCTCTTCGGTACTGGTGTCTCAGGGCTGGGTCATTCCACTGGGTATCATGGGCCAACCTCCGAAACTCCGTACAATAAACCTCAACTGGCCTTAGCCCTTGCTTAAGGATCGAAATCTGAGCCTCGGCTGAGGCCGTCTTGTCAGGGTCATCATACAACATGCCCAGTGCCGTAAAAAAAGCATCAACACTTTTAAGCGACGGACAGTCAGGCTGCAACCCATATGCCCAGACCTGTGGGTCTCCTTGTAGCAAGGAAATCACTATGCCCACCCGCTGAATCTCCGACCCAGAAGACTGAGGCCTAAGCTGGAAATATAGCTTGCAGCTCTCCTTGAAACAAAAGAACTGCGAGCGATCTCCAGAAAAACGATCCGGGAGATTTACTTTCGGCTCCTTAACCCCTGAAGGCACTGCTGCTGCGGGAGCTACGCCAGCGGCCTGCGAGGTGTGCATTTTAATGGACAAATCATTAAATTGTCGAGTCAGGACCTGCACCTGATCGACCACCTGTTGCAAAGTATTTTGAGGGGTATGCTCCATATTCCCACAAAATTTCAACAGGAGTATTAGGCTGCTGAATATGTTATGCACACCAGTGCCAGCAGGAATGTACTGGTGTCTGAACGGAGAGGGATGCAAAACAAATGAACTCACAGACAGACTGGGGAATATGACATTACATACATAGAAGGTGATAGGGTAACAAAATAAACACAAAGTGAACAGAGAAGCCCAAAGGCTAAGAAACTGGGTGTCTCCCTAGTATTAGGAATGCTCAGATGGAAAGAAGCGAGATGTTGTGATTTAATACGTAGAGAACCCGAAATGCTGTTGCTAAGGGCAACAGCAAAACCCTAAAGGGTTACCAACGGGTGTGGCAGTAAACTCCTTGGTCAGAGATGGAATAATAGACACAAGGAGAGTCTCCACAATCCTAGTCCTCACTTGCAGTGCACTGGTTCAGCTTACTGCCACTAAACTGACACCTGAACACCTTGCACAGTGAGAAAGGATTTTGGCAGGCAAGTCTGAGAATACAGCCGCAAACCTGCTAGGTTCACAGAGTAGCAAAAGAACCCCAGCAGGTTAAACGACTGACTCCAGTCTTACTGCTAGGTCTGGATTGGCAGAGTGTAATACCAAAACCCAAGGCCTATTTGCAGTAAGCAACAAACAAATACAAAGTTTACACAGTACTAGCTAGCTTTCAGGAACTGACTAACCAACAAAGATTCAGCAGCATCTGCCTAACCTGAGAAGAGGGTTTATATAGCAGGTGCTGTCCACGCCCCACTCAGACCTCACAGACTGTGAGCACAAAAACCAGCACCGGATCCCCTGCCGTGCACAGAGCCTGTAACCACTGCACAGCAAAAGACCCGAACCGGAGTATCAGCTACGCTCAGGTTACTCCGCTAGCACTTGTCTCCCGGTTGCCATGACGACGTGGCAGCACAGAGCAGGAGACCCTAACAGTAACCCAGTGGTTCTTAAACTGTGTGCCTTGGCACCCTGGGGCAACTCAGGATACTTGCAGGGGTTCCCTGGATTGGTGATCCAGAACCAATTCAAATTATTTATGGTTAAAGTAATAGGCAAAACCAGTGCTGGTGGCTGTCAATCATAACATATGTGGACAAACAGAAGCAAATCTCACCACACAACTGAACCTAAAGATGACAAACACAATTTTGGCAGCACGGACGGTGTAATGGTTAGCATTATTGCTTCACATCACTGAGGTCATTGGTTCGATTCCCACCATGGCTCTGTGTGGAGTTTGTATATTCTCCCCATGCTTGCTTGGGTTTCCTCCGGGTACTCCGGTTTCCTTACGCAATCCCAAAAAATATACTGGTAGGTCAATTGGCTCACAACAAAATTAACCCTAACATGAATGTGTGTGCGTGTACATGTGGTAGGGAATATAGGCCCTCATTCCGAGTTGATCGCTAGCTGCCGTTGTTCGCAGCGCAGCGATCAGGCTAAAAATCGGCATTTCTGCGCATGCGCGACGTACTTTCACAAAAGCCGATGCAGTTTCACACAAGGTCTAGTGACGCTTTTCAGTCGCACTGCTGGCCGCAGAGTGATTGACAGGAAGTGGGTGTTTCTGGGTGGTAACTGACCGTTCTCAGGGAGTGTGTGTTAAAACGCAGGCGTGCCGGATAAAAACGCAGGAGTGGCTGGGAAAACGTAGGCGTGGCTGGCCGAACGCAGGGCGTTTGTGACGTCAAAACAGGAACTAAACAGACTGAAGTGATCACTAGCTAGGAGTAAGTCTCGAGCTACTCAGAAACTGCACAATCTTTTTTTGTAGCAGCGCTGCGATCCTTTTCGTTTGCACTTCTGCTAAGCTAAGATACACTCCCAGGGGTCGGCGGCTTAGCGTTTGCACTGCTGCTAAAAGCAGCTAGCAAGCGATCAACTCGGAATGAGGGCCAAAGATTGTAAGCTCCACTGGGGCAGGGACTGATGTAAATGGCCAAATATTCTCTGTAAAGCGCTGCGGAATATGTGTGTGCTATATAAATAACTGGTAATAAATAAATAATAAATACATTTAGTTAATTTAATACTTCTTTTTCAAATTTCTCAATAAGAAACTTTTGGCCTAGGGGTGCCGTCAAAAAAATTCTGATGCTCTACGGTGCTGTGATTCAAAAAAGTTTGGGAACCACTGGTGTAACCATTTTTTGTATATGCGTGCTTTTTGTGAGTGTCTTTGGATGTACACTTCGGTTACACGGACAATAGCTGCCCCTTTTCATTCAATTGCGCACGGTTTCAGTATTTTCAGTGTATATTGCGCGTCTACAGAGGCACACAGACTCTGTGACATGACCTGATTTGCAATGATGGTACTGATGTATCAGCAATTATACACCGGTGGACAGAAGTGATGCAATAGCAGTGGGCGTCCCTATGCTCAGGTTAGCATATAATCACAATAGCGTACAGCAAAAGATAGCAACAGCCCCATATGAAATAAGCAAGTCCTTTTTAGATGTTGTTATATAAATGTCTTTCTCCTAGAAGTGTCTTCTTGTCTTCTTTCCTTTATAACTACATTTTGTGCTGACCAAAAAAAACACAAAACTTGTGTACCAGACTCAAAGTTCTGTATTTTAGGTTGTGATCAGTACAAAATGTATATAACTTTCAGTGACATAATCATACTTCATAAATCAACGTACTGTACTTATATGATGAGATTCTACACTAAGGATCTGATTCACGTTTATAAGCAAAGCAAACAAGCCAGCAACTGGGCTAAACCAAATTGCACTGTAGGTGGAGGTAACATGTGCAGAGAGAGTTAGATTTGGGTGGGGTGTGTTCAAACTGAAACCTAAATTGTAGTGTAGAAATAAAGCTGCCTAACATTTGTGGGCTACATGCAAAAACAGCCAGTATTTACCATGCACATAGAAAATATAATTCACCCAAATCTATTCTTTCTGCATGTTACATCTGCCCCACTTGCAGTGCATCATGGTTTAGGCCATTTGCTTGCTTTTTTTTTGCTTTACTTACAAATATGAATTAGGCCCTAAGCCACCTTCCATATAGGTTTTCAGGTGTCACCAATCCTAAATGTGCTTACATACAATGGCGAAAATGTATCCCTGTATGTACAGTACAGGGTGATTTCATAATAAATATATCCAACTGCACCTACAGGAGAGACTGCAATAGATGCATCTTATAATTCAGCACAAAATTCACCTACAAAAATATTAATATGATGTTAGTTGGCTCAAAACCACATTCATTAGCATATTACTGCAATTTAATCTGGATAAAAGGTTAGCAATACAAATTACTTAGTAAGCATTTTAACAAGAGCAATTTAGGTAAAAAAAAGAGTACAACTTTAAACGACTTAGCATTGATAAAAGTCCATCATAGGTAATTATGTTAAGATACACTTTGTATGAGTGACAGTAAAATTTGGATACGATTTATGAGCAGATGCTATTGGAGGGTGCTTTCAGGGCCAGTCTTGGGTTGTGCGATTACTGTATGTCACGCATAAGGCTCCCTAATAAATGTGATTTTGGATAGACAACCTGAATCCAAAAGGTCACCTGAATGCACATCACAGCAGCACATGGTTTTCAGCAGGTCCAAGTCTGCTAATTTAACAGGAAACTGACTTGACCTGGTGTGATTTTGTTACTAAGGACTGGGTTGCAAGGGACAGGATCAGTGTCATGATGTGAGAAGGGATGGAGGCAGCACGAAGTCTAGGGCTGAGAGTTATATAGTGGAAGGAGCAGGGTCCCCAGCAGCACAGAGTATATCAGTGATGTGTTAGGACAGAGCTGCATGTGACAGGATCAGTGCCATGATGCAGGGCCGGCTCCAGGCCTACTAGCACCCTGAGCGAGAAAATTTAAAAGTGCCCCCCCCCCCTCCCCCATGCGCGCGCCGAAGGCGCGCGCTCCTGAAAAAGTGGGTGTGGCCTCCTGAAAAAGTGGGCGTGGTCTCGCCCCCCAGCAGTGCCAGCTACACATGACATGCCCTCCGGCAGTGCCAGCTACACGTGACATGACTCCCAGCAGTGCCAGCTACACATGATAGTGTTCACTTTTTAGGGCAGGTTGCTGATCACAGGGAGGGCACATTTTTAAGTTAGGTGGGCAAAATGATGTACATATTGTAATGCTTGTTGTACCCATTTCCACACGCTAAAGCATGGACAGTGCGCGCCGAAGGCGCGCAGCAAAAATTTAGGGGAGTTACTTCGTGGGGAAGGTGCGTAGCCACATTATAGTGGCAATTCACATTACACCACACAGTAGTGCAGCTAATACACATTGCACCAGGTAGAACCTCCTATAAGAGCACGTTAGACACATTGCGCCAGGTAGAGCACTGAGACACACTGCCCAGCCACAGACGCCTAGCGGGAACACTACATGATATGCCCCCCAGCAGTGCCAGCTACACATGACATGCCCCCCAGCAGTGGCAGCTACACGTGACATGCCCCCCATCAGTGCCAGCTACATAAATGGCCACACAGTTCCAGATGGATAAATGCCCCCACAGCGCAGATATGCCCCCACAGTGCCAGATACATTAATGCCCTCACAGTGCAAGATATGCCCCCACAGTGCAAGAAATGCCCCCACAGTGCAAGAAATGCCCCCACGGTGCCAGATACATAAATGCCCCCACGGTGCCAGATACATAATTGCCCCCACGGTGCCAGATACATAATTGCCCCCACGGTGCCAGATACATAATTGCCCCCACGGTGCCAGATACATAAATGCCCCCACGGTGCCAGATACATAAATGCCCCCACGGTGCCAGATACATAAATGCCCCCACGGTGCCAGATACATAAATGCCCCCACGGTGCCTGATACATAAATGCCCCCACAGAGCCAGATATGCCCCCACAGAGCCAGATAAATGCCCCCACAGTGCCAGATAAATGCCCCCACAGTGCCAGATAAATGCCCCCACAGTGCCAGATAAATGCCCCCACAGTGCCAGATAAATGCCCCCACAGTGCCAGATAAATGCCCCCACAGTGCCAGATAAATGCCCCCACAGTGCCAGATAAATGCCCCCACAGTGCCAGATATGCCCCCACAGTGCCAGATATGCCCCCACAGTGCCAGAAATGCCCCCACAGTGCCAGAAATGCCCCCACAGTGCCAGAAATGCCACCCACAGTGCCAGATATGCCACCCACAGTGCCAGATATGCCACCCACAGTGCCAGATATGCCACCCACAGTGCCAGATATGCCCCCACAGTGCCAGATATGCCCCCACAGTGCCAGATATGCCCCCACAGTGCCAGAAATGCCCCCCACAGTGCCAGATATGCCACCCACAGAGCCAGATATGCCCCCACAGTGCCAGAAATGCCCCCCACAGTGCCAGATATGCCCCCCACAGTGCCAGATATGCCACCCACAGTGCCAGATATGCCACCCACAGTGCCAGATATGCCACCCACAGTGCCAGATATGCCCCCACAGAGCCAGATATGCCCCCACAGTGCCAGATATGCCCCCACAGTGCCAGATATGCCCCCAGTGCCAGATATGCCCCCCACAGTGCCAGATATGCCCCCCACAGTGCCAGATATGCCACCCACAGAGCCAGATATGCCCCCACAGTGCCAGATATGCCCGCACAGTGCCAGAAATGCCCCCCACAGTGCCAGATATGCCACCCACAGTGCCAGATATGCCCCCAGGCCACAGAACCAGATATGCCCCCACAGAGCCAGATATGCAATGCCCCCCACAGTGCCAGAAATGCCCCCCCCCATAGCCAGAAATGCCCCCACAGTGCGGATCCCCCCAATACCTGCGGCGCTGCTGGGGAGGAGTACTGCTGCTGTCCGCCTGTCCGAGTGTGCTGGCGAGCGGGCGGGAGTGCTGGCGGGCGGGCGGGCGGCCGGCGAGTCAGAGTGAGCCTGGGTCCGGGTGGCCACTTGTGTGCACTATGGCGCCGGCGTCTGACGTCAGACACCGGCGCCGCGCAGCGCGCATAGCGCACAGTGCACACGGGCCAATGCTGCACACACAGGGCCGGCTCCAGCATCGAATATGGCGGCGCCAGCGCGCGGCGCCCATTAAGGGTGGCGCCCTGTGCGGCCGCTCTATTCGAACATGCCTAGAGCCGGCCCTGCCATGATGTGAGGAGGGGAATGGAGGCAGCAGGAAATCACAGGCTGACAGTTACTGATGTGACCTTATGCATCTTAAGTATCGCAGACTATGGTTCCCGGGCACAACGTAGTGTACCAGGACTCCCGCTACCTACTACGGCAAGCGTCTATTTGCGGCTGCAGGCAGCAGGGAAGCAAGGCTCCCGCAACCCGTACATAGATACAGCATCTGTGTCTGTCCGAACACTAGCATAATAAAAACCTGCTGCTAGAGTGCTATGCCGGGATGCTACGCATCGCGGCAACGCAACACCAAGCAGTAATTATAGGCGAAGATGTGTGAGGATACATCTGTATATAGTGGAAGGAGCAGGGTCCCCCAGCAGCACAGAGTATATCAGTGATGTGTTAGTAAGGACAGGGCTGCATGTGACAGGGAGCAATGACATGATGTCAGGAGGGGAATGGAGGCAGCAGGAAGCCAAAGACTGACAGTTACTATATAGTGGAAGGAACAGGGTACCCCAGCAGCACAGAGTATATCAGTGATGTGATAGTGAGGACAGGGCAGCATGTGACAGGGGCAGTAACATGATGTGAGGAGGGGAATAGATGTAAGAAGAAGTCACAGACTGACAGTTACTATATAGTGGAAGGAACAGGGTACCCCAGCAGCACAGAGTATATCAGTGATGCGATAGTGAGGACAGGGCAGCATGTGACAAGGGGCAATAACATCATGTGAGGAGGGGAATGCAGGCAGGAGTAAGCCACAGACTGATAGTTATATAGTGGAAGGAGCAGGGTCCTCACAGCAACACAGAGTATCTCAGGATATGAAGGATGTGTTAGCAGTGGCAGCTGCTGCCCTTGGGCTGAAGCACCAACCACATATTGCATTGGGGGGCCGGTTAAACACATATAAACACACATGTAATATTCCATGTAATATATGTGCTGGCTGCCTTACCCCGGGGATGGGCATCACTGTGCATTTCACAGCCACTGCTACACTCGGGACTCATCATTCGGTTTCATTTCTTCTTCCTCTATAAGCCCGTTCCCCAGACTCCTTGGAAACTAGCCAATGGGAGTCTGGGGCAGGGCGTATAGAGGAAGGGTCAGATGTACTAAGTCATGGAGACTGATAATGTGGAGATAGATAAAGTACCAGTCAACCAGCTCCTGTCCTTTTTCAAACACATCCGATAACACGGCAGTTAGGAGTTCATTGGCTGGTACTTTAGGTCTCTCCACTTTATCACTCTCCAAATCTTAGTACCTATGCCCCTAAGAACAGGGCTGCATGTGACAGGCAGGACTCGCCCAGACCAATTTAGTGCATTAGATCAAATTTTTACCTGGTGCCAATAATCCCCCCTCCCCACCACCACACCCTGGAAATAGATGCCACCTCAAAGCAGCATGGCACCAATATCATACTCTGGGTGAGAGGGAAAGATTTTAGCTGGAGCCCCTTAAATTGCCGCTAATCCCACGTATCAATATCATATATGAAAGATATTAATTATATATTCACTGCACAACCTGGATTCTCTTCTTCTCCTGACCCGCTGACCTCCTCTTCTCATCCCGCCTACCTCCTCTTCTAGACCCGCCTCCCATCTCCTACAGGTCTGCTTTGGTGCTGCTCCTGGCTCCGGCTCCCCCTACACCGTGCACTTTGAGCCTGTGCAGCACTGCATATTTGAAGGGTCATGATTGATTATGTCAAAAAATATTGCAGAACACACAGCACGTATAAAATACACACACATGCCCACTGCGCGTGCACTTGTTCCGCCATGCGTGCACATATCCGCAATTTGCGTATGGTCGCTCCCGCGGTCCTGCGCGTGGTATGGGTATTTACGGCGGAGTTTGTGAACGCATGGAGAGCTATCAAAACATTACATATTTAATCCAAATAGTGCACAATGTACACATAGTCTCCTTGCACCACATCAGAAAGTTATAGTTGTTTAAATGGTTGCAGAACAAAGGGATTCACCTTTACATGATAGGAGGGGACAGACTAAGGTTATAAGGTGGTGTTTGGTATCCAGCTGTAGGGTATTTTAAGGGTAACATTCATGTGTTGGTTTGCAGAAGATCGCATGTTCCTGCGGATAGTTAGGTGCAGAAGCAGAATATAGATATAAACTGTATTTACTGTATATTATGTATGCGGCGGGAATACAGAAAGACCACCCACAAGAGCAGTTGAGAAAGACATCGCCCACCTTTTCAAATCAACCTATGACCTCTCCTGTACTGTAAAGGTGCATTCCTGTGTCCAATGGACAAAGGGATTACAGTATCCATTGTATTGCTTTTGGAAGTATTGTATAAAAAGCCTGTTGCAGCCTGGCTGGGCACAAGACTCTCAACGTTATTAACCTGATAGCGGAGGACCGGACCGGGAGGCGCATGCGAATATTCTCACGTATGTACATTGACTGTAGCCATTTACTCTGTTGTATTGTAGTGCATAATTTGTATTGTTAACCCCCTTTCAGAAATATTACTCTGTGGTGTCGGAACCCAGTGATTAACTACAAATCGGTGTTGTGTCCTCTTTTCCCTGCTAGGGTTTAAAGTGTATTACATTGACTAACTGTATAAGGTTTAAAAGTGTATTAATTGGGTGTGTACGCGCTGCGTGTACTTTGTACCCCCAGCGCGGCGTTTGTACGCAGAGTCCGTACAGGGTACGGGACTCATTACACAAATAGCGTAAAAGGTACGTAGAGTGCATATTAAGTCTAGCGGCCGCAGCGGTTCCATGGTAAAAGTGTGTTTAAAGGTATAGCTTTATGTTTTAAGATAACATCGACATTATCAATTATTACTCTTTTTTTCATCTGATCACGGTGCCGCAACTGCCTCCGATGCAACATATTTGTTACTATGTTACAATGTTGCGATCTCTGAGATTGTGTCGGCATCATGAGGGCACTTTGTTCTAGATTTATTAGTATGTTTTTGATTGGTGGAGGGTCTGCATCACCATGGTTACCTGACAAACACGCGTCATCCGGCAAGTCAGGCTTAGATGACGTCACTACTTTTTTTATGCCAGGGTCTGAGGAGGTTTGATCCGTGGCCGAGTGCATTATGTGTGGAAAGTCTCAATAAAAGAGTCTGCATATACACTTATGACTGAAGCTGAAGAGACCTAACACGGCTGTGACGGGGCACCCTCGTGTAGGTACAGATCAGTGGGGGCGTGGTCACACAAATGTAGAATATGCAGACCTGGACGTAAAGCAGATGCCAGGAGACGTACCTTTGTCACCCAGTATCGCGCAGGTGCAAGTGCATCCAGATAATGATGACTAGTAACCAACCGGCCGCATGTGCTACAGACATAGACGTGTGTACAACTCTGCATGCGGGTGAGCATGCACGTTTTTCCGTGCTTGCTTCTATTGAGCAAATGTACATCCAGCTCTGGGCCAGGGCCATACTGCATTAGCAGACACACATTGGGAGTTACTCACGTGGTCTGCACAGCTCATATCACCGTGTACGCCTACTTTCCACGCCATTGCAATCTACAAGAGAGCGATTGAATTCTCGGTGACAACAATGAGTTGCCGACGCACAGACCCTTTCCATGGCAACTTGCGGCCAACGACACTGCAGATTTTCTCAGGTAACCCATGTAAATCGCAAGAAACTCTACAACATTATGGTACCATAGTTCTTGGCAATGTGAACGTAGAAAATATAATTACCCCTAATAGTCACATCATGGTTCACCCTCCTATAACTTTATTACCATTCCTTAGTTATGTTTTACATTGATCATGAGATAAAGGAGCGTTGGTTTCTAGTACATGTGGCAGTAAGGTGTGTTTGTTGCGTCATTTTACATAACGCGTACCGCACCTACAGATGTTCTCACTGCTGCAAATAGAAGGTGCTGGATGCGCCACAGAACAGCAGGTAGCGTGGTGCCGCGGAAATCTAAATGAACAGGAAGATGTTTTTATAGTTGCAGAAGGGTTCAGTGTTTATCCTCCCAGCTATGTCTGCTGTATATAACAATAAAACTGTCTTTCCCTGGCTGCTACAAACTAAATAAAAATAATATCTAAAGGTATATTACCTGCAAAAAGTCCTGCAGACCTTAAAAAAAAGAATGAAGTTCCCTAACAACAGCCAATGATAATTTACTCTATTTAATTTTTCTATACCAACAACAGGCTTCAAAATATATAATTTGTTGTGTTCTAATGAGTGGCATGAGCATGTCAGCCATGAGTCTTCCCAGAGGGGCCACAGCTGGGTAGCCTCATTAATGAATACAGATTTTTTCTCAAAAAACAAAAGGGGTATGAAACAGAGGCATAGTAATTCCAGAAGAGGCTCGTGTGCAGCGGGCCCCCTCCTGTGAGCAGCTGCCCCCCCCCTCCTACACCTTCAGACAAACATCTTGCCTTGTGCGCTGCCAATCAGGTCCCTCCCCATCCGCGATGCCAGCTTCACAGGGATATTCACTTTCACTGTGCACTGCCATCTCCTGGAGATATCACTAGGAAGTTGGCGCCACGGAGGAGGGACCCACTTGACGTCTGTATCAGGAGTGATTCAAAATTCAGTCTTATAGGCCCTACACACTGGGTGATAATACTCAAAGATATAAACGATCTCGTTCATTAATGAGCGAGATACCGTTCATATCTTTGAGTGTGGAGGCACCAGCGATGAACGATGTGCGGTCCCGCGCTCGTTCAATGCTGGTGCCCCGTGCCTGTGCATGCAGGCCAATATGGACGATCTCGTCCATATTTGCCTGCACTTCTATGGAGCCGGGTGACGGGGGGAGTGAAGAAACTTCACTTCCCCCGCCGGGTCGCCCTTCGGCCGTATCTGCTGTCGGGCAGCTTGGCGGCGGATCGCTCAATGTTCAGGGCCCATTATTTTACTCTGCTCTCAGACAGTTCAGCACCAAATACAGATTGTTACAAAGTACAGCTTGAGTGGTTCACGGTCATTTGGTCAACAAGACTTAGGTCGACATGCATTAGGTCGACAGGGTTACTAGGTCGACATGGTCATTAGGTTGACATGAACAAGGTCGACATGGCAAAAAGGTCACACCGTCAGCTGGTTGGCCACGGCCTCACTTGTGGAGACCCAGCTGGCGGTTCAGGTGTACAGAGTTCCATTGGCCGTCCTTAGCTCCCAACTTGGTGAGCAATTCTCAATAGGAAATAGAGTTGTAGAATGATTAGCAAATTCTCCCTTGTAGAACAACTCTATTTCCCATCTTTTTTGGTGCTTCCCGACATGGAAAAAGGTCGACATGAGTTTTTCAAATTTTTTTTCTTAATTTTTTGATCTTTTTTTTATACTTTACGATCCACGTGGACTACAGTTGGGAACGGTCATCTGTGCCGAGCGCAGCGGCAGCAGATTGAGGCACCTTGCTCGAAGCATGGCAAGGGGACGCGGTGCACTAATTGAGGTTCCCCGTCACTTTACAAAGAAAACTACACACAAAAAAGTTTTTAAAAAAATCATGTCGACCTTCTTCCATGTCGACCTTGTTCATGTCAACCTAAGTCTTGTCGACCAAATGACCCATACCCACTTGAGTAAACATGTTGAGGCTGATAGACTAGTTAACCATTACAGGTTGTATGCTGACCAGAGGCGGATTGGCCACAGGGCCTACAGGGAAGATTCCCGGTGGGCCGACGCACCCGTGGGGCCTGTTTTTGTTTGAGGACATGTGGTCCTAGTTATAGACATAATGAATAAGATGCCAAACAATTTGCATATATGAAAATGACTTTGCCACTTAGCCTGTGATTGCAGATGATCTAGTGTATGCTCTGTCTGCCTGCTTGGCTGACATATAAGATTGAGTGAATAGTGATTGGGATACGGTTGGTGTAATAAGCAAGAAAATATATCCTTCTGAAGAATGATATAGTTTCCTAAATTCTGAAGGTGTATCATATAATGTGCTCATATTTAATTTTATTTCTTTTGAACTTCCCCCTTGATGCTGGACATGCCCACTATCTGGAAAGAATTGGGGGGAGGGTGCTGCTGCCATGGCCCATGGCTAGACCTTACACCTCTGGTGCTGCCCAAGTGGGGCCACTAGTACAAATTTTTCCAGGGCCGCTTTTTGCTCCCAATCCGCCCCTGATGCTGACTATATAGAATTCAGTTTAATTTCATGTTTTTAAACTTCACTTGGTAATTATATCAGTGCTTTATTTTGCAGACAATGTGATCTTAGAAGGGTGGTTGGTGTTTGTCATATGAATGTAATACAGTGTATGGTGTTAATAGGACAAGAAGGGGGAAACACACACACACACACACACACACACACACACACATATAAAACAAGCTGAGTTACAGTATTTCCTACAGATATGTGTTTCACAAAGGCCACTGTCCCTCATTCCGAGTTGATCGCTAGCTGCTTTTGTTCGCAGCGCGGCAATTAGTTGAAAACGTGGCACTTCTGCGCATGCGTATGGGGCGCAGTGCGCACGCGCAATGTACTTTCACAAAATCCGATGCAGTTTCACACAAGGCCTAGTGACGCTTTTCAGTCGCACTGTTGGCCGCTGACTAATTGACAGGAATGGGGCGTTTCTGGGAGGTAACTGACCGTTTTCCGGGAGTGTGCTGAAAAACGCAGGCGTGTCAGATACAAACGCAGGCGTGCCTGGGGAAACGGGGGAGTGGCTGGCCGAACGCAGGGCGTGTTTGTGACGTCAAAACAGGAACTAAATAGTCTGAAGTGATCGCAAGGTAGGAGTAGGTCTGCAGCTACTCAGAAACTGCTTGATAAAATGTAGACGCCGTTCTGCGATTCTTTCGTTCGCACTTCTGCTAAGCTAAGATACACTCCCAGAGGGCGACGGCTTAGCGTTTGCACTGCTGCTAAAAGCAGCTAGTGAGCGATCAACTCAGAATGAGGGCCATTGTCTGGTTATGTGAGACCAAGCAAGACAAGTGTTTTGAGTTGGACATATGTCAACAATAGAATCCTTGCTTCTTAATCCTGGGACAATATTGTCCACCTTGTGTTTTAAACCTATACAGTCCATGTTGTACATTGTATTTAGATGTTATTTCGAGCACTCAATATTGAGGCAACAGTGCCCCCTACTGTTTTTTAGCATTTATGTATATTTACTAATTTGACCTTTGTACTTATGACATTACTTATTCTGGAATTTTCAAGCCTATATAAACTGCAATCCGTCTGTGTTTAGATAGCCATACCTGCCTGGATTAAAAAATTGACTGTAGAAAGTGCCGGGATGATCTGAATATAACTCAGCCTCTAGACACAGAGGGCGGGTTTCCTGAGTTTGCTGATGTGATTGCTGTATTGAACATCTGCTGAATTGATCAATGACCTTAGCTAAGTATACCCGAACTTAACCCACCTGAAACACCGTCACACAAGGCACAGTATGTACATATAATCAGGACGTAAGGTGTGCAGTGCAGGCCCCCCTGGAACCAAGGGTCAGTGTGCACTGTATACCCATTACCCATCGTAAATACGCCTATGCTATGATACATTAATCTGTTGGTGCAATCAATATATCTTATATCTACTGCTATCTTTTTATGGATTAAAGTGCTCATTCAAACTTTATCAGTCTCAGTGGGACTGCAAACTCAAATCTGGGTTATGGTTCTTTGCATGTGCTGAGCCCCACGTACGCTCAGCAGAGAAGAGCAGAGCGGGGGACCAAACAGTGAAGAGTCTCTCTTATTGGACAAGATAGCTTTCGCTGATGATGACATACTATAAAACAGACATAAAAAGTAAATTATACTAATAATAATAATGCTATGTTTTTCATCTCTGGCAGATGAACAATAAATAGTAAAAATACAGACAAAAAGAATAAAACATGAATATAAAATGAACATACCTTCATCTCTACAGCAGCCGAGCCAATAAGAAGCAACGACTCTCCGTCCCAAACGTCAACTTGAAGAGTGTGAAGAGCCAAGTAACGTAAAAACCATTGCCGTTCTCCAGGCTTCAGGAACCCAGGATCCACCATATACTTCAGCTGATACCCAGGAGACCCTTAGAGAAAATATATATATAACTATACAGTATTTGCATGATTCTATTTTTAATTTCTAAAAGACAATATGGGAGATATTCAATTAGGTGCTGGGTTTGCAGCGTGGTGGAAAGCTCTGGAGCTATTCAATTATTTATCCTTTTCCGCGCGTGGCAAAACCTCAAAGTAGCGCGCAGAAATCCACTGATTCCATGTAAAAAGCGGAATCTAATAGGTTCTCTGCTGGTTAAATGCGGATGGGTACATGTAACATAGATTGAACATGGGGATTAGCCCTCTGGGTTCCGGCAGTTAACAGATTCAGGCCGCATGATCAATTAGCTGCGGGGAAACACTGCTCCTAATTTAATCTCCCCCTATGGATGAAACACTACATGCATTGTATAAGAATGATAAAGAAAATAAGAAATCAGTTATTTTTTTATAAACTCATCACTAAAAAGTAATTATGATCAAATTTGTAACAGACAGAAATTGCAAACCTGTGCTTAAAGAAATATAAAGTATTTCCAAAGTACTGGAAAAGACAATAATCTATTAAAACAGCACATAAAAACAAATATCCAATCCAATGCTGACATGTGGAAAGTAAGACATAACTAATGCATTACAGATTCCTTTAGCATGATGTACAGCTGTGCCCTCATACACTATTGCTGCAGTCATGCCAAACATCCCTTATTGGCGCGCCATGTCCTGTGCAACTTGCCTTGTGTGTGAATGAATCTGAAATTTGTTTATGAAGTGCTAGGATGCAGCTTTTTTCACACCATGATCCATTGTGCTTTGTATACAGATTCAGGGCCTTATTCCGATTTGTATGGAAATGCACAGACGCAGGGAAGCAGCTGTGCAATGCTGTACAAATAAAGGGGGTCATTCCGAGTTGTTCGCTCGCTAGCAGTTTTTAGCAGCCACGCAAACGCTATGCCGCCGCCCACTGGGAGTGTATTTTAGCTTAGCAGAAATGTGAACGGTTGTATCGCAGAGCGCCTGCAAAAAATGTTTGTGCAGTTTCAGAGTAGCTCAAAACCTACTCAGCGCTTGTGATCACTTCAGACTATTCAGTTCCGGATATGACGTCACACACCTGCCCAGCGTTCGCCCAACCACTCCTGCGTTTTTCCGCACACTCCCTGAAAACGGTCAGTTGCCTCCCAGAAACGCCCACTTCATGTCAATCACTCTGCGGCCAGCAGTGCGACTGAAATGCATCGCTAGATCCTGTGCAAAACTGTGTAATTCGTTGTGCCCGTACGTCGCGCGTGCGCATTGCGCCGCATGCGCAGAATTGCCATTTTTAAGCCTGATCGCTGCGCTGTGAACAAATGCAGCTAGCGATCAACTTGGAATGACCACCAAAATGCAGATGCAGCAGGAGGCGCCTGTAGGAGATAGACACCTATTGTAACCTTCTGCAAGATCCGAGTGTGCGTCTGAGGATGCAGCACTAGATCACCAATGCAACCTGCAATGTTAGCAGACCTCAACCAGATTGTGTAAACTGAAGCTTATGCTGGGTGAACGCTGGTTGATATATTAATATATATTGCAAGCCTGTCGGCGGTGTTTACCCCCGATATGTCTGTGAATGACATTGTTTACAGACATATCATGTCGGCTGTGCTGCACATCTTCAGATATATCGGCGCATCTGGCTGTGTGTACGGACGGTCTGGCGACCATCCGTACACTTGCTGCGGGGGACCAAACGTCACAGCTGGACGGGAAAATTTAAATGCCTTGTCAAAGTCACTCAGGTCCTTACACTTCCTGACCGACACGTTGCAAGGCTGATCAGTAAGTGGATATACTTACCTGGATCGGCCCTGCTGTCAACACGACGGCAGGTCTGCCGATGTGTCTGTCAGGTGTGTACTAAGCTTTACTCAGACTGGCCGTAGGATCTGGACAGCTGGGTCCAGGAAGTCTGCATCCGACGACACAGACCCTGAACCAAGCACGTCCTCGTTTTGAAGAACTGTGCTGGTTGCTGCCCCCAAACACCACGCAGCATGTCAATCATGCTGCAACGAAGGGCGGGCTGCAAATGGTATCGCAAAATCCGTCTTGCACATACGCAGACCATTAACCATCGGATTTGTACAGATATGTCTACATTCATCTTTACTGCAGTCATGCCAAGTAGTTCGTCGTTGGGTTTCAATTTTGATCCTTTTTTGCTGAAAATGCATCTTAGTCACAATGCATTGCGACTATGACGCACCAGGAGACTGTGCTGATTAATATGATATATGATACTTGTACATCTGTGTGCGACTGAGACTCTGAATCTGTATATGAAGTGCTACAATGTAGCAGCCGCTGCTTTTTTCCATGCCTAGTTCTATTTCTGCTCCGTATGCAGACTCAGTTGCACACAGATATACAAGTGTCACATACTGTATTGAATTAATCAGCAGTCTCTTGGTACATCTTAGTCACATTGCGTTATGACCAAGGTGAGTTTTTTTGCAAAAAAAGACGGCAGACATTAGCAAAGCTGCACGGGACCTGGTGGCTCACACACAGCAGGCATCTCGCGCTGCATGGCGTATTGAGGCTGGCTGTATGAGGACACATCTGTACATAATAGACTGGGTTTTTATACAAATCTGAATCAGGACCACAGACTCAGTCACACCCAGATATACAAGTGTCACATATGAAATGAATCAGTGCAGTCTTGTGAAGCAGTTACTGTATGTCAAATCACAGTGCGATTAAGATGCACATTTGGGCAAAAAAAGCTGCTATACCGCACTGTGCAGTTCATTCGCGCCAGGAGTCTCATCTCACGGCATATTGAGGCTAGGCGTATGAGGACACATCTGTGAAAGAAAACGTGGATCATCAGACCAGGCCACCTTCTTCCATTGCTCCATGGTCAGTTCTGGCAATCACATGCCCCTTGTTGGCGTTGTCGGTGGTGGACAGGAGGGCAGCATGGGCGTTCTGTCCGGTCTGCAGATAAGCAGCAAGCTGCGATGCACCTTTCTATCACAACCAGCATTAACTATTGCAGCAATTTATAATACAGTAGCTCTTCTGTGAGATGGGACTGGATGGGCTAGCCTCTGCTCCCCAAGCGAATCAATGAGCCTTGGGCACCCATGACCCTGTCACCTATTTACTGGTTGTCCTTCTATGGACCACTACTGGTAGGTACTAACCACTGCATACAGGGAACACCCCACAAGACCTGCCGTTCTGGAGATGCTCTCACCCAGTTGTTTCACCATCACACTTTGGCCCTTGTCAAAGTCGCACAGGTCTTTACGCTTGCCTATTTTTCCTGCTCTGGCCGAAAACATACTGGTAATTCAGACTGGGAGGTATATTCAATAAGTGTCGGAAGCTGCCGTCTTGTCGGAAAGACGGCAGCTTCCGACAGATTTAGGTCGGAAGGGGTTCCAACCTATTCATTAGAGGCTGTTTTTTTCCGACAAGTCGGGAATTCCTGACTTGTCGGAAAAAAACGTGGATCGGCGGAATAGCCACGGATCCACGTGCTTTTGTCGGAAACAAGGCCAAATCTGACATGATTTGGCCCCGTTTCCGACAACCTCAATCCGACTTTTAAAAAAGTCGGATTGAGGTGAGGAGACGGGGGAGCGGGGCGAGGGAGGGAGACAGAGGCGGCCACTGGAAGACACAGCTCCTCTCTGACATCCCCCCGGGCAGGCACCTTTCTCCCCGCAGCGCTCCCCGGCCAGCACAGAATGCTTCTGTGTGGCTGTCTCCAGCAGCTCCCTGTGATCTCACACACAGGGAGCTGCTGACAGCAGCAGCAGGATGGGAGAGAACGGGCAATCCAACAGTCGGATTTGGCCACCCTATTGAATGGGGCTTGTCGGATCCATTCCGACAAATGCATGTCGGAGTGGATCCCACTCTTATTGAATATACCCTTGTAAGGTAAAGGTGTCGAAACTGATGTGGTTGATTTAAATCATGTTTTATGCAATAAATATGATATTCAACATGTACAAACTGAAATCTATATGTGCAGTCGACACGAGTTTCCTTATATTCAATGACACCAGTTTCACTGCAAGTAAGTGACTGTTTGCTTTATGCACCTAGACTGAGCAAGCAGTTGGCCATGCTGGGACTTACAGTTCCACAACAGTTGTAGATCCGCAGCCTGCACTCCCTCTTGCGGACAGGGCATGCTGGTACTTGTAGAAGAAACCGACTGGATAGCAACATGTTGTCTAACCCCAGCTCACCGTGCATGCTGAGGCTTATAGTTCTACAACAGCTGGAGTGGAACAAGTTTTCTACCTCCGGTACATAATAAAGGACTTTAGGTCTGCAACGCGCACTATAGACACTTACCTGAGTTTATAGAACCATCCTTGTTGATCTGCAGTAAAACACGGGCTGGTGTATCAGAACGGGACACTCTGGAAGAATGCATTTGAACAAGTTGTAGCCGTGGGGTGGTTACGGGCTGGAAACGGTAAAACTGGAAGGTGAAGTAAATGGTCTGGGGCCAGTGTGTTGAGATGTTGTCCTCTTGCACACTAACAAACAGAAGTGAGAATGTAATGAATACTCTACCATACTGAATACATAAAACTGACAGCATTCATACAATTACCTGTAGCCAAGCAGTTTTAGGCAAATGTATCTATTGGCATACTCTCCCAGACCATCTGGGGGACTCACCAATTTATGGGGAGTTCCTGGGACTTCTGTAAGAGTAGGTCACCCAACGAAACAAGTGGGACGGGGTGCAATGACAATAGTCTCTTGGAATCACGCCATCTTGGCCCCAACTTCTCTCACAGCCTGGCAGTTCACCCCATTATGCTGTGAGGGGGCAGAAACTAGTGACGACGACAGCAACCAGCCACACTTCCCATGGTGATCAGCTACATCTCTCTCCCGTGTTGGGGAAAATGTAAACGTTGTACTGTAAGTACATACAGATGTGTCCCCTTACATCTTTGCTGCAGTCACACTAAACAGCCCTTCAAATCGTGCCATGACAAGGCGGGACTCTGTAGCGCCAAGCGTCTTTTTTTGCAATGTGTTCCACGAAAATGCATCGATACAATGCAATAGGACGCACGATCAGCTTCTGCTGATTAAACTGATCTGCAGCATGCCTATATTCTGTGAGTAATTGCGGCTGTATCTGCAGCTGAAATGCCACGTTCAAGAAAACACTGTAGCATAGCATTTTGTATGCATATACAGTCGCAGCCACACACAGAATATAGGCATGCTGCATATCATTTTGCATTGTGTTATATTGCGTCTAAGGAAAAAAAGATGTTCGGCGTCACATGGCACTCACGCATTATGTGTTATATGTGTTATATGACTTATAGCGCACAGAGCAAAGATGTAAGAGGACACATTCTGTACTCTAGCCAGCGAAGGTAAACAGAAATATGTTTTATAGTTTAGGACGTTACAGAATTAATTTCTGAAGCGCAAAACAGCAAATCCGCAGTGCAAAGTCAGCTGTGGACGCCGTGTCCCTGGCTTTGTGTCGGGGAGCAGAGATCTGTGAAGAAGCAGGGTCTGGACAAGAATAGGGGAGAAGTTAGCTGGACTGACGACACTCCTACAGAAGAGGAGCCAATAGACCTTGTTTTGCCGAGCAGAACAATAACGAGACTTCATTAAGCAGAGTAAGATTATTAGGATAAAATAAAGGAGGAGAAAGGACACTTTCAGGTTATAGCTCCCCTGCAAAATGACTAGAATTTGCCTGATGCAAATGGCTGCTGATTATGGTAATGGCTACTTTCACAAGTGGATGGATGAGGGCGCTGCGGTCGCATAGATTTGCACAACTCTGCATATTCACACGTATTTGCAGCTATGTAAAGTGGCAGATTTGCGTCCATCTCTCAATCAGGCTGAATGCCAGCCATTACTGGAATAATGCCCATGCACAATCGCACTAAACACACTTGAGGCCTGAACCTGAGTTGGACACTATCTGATATTCACGTTTACAGCCAATGTTTTCTCATATGCATCCCGGTTTTGTACGTACAGAGTTGCAGCACAGGTTTGGTTGCACAGTAGTGGGAAATGTGAGGGGCGTTCCTGGATGGTGACGGAGAGGTTAGAAGGGGGTGGCTAAAAAGACGCACAAATATGTTGCAACTTCTGATGGTGTCACAAGCATGTCACTGAAAGCAGGTGCCTACAGAAATGCTCAAACACCCACAAAGAAGGCCGTACTCAGATGGAGACAAGGCACCATGGGAACCACATATGAGGCCACACTTAGATGGGAAAACTGCACTTGGCATAGGGCAGGTGCAAGTGTCAACGGTTCAACCAATGCTGGCATCTAAAAATGCACCAAGCTGTATCTCAGCATCTACTGACGCGGACAGTGGGCTTCTGAATCATTACATGGAGGTACACCAGGAAAGGGTTTTGTCGCAGACACGTCTGCAGCAAATTACTCAAGGACAACGGTGACTGTGTCCAACTCAGAATGAGAATGTTTAGAAAAAAACTCACTTAAAATCAGTCTACCCCTGATGTCCTACTGTAATATCAATACCTGCAGTCATAGAAGCACCAGCGTCATTGTGAGCCAGCAGGTGCTACTATCAGTCAGCAGTGTCACTACAGACCTACTGGACTGTATTATAGACCTTTTCCTGAAGGGCAATGTGTGGGGTGTCTTCAATTAGAAGTGTTTTTCTGCTGGATTAAAGCATGTGTAAGTGTGCTTTAGTATTAAAGCATGTGTGGCAGGTCTTTAAAATAACTTTGCATGAATACTAAAATGACTGTGTGATTTGTGATACATCAGACTTCATTGTCTAGATCAATTCTGCAAGCAATAAATAAACCTGACAGTCAGGATTGCCACTCAGTGAACTTTTCTGGACTGTGATTGATTAGTGCATGGATCAATGAGTTGCACGGTGACTACATATTCATAAGAAGCTCGTCAGACACACAAAAACACACTCATCAAAGGAGTGCATAGTAATGTTACGTCTTACCTGCTGAAGGCCAGAAACTGCAGAACTATTTCATTACACTGCAGATAATCAGCTTCTTCTCGCTGGGGATTAAAGTTCACTGGACTGGATGGATCAATCACCTCTGCAACCTCCTTATTGCAGTCAAATATATCAGGGAAACCAACGGAGTAGAGTCGCGCCAAGGTGGCTCGAGACAGGGTGGAGGTGGTGCTGGAAAAGTAAGGCACAATGGTTAAATGTGATTTGCAGGAGAATCTAATAATATGTTTTAATATTGACATCATTTGTTTATTTACAGATAGAGCCATCTTTATCTTGGTCTTTAATATGATTAACTGAGCCAGGGCAGTCGGACTTAATCCCCTGATGTATTGTTCTCTCTTATTGTATTGCAGCTGAGAACAATAGATGAAAGATTTATGCTAATAAACCATGGTGTGCCTAGGTGCAGCACAGAAGCCAAGATGATCGTGTACTAACGTTTATTATATAGCGCCAGAAGATTCCATTGCACTTTACAATTGGAAACAAGATAATTTTAAAAACAAGACTGACGAGACAGCCATGAAGAGGTGAGAGGGCCCTGCTTGCAAGCTTACAGTCTATTGGGGAATAGGAATTTGATACATGAGGATAACTGCTAGAGATGGAGCCATCTTTATCTTGGCCAGGGCAGTCAGACTTAATCACCTGCTGTAATGACTTAATCCTCTGATGTATTGTTCTCTCTGTATTGTATTGCAGCTGAGAACAATAGATGAAGGGCTTATGCTAATAAACTATGGTGTGCCTAGGCGCAGCAGAGAAGCCAAGATAACCGTGGATCCATCTGTACATGCTGCATAGTGGTTCAGCCAGATTGCAGAGATTCTTGGTGGGCTGTATGATCCAGTGACACCGCAATGTTGGCCTGGGGTCAGACGGTTGTTTGAGTGTAGATAAGAATGTTACTGTATGTGTGAGCTGTGTAGAGGGCAGGTGGTTGGCTAGAATGTGATAAGCTTGCCTGAAGAGTTGAGTTTTCAGGGAACATTTGAAGGTTTGGTGACTAGAATGTCTTGTTGTGGTAGAAAGGATATTACAAAGATTGGGTGCAGACCTTGCACAAAGCGGAAAGGCCAACTTGTGAGAAATTTTGAAGAGTGAAGACATGTATGTTAGTGTAGTCTTCTGTGTAAGCCACTGGTTCCCAAACTCGGTCCTCAAGGACCCCCAACAGTTCATGTTTTCCAGGTCACCTAGCAGGGACCTATTGTCAAGTGTAATCTGGAGAGCCATATCTGGTGGCAATTCTAATTTACATGGTCATATCTGTTTCTATATTATCTAGTTCCCAGTCTAATATTCAGCACCACATCTTGGACCTAACTCAGATCCTGTTTGGTCCGCGTCACAAAGCGCAAAGTATCAATGTGCAGAACGTGTCCTATGGCTGCACACTTCAGTGACTGACAGTCTGCTGCCGTTTGGGGGAGGGGATGGGGCAGCGAAAGCCGCCGTTTCCCAAGACGTGTCACTGCTGTTTTGGGGGAGTGATGAGGCCAGCATAGGATGTCCTAGGATGCAGCTCAGATCTCTAATGCAAGCAGGAGGGGTCTACTTATACCAGATGCCTCCTGCTGCATTATTATATTAGTGCTATCGCTGCTGCTTCCAAGTAAGCAGCAGCAAAGCACTCTCCAAACACATCTGAACTGTTGTACATGGGGCCTAATTCAGACCTGATCGCTCGCTAGCTATTTTTTGCAGCACTGCGATCAGATAGTCGCCGCCTATAGGAGAGTGTATTTTAGCTTTGTAAGTGTGCGATCGCATGTGCAGCCGAGCGGTACAAAAATGTTTTGTGCAGTTTCTGAGTTGCCCAGAACTTACTCAGCCACTGCGATCACTTCAGCCTGTTCGGGGCCGGAATTGACATCAGGAACCCTCCCTGCAAACGCTTGGACACGCCTGCGTTTTTCCAAACACTCATAGAAAATGGTCAGTTGCCACCCACAAACGCCTTCTTCCTGTCAAACTCCTTGCGATCGGTCGTGCAAATAGATTCTTCGTTAAATCCATCGCTCAGCAACGATTCGCTTTGTACCCGTGCGACGCGCCTGCGCATTGCGGTGCATACGCATGCACAGTTCTGACCTGATCGCAGCGAAAAAACCTAGCGTGCGATCAGGTCTGAATGACCCCCACAGTGCCCAGAATATTTACTTACTCTCCCAGAATGTCCAGGGGACTACTACAATTCAGGGAGTCCTCCTGGATTCATGGGACAGTACGACACCCTCCAGGATACAATTTATCTCGTTATGCGGTCAATTTACCTACAATCAAAATCCCGACGGTCAAAATACCGACAACCATTGGCCGATGGTCAAAATCCCAACATTTAAAATACTGACAAGGTCAAAATTCCGACATGTAAAATGGCGACAGCTCAAAAAGTCGACATGAGTTTTTCATTATTTTTTCATTGAAACAGACTTGTTCATACATTACCATCCCAGTGGACCCTGCGAGGGGACAAAGTACACTTATACGGTGTCCATGTCGACACGCACACAAAAAAACAATGAAAAACGTGTCGACTTTTTGACCTGTTGACATTTTAAATGTTGGTATTTTGACCCTGCCGGGATTTTGACCGTCGGTCAATTGTTGTCGGGATTTTGATTGTAGGTATTTCATACTAAATCCTTCATCTCTTGTGCCATTATGCAAAAAGGAGAGTTATGGTACAGATGGAGCCGTGCTCATCTGAGGCGACTCCATCGCAAACAAGCACTCCTGGTGTGACTAGGCTCTCCGTCTGCCCAGTCACGCCGGGAGTGCACAGAGACGCTCTTCCATTCATAGAATAGGAGAGCGTCTCCGCCTGAGCGTGCACGCCTGCCCGGACGAAGATGCTCTCCCATTCTAATGAATGGGGCGCGTCTCCGTCCTGGGCACGCGCACCCAGTCGGAGACGGAGACGCTGAGTCCTAGGCACAAACGGAGCCACGACTAGTGTGGCTCCATCTGTAGACTTACCATTGTTAACTCTCTTTCTGCAAAGTACATTGGGTTTCACAGGGAAACATTGGGGAGTGTAGAGTGCATCTGGATCCAGAGGCACAAACAGGTAAAGCTTTAGCTGTCCCAGGATGCATAGAAGCTTCCTCTATAACCCCACCTCCAGGCACTGGGAGCTCAGTTTTGGTGACCAGTCCAATTCATGAAACAGGCAAGAGAGAAGGCAGATGTCAGTCACATAAGAACACAATCTCACGACAGGAGAAGGTACCAGGGTTAATGCCATACAAACCCAAAGAAACTAGGTGCATCAGGGTGGGCACCCTGTGGAACCCAATGAACTTCGCAGAAAGCGAGTTAACAAAGGTAAGTCTACCATTACACTCCTTTTTTGCAGCAGGGTACATTGGTTTCCACAGGGAAACATCGGGGATGTCCTAAAGCAGTTCCTCAAGAGAGGCAACGCGCCTTATGGATGTGAGATTCCAGCGTCCAAAGGATGCATCCTGGGAGGTGAAGATATCAAAGGCATAGAACCTAAGAAACGTGTTGACAGAGGACCATATAGCCGCCTTGCACAACTGTTCTGCAGATGCGCCACGGTGGGCTGCCCAAGAACGTCCAACAGACCGGGTAGAATGGGCCTTAATCGCAGCAGGAGCTGGAAGTCCAGCCTGCGCATAAGCATGTGCAATCACCATTCTAATCCATCTGGCCAAGTTTTGCTTATTCGCAGGCCAGCCACGTTTGTGGAATGCAAAAAGGACAAATAGGGCATCAGACCATCTAATAGAGGCAGTCCTGTCCACAGAGACACAAAGAGCCTTAACCACATCTAAAGACCGTTCTTTAGCCGACAAATCCGAAGAGATAAAGGCCGGAACCACGATCTCTTGGTTCAGATGAAAAAGATGACACCACCTTAAGCAACCGGGCCTAGTTCGGAGAACCGCCCTGTCACGATCAGAAAGGGCGGCCGACAGGACAAAGCGCCTAAGTCCGAAACCCTTCTTGCAGAGGCAATAGCAAGGAAGAAAAGGACCTTGGCCGTGAGCCATTTGAGGTCCACCGATTCAAGAGGCTCAAATGGAGATTCTTGAAGGGCTTTCAATACAATAAACAGGTCCTTAGGAGCCACTGTAGGGACATAGGGAGGCTGAATATGTAGATCACCCTGAGTGAATGTATGAAAGGCAATCTTGCGCTAAAACCATACCGACAGGCAGATATGTGAACCTTGAGGGAGGCCAGACGAAGACTCAAGTCTAAGCCTCTTTGTAGAAAAGCCAGAATTCTGGAAGTTCTGAATCTATAAGCGTCATAATTCTTATCAGCACACCAGGTGAAGTAAGAATGCCAAACCCTGTAATAAATCTGGGCAGAGGCTGGTTTGCCGGCCTTCAGCATAGTCTGAAAAACCATCTCCGTAAATCCTTTGGCCCTTAGGAGTGATGCTTCAAGGGCCACGCCGTCAAAGCCAAGTCCGGAAAGAGACAAGGGCCCTGTTCAAGGAGGTCTTGACGCTGAGGAAGTAGAAGGGGACGCTCTGTCGGGACACCCTGCAGGTCTGAGAACCAATGACATCTGGGCCACGCTGGAGCAACTAGAATTAGCATTCCTCCTTCTTGCTTGAACTTCCACAGTACCATGGGCAGGAGTGATACCGGAGGGAATATGTAAGGCAGCTGATCCGTGATTCGAAGACCTTGTGATTGTGTCGAGACGCAATTAAGGAAACCTGGAATGAATACTGCTGATATAGCTGGTTGATGGCGTTCCGCCCAACATAGAATTTTGGACACCTCCAACACTGACATGCGGCTTCGAGTGCTGCCCCGATAGTTTATGTAAGCCACTGTAGTGGCGTTGTCTGATTGTACCTGAACAGGCCTATTCTGTACCAGAGGCAGGACGAGAGACAGTGCATTGAACACTGCCCTCAGCTCCAGAATATTGATCGGAAGTAGTGATTCTTCCCCAGTTCAACGACCCTGAAACAAGTGTTGCTCCAACACCGCTCCCCATCCCCGAAGACTGGCATCCGTTATCAGTTGGATACAGTTGAGGATCCAGAAGGGATAGCCCCTGCTCAATTGCCGATCCTGTAGCCACCATCACAGCGACAGACAAACCACCGGAGTCACAGAGACCTTTTGGTATCTGATCCGATGAGGTAGGCCGTCCTACTTGTATAGGAACTAGTGATGTGCACTGGACATTTTTCGGGTTTTGTGTTTTGGTTTTGGATTCGGTTCCGCGGCCGTGTTTTGGATTCGGACGCGTTTTGGCAAAACCTCCCTGAAATTTTTTTGTCGGATTCGGGTGTTTTTTTTACAAAAACCCCTCAAAAACAGCTTAAATCATAGAATTTGGGGGTCATTTTGATCCCATAGTATTATTAACCTCAATAACCATAATTTCCACTCATTTCCAGTCTATTCTGAACACCTCACAATATTATTTTTAGTCCTAAAATTTGCACCAAGGTCGCTGAATGACTAAGCTAAGCGACCCAAGTGGCCGACACAAACACCTGGCCCATCTAAGAGTGGCACTGCAGTGTCAGACAGGATGGCAGATTTAAAAAATAGTTCCCAAACAGCACATGATGCAAAGAAAAAAAGAGTTGCAATGAGGTAGCTGTGTGGCTAAGCTAAGCGACCCAAGTGGCCGACACAAACACCTGGCCCATCTAGGAGTGGCACTGCAGTGTCAGACAGGATGGCAGATTTAAAAAATAGTCCCCAAACAGAACATGATGCAAAGAAAAAAAGAGGTGCACCAAGGTCGCTGGATGGTTAAGCTAAGCGACCCAAGTGGCCGACACAAACAACTGGCCCATCTAGGAGTGGCACTGCAGTGTCAGACAGGATGGCAGATTTAAAAAATAGTCCCCAAACAGCACATGATGCAAAGAAAAAAAGAGGTGCAATGAGGTAGCTGTGTGGCTAAGCTAAGCGACCCAAGTGGCCGACACAAACACCTGGCCCATCTAGGAGTGGCACTGCAGTGTCAGACAGGATGGCAGATTTAAAAAATAGTCCCCAAACAGCACATGATGCAAAGAAAAAAAGAGGTGCACCAAGGTCGCTGGATGGTTAAGCTAAGCGACCCAAGTGGCCGACACGAACAACTGGCCCATCTAGGAGTGGCACTGCAGTGTCAAGTGTCAGACAGGATGGCAGATTTAAAAAATAGTCCCCAAACAGCACATGATGCAAAGATAAATTAAAGAAAAAAAGAGGTGCAAGATGGAATTGTCCTTGGGCCCTTCCACCCACCCTTATGTTGTATAAACAGGACATGCACACTTTAACAAACCCATCATTTCAGCGACAGGGTCTGCCACACGACTGTGACTGAAATGACTGGTTGGTTTGGGCCCCCACCAAAAAAGAGGCAATCAATCTCTCCTTGCACAAACTGGCTCTACAGAGGCAAGATGTCCACCTCCTCCTCATCGTCCGATTCCTCACCACTTTCACTGTGTACACAGATTATTAATTCGTCCCCACTGGAATCCACCATCTCAGGTCCCTGTGTACTTTCTGGAGGCAATTGCTGGTGAATGCCTCCACGGAGGAATTGATTATAATTAATTTTGCTGAACATCATCTTCTCCACATTTTCTGGAAGTAACCTCGTACGCCGATTGCTGACAAGGTGAGCGGCTGCACTAAACACTCTTTCGGAGTACACACTGGAGGGGGGGCAACTTAGGTAAAATAAAGCCAGTTTCTGCAAGGGCCTCCAAATTGCCTCTTTTTCCTGCCAGTATATGTACGGACTGTCTGACGTGCCTACTTGGATGCGGTCACTCATATAATCCTCCACCATTCTTTCAATGGTGACAGAATCATATGCAGTGACAGTAGACGACATGTCAGTAATCGTTGGCAGGTCCTTCAGTCCGGACCAGATGTCAGCACTCGCTCCAGACTTCCCTGCATCACCGCCAGCGGGTGGGCTCGTAATTCTTAGCCTTTTCCTTGCAGCCCCAGTTGCGGGAGAATGTGAAGGAGGAGCTGTTGACGAGTCACGTTCCGCTTGACTGGACAATTTTCTCACCAGCAGGTCTTTGAACCTCTGCAGACTTGTGTCTGCCGGAAAGAGAGATCCAACTTAGGTTTTAAATCTAGGATCGAGCACGGTGGCCAAAATGTAGTGGTCTGATTTCAACAGATTGACCACCCGTGAATCCTGGTTAAGCGAATTAAGGGCTCCATCCACAAGTCCCACATGCCTAGCGGAATCGCTGTTTTAGCTCCTCCTTCAATCTCTCCAGCTGCTTCTGCAAAAGCCTGATGAGGGGAATGACCTGACTCAGGCTGGCAGTGTCTGAACTGACTTCACGGGTGGCAAGTTCAAAGGGTTGCAGAACCTTGCACAACGTTGAAATCATTCTCCACTGCGCTTGAGTCAGGTGCATTCCCCCTCCTTTGCCTATATCGTAGGTAGCTGTATAGGCTTGAATGGCCTTTTGCTGCTCCTCCATCCTCTGAAGCATATAGAGGGTTGAATTCCACCTCGTTACCACCTCTTGCTTCAGATGATGGCGGGGCAGGTTCAGGAGTGTTTGCTAGTGCTCCAATCTTCGGCACGCGGTGGCTGAATGCCGAAAGTGGCCCGCAATTCTTCGGGCCACCGACAGCATCTCTTGCACGCCCCTGTCGTTTTTTAAATAATTCTGCACCACCAAATTCAATGTATGTGCAAAACATGGGACGTGCTGGAATTTGCCCACATGTAATGCACGCACAATATTGGTGGCGTTGTCCAATGTCACAAATCCCCAGGAGAGTCCAATTGGGGTAAGCCATTCTGCGATGATGTTCCTCAGTTTCCGTAAGAGGTTGTCAGCTGTGTGCCTCTTCTGGAAAGCGGTGATACAAAGCGTAGCCTGCCTAGGAATGAGTTGACGTTTGCGAGATGCTGCTACTGGTGCCGCCGCTGCTGTTCTTGCTGCGGGAGGCAATACATCTACCCAGTGGGCTGTCACAGTCATATAGTCCTGAGTTTGCCCTGCTCCACTTGTCCACATGTCCGTGGTTAAGTGGACATTGGGTACAACTGCATTTTTTAGGACACTGGTGACTCTTTTTCTGAGGTCTGTGTACATTCTCGGTATCGCCTGCCTAGAGAAATGGAACCTACATGGTATTTGGTACCGGGGACACAGTACCTCAAGCAAATCTCTAGTTTCCTGTGAATTAACTGTGGATACCGGAAAAACGTTTAACACCGCCCAGGCTGCCAAGGCCTGAGTTATCCGCTTTGCAGCAGGATGACTGCTGTGATATTTCATCTTCCTCGCAAAGGACTATTGGACAGTCAATTGCTTACTGGAAGTAGTACAAGTGGTCTTCAGACTTCCCCTCTGGGATGACGATCGACTACCAGCAGCAACAACAGCAGCAGGCGTTACACTCAAGGATGCATCGGAGGAATCCCAGGCAGGAGAGGACTCGTCAAACTTGACAGTGACATAGCCTGCAGGACTATTGGCGTTCCTGTCTAAGGAGGAAATTGACACTGAGGGAGTTGGTGGTGTGGTTTGCAGGAGCTTGGTTACAAGAGGAAGGGATTTAGTTGTCAGTGGACTGCTTCAGCTGTCACCCAAAGTTTTTGAACTTGTCAATGACTTCTGATGAATGCGCTCCAGTTGACGTATAAGGGAGGATGTTCCTAGGTGGTTAACGTCCTTAGCCCTACTTATTACAGCTTGACAAAGGCAACACACGGCTCGACACCTGTTGTCCGCATTTCTGTTAAAATAATTGCACACCGAAGAGGTGATTTTTTTTTGTAATTTGACCAGGCATGTCAATGGCCATATTCGCCCCACGGACAACAGGTGTCTCCCCGGGTGCCTGACTTAAACAAACCACCTCACCATCAGAATCCTCCTTGTCAATTTCCTCCTCAGCGCTAGCAACACCCATATCCTCATCCTGGTGTACTTCAACAGTGACATCTTCAATTTGACTATCAGGAACTGGACTGCGGGTGCTCCTTCCAGCACTTGCAGGGGGCGTGCAAATTGTGGAAGGCGCCACCTCTTCCCGTCCAGTGTTGGGAAGGTCAGGCATTGCAACCGACACAATTGGACTCTCCTTGGGGATTTGTGATTTAGAAGAACGCACAGTTCTTTGCTGTGCTTTTGCCAGCTTAAGTCTTTTCATTTTTCTAGTGGGAGGATGAGTGCTTCCATCCTCATGTGAAGCTGACCCACTAGTCATGAGGAACATAGGAGAGGGTCTCAGCCGTTCCTTGCCACTCCGTGTCATAAATGGCATATTGGCAAGTTTACGCTTCTCCTCAGACGCTTTTAATTTAGATTTTTGGGTTATTTTACTGAACTTTTGTTTTTTGGACTTTACATGCTCTCTACTATGACATTGGGCATCGGCCTTGGCAGACGACATTGATGGCATTTCATCGTCTCGGCCATGACTAGTGGCAGCAGCTTCAGCACGAGGTGGAAGTGGATCTTGATCTTTCCCTATTTTACCCTCCACATTTTTGTTCTCCATTTTTTAATGTGTGTAATTATATGCCAGTAATATATCAATAGCAATGGCCTACTGTACCGTACTGCTATATATTATATACTGGTGGTCAGCAAAATTATGCACTGTCCTCCTACTACTGCGCACAACAACTAAAATGTACCACAGGTATGGATGGATAGTATACTTGACGACACAGAGGTAGGTAGAGTAGTGGACTACTGTACCGTACTGCTATATATTATATAATGGTGGTCAGCAAAATTATGCACTGTCCTCCTACTACTGCGCACAACAACTAAAATGCACCACAGGTATGGATGGATAGTATACTTGACGACACAGAGGTAGGTAGAGCAGTGGACTACTGTACCGTACTGATATAATACTGGTGGTCACTGGTCAGCAAACTTCTGCACTGTCCTCCTACTATATACTACAATGCAGCACAGATATGGAGCGTTTTTCAGGTAGAGAACGTATAATACTGGTGGTCACTGGTCAGCAAAACTCTGCACTGTCCTCCTACTATAAAATACTGGTGGTCCCCAGTCCCCACATTAAAGCACACTGAGCACAGATATTTGCAGCACACTGAGCACAGATAGGGAGCGTTTTTCAGGCAGAGAACGTAGATATTTTCAGCACACTGAGCACAGATATTTGCAAGCACACTGAGCACAGATATTTGCAGCACACTGAGCACAGATATTTGCAGCACACTGAGCACAGATATTTGCAGCACACTGAACACAACTGAGAACGCTGCACACGTCCTCTCCCTATCATCTCCAATGCACAAGTGAAAATGGCAGCGACGCATGGATCCTTATATAGAATACGAATCTTGCGAGAATCCGACAGCGGGATGATTAACCGAGCAAGGCGGGAGGATCCGAGTCTGCCTCGGACCCGTGTAAAATGGGTGAAGTTCGGGGGGGTTCGGATTCCGAGGAACCGAACCCGCTCATCTCTAATAGGAACAACCGTTGCAGAGGACGAGAGTGAAATTGAGTGTACTTTACCATGTCGAAGGATGACACCATCAGGCCAAGTACTTGCATCGCCGAGTGTATGGACACTCTGGAGCGATGAATGAAGTGCCTTATCCTGTCCTGAAGTTTCAGGACCTTGTCTGGAGACAGGAACAGTCTCTGACTGTGTGTATCCAAAAGTCCCCCTAGGTGCACCATGCTCCGAGGTGGGACCAGCGAGGACTTTTTCCAATTTATTAGCCATCCGTGGGCTTGCAGGAAAGTCACCATCAGTTCCAGAATCAGTAGGTCGTCCAAGTATGGAAGGATTCTGATTCCCTGGCGACGGAGGTGGGCCAACAAAACGGCCATGACCTTGGTGAAGATCCAAGGGGCCATAGCCAATCCAAACGGAATTGGTAGTAAAGAACGGCAACAGCAAACCGCAGGAACTGCTGATGTGAGACGGCAATAGGAATATGCCATATACGCATCCTGTATATACAGGGTTACCATATAGTCTCCGGGTTCCATAGCCAGAACTATTGAGCGCAGCGTTTCCATATGAAACTTGGACACTCTGACAAACTTATTCAAAGATTTGAGGGTGAGTTTAGGCCGGTAGGAACCATTGGGTTTCAGGACCAGAAACAGGATCGAGTAATAACCTTTGCCCCTCTGGGGCTGAGGAACTGGCACAACCACTCCAGTACTCAGGAGGGAACTTACAACCGTTTGTAGAGACTGCGCTTTCAATGGATCCGACGGGAGAGCCATTGTGCAGAAATGGTAAGGTGGACGTCTCCTGAATGAGACAGCGTACCCTGCTCATGTGCACTGGCAGGCCTCTACTAGCCGCATCCCGGGAAGCAGTGGCTGCGCGTGATGTCACGCAGCCTCCGCGGGCCGCCTCCCCGAACGCGCCTCCGTTGTCCAGACCACTTCTGTTGTCCGGAACGTTCTAACGCCATTGGCACGCCCCCTTCCGGCCCGCGACCGCCTCTGCCTGTCAGGCAAAGGCAATCGCAGCCCAGAGATGCTTTTAGCATCTCACTGGGCTCCCGGGGTGCGCACGCGCAGTGCGGCCGCTGCGCGTGCGCACACCATAAAAAAATTCAGACTGAGGTTTTGCCCATTAGCTAACAAATTTGCTGCTGCGATCAGATCTGAATTACCCCCATAGATTTACGGGACATTACTTCTCAATGGGGACTTTGCTAAGCAGGGATTAGGCACACAAAAAAAAGATTTCCTTTTGTCAGACAGCATTAATTAAATCAGTGATCCTCAATTCCTCAAGTACCTCCTAACAGTCCATGTTTTCAGGATTTCTTTGCGTCACTTAATGAATTGAACAATTACGCTGACCCATACACGTCTATGGGATAAGAGGTAAGCGGTACTACAGTACATAATTGAGCAATGGTTAGTTCAAAGATTTCTCTGGTGTTTTGATAAATTGAGAAAAGCTCAATGTCCATTGCAAATTATTCTGTACAGATGTGTCCTCATACATCTATGCTGCAGTCGCCCCAAACAGCCCTTCTCGGTCGCCAGCTCCCATGAAACTCTGCTAGAGTTAGGGAGTCTCTTCTGTGTCTTTTTTAACAATGTGACTAGGACGCACCGGGAGTCTGTGCTGATTAATGTGATATGCGACAGGTATAGCTATGTGCGACAGAGTCTCTGACTCTGCCTATAAAGTTCAACGATGCCGCGTCCGTGGCTTTCTCCACGCCAAGTTCCGTTGCGCTTCATATACAGACTTAGTCGCATACAGATATACAAGTGTCACATATCAAATTAATCAGCAGCGTCTCCTGGTGCGTCTTAGTTGCATTTTTGGAAAGAAAAGACGCCCAACGCTAGTGGAGTTGCACAGGACCTGTCAGCTCTCTCACGCCAGGTATCTCCCGCTGCGTGGCGTATGGAGGCTAGATGTAGGAGGACACATCTGTAGCAACTCTTAAGTATTACAGAAGCGTTAGGGATGATCACTTAACATATAAAGATTCCTTTACTGATGATATTTTGGAAATTTGGCCATAATTTATTTGCATGCTATCACTGATTCTCCAAGCAAGTTTGTCTGACTTTACTCTTAACATTTATTTTAGAACATCCTTCCTCACAATAGGGAAACATCTGGGAACTAAGCCAAAGGCAGCTGAACAATTCATAAAAACTAGGTTTTTCCATCTTCATCAAAAATGTGACTGATGTAAGAATTACCCAACAATCCCTACTGTCCCACTTACCACACATGATAATAATGTAGACTTCTCCCATATATTTTTTTACTGTTTATTGCTTTATTGGCATATGTGAGGGTGGAATACCCCTAAACTTTTCAGTATACTGTTTGGTACAAAGCAAGACCCAATTCACCTTCAAGGAAAACCAATGTGTGTCCCAGAAGCCAGACAATGGCACAATCAAAAAGAACCTAATTACGTCTTATAAGTTAGAGAATGTCAAGCACTTTCTTGCTTTTAAATCATTATCATAAGCCAGAGCTTTCCAGATCATCGGCTATGGCAGAGCTCCAGCAGAAGCTGGAACGGAGTGTAAATTGGTTTGTCTAAGCAAGATAAACACGTAATTTATTACAGTCTTCTGCTTTCCCTTTTCCAAATTTTATCTATGACAGATGATGAATTGCTGGAGTACAGTAAGGAAATCCATGTACAGTCCTCACATTTTTCGGCTGCATAGAAGATGCTATGCAGAAAAAATGCAACATAAAAACAAAAAATATAAAATGCATATTATATAAAGAGAAAAACATGTATATTAATATTGCAACATACTGTATAACATATAAAGGTAGGTAATTAGGTAATGCATTACATCATAGAAGGCAAACATAAAACACACACACATATGTGTGTGTGTGTGTGTGTGTGTGTGTGTGTGTGTGCATATATATATGTGTTTGTTTGTGTGTATATGTATATATATATATTTTATATATATATATATATTTATATTGTCTAAGGCGTTATGGCCTATTGTTCGCTCAGATAAGGATTTGCCAATATTCAGTAATCTTAGACCAGTAGCCGTGTTTAGACGTGGTACGAATTTGAGGGATAGATTAGTACAATCGGATATCTCTGGGCGTAATGAGCCAGTAGCGCCCAACGTGTATAGAAAACCGCCCGGATGTTATAGCTGTAATGGTTGCACTACTTGCAAGTTCTTAGTGCCTTGTAAGAGATTCAAACATCCTCATGTAGATAAGGTGTTTGATATTAGACATGTACTAACGTGCAATATGTTCTTTGTGGTTTACGTGGTGATCTGTAAATTTAAGGAAAGTATGAATGCGCACAGATCTGCGCTAAAGTTGATTTTTAATGAAAGAGACGTGGACCACCCAGTGGCATGCCATTTCTTGGAATTCAAGCATCCCCAAGATTTGATCAAATATTTCATGATCGATCATGTGCCTGCATCTCTCAGGGGAGGTGACAGAGCCAAAGCTCTGTTGATTAAAGAATCAAGGTTGATAGTGAGGCTAGGTGCTATTAAACCAGCAGGCCTCAATGATAAAATTAACTAAAATTCTTTGAATTAATATGTTCTAATAGTAGTATTCATTAATATGTGTCTGTTTATGTATTTTTTTTATTTTTTGAGAGATGAGCGGGTTAGGATTTACTCGGTTCTTTACGCCAGAATTATCGCCATTTCTTATTTTCTGGATTTTTCTTATTGGCTAACCAAAACATGTGACGTCCGATAGCCAATAAGGAGATTCGGGTATATCCGAGTTAAACCAAACCCGCTCATCTCTCATTTATTTATGTATTATCTTGTTGCCATTTTGGTTATGTATGTTTTTATATTGTATTCTTTGTTTATTTTTTATAGTTGCCATGCCTACAGGGAGTTCCGGGTGACCTGGGACCGCTGGAGCTGCTGACAGGGGAGAGGACAGAGCAGGAACGCATCAGCACCCAGGTGGAACGCATGATTGCGGTTTCCGGGGCAACGCTGTTAGTTTCCTCTAGAGGTGTGTCACGATGTGAGACTTCTGGTCAGCGGGTCCCGGAGCCCGGCGGCGCCTGGCGGCATGACTGAGGTGATTTAAGCTGGGTAAGTGTGACATTACACTGTTGTTGTTTACTGTGGTCCTGAGGATGGGGAGGGGTCCCCGAAAGTACTTGACCTGAATACACAGTTTTTTTGCTACATTGTTGTCTCCGAGTGCCTATCTCTATTAGGAGCTATATATACACATATATACATATATATATATATATATATATATATATATATATATATTTATATGATTAGTTCTGAGTCACATGGGCTTTCAGGGTGATATACAATGGCTACAAAGATGGTGACCCAGCACTGGGTAATCCACACTCCCCTCCAATAGAAAATCAGAAATGCCGTGCGGAGGATGAGACTGTGGTGTATGGTGATCTGAGTGACAACTGTTCTCGCTAAGACATCTACTCTTGAAAGAAATTATACAGTAGCTTAATCTAAAATGAACCTGGAAGGCTGCAATGAAATTCTGCGGATGCAACCCAGCACAAACTATAATTTTCTCTCCCCCTGGTCCCCCTGTAATAATATATTTGAAACACTGTCCTTTCCAGAGCCCCAAGCTTACAGGGAACACTGGTTTTGATTGTTTTCTATAAAAATCCTTTGCAGCCCCACATCTCAGGGCTCTTACTTACGCAGGAAAGCAGACATAAGAAATGTGGATTCTTTAAGCATTGGTGCATAGACAATTCTGCAGTTGGAAAGTTAAATGAGAAATTGGGAGTTTTGCATCTCAGAAACAGTGGGAAAACATTTTAAACATACTAGCTTTCAGCAAAGGAATAGACCTGATAACTCAAAGCTTTTCTACGGGCGGTATCCTACTAGAGACGACCTGTTTTTGGCGGATCAAAACAGGCGGGTATCGCAGTTTTTGACCGATGGTCATTATCGCGGTATCCAATTAGAGGCCATTTTGATCGGCTGAAAACGGACCAGCATCGTGCGATAACACATGGGATCCGGGATAGCTGGATAGCACCCATTGATTCAATTTAGCCACGATCATTGACCGCTGGTAATTAGATACCCCCTATGTGATATGTTATTACTCTCAATATAAATATTACTTTAAAAAAAAAAACAGATCCCCTTTCGGTAACCGCACGTTTACACAATTTAAAAAAAAATTCTCTCTGCATGATTGTTACTATTTTATTTTATTGCTGCTATTTCTAATCGCGGACTCATTTACATTTAACACCGCCATGCATACGGTAAGTGGTGGGATGTACTGCATCCATATGCTTGAGATATCGCACCCAAAGTCTTTTCTTGCCATGGCCTGGAATTACCTTTGCCGGAAACTTTGCGGTCACTTTTAGAATATGGAAAACAATAAAGGTGTAAATGTATAGACGGGTTTTTTTTACAGGATTTTGACATTTTTCATGTGTTACAATATAAGTGCCGCTAAAATTCTGCCATGTCAAAAAGTAAATTAAAAAAAATGTATTAAAGTAAGACCCAACCACACTTTTTTATTGTTCTGAATCACCCAAGTGATTGGAAATCAATTATTTAAAAAAAAAAAAAAAAATTATTTACATTTTGCAAGCACTTAATAATACATTCAGTGTGATAAAAAAAAAAAACACAGAGCGATCCCAAACAGACACATACAGTGTATGTATAAATGACACTACAGCTAAGTAAGCCAGGCACACACCACTATAAATATAAATGTCAGTATTAGAATTGCTTTCAACAAACCGTAAAATCGCTTGCTCAGACTGAAAGCTAAAAAATATCCGAATGCTACGGTACATCCCCATCCCTTTGTGTACATTGTAATGTGCATTTTTTGTGACCAGACAAATATATATATTTGATTAATTACTGATGAAGTCCACAAGCTAGGACGAAACGCGTTGGGCCTTATGCCTTCTGGACCTCTTTTGATGGACAGATAAGCCTTCTTTTAACTTATTTCTTGTACGTTTTCTACCTATTGGTTACCGTTTGGAATATTTGCGATTAAGGAACCGGTTGTCTCTGGACTCAGTGAGTGTTTGGGCAGATAAAATTGTTTTTGTTTTTTATCTTGTACGTGCAATACCTTTCGGTTGCCATTTGGAGTATTATGTCAATTAAATTATTGTTTTTATATATAAAAAACATTCTACACTGGTTTTTTTGGAACTTGCAACAGTTTCTAAATACAGTTCCTTTATATGAGTAAAATTTATATATGCACAACCATTCCTTGCACCATAACAGGTAGCACTATGTTTTTATTGTTCTTTGTTTGTTTTGCATATACGGGTGGTCTTCTGGTTGCCGGCGGCCGGGGTCCCGGCGACCAGCACACCGGCGCCGGAATCCCGACCGCCTGCATACCGACACTTTTTCTCCCTCTTGGGGGTCCACGACCCCCCTGGGAGAATAGATAGCGTGGCATGCTTAGCGCACCACCGTGCCCGCAGCGTGTCGAGCGCAGCGAGCCCGCAAGGGGCTCATTTGCGCTCACCCAGCTGTCGGTATGCCGGCAGTTGGGATTCCGGCGCCGGTATGCTGGTCGGCGGGACCCCGACCGCTGGCAAACCATACCACACCCGCATATACAGTAACTTGAATTCCACCATGGTCATTTGACTGAAGACTTTAATATAAAGGAAGCTAAGTGTATCCTTGTATCCCATTTCTTTAAATTATTTTCTCTGACGTCCTAGTGGATGCTGGGAACTCCGAAAGGACCATGGGGAATAGCGGGCTCCGAGGGAGGCTGGGCACTCTAGAAAGATTTATGACTACCTGGTGTGCACTGGCTCCTCCCACTATGACCCTCCTCCAATCCTCAGTTAGATTTTGTGCCCGGCCGAGGTTGGATGCACACTAGGGGCTCTCCTGAGCTCTTAGAAAGAAAGATAGACTTAGGTTTTTTATTTTCAGTGAGACCTGCTGGCAACAGGCTCACTGCAGCGAGGGACTAAGGGGAGAAGAAGCGAACTCGCCTGCTTGCAGCCGGATTGGGCTTCTTAGGCTACTGGACACCATTAGCTCCAGAGGGATCGACCGCAGGCGCAGCCTTGATGTTCGGTCCCGGAGCCGCGCCGCCGTCCCCCTTACAGAGCCAGAAGCAAGAAGATGGTCCGGAAAATCGGCGGCATGAAGACATCAGTCTTCACCAAGGTAGCGCACAGCACTGCAGCTGTGCGCCATTGCTCCTCTCACACACTTCACACTCCGGTCACTGAGGGTGCAGGGCGCTGGGGGGGGCGCCCTGAGGCAGCAATAAAAACACCTTGGCTGGCACAAATACCTCAATATATAGCCCCAGGGGCTATATATGAGGTAAATACCCCTGCCAGATTCCATAAAAAAGCGGGAGAATAGGCCGCGGAAAAGGGGCGGAGCTATCTCCCTCAGCACACTGGCGCCATTTTTCCCTCACAGCTCCGCTGGAAGGAAGCTCCCTAGCTCTCCCCTGCAGTCTACACTACAGAAAAGAGTTAAAAAAGAGAGGGGGGGCACTAAATTTAGGCGCAGTATACATTATATAGAAACAGCAGCTATAGGGGACATAACTCAGTTAGTCCCTGCATTATATAGCGCTCTGGTGTGTGCTGGCATACTCTCACTCTGTCCCCCCAAAGGGCTTTTGTGGGTCCTGTCCTCGTTTAGAGCATTCCCTGTGTGTCTGCGGTGTGTCGGTACGGCTGTGTCGACATGTTGAATGAGGAGGCTTATATGGTGACGGAGCAGAGGCCGATATATGTGATGTCGCCCCCTGTGGGGCCGACACCAGAGTGGATGGATAGCTGAAAGGTATTAACCGACAGTGTCAACTCCTTACATAAAAGGGTGGATGACGTAACAGCTGTGGGACAGCCGGCTTCTCAGCCCGCGCCTGCCCAGGCGTCTCAAAGGCCATCAGGGGCTCAAAAACGCCCGCTCTCTCAGATGGCAGACACAGATGTCGACAAGGAGTCTGACTCCAGTGTCGACAAGGTTGAGACATATACACAATCCACTAGGAACATCCGTGACTTGATCCCGGCAATAAGAAATGTGTTATACATTTCTGACATTAACCCAAGCACCTCTAAAAATGGCTTTTAGGTTGGGGAGAAAAAACAGGCAGTGTTTTGTTCCCCCATCAGATGAATAAATGAAGTGTGTGAAAAGCGTGGGTTCCCCCGTTAAGAAACTGGTAATTTCTAAAAAGTTACTGATGGCGTACCCTTTCCCGCCAGGAGGATAAGTTACGCTGGGAGATATCCCCTAGGGTGGATAAGGCGCTCACACGGTTGTCAAAAAAAGGTGGCACTGCTGTTTTAGGAACGGCCACTTTGAAGGTACCTGTTGATAAAAAGCAGGAGGCTATCCTGAAGTCTGTATTTACACACTCAGGTACTAGACTGAGACCTGCAGATCGTGCTGCTGCAGCGTGGTCGGTGACCCTGTCAAGCATACTAGTTTGCTAATATGAGAACATATTAAAGACGTCGTCTTATATATGAGGGATGCACAGAGGGATATTTTGCCGGCTGGCATCCAAAATTAATGTAATGTCCATTCTGTCAGGAGGGTATTAGAGACCTGTCAATGGACAGGTGATGCTGACTTAAAAGGCGCATAGAGCCTTATAAGGGTGAGGAATTATTTGGGGATGGTCTCTGGGACCTCGTATCCACAGCAACTGCTGGGAAGAAATATTTTTACCTCAGGTTTCCTCACAGACTAAGAAAGCACTGTATTATCAGGTACAGTCCTTTCGGCTTCAGAAAAGCAAGCGGGTCAAATGGCGCTTCCTTTCTGTACAGAGACAAGGGAAGAGGGAAAAAGCTGCACCAGTCAGCCTGTTCCCAGAATCAAAATTCTTCCCCCGCTTCCTGTGAGTCCACAGCATGACGCGGGGCTCCACAGGTGTAGCCAGGTACGGTGGGGGGCCGTCTCAAAAATTTCAGCAATTAGTGGGCTCGCTCACACGTGGATCCCTGTTTCTTTCAAGTAGTATTTCAGGGGTACAAGCTGGAGTTCGAGATGTCTCCCCCCCGCCGTTTTTCTCAAATATGCCTTGCCGACAACTCACTCAGGCAGGGAGGCTGTGCTAGAGGCGATTAATAAGCGGTATTCCCAGCAGGTAATACTCAAGGTGCCCCTACTTCAACAAGGACGGGGTTACTATTCCACACGGTTTGGGGTACCGAAACCGCATGGTTCGGTGTGACCCATTTTATATTTAAAATCCTTGAACACATACATAAAAAAATTCAAGTTCAAGATGGAATCGCTCAGGGCGGTTATTGCAAGCCTGGACGAGGGGGGATTACATGGTATCCCGGGACATCAAGGATGCTTACCTGCTTGTCCCCATTTACCATCCTCGCCAGGAGTACCTCAGATTTGTGGTACAGGTTTGCCATTACCAAGTCCAGACACGGCCGTTTGGACTGTACATGGCACCGAGGGTGTTTACCAAGGTAATGGCCGAAATGATGATACTCATTCAAAAAAAAAAAAAAAAAAAAGGGAGTTTTAATTACAAAAATCCCGTACTTGGACGATCTCCTAATAAAGGCACGGTCCAAGGAACAGTTGTTGGTGGGAGTAGCACTATCTCAGGAAGTGCTGCGGCATCACGGCTGGATTCTGAATATCCCAAAGTCACAGCTGGTTCCGACTACACGTATACTGTTCCTGGGTATGATTCTGGACACAGTCCAAAAAAAAAATAGAAATAAATAAATAAGATTTTACTTACCGATAAATCTATTTCTCGTAGTCCGTAGTGGATGCTGGGGACTCCGTCAGGACCATGGGGAATAGCGGCTCCGCAGGAGACAGGGCACAAAAGCAAGCTTTTAGGATCACATGGTGTGTACTGGCTCCTCCCCCTATGACCCTCCTCCAAGCCTCAGTTAGGTACTGTGCCCGGACGAGCGTACACAATAAGGAAGGATCTTGAATCCCGGGTAAGACTCATACCAGCCACACCAATCACACCGTACAACTTGTGATCTGAACCCAGTTAACAGTATGATAACAATGAAGTAGCCTCTAAAAAAGATGGCTCACAACAATAATAACCCGATTTTTGTAACAATAACTATGTACAAGTAATGCAGACAATCCGCACTTGGGATGGGCGCCCAGCATCCACTACGGACTACGAGAAATAGATTTATCGGTAAGTAAAATCTTATTTTCTCTAACGTCCTAGTGGATGCTGGGGACTCCGTCAGGACCATGGGGATTATACCAAAGCTCCCAAACGGGCGGGAGAGTGCGGATGACTCTGCAGCACCGAATGAGAGAACTCCAGGTCCTCCTCAGCCAGGGTATCAAATTTGTAGAATTTTACAAACGTGTTCCCCCCTGACCACGTAACTGCTCGGCAAAATTTTAAAGCCGAGACCCCCTCGGGCATCCGCCCAAGATGAGCCCACCTTCCTTGTGGAATGGGCACTTACAGATTTTGGCTGTGGCAGGCCTGCCACAGAATGTGCAAGCTGAATTGTACTACAAATCCAACAAGCAATAGTCTGCTTAGAAGCAGGAGCACCCAGCTTTTTGGGTGCATACAATATAAACAGCAAGTCAGAATTTCTGACTCCAGCCGTCCTGGAAATATATATATATATATATATATATATATCTATATATTTTTAGGGCCCCGACAACGTCTAGCAACTTGGAGTCCTCCAAGTCCCTAGTAGCCGCAGGCACCACAATATGTTGTTTCAGGTGAAACGCTGACACCACCTTAGGAAGAAAATGGGGACGAGTCCGCAGTTCTGCCTTGTCCGACTGGAAAAACAAATATGGGCTTTTTTAAGACAAAGCCCCCAATTCTGACAATCGTCTGGCCGAGGCCAGGGCCACAACATGGTCACTTTCCATGTGAGATATTTCAAATCCACAGATTTGAGCGGTTCAAACCAATATGATTTTAGGAATCCCAACACTACGTTGAGATCCCACGGTGCCACTGGAGGCACACAAGGGGCTGTATATGCAATACTCCCTTGACAAACGTCTGGACTTCAGGAATTGAAGCCAATTTTTTCTGGAAGAAAATCTACAGGGCCGAAACTTGAACCTTAATGGACCCCAATTTGAGGCTCATAGACACTCCTGTTTTCAGGAAGTGCAGAAATCGACCTAGTCGAAATTTTTTTCGTGGGGCCTTCCTGGCCTCACCCACGCAATATATTTTCACCACATGTGGTGATAACGTTGTACGGTCACCTCCTTCCTGGCTTTGACCAGGGTAGGTATGACTTCTTCCGAAATGCCTTTTCCCTTAGGATCCGGCGTTCAACCGCCATGCCGTCAAACGCAGTCGCGGTAAGTCTTGGAACAGACAAGGTCCCTGCTGGAGCAGGTCCTTTCTTAGAGGCAGATGCCACGGTTCCTCTTGGAACAGACATGGTTCTTGCTGAAAGCAAATCCCATCTTAGCTCCCGAGGCCATTAGTCCTCTGTGAGCATCTCTTGAAGTTCCGGGTACCAAGTCCCTCTTGGCCAATCCGGAGCCACGAGTATAGTTCTTACTCCTCTACGTCTTATAATTCTCAATACCTTGGTTATGAGAAACAGAGGAGGGAACACATACACCGACTGTTACACCCACGGTGTTACCAGGACGTCCACAGCTAACGCCTGAAGGTCTCGTGACCTGGCGCAATACCTGTCACGTTTTTTGTTCGGGCGGGACGCCATCATGTCCACCTTTGGTCTTTCCCAACGGTTCACAATCATGCGGAAAACTTCCCGATGAAGTTCCCACTCTCCCGGGTGGAGGTCGTGCCTGCTGAGGAAGTCTGCTTCCCAGTCATCCACTCCCGGAATGAACACTGCTGACAGTGCTAACACATGATTTTCCGCCTAGCGAAAAATCCTTGCAGTTTTGACCACTGCCCTCCTGCTTCTTGTGCCGCCCTTTCTGTTTACGTGGGCGACTGCCGTGATGTTATCCCACTGGATCAATACCGGCTGACCTTGAAGCAGAGGCCTTGCTAAACTTAGAGCATTATAAATTTGCTCTTAGCTCCAGTATATTTATGTATTTATGTGGAGAGAATTCTCCAGACTTGATCACACTCCCTGGAAATTTTTTCCCTGTGTGACTGCTCCCCAGCCTCTCAGGCTGGCCTCCGTGGTTACCAGCATCCAATCCTGAATGCCGAATCTGCGGCCCTCTAGAAGATGAGCACTCTGTAATCACCACAGGAGAGACACCCTTGTCCTTGGATATAGGGTTATCCGCTGATGCATCTGAAGATGCGATCCGGACCATTTGTCCAGCAGATCCCACTGAAGAGTTCTTGTGTGAAATCTGCCGAATGGAAGCGCTTCGTAATAAGCCACCATTTTTACCAGGACTCTTGTGCAATGATGCACTGACACTTTTCCTGGTTTTAGGAGGATCCCGATTAGCTCGGATAACTCCCTGGCTTTCTCCTCTGGGAGAAACACCTTTTCCTGGACTGTGTCCAGAATCATCCCTAGGACCAGCAGACGTGTCGTCGGAACAACTGCGGTTATGGAATATTTAGAATCCACCCGTGCTGTCGTAGAACTACTTGAGATAGTGCTACTCCGACCTCCAACTGTTCTCTGGACCTTGTTCTTATCAGGAGGTCGTCCATTCTCTTTGACGACGAATCCTCATTTCGGTCATTACCTTGGTAAGGACCCGGGGTGCCTTGGACAATCCAACGGCATCGTCTGAAACTGATAGTGACAGTTCTGTACCACGAACCTGAGGTACCCTTGGTGAGAAAAGCAAATTTTTGGGACATGGAGGTAAGCATCCCTGATGTCCCGGGACACTATATAGTCCCCTTGTTTGCTATCACTGCTCTGAGTGACTCCATCTGAATTTGAACCTTTGTAAGTGTTCAAAAAAATTTTTTGATTTAGAATCGGTCTCACCTAGCCTTCTGGCTTCAGTACCACCATATAGTGTGGAACAATACCCCTTTCCTTGTTGTAGGAGGGGTATTTTTATTATCACCTGCTGGGAATACAGCTTGTGAATTATTTTCAATACTGCCTCCCTGTCGGAGGGAGACATTGGTACAGCAGACTACAGGAACCTGCGAGGGGGGAAACGCCTCGACATTCCAATCTGTACCCCTTGGATACTACTTGTAGGATCCAGGGGTCCTGTACGGTCCCAGCGTCATGCTGAGAACTTAGTAGAAGCGGCGAAGGGCTTCTATTCCTGGGAATGGGCTGCCTGCTGCAGTCTTCTTCCCTTTTCTCTATCCCTGGGCAGATATGACTCTTATAGGGACGAAAAGACTGAGGCTGAAAAGACGGTGTCTTTTTCTGCAGAGATGTGACTTAGGGTAAATAACGGTGGATTTTCCAGCAGTTGCCGTGGCCACCAGGTCCCATGGACCGACCCCAAATAACTCCTCCCCTTTATACGGCAATACATCTTTGTGCCGTTTGGAATCTGCATCACCTGACCACTGTCGTGTCCATAAACATCTTCTTGCAGATATGGACATCGCATTTACTCTTGATGCCAGAGTGCAATATCCCTCTGCGCATCTCGCATATATAGAAATGCATCCTTTAAATGCTCTATAGTCAATAAAATACTGTCCCTGTCAAGGGTATCAATATTTTTAGTCAGGGAATCCGACCAAGCCACCTCAGGTCTGCACATCCAGGCTGAGGCGATCGCTGGTCACAGTATAACACCAGCATGTGTGTGTATACTTTTTAGGATATTTTTCAGCCTCCTATTAGCTGGCTCCTTAAGTACGGTCCTATCTGTAGATGGTACCGCCACTTGTTCTGATAAGCGTGTGAGCGCCTTATCCACCCTGAGGGGTGTTTCCCAACGCGCCTTAACTTCTGGCGGGAAAAGGTATACCGCCAATAATTTTCTATCGGGGGAAACCCACGCATCATCACACACTTCATATAATTTATCTGATTCAGGAAAAACTACAGGTAGTTTTTTCACCTCACACATAATACCCTTTTTTGTGGTACTTGGAGTATCAGAAATATGTAACACCTCCTTCATTGCCCTTAACGTGTGGCCCTAAAGGAAAATACGTTTGTTTCTTCACCGTCGACACTGAAATCAGTGTCCTTGTCTGGGTCTGTGTCGACCGACTGAGGTAAATGGGCATTTTACAGCCCCTGACGGTGTTTGAGACGCCTGGACAGATACTAATTTGTTCGCCGGCCCTCTCATGTCGTCAACCGGCTTACAGCGTGTTGACATTATCACGTAATTCCATAAATAAGCCATCCATTCCGGTGTCGACTCCCTAGAGAGTGACATCACCATTACAGGCAATTTGCTCCGCCTCCTCACCAACATTTACCTCATACATGTCGACACACACGTACCGACATACAGCACACACATAGGGAATGCTCTGATAGAGGACAGGACCCACTAGCCCTTTGGGGAGACAGAGGGAGAGTTTGCCAGCACACACCAAAACGCTATAATTATCCAGGGACAACCTTTATATAAGTGTTCCTCCCTTATAGCATTTTAATATATGTACATATCGCCAAATCAGTGCCCCCCCTCTCTGTTTTAACCCTGTTTCTGTAGTGCAGTGCAGGGGAGAGCCTGGGAGCCTTCCCACCAGCATTTCTGTGAGGGAAAATGGCGCTGTGTGCTGAGGAGAATAGGCCCCACCCCCTTTTCGGCGGGCTTCTTCTCCGGAGTTTTTGATATCTGGCAGGGGTTAAATACATCCATATAGCCTCAAGGGCTATATGTGATGTATTTTTCGCCATACAGGTATTATACATTGCTGCCCAGGGCGCCCCCCCCCCAGCGCCCTGCACCCTCCGTGACTGCTGTGAGAAGTGTGCTGACAACAATGGCGCACAGCTGCAGTGCTGTGCGCTACCTGATGAAGACTGAAAGTCTTCTGCCGCTTGGTTCCGGACCTCTTCATCTTCAGCATCTGCAAGGGGGGTCGGCGGCGCGGCTCCGGGACGAACCCCAGGGCGAGCCCTGTGTCCTCTGGAGCTAATGGTGTCCAGTAGCCTAAGAATCCAATCCATCCTGCACGCAGGTGAGTTGAAAATCTCTCCCCTAAGTCCCTCGATGCAGTGAGCCTGTTGCCAGCAGGACTCACTGAAAATAAAGAACCTAAAAACTTTTTCTAAGTAACTCTTTAAGAGAGCCACCTAGATTGCACCCTACTCGGACGGGCACAAAAACCTAACTGAGGCTTGGAGGAGGGTCATAGGGGGAGGAGCCAGTACACACCATGTGATCCTAAAAGCTTGCTTTTGTGCCCTGTCTCCTGCGGAGCCGCTATTCCCCATGGTCCTGACGGAGTCCCCAGCATCCACTAGGACGTTAGAGAAAAAGTGTTTCTCCCGGAGGAGAAAGCCAGGGAGTTGTCTTCTCTAGTCAGAGACCTCCTGAAACCAAAACAGGTATCGGTGCATCACTGCACGCGGGTCCTGGGAAAGATGGTAGCTTCTTACGAGGCAATTCCATTCGGCAGGTTCCATGCCAGAATCGCATATTCAGATGCATCGTTTAATAACCCTGTCTCCAAGAACCAGGGTGTCTCTTCTGTGGTGGCTGCACGGTGCTCATCTTCTAGAGGGCCGCAGATTCGGCATACAGGACTGGGTCCTGGTGACCACGGATGCCAGCCTTCGAGGCTGGGGGGCAGTCACAAGGGGAAGAAACTTCCAAGGACTATAGTCAAGTCAGGAGACTTCCCTTCACATAAATATTCTGGAACTAAGGGCCATGTACAATGCCCTAAGTCAAGCAAAATCCCTGCTCCCACACCAGCCGGTGCTGATCCAGTCAGACAACATCACGGCAGTCGCCCATGTGAATCGACAGGGCGGCACAAGAAGCAGGATGGCAATGGCAGAAGCCACAAGAATTCTCCGATGGGCGGAAAATCACAAATGATTGTAAATCAGTGGGATTGTCCACAGGTGGACGTGATGGCGTCCCGCCTAAACAAAAAACTAGAGAGGTGTTGCGTCAGGTCAAGAGACCCTCAGGCGATAGCTGTGGACGCTCTAGTGACACCGTGGGTGTATCAGTCAGTTTATGTGTTCCCCCCTCTGCCTCTCATACCAAAGGTATTGAGAATAATAAGAAGGCGAGGAGTAAACACAATTCTCGGGGTTCCGGATTGGCCAAGACGAGCGTGGTACCCGGAACTTCAAGAGATGATCTCAGAGGACCCGTGGCCTCTGCCGCTCAGACAAGACCTGCTACAGCAAGGGCCCTGTCTGTTCCAAGACTTACCGCGGCTGCGTTTGACGGCATGGCGGTTGAACGCCGGATCCTAAAGGAAAAGGGCATTCCGGAAGAAGTCATTCCTACGCTTATTAAAGCCAGGAAAGAGGTTACAGCAAATCATTATCACCGCATATGGCGGAAATATGTTGCATGGTGTGAGGCCGAAAGGGCCCCAACAGAGGAATTTCAACTAGGTCGATTTCTGCATTTCCTGCAAGCAGGAGTGAATATGGGCCTAAAATTAGGTTCCATTAAGGTACAGATCTCGGCTCTGTCGATTTTCTTTCAAAAAGAACTAGCTTCAGTACCTGAAGTTCAGACATTTGTAAAAGGAGTGCTGCATATTCAGCCCCCATTTGTGCCTCCTGTGGCACCTTGGGATCTCAACGTGGTGTTGAGTTTTCTTAAAATCACATTGGTTTGAGCCACTAAAGACCGTGGATCTGAAATATCTCACGTGGAAAGTGGTCATGTTATTGGCCTTGGCTTCGGCCAGGCGAGTATCAGAATTGGCGGCTTTATCATGTAAAAGCCCTTATCTGATTTTCCATATGGATAGGGCAGAATTGAGGACTCGTCCCCAGTTTCTCCCTAAGGTGGTGTCAGCGTTTCACCTGAACCAGCCTATTGTGGTGCCTGCGGCTACTAAGGACTTGGAGGACTCCAAGTTGCTAGACGTTGTCAGGGCCCTGAAAATATATGTTTCCAGGACAGCGGGAGTCAGAAAATCTGACTCGCTGTTTATTTTATATGCACCCAACAAGCTGGGTGCTCCTGCTTCTAAGCAGACTATTGCTCGTTGGATTTGTAGTACAATTCAGCTTGCACATTCTGTGGCAGGCCTGCCACAGCTAAAATCTGTCAATGCCCATTCCACAAGGAAGGTGGGCTCATCTTGGGCGGCTGCCCGAGGGGTCTCGGCTTTACAACTTTGCCGAGCTGCTACTTGGTCAGGGGCAAACACGTTTGCAAAATTCTACAAATTTGATACCCTGGCTAAGGAGGACCTGGGGTTCTCTCATTCGGTGTTGCAGAGTCATCCGCACTCTCCCGCCCGTTTGGGAGCTTTGGTATAATCCCCATGGTCCTTTCGGAGTTCCCAGCTTCCACTAGGACGTCAGAGAAAATAAGAATTTACTCACCGGTAATTCTATTTCTCGTAGTCCGTAGTGGATGCTGGGCGCCCATCCCAAGTGCGGTTTATCTGCAATACTTGTACATAGTTATTGTTAATTACATCGGGTTATTGTTGAGCCATCTGTTGAGAGGCTCAATTGTTTCATACTGTTAACTGGGTATAATATCACGAGTTATACGGTGTGATTGGTGTGGCTGGTATGAGTCTTACCCGGGATTCAAAATCCTTCCTTATTGTGTACGCTCGTCCGGGCACAGTGTCCTAACTGAGGCTTGGAGGAGGGTCATAGTGGGAGGAGCCAGTGCACACCAGGTAGTCATAAATCTTTCTAGAGTGCCCAGCCTCCTTCGGAGCCCGCTATTCCCCATGGTCCTTTCGGAGTTCCCAGCATCCACTACGGACTACGAGAAATAGAATTACCGGTGAGTAAATTCTTATTTTTCCACACCATTAGGCGCTATATTCACTCCAACGCTCAGCAATAGGTTTGTGCGAAGAATCCATTCGCACGGGCGATCGCAAGGAGATTGACAGGAAGAAGGCGTTTGTGGGTGGCAACTGACCGTTTTCAGGGAGTGGTTGGAAAATCGCAGGCGTATCCATGCGTTTGCAGGGAGGGTTCCTGACGTCAGTTCCGGTCCCGGACAGGCTGATGTGATCGCAGCGGCTGAGTAAGTCCTGGGCCGCGCAGAGACTGCACAAGATCTGTTTGTACAACTCTGCTACACATGCATTCGCACACTTGCACAGCTAAAATACACTCCCCTATGGGCAGCGACTATCTGATCGCAGCACTGCAAAAAAACCCTAGCGAGCGATCAGGTCTGAATTAGGCCCATATTACTACCACTTGTGTGTCTCACTAACACACATCTTATTGTGAAAAGCTGCCACTCAGTTATAGTTGAGGGTTGTATTAAGATTTGTGTTGCTATTACTGGTTTAAAACATGTAGTTCACTTACCTTGGCGCCTATTTCTCCCTTTATTTTATATAAATACATATAATATATATATATATATATATATATAATAAAAGCTAATACTGAGTCATACGGAACAGACTGTGTGAGTCAGCGCTCCTGGCATTATGTGCAGACACATGGTAAATGCTATTTCTGGTTAGCAACAGTCCTCTGCAGATTTTTGTTTTCCAAATACAGAGAATCAGCGTCGCTGATCAAGAGGACACCATGATAATTAAATAGCAAATAACAGCACATTGCATATATAGTGTTCTGTACATTACATAACAATGCCTCTGGAAGTGCTTTGATGTACAGTAGCCTATTTATTATTGATGAAGTAAGGAGTCTATTTACCATTGAAAAAATAATGACTGTTCCTGTAGGACTTTCTGAACTTTTAGTATCAAGGCGATGTATTACCGAGGTAAGTATCGCTATCTCCTGCATTACTTAAGTACCTGCACGCTAAAACCTCTTGTAGCCCAATTTACCAAGCTCCAAATAGTATAGCTTTTCAAGGATTGGCACAGATAGCTAATTTACAGAGAGGGATCTTCAGATCCCTCCCAAGTACCCTATACTTGCACACACACGGCTCAATGGCCATGTATCCAAAATGATAGGGAAAGCTGCCACTTATTCACTCTTCACTGTGATGGGCTGAGCCACTGTCACTTCATTTGTTATCGCTGTGATATGCGGTGAGTAAGAAATGATACTTTACGGGTCCCCAATGTTACCCATGATAAATAGCTCCCTACAGTACAGTATGTGTAAAGAATAGGAGTTCCAGAGATGGTAGTGCCCCAGTGGGATGTGGACGGGAGTAGCTAGAAACGGAAGGTAACTACCCTTCAAAGATTACAATGTGGTTACATACAGGCTACACCTGGTTTTGGGGTTCCTGTGTGTGTATGGAATAATTCAAATGATAGGTGCCTGATTATATTTATCTGATATTCATTGTAGTATATATTATTATTATCAGTTATTTATATAGCGCACACATATTCCGCAGTGCTGTACAGAGAATATTTGTCCATTCACCATTCATCAGTCCCTGCCCCAGTGGAGCTTACAATCTATATTCCCTACAACATGTACACATACACACATTCACGCTAGGGTTAATTTTGTTGGGATCCAATTAACCTACCAGTATATTTTTGGATTGTCGGAGGAGCACCCGGAGGAAACCCACGCAAGTACGGGGAGAATATACAAACTGCACACAGTCAGAGCCATAGCGGCAATCGAACCCATGGGCTCGATGTTGTGAGGCTGTACTGCTAACCATTACACCATTCATACTGCCCTATATATATATATATATATATATATATATAAAATATATATAGATATATATAGATAGATAGATATAAATATATACTGTATATGAAATTACTGCTAATAATGGAAATGATAAACATGTTTAATTCCCTAGTAGAGTAGACTGATTACCAGCAGGAAAATACATACACACAGATAATGACTGTACAATAGAAAATGTTAGCAACTATACAAACCAAGTTAATCTATTTGCAATGGGGCAGGTGTGTGACAGATTACTGGGAGGTACCTGCCAACCACAGCAGTGTTGGTGCATAGAGCAGTACTGGAAGCCTTCTAGGATGGTATCATACTAGTATTTTACACAAGTCATTTGCCAGGTCGCTAGCCATTGTGCAGAGATTAGTTTTCCATTCTCTTCCCCTACTCCCTCCTGATGCCTCCCATATCCCCGTCATTCCCTCTATCCTCACATTTCCCTCATGTTCTTGCAATTTCCATTTGTCTCCCCCATGTTTTTCCCCCTTATCTCCAGTCTCATCATATACTTCCCCCTCTCCTCCCTTCTCACCATGTTGTTCCCCCTTCCTCTCATATCAACATGTTCTTCCCCCTTAACATGCGCTTCCCCTTTTCCTCCCATCTCACCAGGTTCTCCCACCTTTCCTCCAGTCTCACCATGTTCTTCCCACTTTCCTCCCATATCACCATGTTCTTCGCACTTTCCTCCCATCTCACCATGGGGCAGATGTATTAAGCCTGGATAAGTAATAAAGCAGTGATAAAGTAGTGATAAGTGAAAGATGATAACGCTCCAGCGAATCATTACGGGTTTGAAAAATGGCAGTTTTGAGCTGATTGGCTGGTGCGTTATCACCTTGCACTTATCACTTCTTTATCACTTCTCCAGGCTTAATACATCTGCCCCCATGTTCTTTCTGTTTTCCTTCCATCTCACAGTGTTCTTCTCCTTTTCCTACCTTCTCACCCTGTTTTTACTTCTTTTCTCGTATTTTCCCTTGTTCCTCCCTATTTATATACATATATAATTTAAAGAGTATAGTATCACTAATAAAACGTACTCATCTATCAAACCATAGATAACATATCTGTTTGCTGAAGTTGGGAGAAAAAGAGTGAAAAGCAAAAACAGACTATAATCACCATGATCACCTTGTTCTTCCCCATTTCCTCCAGTCTCACCATGTACTTCCACCATGCCTCCCATCTTTCTGTCTTCATTCTGAACATCTCAGACACGTATTTGTAAATCCACCCCCCACCCCACCAATTCTTCCTTTATGACATCACCCTATACTACCACCAGGTATATTCTAGGCACAAACTGACAAGAACATGTGCTAATTTTATTTCACGTTCTCCTCTTTATAACACAACCTCATTATAGCGCTGTGCTTGTATTGGCTTATGGTGGTCATTCCGAGTTGTTCGCTCGCTAGCTGCTTTTAGCAGCATCGCAAACGCTAGGCCCCCGCCCTCTGGGAGTGTATCTTAGCTTAGCAGAATAACGAACGAAAGATTAGCAGAATTGCTACTAAATAATTCTTTGCAGTTTCTGAGTAGCTCCAGACCTACTCCTAGATTGCGAACACCTCAGTCTGTTTAGTTCCTGGTTTGACGTCACAAACACGCCCTGCGTTCGGCCAGCCACTCCCCCGTTTCTCCAGCCACTCCTGCGTTTTTACCTGGCACGCCTGCGGTTTTTAGCACACTCCCTGAAAACGTCCAGTTTCCGCCCAGAAACACCCACTTCCTGTCAATCACATTACGATCACTCGAGCGTTGAAAAAACGTTGCTCGAGCTTGTGTAAATCTACAAAGTTTTGAGTTAGATTACTAAGCGCATGCGCACTGCGTGCCATGCACATGCGCATTTTCCACCTAATCGCTCCGATGCGAAAAACGGCAACGAGCGAACAACTCAGAATGACCACCTATGTTCTAATCCAGCAGTATAAACTTAGCTCTAAAAATTGGAAGATGGAAATAGTGACAAGATCAGTCTTACCTTCCGGTCTGAGTTCCCATTGCAACAATTGGGGCGTGAACAGGAGAAAAGACGAGCTCTTGTAGATGCTCCGCAGTGGCCACCTCCTGATTACTGTCACCCATATCTGCCTCAAGGTGCGTTATTCCACTCACACCTGGGAATTCCTGTAGAATACAAATGGCAGAAACATTGTTTTGTGTGCCGCATTCTGCTCAGCTATATACAGTATGCAACAGATCAGACATATGGCCTAATTCAGCATGGAACGCTGCTGCGGCAGCGTTCCATGCTGATGCCCTGTGAGGTGTGCGCACGCGCAGAAGCCACACTGCGCGTGCGCACCCAGTGAGAGGCAACGGCATATCACATGTGCGAACATCAGGCAGAGGTGTTCGCAGGGCGAGAGGGGGCGTCACATCTGCATTTTGTGGGTGGCGTTGGGGAGGGCGTAGTCCGGACAACGCAGGTGAGTCCGGACCATCTGCGTGGCACGGTGGCTGCATGACGTCACACGCGCCCGCTGTAAACAAAAAGATGGTGGGTTGGTGTCTGCCTTTGCAGCTAGGCTGCGTAGGCAGAAGGCTACCCTAAGCATCGCCGTTGTGCGATGCGCTCGCATGTTTGCACGGGAGGAGTACCCAGCATGTGGGGCAGACTTGCCCTGTGCCCTGTGCTTGGTGTCCCCCCACATGTCAGTGTAATGGGTTGTAGATGTGCTCTACAAACCATGCAGAATTGGGTGTAGTATGTTGGGTCGATTAGACTTAGGTCGACAGTGTCTAGGTCGACCACTATTCGTCGACAGTAAGTAGGTCGACAGTAAGTGTGGTCGACCTAAAGACCAGATCCACTGAATTAGGCTCATAGAACCCGAATGCTTCTAACACATCAGTATCCGTATACAGATCCCCCCAGCTGTCCTAGTTGGTTGAATTCGGTAATATATAGGCTGTCAATGTAGGGACTAGAAGGAGCAGAACAGCAGCAGAACACTGTGCAAGGAGAAATCAGCCTGGCTGATGTATTCATCACAGATTGTAGGTGTGTAAAATGTTTAGGGGAACATAAGTGAGGAGACTAGTCTGCAATAAAGTGGGGTTACACTGGAAAGATTTTAGAGGACTATCCAGCTGGCCAATTGCCAGGACAAATAGGCTGTGAGTCCTACCAACAGCAGCTCTGCACTATAGATAGGCAGTGAGAGGTTGCTGTGCAGACCAGCCACTGGTGCACGCAGCAGTGAAGGGGTGAAGAAACCACCAGAGTACTTGGAGGAAACCCAACGCAAGCATGATGAGAACATACAAACTCCACAAAGCAAGTGTTAGGCCACTAGTGGTTCTGGAAGTATAACATTCAACATACACTTCCAGTTAAAAGCTGACCAGATATGATGGGTAGTTCCACAGCTACCAGAAAGACACGGGCGTTACCTCTGCCACAGAGTAATACAATAACATAAGATTACATGTAATACAGTAACTCTGTTCTGCATAGGGAATACAAAGTCAAACAGGAAAGGACAGTGAAATGTCAAAGTGTAATCTATTCAAATGTTCCAGGTCTCTTATTACAAGAACCATGTCAAGTCATTGAAAAAGAAAATGCTTTCACGCATCGGGGAACAATAGAAATGAAGACTACAAAACAGAGGTACCTGAAGCTACATGAAGCATTATGTAAATGGTATGTAAATAAGCGTCTCGGCTAGTGCTGCGGGGTGTAACTTTTGACACATCCAAATTCTAGTGGAATATTATTTACATGCGGAATGTTAAAGTCAGACAGATGATCAAGAACTGAGGTAATGAATCACAGGCTGAACTTTCTAGCAGTCATTTCTCATAGAGGTGATTTTGGTTCTCATTAGTCTGCTGGCTGGAGAACAGAAAAGCTAGAGTGACAAGGAACAGGTCACAAAGTGAAAATATCCCATTCTGTCAATGTGACAATAGTCCTAAAGAAATAAATATCCTATATGAAAGTATACATTTGTAATATTCATGTCTCATTACACGGGATCAGTGTGAAATACCTACAATCAAAATCCCGACGGTCAAAATCCTGACAAGGTCAAAATACAGACATTTAATATATCGACAAGGTCAAAATAGCGACATTTAAAATGACGACAGGTCAAAAAGTCGACAAGAAATTGTCATTATTTTTTGGTGTGTATGTCGACATACACACGGTATAAGTGTACCGCGTCCCCTCGCATCGGGCACGGTGCCTCACTGCACTCGGCACACATTTTATTCCCCCTCCAGGTCCACTGGGATGGTAAAGTATGAACAAGTCGGTTTCAATGAAAAAAATCGTGAAAAACTCATGTCGACTTTTTAAATGTCGTATTATGACCTTGTCGGTATTTTAAATGTCAGTATTTTTACTATGTTGGGATTTTGACTGTCGGTCAATGGTTGTCAGTATTTTGATCGTCTGGATTTTTAATGTAGGTAAAGTGACCGCATCCCCATTACACAGAACAAACAGCGGTGGTCCTGAAGATACTGCTGCTCGAGATAGTCCTGACATCCTCGTAGCTCAGGTCACCCAACCCCATCATCCTGCTGAGCCTAGAGCTTTATCTACTGTATCTGCACTGGTTTCCTCTTATCAGTATTCTCAATGCCTTTACCTGACAGCACCATAATCAGGTATTCTAGGGGCTCAAAAAAACACCACTTTCACTCTAGTTTTGTGGCCGTCCTGGGTAACCTGAAGATTTCTCAGATGGCCGATTGATCAAGCATGTGATCTGATGACTGCGTCTTGGAACGCAGCAATGGTACACAGAAGCTTGGAGGAGGCGTCTGTTTACATAATAATAATAATAATAATAATAATAATAATTGTATTTACTGTATATAGCGCTCTTTCTCCAATAAGACTCAAGGAGTGGTATTCAATTGATTATCACGCCCAATCTCCCGTCTACAGTGACAACAGATCGAAGGGGCTATATTCAATTGTGTCACTTTATTGCGCCCATAGAGGTCGGGTTTAGCTGCGTAAAGCAGCTCAACTCAACCAAAGTCTGGGCGCGATCGCGAAAAATGCTGTTGGGCGCCCAAACGGGTCACTTTTCACGCATTTCAGCTTGCCATTCTAGAGTGGGGGCCTCTCGCACTGTGCAGGGCAGCGAGTTCCATAAAGTCGGAGCCACAAGGCTTAAAGCTCGACCCCCAGATGAATTGAGGGAGATTCTAGGTACTGCTAATAGTTCTTCATCTACAGATCACGGTAATTGAGCGGGGCAGTATGGAATCAGAAGCTACTTCAGGTACCTTGGGACCTGGTCAAGTAAGGCTTTGAAAGTCAGCAAGCCAATGTTGAAGATGATCCGCCATCTTACAGGCAGCCAGTGAGGGAGTAGAGAATGGGTGTTATGTGAACGGAATGGGGCAGGTAGTTGTGTTTGGTACCAGCTGCAAGTGGTGCAATTCTTTTGATGGGAGACCAAGGTAGAGGGCATTGCAGTAGTCTAATCGAGATGATACACATGCATGTATGAGTTTTGGCAGATCTTCTGAGGAAATGAGTGAAAGAATGAGGATTTCATTGTCGCTGATATCTGATGTTTAAGTATAAAGCCACCATCCATGACAACGCCTAGATTCTGTGTTTTGTCATTCTGAAGCCCCAAGTGTAAGTCCAGCTGGTTGGCCATGCTGCAGTCTTGTCCTTTGATGTTGAGGTCCTATCATAAGAACCTCTATTTATCAGGGTTCAGTCGCAGACAACTGGCATTCATCCACTCCTGGAGCTCAGCTAGACAGCCATTGAGGGTTGTTATTGGGTTCTCAGTACCCCAGAGCAGGGGTGTATCTTCCTATTGGCCAGGATGGCACTTGCCAGGGGCGCCGGCCAAAGGGGGAAGGTGCGCGCCGCCCGGCAGTGCCACATGCGCCAGGGTGTAGAATGACATAGTAGTTCTCACTGAGTACATCTCTTAGCAGTGCTCATCCACTGCCGGACTCTCAGAAGCGTATTGCACTCTGACACTCTTTGTGACTACAGTCACAATGATGGTGAATATAGCCGGGGAGCGGGGCACTTCCAGGTATGGGGAGGGGCGAGGCACCTCCTCTTCCTCATCCGCTCCCATTCTCATTGGTCCCACGCGGCCTGTCACCAAACACCAGCCACTACAATCAGTACAGCGTGAGCATACCTGTACATTTTCTGCGGTACCGTAGCTGCACTGCATGGTCTATCCTGGCAGTCTGGATCACAGCTTACAAAGAGCTCTGTATGGAGAGGTATCTAGACCAGTGACTGCCTGTCCAGCTGTGTTGAGACTACAAGTCCCAGCACACCTTGTCAACTGGATTTTCTGGGAAATGTAGTGCCACCACACCTAGAGAGGAGTTTTTAACTGTATGTATGTGTGCATATATCCCCTCGATGTCCCTGTCTGCACCCTCCCTGTAATTCCCCCTCAGTGTCCCTGCCCGCACCATCCCTGTAACTGCCGCCTCAGTGACCCTGCCAATACACTCCTGTAATTCCCTCTCAGTGTCCCTGCCTGCAGTGTTCCTGCCCACACCCCTCCCATAATTCCCCCTCAGTATCCCTGCCCGCACCCTCCCCGTAATTCCCTCTCAGTGTCCCTACCCGCACCCTCCCCGTAATTCCCTCTCAGTATCCCTGCCCGTACCCTCTCTGTAATTCCCTCTCAGTGTCCCTGCCTGCACACTCCTCGTAATTCTCTCTGTGTCCCTGCCCGCACCTTAACTGTAATTCCCCCCCAGTGTCCCTGTCCGCACCCTCCTCCTAATTTCCTCTCAGTCTCCCTGCCTGCACCCTCCCAATAATTCCATCTCAGTGTCCCTGCCCGCACCCTCCTCGTAATTCCTCCTCAGTGTCCCTGCCTGCACCCTCCCTGTAATTCTCCCTCAGTGTTCCTAACCTCAGCCTCCCTGTGACTCCCCCCTAAGTGTCCCTGCCCGCACACTCCTGTAATTCCCTCTCAGTGTCTCTTCCCGCACCCTCCCTGTAATTGCACCTCAGTGTCCTTGACATCAGCCTCCCTTTAGCCCCTCCCTCTCATTTTCCCTACCCGAACCCTCCCTGTAATCCCCCCTTAGTGTCCCTGATCTCAGCCTCCCTGTCACTCCCCCCTCAGTGTCCCTGCCCACACCTATCCTGTAATTCAACCTCAGTGTCCCTGCCCATACCCTCCCCGTAATTCCCCCTCAGTGTCCCTATCCGCACACTCCTGTAATTCCCCCCTCAGTGTCCCTGCCCACACCCTCCCTGTAATTGCCCCTCAGTGTCCCTGATCTCAGCCTCCCTGTAAGCCCTCCACCTCATTGTCCCTACCACATAGGCAAACACAGGGGGGGTTTCCTGTTGCCTGGAACCCCCCTCCACCCCCCCTCTCTCCTCTTGGCAAGTGGCTCAAATTTTGAAAACAATAGCAACGGTATATAATACGATAACCAGAGCTACCACCACACAATGCAGTTTAAGGGACAGAGCACAGCTGCTGCACATGCCCAGTGGTAGAATCTTCTTCTACCAAGTTTGCTGTGTGGATCCTCAATCAGTACACTGGACAGGAGAGTAGCTACCAGGAAGAAAAGACAGGAGCCTTACCATGAGGTGGGAGAATGTGTGCTTAAAAAGTGCAGTACTGGTTCTATTATGTTTGTAATATTTATTTATTTATTTATTATGGTATGTTTAATCTTTTTCCTGACCACTTATTTATATTATTTAAATGTGTGATACAGCCTATACTATAGACCATCTATAGTGTTAAATATTAATACTGTATTCCATGCAGTGTACATTAATGTCCAGGGTCTTTACTAGGTTCTTCTACCGCTCCCCCAGACTCCCACAATTGCTCCAACATTCTGCAGAGTGGGAGATTGTGTACTGCATTTGGAAACCCCCCTCTAGAAATCCTGCGTTTGCCACTGTACCCGCACCCTCCCTGTAATTCTCCCTCAGTGTCCCTGACCTCAGCCTATCTGTAACTCCCCCCTCTGTGTCTCTGGGTGGGGGGTGCCAGTTCCTTACTTTGCCAGGCGCGCTCAGACCCCTAGATACACCTCTGCCCCAGAGCAAAGGAGCAAGTTGTGTATCATCTACAAAGCAGTGGTAGACCATACCATTTCACCCAGTGGTAGCATGTATACTGCAAAAATCATGGGTGATTGTATAGAACCTTGTGGGACACCGCATGACAGTGGCACTGGTGATGATGAGTATACACAAAACACCTCCTGTAGCATAAGTGTATTTACACTCAGCAGCTGCTGAAATTGGGACAATGGAGGTACCGTATGATTATGTAGAGTGCAGATCTAGGAAGAAGTAAAGTTTTCAGGACCATGGCCCTCATTCCGAGTCGTTCGCTCTGTAATTTTCATCGCATCGCAGTGAAATTCCGCTTAGTACGCATGCGCAATAATCGCACTGCGACTGCGCCAAGTAATTTTACCATGAAGATAGTATTTTTACTCACGGCTTTTTCTTCGCTCCGGCGATCGTAGTGTGATTGACAGGAAATGGGTGTTACTGGGCGGAAACACAGCGTTTTAGGGGCGTGTGGATAAAAACGCTACCGTTTCCGGAAAAAACGCAGGAGTGGCCGGAGAAACGGGGGAGTGTCTGGGCGAACGCTGGGTGTGTTTATGACGTCAAACCAGGAACGACAAGCACTGAACTGATCGCAGATACCGAGTAAGTCTGAAGCTACTCTGAAACTGCTAAGTAGTTTGTAATCGCAATATTGCGAATACATCGGTCGCAATTTTAAGAAGCTAAGATACACTCCCAGTAGGCGTAGGCTTAGCGTGAGCAACTCTGCTAAATTCGCCTTGCGAGCGATCAACTCGGAATGAGGGCCCATGTGCACACTACTGTTGTATATCTCTAAAATTGTACAATGGCCATCAGCTTGGACAGGAGCCCGCATGGAATCATCTCCATGGGGATACACTGGCACAGGCTTTGAGCAAGATGAATGCAGGGAGCTGCTGAGGCATGGCTAACTGGGACTTGGGACCTCTAACCTATCTAAAGGGGATCCGGTCTGAAGATCGACAGTGTCTAGGTCGACAATGTTTAGGTCGACCATTATAGGTCGAAGTCACTAGGTCGACATGGATGGAAGGTCGACAGGGTTTCTAGGTCGACATGTGCTAGGTCGACAGGTCTAAAGGTCGACATGAGTTTTAAAAAAATAATAATCTTTTTTTGAATTTTTTCATACTTAACGATCCACGTGGACTACGATTGGAACGGTAAAGTGTGCCGAGCGAAGCGGTAGCGGAGCGAAGGCACCATGCCCGAAGCATGGTGAGCGAAGCGAGCCATGCGAGGGGAAGTGGTGCACTAATTTGGGATCCCGTGACTGTCGACCTATAGTGGTCGACCTAAACATTGTCGACCTAGACACTGTCGATTTGATGAACCACACCCATCTAAAGGCCCATACACAATTGTGAGCTGAAAGCAGCTCGCTTTTGGCATTTTGAGCTGCTTTTAGCTCAAAACCGCCCAGTGTGTACGCCCCGGCGATGAGCGCTAATGCGCACTCCCGCTTCATCGCCGGCGACCGCCGTTCATCTGCTGGTATCACCAGTAGATGAACGGCTTTCCATAGCGTCCTGCTATGGAAAGCCGTTCACCCCCGCTGACATCACTAGGCAGGGGGGAAAAGCACTCAATATGTATGCACTGAGCGATTTTCAGCCCAGCGATGTCAGCCATCATCGCTGTGCATACACGCTGGGCTAAAACGCCCTGTGTGTATGCACCTTAAGAGAAACATGTATATACAATTAGAGATGATTATTTTATTTATGCTTTATCTAACATTTCATTTATGCGCAACCTTTGCACTGAACCATAACCATCAATCAGCATTGCTTTTATCTATTTGCCACAAGGCATACAATGAGAGCCAATGGCTGATTGGCTGTGGATTAGTTATAACCTTCCGTGAGGCTGCCGGTTGACCATACATCTCTGACAGAACCCGTTCTGACCATCTCTCTCTCTCTGCTCATTACCACGGCCAGCACTATAATCACCAGCTGTTAGAGCAGAGAGTCTCCACTAATTGTGGCTGTGACGTTACTTTTTTAAAAATAATATTTGATTCAACTATTTTTTTAAGTGGCTTGTTATATAATTTGGCACCTGTACTGATTTTGGGCAGCGTTATAAAGACTGCAATAACTAAATCTGTACAGTCATTATGGGGATAAATACCTGTCTCTAGGCATTCCCGGTAACTTTTGTTTGCTGTAGTAACAAGAATAAACATTGCACTTCATTGACTCTATTGCAGGACTATTTCATGGGAATCCTCTGCTGTTTAAACACATCACGTAAACCTTACCTCACTCAAGTGACATGCTACTAGACACCTGAAATCAACCGTAAAATAGGCACTATCGGGATGCTTCACAAGTGCAATCAGCTGTGAAGCCTCCATAGATTTTCACTTCTTTCACTTACTTACAAATTTTGAAACTGCATTCCCCCAAAAAATCATTTGAATTCCAGCTTAAAATAAATATTTGACTTGACACATTTTAATAATAATATGGTAAATTGGGATGTCAAGCTAAAACATAAATATTTAACATGCAATACCGGAAAATCACTTCACCTAAGAACAAGAGAGCCAACTGTCCAGTACATTGTATGCTAATCATAGTATACCACCGGGCCAATCATATAAAGCCCAATGTCCAGCACATATATGCGGGTGTAGTATGGTATGCCGGGGGGCGGGCTCCCGGCGACCAGCATACCGGCGCCGGGAGCCCAACCGCCGGCATACCGACAGCGTGGCGAGCGCAAATGAGCCCCTTGCGGGCTCGCTGCGCTCGCCATGCTGCGGGCAAGGTGGCTGCTACGCCCGCCACGCTATTTTATTCTCCCTCCAGGGGGGTGGTGGACCCCCACGAGGGAGAAAAAGTGTCAGTATGTCGACTGTTGGGATTCCGGCGCCGGTGTACTGTGCGCCGGGATCCCGACAGTCGGCATACTGAAGACCACCCCATATATGCCATGTCTATCACCTACTGTCAGAGAAGTTCATAATCAACATGACAGTATAACAGCCAGAAGCTGAAATATACAGTTACATGGCAGCAGAAAGCACCAGGTTGGTATACAGAACCGCATGGCAACATGTCTCATCACACACATCATACATAGCATCATTGTAGTACAGTATATGATGGAAATTCAGTGTGTTCAGGTGTTGATATTGCAGAGTTACATACAGTAGGCACACATCAGCGGATGACTCAAACTGTCAAACTACGAGCAGTGCAGTTACTTATTTAGTGGTGTTAGTTTATTAATAGATAGCAGAAACAGCCGTACTCACTGTTATGTGTACACTGGAATGAAGCCTGAGCAGGGTGGGGTTTCATACAGCTCACCAGCTGGTGAGTTTATGCTGCAAACTAATAGTGGTGCAGGGATGCTGGAACAGCTTTATAGCAGGTATTAACCAGGTCTTTCATAGGTGCTAAGCAGAAGACTTCTGTCTCCCACCATGTCACTCTACAGTTTCATACAGTAAAGAACAAGATGGCCCCTGCGCAGGGGCGCTTTAAGAGAGGAGGAGGCCTGTGAGCAGCATCCTCTGTCTAGGTCCCCACCTCTCTGCCAGCTGCGCTGTAGAGTCTGAGCAGTAGAGGGCTCAAACTCTAAGGCGCATGTACAGATCTCCGGAAAAATGGTGTGGTGGCCATTTTGCCAGTGATTTCTCTATGCGCAAAAACACTTTGAAAATGTCCGCTGTGTGATTTTCATGGTGACTGCAACAGCGCTGCTGCTATCGGCGCGGGACTCCGCAGAGGTAAGTATTCAAGAAATGTGCACCTATGATAAATACGTCAGTGCCCCTGCAAATGCTCAGTAGAGATTTTGGTGGCCATCTTCAGATAGGACATGAAGCCTCCCTGGAGATAAGGAAGACTGGAGTCTACTTAGTAGCTTACTCCTCTTGCTACAATACATACAAATCCATGTCAGTATATACAGTAATATATGAACATGGGCCTAATTCCGAGATGTACTATATGCATTTGCAGATGCAAACTGGTATATTTCAAAATGTTGCAGCCGCCAGGAGTTGTATAGAGATGTCCATATTCATAATATCTGAACCCTCTGCTTGTGTGTATAGATGCAACTATCAGATGCACATCAGGCAAACATCAACCATCTAAGCAGGTGCATAGCCGGAACTTTGCAGGCCCCATAGCAATATTTTGAAGGGGTCCCTGTCTCAATGCTACTAGGAAGACACCTCTTCGCAGCAGTTGTTAATGCCCCATAGTAGTTTCCTAGTTCACATTATGTCACGCTGTAGGGCTGCCAGTACTCACTATGCAATACACTACCCCCAATTCATATTATGACATAGTGTGCCCCAGGTCATATTCTGCTACACTATAGTGCCTCCACTTCATGTTGTGCCACACTATAGTGCCTCCATTTCATGTTATGCCCCACTATAGTGCCTCCATTTCATGTTATGCCACACTATAGTGCCTCCACTTCCTTTTATGCCACACTATAGTGCCTCCATTTCCTATTATGCCACACTATAGTGCCTCCACTTCCTGTTATGCCACACTATAGTGCCTCCATTTCATGTTATGCCACACTATAGTGCCTCCACTTCCATTTATGCCACACTATAGTGCCTCCATTTCCTATTATGCCACACTATAGTGCCTCCACTTCCTGTTATGCCACACTATAGTGCCTCCATTTCATGTTATGCCCCACTATAGTGCCTCCATTTCATGTTATGCCACACTATAGTGCCTCCACTTCCTTTTATGCCACACTATAGTGCCTCCATTTCCTATTATGCCACACTATAGTGCCTCCACTTCCTGTTATGCCACACTATAGTGCCTCCACTTCCTGTTATGCCACACTATAGTGCCTCCACTTCCTGTTATGCCACACTATAGTGCCTCCACTTCATATTGGCATTTTCTGTGTCGACCATTTGCATATTGACCTTTTCACCCAGTCGACCTTTTAACCCTGTCGACCTAAGTCCATTACGTCCATTTAACTGTTGACCTTTTGACCCTGTTGACCCACTGACTGTTGATCATCTGGTGTTGACAAATGGGGGCTGGCACTAAGAGATAGAGGGTGCTCCTACAATTTGGTCAGTTAACCTTCAGTGTATCATAATTCTGGTTCACTATGGAGTGTCACTACACAACATGCAGCAGATGTGTCCAAAAGATCTTGGGGCTAATTCAGACCTGATCGTAGATGTGCTAAATCTAGCACATCTACGATCAGCCACACTGATATGCGGGGGGACGCCCAGCACAGGGCTAGTCTGCCCTGCATGTCAGTCCCTGCCCCGTCGCACCAGTACAAAAGCATCGCACAGCGGTGATGCTTTTGTACTGGAAGAGTAGCTCCCAGCCAGCGCAGCTCCTGCACGCTGGCAGGGAGCTACTCGTCGCTGCTCGGGTCACAGCGACTGCGTTGCCCGGAAGGCACCTCCTAAATGGCGGCCAAACGCCGCCGGCCTGCCCCCTCCCACCCAGCGACCGCATCTGCCTGTCAAGCAGTGTCAAGCAGGCAGAGGCGATCGCAGGCCTGAGACATCCGGCGACTGTCTGGCATGCGCTGGCGCACTGCGGCGCCGGCACATGCGTAGTTCAGACCTGATTGCTGCTGTGTGAAAATGCACAGCAGCAATCAGGTCTGAATTAGCCTCCTGAAGAGGAGCTGCTCATTACAATGACTATATGGTAGCAATACATAAATGAAATAATGAATAAGCCTATCCACACTAACATGTTTGCATACTGTTTTTGAGGGGCGGTCTTCAGTTTGCTGGCGGCCGGGCTCCCGACGACCAGCATACTGGCGCCGGAATCCCGACCGCCAGCATACTGACAGCTTTACTCCCTCTTGGGGGTCCACGACCCCCCTGGAGGGAGAAAAGATAGCATGGCGGGCGTAGCGCGCCATCGTGCCTGCAGCATGGCGAGCGTAACGAGCCCGCAAGGGGCTCATTTGGGCTCGCCCAGCGGTCGGGATTCCGGCGCCAATATGCTGGCCGCTGGGAGCCCGACCGCCGGCATAACATCCTACACCCGATTTTGAGCACCTTCATACTACATTGCCCACATACAGCATCTGTGATAAACATCGCTGTATAGCCACATAAAAGTTGCATATATAAAGTTTAGAAACTGGATTTAAAAATAAAAAAGTAAACATTATTATCCTAGCCTCTACTTCTGGCAATATGTGAATGCTATGACTGGCTATGTGTCATGCTAGCTACACCCACTTCAGAACTGCCCGGCCTCGGACAAACATCCCTTATGGAGTATTTGGTGACATTGTCCTGACCACCCACTTAGTCTCCGGTGCATCTGTATGTACCAAGTTTTGAAAAATGATCATTATGGGTATTCTAAGCCCAAACAGAAATCCTTCAATAACAAGATGTCAATGGACTGTTAGCACAAAGGTACCTAATCACCGTCTATAAATGGAGGCAGATGCCTTTTGATTACAGAAGTTTATTTACAGTCAATGTCAAAGAGAGAGCAAACTAGACATTCTCTTTCCGCATGTGAAAACAACTTTCAATCAATTATTTATGTTGGAAAAGCAATCTTCGAAAGCACATGGCATTAAAAATGAGTTTGTTTTAAATAGCTAATTGCTTTCTAGGGAGCCATCTTATTAGAATTACCTAACTAATTAAACTAACTAAATATTGTGCCATTATAGGCACTTCATGGGATGCTAACCACATACAATTATAGTAAACTAATCTGTTTTTATTTGTGCTGCATAATCCCTTTAAAATGTATACAAGGCACATGCAGCTGTTTGGCACAAAGACACAAGAACAAAAGTATATCCGACCACAGACACGCAGAGGATGATGTGCATTTCTGTACTTCGCAGGTTTGTTAGAGACCCAGATTAAATCATTTTCTTTATTGTATTGAGAGCTCTGAGAGGTTAGTACAATGCAACATGGTAGCTGCTACTTTATTGGTGCAAGTCACAGCCAATGACGAGTGGAAGGGTGTTACCAAACTGGCCAGACCCTGGCTCGCCAGTGGTAGAGGACTGGAGCAGTATGTAGCCTACGCTGGCTGGGAAGTGTCTGACGAGAAAAATTGTGTGGGGATAGCAATTGTTCTGCTATCAGCCCACAGCAAAGACTGTGGTGGCTACAGGTTTGATAAGTACCAGAATCCAAGGGTCTTTATTACCAGTCCTGAGAAAAGGAAAACGCTCTGAATCCTGACCCAACCTCCTGTATATAACAAGAACCACTGTAGTCATCTGAAGATACAAGTATTTCAAAAATTCATAAAACTGCTGACACCCTTTTAGTGCACCCCATCCATCAGGGCAAGACCCTTGTGACAATAACCTGAAAGGGCAGGTTAATATTCTGAAGGGGTCTATTTATCAACAGTTGAAGTTGACAAGTGTGGGGTTGATTTAGAACTGAAGTCAGTTTGCGGAGTATATAGGCTAGTCAGCGAGAGCATATTGACGGAACTGAGGAATATGCAAAGTTGTGTGTACACATAATTTACACCTGTTTTCAAGCACATAAGCCAAGGACAGGGTCAGTGTAAAAGTGCACTGAAAATTATTAAAATGAAACCAAGTCTAGAGATAGGATCAACCACTGAGGTGCACAATAAACTGGCTACGGTGTGGATCTACGTATTTAATTCCATGTGCGCAATGTGGGAGCAATTGCGGCTGACATGTGTTCAACCTTGGCCCATATGAAACTCCTAAGACGTACATCCAAATTATCTCGATTTTGGCGGGACAGTCCCGCTTTTCAGCACTGTGCCACCATCCCACCCACGGCCCACAGTGCCGGGAAGGGGAGAGAGTTCTGCTTAGCAGTGCAAGTGGTGAACAGATGCCTCTCGTGCGCCGTCTATTTAGTTGAGAGTGGAACTGGGGCATGGCCAGCAGCTAACAGTGGGAGGGGAGGTGTGGCTCATGGGTGCCCATTTTTTGGACACCCGCACTTTGAGCGCACACAGGAGAACCGATCTGTTCCAGTTTGTTGGGAGGTATGCCTACGATGCTTGGTGAACTATAAGCATATAATACAAACATATTTTGTTATGATGAGGAGACATTCACTTCTGTTGTGTATTAGTAAGGTTTACATTTCAAGACAGCTGCAAGCAACGTAAAGCACGTTGGTAAATACATTTCTTACACATTTTATCATAAAGATTTCTCAACCTTTCAAATATGCTCTGAGTGACTGATGGCTGCATTTACCTAATATATATGTTCATTACTTCCAGAAAGATCTCCCACTTTTAAAAAGCAACAATAATGCAGCAGTAAAGCAGATGTACTACATGCATCTACCACAAACAAAAATAAGATTTTACTTACCGATAAATCTATTTCTCGTAGTCCGTAGTGGATGCTGGGACTCCGTAAGGACCATGGGGGATAGCGGCTCCGCAGGAGACAGGGCACAAGAATAAAAGCTTTAGGATCAGGTGGTGTGCACTGGCTCCTCCCCCTATGACCCTCCTCCAAGCCTCAGTTAGGATACTGTGCCCGGACGAGCGTACATAATCAGGAAGGATATTGAATCCCGGGTAAGACTCATACCAGCCACACCAATCACACCGTACAACTTGTGATCTGAACCCAGTTAACAGTATGATAACAACGAAGGAGCCTCTGAAAAGATGGCTCACAACAACAATAACCCGATTTAGTTAACAATAACTATGTACAAGTATTGCAGACAATCCGCACTTGGGATGGGCGCCCAGCATCCACTACGGACTACGAGAAATAGATTTATCGGTAAGTAAAATCTTATTTTCTCTGACGTCCTAGTGGATGCTGGGACTCCGTAAGGACCATGGGGATTATACCAAAGCTCCCAAACGGGCGGGAGAGTGCGGATGACTCTGCAGCACCGAATGAGAGAACTCCAGGTCCTCCTCAGCCAGGGTATCAAATTTGTAGAATTTAGCAAACGTGTTTGCCCCTGACCAAGTAGCTGCTCGGCAAAGTTGTAAAGCCGAGACCCCTCGGGCAGCCGCCCAAGATGAGCCCACTTTCCTTGTGGAATGGGCTTTTACAGATTTTGGCTGTGGCAGGCCTGCCACAGAATGTGCAAGCTGAATTGTACTACAAATCCAACGAGCAATAGTCTGCTTAGAAGCAGGAGCACCCAGCTTGTTGGGTGCATACAGGATAAACAGCGAGTCAGACTTTCTGACTCCAGCCGTCCTGGAAACATATATTTTCAGGGCCCTGACAACGTCAAGTAACTTGGAGTCCTCCAAGTCCCTAGTAGCCGCAGGCACCACAATAGGTTGGTTCATGTGAAAAGCAGAAACCACCTTAGGGAGAAATTGAGGACGAGTCCTCAATTCTGCCCTGTCAGAATGAAAAATTAAGTAAGGGCTTTTATATGATAAAGCCGCCAATTCTGACACACGCCTGGCTGAAGCCAGGGCTAACAGCATCGTCACCTTCCATGTGAGATATTTTAAGTCCACAGTGGTGAGTGGTTCAAACCAATGTGACTTAAGGAACCTCAAAACAACATTGAGATCCCAAGGTGCCACTGGAGGCACAAAAGGAGGTTGTATATGCAGTACCCCTTTTACAAATGTCTGAACTTCAGGTACTGAAGCCAGTTCTTTCTGGAAGAAAATCGACAGGGCCGAAATTTGAACCTTAATGGACCCTAATTTTAGGCCCATAGACAGTCCTGTTTGCAGGAAATGGAGGAAACGACCCAGTTGAAATTCCTCTGTAGGGGCCTTCTTGGCCTCACACCACGCAACATATTTTCGCCAAATGCGGTGATAATGTTTTGCGGTTACATCCTTCCTGGCTTTGACCAGGGTAGGGATGACTTCATCTGGAATGCCTTTTTCCTTCAGGATCCGGCGTTCAACCGCCATGCCGTCAAACGCAGCCGCGGTAAGTCTTGGAACAGACAAGGCCCCTGCTGGAGCAGGTCCTTTCTTAGAGGTAGAGGCCACGGGTCTTCCGTGAGCATCTCTTGAAGTTCCGGGTACCAAGTCCTTCTTGGCCAATCCGGAACCACGAGTATCGTTCTTACTCCTCTCCTTCTTATGATTCTCAGTACTTTTGGTATGAGAGGCAGAGGAGGGAACACATACACTGACTGGTACACCCACGGTGTCACCAGAGCGTCCACCGCTATTGCCTGAGGGTCCCTTGACCTGGCGCAATATCTGTCTAGTTTTTTGTTTAGACGTGACGCCATCATGTCCACCTTTGGTTTTTCCCAACGGTTTACAATCAGGTGGAAGACTTCTGGGTGAAGTCCCCACTCTCCCGGGTGAAGGTCGTGTCTGCTGAGGAAGTCTGCTTCCCAGTTGTCCACTCCCGGAATGAACACTGCTGACAGAGCTATCACATGATTTTCCGCCCAGCGAAGAATCCTTGCAGCTTCTGCCATTGCCCTCCTGCTTCTCGTGCCGCCCTGTCTGTTTACGTGGGCGACTGACGTGATGTTGTCCGATTGGATCAATACCGCCTGACCCTGAAGCAGGGGTTTCGCTTGACTTAGGGCATTGTAAATGGCCCTTAGTTCCAGAATGTTTATATGAAGAGATGTTTCCATGCTTGACCACAAGCCCTGGAAATTTTTTCCCTGTGTGACTGCCCCCCAGCCTCTCAGGCTGGCGTCCGTGGTCACCAGGACCCAATCCTGAATGCCAAATCTGCGGCCCTCTAGTAGATGAGCACTCTGCAGCCACCACAGAAGAGACACCCTTGTCCTTGTCGACAGGGTTATCCGCTGATGCATCTGAAGATGCGATCCGGACCATTTGTCCAGTAGATCCCACTGAAACGTTCTTGCATGGAATCTTCCGAATGGAATTGCTTCGTAAGAAGCCACCATTTTTCCCAGGACCCTCGTGCACTGATGCACTGACACCTGGCCTGGTTTTAGGAGGTTCCTGACTAGCTCGGATAACTCCCTGGCCTTCTCCTCCGGGAGAAACACCTTTTTCTGGACTGTGTCCAGAATCATTCCTAGGAACAGTAGACGTGTCGTTGGAATCAGCTGCGATTTTGGAATATTTAGGATCCACCCGTGCTGACGTAACACTACCTGAGATAGTGCTACTCCGACTTCTAACTGTTCCCTGGACCTTGCCCTTATCAGGAGATCGTCCAAGTAAGGGATAATTAAGATGCCTTTTCTTCGAAGAAGAATCATCATTTCGGCCATTACCTTGGTAAAGACCCGAGGTGCCGTGGACAACCCAAACGGCAGCGTCTGAAACTGATAATGACAGTTTTGTACTACAAACCTGAGGTACCCTTGGTGAGACGGGTAGATTGGGACGTGGAGATAAGCATCCTTGATGTCCAGAGACACCATATAGTCCCCTTCTTCCAGGTTTGCTATCACCGCTCTGAGTGATTCCATCTTGAATTTGAACCTCTTTATGTAAGTGTTCAGGGATTTCAGATTTAAAATTGGTCTCACCGAGCCGTCCGGCTTCGGTACCACAAACAGCGTGGAATAATACCCCTTTCCCTGTTGTAGGAGGGGTACCTTGATTATCACCTGCTGGGAATACAGCTTGTGAATGGCTTCCAAAACTGCCTCCCTGTCGGAGGGAGACTTTGGTAGAGCAGACTTCAGGAACCGGCGAGGGGGAAACGCCTCGAATTCCAGTTTGTACCCCTGCGATACCACCTGTAGAATCCAGGGGTCCACTTGCGAGTGAGCCCACTGCGCGTTGAAATTCTTGAGACGGGCCCCCACCATGTCTGAGTCTGCTTGTAAAGCCCCAGCGTCATGCTGAAGACTTGGCAGAAGCAGGGGAGGGCTTCTGCTCCTGGGAAGCGGCTGCATGGTGCAGTCTTTTTCCCCTTCCTCTGCCCCGGGGCAGGAAGGAATGGCCTTTAGCTCGCTTGTACTTATGGGAACGAAAGGACTGGGTTTGAAAAGACGGTGTCTTTTTCTGCTGATGTGAAGTGACCTGGGGTAAAAAGGTGGATTTTCCAGCCGTTGCCGTGGCCACCAGGTCCGATAGACCAGCCCCAAATAACTCCTCCCCTTTATACGGCAATACTTCCATATGTCGTTTGGAATCCGCATCTCCTGACCACTGTCGCGTCCATAACGCTCTTCTGGCAGAAATGGACATAGCACTTACTCTTGATGCCAGGGTGCAAATATCCCTCTGTGCATCACGCATATATAGTAATGCATCCTTCAAATGCTCTATAGTTAACAGTATATTGTCCCAATCCAGGGTATCAATATTTTCAGTCAGGGAATCCGACCACGCGACGCCAGCACTGCACATCCAGGCTGAAGCGATTGCTGGTCGCAGTATAATACCAGTATGTGTGTATATACTTTTAAGAATATTTTCCAGCCTTCTATCTGCTGGTTCTTTGAGGGTGGCCGTATCAGGAGACGGTAATGCTACTTGTTTTGATAAACGTGTGAGCGCCTTATCTACCCTAGGGGGTGTTTCCCAACGTGTCCTAACCTCTAACGGGAAAGGATATAGTGCCAATAATTTTTTAGAAATTAGCAGTTTTTTGTCGGGGGAAACCCACGCTTTATCACACACCTCATTTAACTCATCTGACTCAGGGAAAACTATTGGTAGTTTTTTCACACCCCACATAATACCCTTCTTTGTGGTACTTGTAGTGTCAGAAATGTTCAATGCTTCCTTCATTGCCGTGATCATGTAACGTGTGGCCCTACTGGACATTACGTTTGTCTCCTCACCGTCGACACTAGACTCAGTATCTGTGTCTGGGTCTGTGTCGACCCACTGAGGTAACGGGCGTTTTAGGGCCCCTGACGGTGTCTGAGACGCCTGGACAGGCACTAATTGATTTGCCGGCTGTCTCATGTCATCAACCGTTCTTTGCAAAGTGCTGACATTATCACTTAATTCTTTAAATACGATCATCCAGTCAGGTGTCGACTCCCTAGGAGGTGACATCACTAACCCAGGCAATTGCTCCGCCTCCACATCATTTTCCTCCTCATACATGTCGACACACACGTACCGACACACAGCACACACACCGGGAATGCTCTGATAGAGGACAGGACCCCACAAGCCCTTTGGAGAGACAGAGGGAGAGTCTGCCAGCACACACCAAGTGCTATATATATATACAGGGATAACCTTATATAAGTGTTATTCCCTTATAGCTGCTGTATAGTTTTTAGCTGCCAATAGTGCCCCCCCTTCTCTTTTTTACCCTGATTCAGTAGCAAGTCTGCAGGGGAGAGTCAGGGAGCCGTCCTTCCAGCGGAGCTGTGAGGGAAAATGGCGCTTGTGTGCTGAGGAGATAGGCTCCGCCCCTTCACGACGTCCTTATCTCCCGCTTTTTCTGTAAAAAATGACAGGGGTTAAAATACATCCATATAGCCCAAGAGCTATATGTGATGTATTCTTTAGCCAACCTAAGGTATTATCTGTTATATTGCGTCTCAGGGCGCTCCCCCCCAGCGCCCTGCACCCTCAGTGACCGGAGTGTGAAGTGTGCTGAGAGCAATGGCGCACAGCTGCGGTGCTGTGCGCTACCTTAGTCTGAAGACAGGATCGTCTTCTGCCGCCGATTTCACCGGACCTCTTCGCTCTTCTGGCTCTGTAAGGGGGCCGGCGGCGCGGCTCCGGGACCCATCCAGGCTGAACCTGTGATCGTCCCTCTGGAGCTAATGTCCAGTAGCCTAAGAAACCCGATCCACTCTGCACGCAGGTGAGTCCGTTTCTTCTCCCCTTAGTCCCACGATGCAGTGAGCCTGTTGCCAGCAGGACTCACTGAAAATAAAAAAACCTAAAATATACTTTTATTCTAAGCAGCTCAGGAGAGCCACCTAGCCTGCACCCTTCTCGTTCGGGCACAAAAATCTAACTGAGGCTTGGAGGAGGGTCATAGGGGGAGGAGCCAGTGCACACCACCTGATCCTAAAGCTTTTATTCTTGTGCCCTGTCTCCTGCGGAGCCGCTATCCCCCATGGTCCTTACGGAGTCCCAGCATCCACTAGGACGTCAGAGAAATGAAATAATCTTTTAAAACAGTCTATAGGACATGAAACACTGGACTACGGGGTTATTAGTAATGTAATGAGGTATGGATTCTCTGACTGTTACAGTTCAGCGTAAATTGTATAACATATGGCTGCGGTCATTCTATTGACCCCTGAACCAACTTATTTTTATTATTCTTTCTTTGTGTGTACTTCCAATCAACCTCAATTTTGGGGTTATTTCTTTCCCATTGTGATACAGTTAAGTTCTGCTATGCCGTGCAGAACATTAGATGAGGTTAAACTTCTATCACGTCCTATACTGTATATAAACCACTTTCTTCTGTGCCGGCAATGTGTTCTAATGCAATTCCATTAAGCCCAGTAGTGAATGACATGCCACTACTATTCATCCATGTGGGTTATGTATAATTAAACCAAATACTCTCGAGTGTCGTCTCATATGAGCTCTGCAAATGGTTCGCAACCGGCAGTCACAAATAGGGTTAAGCTGGGGTCCATTGTACTCCTGGGGGAGTCTTTAATATTTTATTTTAGCACAGTCTGTGTGGTCACATTCATGTGTAGCCTTGTTGTCTCTTACTCATAATATGAGCATTGGAATTGGGAGTAATGCCTAATAAATCTGCCACCGATAAAACACACACTCGAAGTAGACTAAAGATATTGTGGGTTATTCAGAGATGAATAAAGATTGCTGCATACGCAGACAGATCTGGGTGCATCTGCTCACATGCTGGGGACCGCCTAGCACAGTACAAGGCCGTCCCCCGATGCGTCCGCAATTAGTTTGCGGGGTCATCGGATCTACGGTTGACCCCTGGCAGCACAGCCTTGCTGCGCTGTCAGCGGCCATATTTTTTTATAAACAGCTGCCCATTTTTATAAATGGTGGCCCATCCCCGTTTTCCCGACACCGCCCCCACACATCCGCGCCTGTCAATCACACTGCGGCCGCATCCTTCAGAGATGCGGCAGCAATGTGTAAGGTCGCACACAACTGCCGGTGCGTGTGCGCAGACCACACGGCTGTGTCCAGGTCTGAATCGGGACCCATTGTAAGGGCCTGGTGCAGAGATGTATAGAAATAAAAACATAGATTTGCTGTTTTTAGATACAGCGTTTTACGTATTTTCTTGTGCTCCTGAGATTTGTATGATAATGCCACGTGACAGCAATAAATGACAAAGGTGGTCATTCCGAGTTGATCGCTCGCTAGCAGTTTTTAGCAGCCGTGCAAACGGTATGCCGCCTCCCACTGGGAGTGTATTTTAGCTTAGCAGAAGTGTGAACGAAAGGATCGCAGAGCGGCTACAATTTTTTTTGTGTGCAGTTTTAGAGTAGCTCAAAACCTACTCAGCGCTTGCGATCACTTCAGACTGTTCAGATCCTGTTTTGACGTCACGAACACGCCCAGCCACGCCTGCGTTTTTCCTGGCACGCCTGCGTTTTTTCCAACACTCCCTGAAAACGGTCAGTTGCCACCCAGAAACGCCCACTTCATGTCAATCACTCTGCGTCCAGCAGTGCGACTGAAAAGCTTTGCTAGACCCTATGTGAAACTACATCGTTCGTTGTAATAGTACTTTGCGCGTGCGCATTGCGCCACATGCACAGAAGTGCCGTTTTTTTTCCTCATTGCTGCACAGCAAACGAATGCATCTAGCGATCAACTCGGAATGACCACCAAAGTTAGATGTCGGGTCAAGCGTCGGCATCAGGTGGCATTGAGTTGCAATATTGGGTTGAGGTTGCCATGAGGCAATATTGACTGACAAAATTAGGTATTAAATGAAATAATAAATTGGGTTGATGCTGATAAATGACAAGAATGACTGAAAAAGGCAGATTCGGGTTGAAATTTGAGGCATGAAACATAATCGACAAGGCTCTGCTTCTTTTACTGAATTGCTGTGTAATATTAATTCAGTTCAGCAAATTATAATCAATATAGTGAATTGACAGGTTGAAGTCTCATGCATATTGGTTCAGCCCACAAAGTGGATACTTTAGGTAATCTTTTCTTTTAATTAGTCATTCTGCCAGTATTGCTGTCTGCATTGCTAACGTGTTACAGGCTTGGCTTACTTTGTGAAGCCTTGGGTGCCATGGTGAATGTGACAAAGCAAAAAAGTTGACGGGAACAAAAATTTAGCAACTGTATTCATTTCGTTTCGCAACATACCGGATTTAAAATGTGTCCGAAAATAGTCCATGCCCCAAAACAGTACACAGTATGTGCCCCTATTGCCATAATTGTTTCATAGTAAACTATGGTCCTTTTCTAAGGGCTGATTTAGCACAACTGGGTCAATAGTACAAATTGGTTGGTGTATATATATATATATATATATACACACACACACACACACACACACACACACACACACACACACACACAGTACTGCAGTTCTATTTTTCTGGAAAAATAGGTTCAGGATCTACGGTCTGGGGGTGGACAGGGACTACTAAAAAAGAAATAGATAGATAGATAGATAGAGAGATAGATAGATAGATAGATAGATAGTTTTTAGAAAAGAAGGCGCTCAAAAAATTTGAAATAAAAAACTTATCTTATGGAAAAAATATTTTTGCCCAGGACAGGTTCAGGAACCCAATTCCTGATTATGTCATACAGTATTTAATGAGAGGTTCATGAACTGAGTTCCTGCTGGAAAATAGCAATGCAGTACTGTGCAAAAGTATTAGGCAGATGTGGAAAAACTGCTGCAAAGTAAGAATGCTTTAAAAAATAGAAGTGTTAATAGTTTATTTTTATCAATTAACAAAATGCAAAGTGAATGAACAGAAGAGATATCTAAACCAAATCAATATTTGGTGTGACCACCCTTTGCCTTCAAAACAGCATCACTAGGTACACACATCGTCCAGTGTGTACCCAGCTTAAGGCTGACGTGTGATTCTAGTGCTCTCACGGTAAAACAAAATGTGAGGAAAAAATACATAATAAATATGACTTAATGTGAGAATAATGGCAAAGCTGCGAGTTCACCTGAAGAACCCGGGATATTTCTGGCAGTGTGAATGGGATATTACTACACTGAAGATGCGTTTGTTTTTTAATCTCAATTTGCACCTTACTATTTAACTTTCCGAGTTATATAGTACATAAAGAAGTCCCAGCTGCCACCTCAAGACACCTTACTGTACCTATTGCCATTTTACCCTTTCTTTTCAAGGGCTTGTGCAGGAATCATAAAATGATATGGAGTGTATAATAAATCCCTGTGTTAGACACCCAGGCTGAGTGTGTATAGAAGTAGATTTTACGGAGAATAGCAGTCAATGAGCTGGAAGCTGTGGACTGAGCATATATGAATTTATAATGTACCATTAGTTATTACGGTGTGTAAATAAATAATTCAGCAGCCAAGGAATGGTGTAATGTCTCCCAGATAAACCTCTCATACTGCTTAATGCTAATCCTCTGCTGTGTAGTCCGCTCAGCCCCAGGTCAGGAGACAGAAGAGTGTCGGTCAGGTACATTGCGTGCGCTGCCTTACAAAGGGCCCACGCATTGCTTTTCATTACCTTCCCCAGGTGATAAGCAAAATGGTACATTTATGTATATAGCGCCATCATACTGTGTAGTGCTTTACAGTTGGGGGCAAACAGACAAAGTGGTAAAGGGGATATCCATGGATTTTACCTTTATTGGTGCTTTCTTGAGAGACATATATTAAAGTGTTTCTAACCCATCTACTTAAGTGCTGGAGATTTCAGCACATTGTAGCAGACTATTATACTGTATATTGCTTTCTGCCCCCTTGCACTAAGGGCCTATTTCAGACCTGATTGCTCGCTAGGTTTTTTTTGCACTGCTGCAATGAGATAGTCGCCGCCCATAGGGGAGTGTATTTTTGCATTGCAAGTGTGCAAACGCATGTGCAGCTGAGTGGTACAAAAAAAACTTTGTGCAGTTTCTGAGCTACCCAGCACTTACTCAGCCGCTGCGATCACTTCAGCCTGTCCGGGACCGGAATTGACGCCAGGAACCCTCCCTGCAAACGCATGGACACGCATGCGTTTTTCCAACCACTCCCAGAAAACGGACAGTTGACACCCACAAACGCCCTCATTCTGTCAATCTCCTTGTAATCCGCTGTGCGAATGGATTCTTCGTAAAACCCATCGCACAGCAACGACCAGCATTGTACCCATGCGACATGCGTGCGCATTGCGGTGCATACGCATGCGCAGTTCTGACCTGATCGCAGCGCTCCAAAAAATGCTAGCAAGCAATCATGTCTGAATTACCCCCCCCAAGACAGAACCTGGTAGAAATGCCTGGTACACACCTGAACGATGGATTGCACGATGGGCCGACCAATCCAATGATGTGGTAAGTCTTCTGTACACACAATATGCCAGCATGCCTGGCCACCAGTAGTGACATCGTTGTTCAGGGTTTCTGCGGCCGGCATATGGGTCAGTCAGTCCATAGACCATACACACAGGCAGATGTTGCGATACATGTGCAAGATATATTGATGTTGCAGGGCCGACGCAATGTGTCTGTGAACGACGCTGCTCACAGACATATCATCTGTACACACGAGCCAACGCCCTTGATGATAAATCGTTCCTCGACTGTATGAACAATACATTGCATAGTGTCTTCCCAGCAAAAAGCTGGGTACACACTGGCCGATATATTGGATGTTCAAATGACGGGCTGATATATCGTGGGCACCTCGGCGGGTGTGTTCCAGTGATGTCTGTGAATGATAATGTTCACAGACATATCGCGTCGGCTGTACAGATATATTGGCACATCGTGCTGTGTGTATGGGCGAGTGTACACTTGCTGCAGAGGCCGCCGGTGACTGAAATCTCAACTGGGCGGGCACAACAGGCCGACAATTGGTAACTGTGTATGCAATTACCAATCGTCAGATAGGTCGGCGGCCGATCCGTGTAACCAGATTTGGATAGGCTTATTTTACTTTGCTGAAACAATGCTGCAGCTTTAGGTCAAATATTTAACCCCTCGGGCTCCAGAGAAGAAGGCACACTTAAATGTTTTAGGTTTTAGTTGCACTTTAAATAAATACACCTGCTACCTTTGATTTCTTCAGTGTCGTAATAGATTAACTCATATTGAAAAGAGTGTATTACCATATTATATCCCTGTACATAAATATGGAGAACTTTTGTTTGTACAGTATTCACAGATATGCATAATAGTTAAAGGGGACAGAAACATCAGTCTCCAAAGCAATATCTTCTGTAAATGACAGGCGATCGTGACCAAAGAGAATGTGACATACACTGCCCACATTTTACTAAATAATGTCCACAACACAACACCAAAATACGCCTTGGTCCAACTGCTATGCATTTTGTGTTGTAGCCATTGTTTTCAAAGACCTCCCAGCAAGGGCAGCCACCACCCAATATAAAGTAGTGACTGCCAGTAGGGGCAGACAGATGATTCCACCGGACACCATCAGTGTGTTTTAAAGACTGGCATTGATTGGTGGATGGGGCAAATCAATCAGAAAAAAGTCCAAGAGGGGCGGGACTATGCTAAATTGCCCCAGACCCCATCGCCCAAAGTAATTCTGCCAATACAAACAGCCCTGAACAAAGCTATTTACATATATTTTTACTTTTCCAGACTGCAAGCTCACATTTCTACATGGAGGTTTTCAATAACCTTAGAAAGTTCTGATTGAATGATAAGAATCTGCTAGCATTCAGCGCACCACTTATATTCCACAAATCGCCCATTTCTACTTGATTAATAAGAAGTTTACGTTGCAAAATACCATAGTATTTGCTTTCAGTGACCAAATATTATACTGCTGCATTCAATATAATATTCATAATTCTATGTTTAAATAAGCAAAATAGAAATTAAGACATATAGTCCAACACCTAGCAGTGCAGAACACACGTAATTTAAATACAAGAGCAGCAATACGTAAATAAACACCAATACATCACTTTGCATGACTGTAAAAGGAACAGTTCTGAATAAGCTGCAAGGGAAGTGATTACTGCTGGCATGATAAATAAGAATACTTACTGCATGAGATAGCTGATAGGCCATCGGTGAAGGCAGGAGCTGCCTGGGGACTTGCTGCAGAGACACTTTAGATGAGTGACTTATGGTTGGATAACGAGAAGATGCAGTCAGCTGGGATATTGACAACTGCAGTAAAAACAAAACAACCATTTCTCAAAGGGTTTAATAAAACATCAAAATAAACATGTAAACCTACTTTAGTCCTACACAGCTAGGATACTCGGATGCTGTAAATATGGCATAAACAAGCTTGAAAGTATGTTAGAGAAAGTACAGATCTTAAAAGCTACTGTACAAAATGTTTAACAAACTCTGAAGGTCACTGTGATTGGTCTACTGCTGGGGACACACTAGACGATTTTATTAACGATGTGGCCGATTCCGACAGATCGGAACGACACATCATTAAAACCGTCCAGTGTGTACGTACTATGTGGCCGATGATGATCGCACCCGTGCGTCGTCAGCGACATCCTCCGTCGGACCTCCCCGGCGAGGGCGCAGCGTGGCCCCTGCTCCCCGACTCCATCACTGCCGACATAGGTAAGTGTGTGTGCACTTGCCGATGCCATCACGACATTGTGAATATCTGCATTTTTATTGTCTACATGTTGACCACAACCCCTTCTATTAATGTAATTCTAGTAGACTGAGTAATACTAATGTGCTAGTGGGTGGATACGTTTAATTTGATGGGTGTCGGGATCCCGGCGGTCAGGATACCGACGCTGGAATCCCAACAGCCGGCAATGCCAGCAGCCGGAATACCAGTGCAACAGGACTATTCCTACTTGTGGGTGTCCACGACACCCACAGAGTGGGAACAGAACCTGTGACGAGCGCATATTGGTGGCCGGGATGCCGCTATCGGTATATTGACGGCCGGCGGTAAATCATACTGAACCCGATTATAGCACATTCGGGTAACTTGTTTCATGTTGGTAATTTAGGTTTTCTAGGTACAAAATACTCATGTACTGGTTATATACATACATTAGTGCACAAACTCTCCAACGCAAAGTCCATCAGATGACTACTGTGCATTGGAAAACAAGTTACATATATAAACACTGTTAAAACCCCCCAAAACAAACAACTTTATAATATTTAGAAGATGCAAAATCTATGGCCACGAAAATGAGAGAAAATAAAGTGTCTGATTGGAAGGATGCCATGAAAATCTAACCGGATGTTGTATTAACCAAGGTGGTCATTCCAAGTTGCTCGCTCGTTGCCGATTTTCGCTATGCTGCGATTTGCTGCTAAGTGCGCATGTGCATGGTACGCAGTGCGCATGCGCTTAGTTATTTAACTAAAAACTTAGCAGTTTTGCTGTTGTTCGTGCGGCGCTTTTCAGTCGCACTGCTGATCGGTGAGTGATTGACAGGAAAGGGGTGTTTCTGGGTGGTAACTGAGCGTTTTCCGGGAGTGTGCTAAAAAACACAGGTGTGTCAGGCAAAAACACAGGAGTGTCTGGAGAAATGGGGGAGTGGCTGGCCGAACGCAGGGCGTGTTTGTGACATCAAACCAGGAACTAAACGGACCGAGGTGATCGCAATCTAGGAGTAGGTCTGGAGCTACTCAGAAACTGCAAGGAATTATTTAGTAGCAGTTCTGCTAACCTTTCGTTCGCTATTCTGCTAAGCTAAGATACACTCCCAGAGGGCGGCGGCCTAGCGTTTGCAATGCTGCTAAAAGCAGCTAGCGAGCGAACAACTCGGAATGACCACGCAGAGCCGTGCAGCTAGTGTGGTCGCACAGAGTGGGATGCCCTGAGGTAGAACCCGATCTGCTCACCGCAGCCACCCCAAACTGTGCTTGCCAGATGTCTGCAGGGGTGCTGTTATGGTAGCATCTAGATTCCCTTTGTGGAGAGGACTTTTCCAATAATGCACTGGATCAACATCACCAACTATTTGGAATAGTAACCTGTGGTGAGCGAAGCGAGCTACCGGGCCAGAAATGTGACGAATGAAGCGATCCCGCGAGGGTACAATGCAGCATTAATAAAGCAAAATACCCTGCAACGCACAGAGATTGGAGAAAACATAAACGCCCTGTAAGGGCAGAATACATTTTCCGCCCTCAGCTGATGTCTACATTGCAGAGTGGGGGCAGGCCGCTCTAACGCAATTGCGCCATCATTTAACAAGCAAGCACTACTGATTATCAGAAGCTGTTGTGCAATAGCGCCCTCTAATGGGGTCACTGCCTATAAGCGACACAGTCCCACAGCATCGGTTAAACAGTATTTAAAACCTATTACAGGAAATCACTTACTGCAGGTCCCATTTGAGTTTCTTGAAGGGAAATAGGATTTGTAACCAGCGTCTTTGCTAAAACATAATAGAGAAATATGTTTAATGTTAGTAAACAAACAATGTTAATAAAACAATGTTGTGATAAGCTTGCAGGCAAATTCACTTTTATCATGTGCGATTTTGTCAAAATATCAAAATATTGTCTTTTTTTTTCTACAGGCAATTAACAATTGTGCTTGACTAATCTGTCTACACGTATATAGAGACTAGAGAGTAACTAGGTTTACACGAGTGCAAAACATGACCTCCCCTCAATATGCAGAAGTTCTGCGAGAGAAACAAAATTGTTTAATGCAAACTCTTCTATGGGGTTGGGTACGAAATCCCAGTAGTCAGTATCCCGACGGTGAGGATGCCAACAATCAAAATTCCGATGGATCCCAGTAAATATTTAAACCATGCTTTCTGGCTGCCCACCCTGGGAGGAGGCAGCTACAGTGCATCTGGAAAGTATTCACAGCACTTCCCTTTTTCCACATTTTGTTATGTTACAGCCTTATTCCAATATGGAATAAATTCTTATTTTCCCTCAAAATTCTACACACAATACCCCATAATGACAACGTGAAAAAGTTTTTTTTGAGATTTTTGCAAATTTATTAAAAATAAAAAAACTAAGATATCATATTAACATAAGTATTCACAGCCTGCGCCATGAAGCTTAAAATTGAGCTCAGATGCATCCTGTTTCCACTGATCATCCTTGAGATGTTCCTACAGCTTAACTGTAGTCCGTCTGTGGTATATTTAGTTGATTGGACATGATTTGGAAAGGCACACACCTGTCCATATAAGGTCCCTCGTCTGAGCACAAACCAAGCATGAAGTCAAAGGAATTGTCTGTAGACCTCTGAGACAGGATTGTCTCAAGGCACAAATCTGGGGAAGGATACAGAAAATATCTGCCGCTTTGAAGGTCCCAATGAGCACAGTGGCCTCCATCATCCGTAAATGGAAGAAGTTCGGACCCATCAGGACTTTTCCTAGAGCTGGCCAGCCGTCTAAACTGAGCAATCAGGGAAGAAATCAGGGAGGTGACCAAGAACCCGATGGTCACTCTGTCAGAGCTACAGCATTCCTCTGTGGAGAGAGGAGAACCTTCCAGAAGGACAACCATCTCTGCAGCAATCCACCAATCAGGCCTGAATGGTACAGTGGCCAGACGGAAGCCACCCTTAGTAAAAAGTACATAGCAGCCCACCTGAAGTGCACTTGACGGACTCTCAGATCATGAAAAAAATAATTCTCTGGTCTGATGAGACAAAGCTTGAACTCTTTGTCGTGAATGCCAGACATCATGTTTGGAGGAAACCTGGCACCGCTCATCAACAGGTCAATACCATCCCTACAGTGAAGCATGGTGGTGGCAGTATCATGCTGTGGGGATCTTTTTCAGCGGCAGGAACTGGGAGACTAGTCAGGATAGAGGGAAAGATGAATGCAGCAATGTGCAGAGACATCCTGGATGAAAACCTGCTCCTGAGCGCTTTTGACCTCAGACTGGGGCGACGGTTCATCTTTCAGCAGGACAACGACCCTAAGCACACAGAGTGGCTTCAGGACAACTCTGTGAATGTCCTTGAGTGGCTCAGTCAGAGCCCAGACTTGAATACGATTGAACTAGAGAGATCTGAAAATGGCTGTGCACCGACGCTTCCCATCCTACCTGATGGAGCTTGAGAGGTGCTGCAAAGAGGAATGGGCGAAACTGCCCAAAGATAGGTGTGCCAAGCTTGTGGTATCATATTCAAAAAGACTTGAGGCTGTAATTGCTGCCAAAGGTGCATCAACAAAGTAATGAGCAAAGGCTGTGAATACTTATGTACATGTGATTTCTTAGTATTTTTATTTTTGAATAAATTTGCAAAAAAAAACCAAAAACTTTTTTTCACATTGTCATTATGGGGTATTGTGTGTAAAATTTTGAGGAGAAAAATTAATTTAGTCCATTTTGGAATAAGGTTGTAACATAACAAAATGTGGAAAAAGTGAAGCGCTGTGAATACTTACTGCATCGGCATAGGAGGGCGGTGTGTGGGCATGGAGGCGTGGTCGCATTACCAAGGCCCTGCCCCCACAATACAAGTAGCGGCCCTGTAAAGCGGAGGCCTTGCCCACTTTTACTCAGCAAGTGGATGGATGCGGGGGGCTACTGGGGGGGTGTAGGCAACTGTAGCCCAGCTCTAGGAGACTTGTCTACTTTTCTGGGTGGCCAGGAGTGCCACATAATTTTCAGGAGTCTCCCAGAAATTTCGGGGGAGTAGGCAAGTATGATTTAAACCCTACCACTAATCCACCCCGCCTGCATCCTAACCCTGTCTACTCCTCCATGCAGCCTAACCCTAATGCTCCCCCTAGTGCCTCACCCTAACCCCCCCATACTTAATAGTGAGATCCGACAAGATTCTTACCAGCAGGATCCCACTGTCGGTATCCGGACTGTCGAGATCCTGACCACATCCCTTTTCAAGATTTCACAAAGTCTACAAAAATATATCTACATATAAAGAAATTGTATATAAACATACAGGGGCTGATTCTAAGTCACACGGATCTCTATTTATGGATGCAAAAGGTGAATTTTATCGCGTTGGGAAAACATTGCCGGCAGCCGAGATCCCGGCATTCAGAATACCGACGGTGGGATCCCGGCAGCCAGAAAGCCAGCATGGGGGGCGAGTGCAACGAAGACCCATACATGCTCGCTGTGCTCGCCACACTGCGGCCTCGTTGGCTTGCCACAGGTTTATTTCCCACTCTATGGGTATCATGAACACCCACAAGTGGGAATAGCCCGTTAGCTGGGATTCCGTCTGGCGGCATTGTGAGTGTTCGGGATCCTGGCGTCGGTATGCTGACCGGCAACGTAACCGCATCCCAATTTTATCATATAGCACATGCGCAGTAGCGGCTTTATTTATAATTTGGTATGCCCGTCCTGGTCTGATCTGAGTCAGACACAACTTGGCCATAACATAGGGCATTTTGAGGTGGGAAGTGGGCGGTGGCAATGTGATCCTTTGGAATTGCCCTGACTTGTTTGAGAGCCATTGGTGTGAATCTAAAGCTATTGTGTGATTCAGAGTCATGCATACAGGCAAGGGAAGCCTGTTTCTATTTCTGATGGATCTCCTGCATCTAGCGTGGGTCTGGTGCAAGTGCACTATGCAAAAGCCAAAATATCAGGAACTAGGCAAGGGTGCCCACTTTCCCCATGTATTTGTCACAGAGAAAATAATACTACAGTATGTGACTTGATTAAAGGTTCAGTGATTGGCAGCACCCAGCATAAACTCTGTATTATTGGGGGATGATATATTATTATTTGTGCCAGACTCAAGTTGTTCCGCACTACACCACATTTTACATAAGAATTCCGCAGCCTCCTTTACAAATTCATCTTCTCTAAATCCGTGGTATTAGCTATACATATTCCCCTAGCTGTACTTTGCAGGCTCAAAAGCGCAATACAAATATAACTGGCAATATCCCTCCTTGAAATACCTGGTTATTCGTGTTGCTATACCCCCCTGACATGACTGCCAGTAATGAGGAGTGCTCTAGCTATGAAATATTGCGGCAGTAGTGTAAATGGTATTATACCTCTTTGGATCTATTCCTCGTTTAGTCCCTCAATCAATTATCTACATTTTTCCGTTAAGGCATTTGCTTTCAACTAAAGGTAAATGCCCCACGCAAAAAAACAAAAATTTGTCCGTATAAATAGGTATGGGGTCTTGGCACTGCCCAAACTTGAGGTTTAGCAACAGGCATGTTGGTTAGACCCTTTAGAGATGGTCTCACTCCTGATCCCCCTAAACCATTTGTGCCTATTGAGAAGTCCCTCTCGGATACCTTTTTCCTAAAGCTGGGTATGCTATGCACTAGACGATATCATGGAAGTCCGACGGGCAACATCGCCAGCGAGGGCCATACTGCCGAATGCAGGGGACGGTATAGATATTCCAGCTGTTGGGATCCTGGCACCCAGCATGCCGGAGCAAGGATCCCGACCGCCGGAATGCCGGCAGCGGAGCGAGTGCAATAGAGCCCCTTGCAGGCTCGATGTGCTCGCCACGTTGCGGGCATGGTAGCACACTACCACGCTATTTACTCAAGGGGGAGAATAGTTTTCGGTATCCCGGCAGTTGGGATCCCAGTGCCGGTATGCTGAGCGCCAGGATCTCGACAGCCGGGATATCGAATGCATCCCCAAATGCGGCATCCCCCCCTCCCCCCCATCGCTGCCGGTATCAGCAAGTGTGTATGCACTATCGCGCTGGGTACACATCGTTTAATGTGCACCCAGCTTTAGCGATCTGCAATGGATTGGTAACCATAGTGACCTGCAGATAACTTAATGGTGACATCCTCATAGCTTCCACAGCTGCAATAGCCAAATATTGTCTCTCTTCCTTCCCTGTCTGTCTCACCTCCATTCCCTATTGGACTTGGTTTACTTTTTACTGTGGGTTTCTCATAGGTTTACATTTTTCAACAAAAATGTTTCTGTAAAAAAAAAAATCACGACAGTCCAACCTCATACTCCTATGTATGCCCCACTTTCATTAAATTAATAACCAATTATTTGTTAATTTATATGTGCCCAATTATTGTGTATAATTTTGAATGTGTTTTTTTTTCATAAAGATTTTATTTACATCTAAATCATTTTGACGAGTCTTGAATTTGTTCTGCCAAATCAATATTTTTCATTTCACTAACGCAATTGGTAAACTTTTTGAATATTGGGGGTCATTCCGTCCCGATCGCACGCTGCAGTTTTTCGCAGCCGTGCGATCGGGTCCGGTAACGGAGAACGCCAGGCAGCGAATGTTCTAATGAAGATTTAGATCTCAGCGACGATCGCATGGTGACTGACAGCAGTAAGGTGTTCCGGGGTGGCAACTGACCGTTTTCTGTGAGTGGAGAGGAAAACGCAGGCGTGTCCAGGCGTTTGCAGGGCAGGTATCTGACGTCAATTCCGGGACCTGACAGGCTGAAGTGATCGCAGTGGCTGAGTAAATTCAGAGCTACTCAGAAACTGCACAAAATGTTTTTGTACAGCTCCCCTGCACAAGCGTTTGCACACTTGCACGCCCATAGGCGGCGACTATCTGATCGCACGGGCTGCAAAATGTTGTAGCGTGTGATCAACTCGGAATTACCCCCATTGTGTTGTGAGTACACACACATGTGGGTTCTGCAGCTAGTCATTTCAGTATCCTAGGCTTACCACTTTTGTGATAATAGGATTTTAAATTTTTAAATACCTCGTAGTCCATAAAGAATATTGGGGACAGATTAGTACGATGGGGTAAAGACAGGTCCAAAGGAGCCAGTGCACTTTAAATTTATTCAACTGGGTGTGCTGGCTCCTCCCCTCTATGTCTCCTCCTACAGATCAGTTATAGGTAAAACAGTGCCCGAAGGAGAATGACATACTTGAGAGAAGGAACATAACAACAAAAGGTGTGGTGAGATTTACACACCAGCACACCAACAAATAACTTAGCCAGCAACAGCTGGCAACATTAACAGCAACACCTGAACAGGTAACACAGAACAGAGAACCTGCAGAAAGTCACCGCACAGGGGCGGGCGCCCAATATCCCTTATGGACTACGAGAAAAGGATTTACCGGTAGGTATTTAAAATCCTATTTTCTCTAGCATCCATAAGGGATATTGGGGACAGATTAGTACGATGGGGATGTCCCAAAGCTTCCAGAACATGCGGGAACGTGCAGAGACATCTGCAGCACCGCCTGCCCAAACTGGGTATCCTCTTTGGCCAGGGTATCAAACTTGTAGAACTTCACAAAGGTGTTCTTCCCCAACCAGGTAGCAGCTTGGCATAGTTGTAGGGCCGAGACTCCTCGGGCAGCCGCCCAGGCAGAGATCACCGACCTGGTAGAGTGGGCCTTCAGAGACTGTGGAACAGGTAAGGCTGCCGACGCATAGGCCTGTTGGATAGTAAGCCTAATCCAACAAGCAATGGACTACTTTGAAGCAGGGCAACCCTTTTTCTGTGCATCATAGAGCACGAACAAGGATTCCGTCTTTCTGATCCGAGCCATCTTCTTGACATAGACTTTCAAGACTCGCACTGCATCCAATGCCTCCGGAGGAGCAGAAGTGTCAGAACTGGACGGAATCACAATTGGTTGATTCAAGTGAAACGCGGAGACCACCTTCAGAAGGAACTGCTGACTAGTCCTGAGCTGCGCTCTGTTCTTGTGAAAGACCAAGTACGGACTTTGCACGACAAGGCCCCCAATTCTGAGACACGCCTAGAAGAAGTCAGGGCCAGTAACATCACCGTTTTCCACGTGAGGTAATTATCTTCTACCGTCGTCAGAGGTTCAAACCAGGAGGACTGTAGAAAGCGTAACACTACATCCAGATCCCAAGGTGCCGTAGGTGCCACGAATGGAGGTTGTATGTGTAGTACCCCTTGCAAGAAGGTCTGAACTTCTGGCAAGAGAGTCAACTTCTTCTGGAAGAAGATAGAAAGAGCTGAAATCTGGACCTTAATAGATCATGTGTAAGCCTTTATCCACTCCAGACTGCAGGACATTCCACAGAGTGATATGTGCATTCCTCGCACCCGGAGACATATCTACGCCAGATGATCGTGTTTTGATGTCACAGGTTTTTTGGCTTGCACCATAGTGGCAATGACCTTCTTTGAAAGCCCTTTGTGAGCTTGGATGTTCCGCTCAACTTCCATGCCATCAAACGAAGCCACCGTAAGTCCGGGTAGACGAACAGACCTTTCTTAGAGGTAGAGGCCAAGGGTCCTCTACGGACATGTCCAGAAGAGCCGCGTACCACGCTCTTCGGGGCCAATCCGGGGCAATCAAGATTGCTCCGACTCTTTGATGCCTGATCCGCTTGAGCACTCTTGGGATCAACAGAATCGGAGGAAACAGGTAGACCAGCTAGTTAAGGCCAAGGCAATGTCAGCGCATCCACTGCGCTCGCCTGAGGGTCCCTGGTTCGTGAGCAATAGCAGCGAAGCTTCTTGTTGAGGCGCGAGGCCATCAAGTCGATCTGTGGGCATCCCCACCTGGCGATGATCTGTTGAAACACCTGAGGGTGTAGTCCCCACTCCCCCGGGTGGAGGTGGTGGCAACTCAGGAAGTCCGCTTCCCAGTTGTCCACTCCTGGAATGAAGAGTACTCTTAACACTTCTCGCATGCAGGCCCTGCTTTTTGTCCCTCCTTATCGATTGATGTACGCCACGGCCGTGGCGTTGTCCGACTGAACCTGGATCGCCCGATCCCGGAGTAGAGGGGAGGCCTGAATCAGAGCATTGTTAATGGCCTGAAATTCCAGGATGTTGATCGGAAGGAGGTCCTCTTGGGCAGACCAACTGCCCTGGAACTGCGCCCCCTGGGTGACAGCTCCCCATCCTCTCAGACTCGCATCTGTCGTGAGAAGGATCCAATCCTGGATCCAATCCTGGATCGCAAAGCGTCGACCTTCCAGCAGGTTGGAAGACTGTAGCCACCACAGGAGGGAAAACCTGGCCTGGGGTGACAGCCGAATCATCCGGTGCATCTGAAGATGGGAACCGGACCACTTGTTCAGGATGTCCAATTGGAACGGTCTGGCATGAAACCTTCCAAACTGAATCACCTCGTACGAGGCCACCATCTTTCCCGACAATTTTATGCAAAGATGAATGGAGACTTGAGCAGGTCGGATGACCATGCGAACCATTTCTTGAAGAGTTCTCACATTTTCCTCTGGGAGGATCACTTTCTGTGATATAGCATCCAGTAGCATCCCCAGAAACAGGAGCTGCTGAGACGGTTCCAGATGGGACTTCTGCAGGTTGAGGATCTACCCGTGGTGAGACAGTAGTTGGATAGTGTGATCTATATGGAGCAATAGAAGCTCCCTGGCACTCGCTTTTATCAGGAGATCGTCCAGGTATGGAATTATGTTGACCCCCTGGACCCTGAGCTGAAACATCATTTCCGCCATCACCTTCGTGAACACCTTTGGAGCTGTAACACCTGAAACTAGTAGTGATCGTTCAGTAGGGCAAACCGCAGATAGGCCTGATGAGGAGGCCAAATTGGGATACGGGTAAGAGTCCTTGATATCCAGGGACACTAGGAATTCCTGTTGTTCCAGGCCTGCGATCACCATTCTCAAAGATTTCATCTTGAATTTGAAAACCTTCAGGTAAGGATTCAAGGACTTCAGATTCAGAATGGGTCTCACAGAACCGTCTGGTTTTGGTACTACGAACAGACTGGAATAGTAACCTTGTCCTCATTGTTGTAGGGGTACTGGAACAATGACGTGGGACTGGACCAACTTGTTGATGGCCAGTAGCAGCGTACCTTGCACATTTTCCAAAGCTGGTAAGCTTGATTTGAAAAATCGTTGGGGAGGAGCACCGTTGAACTCCCACTTGTAACCCTGAGAGATAAGGTCCCCTACCCAAGCATCTTGGCAGGAACCATCCCAGATGTGGCTGTAGTGACGTAACTGAGCTCCCACAACGAGATCCCCTCGGGGTGGGTAGGCACCGTCATGCTGAAGTCTTTGGGAAGCAGAATTGGTGCGCTGATCCTAAGATCCGGCAACGGCTGGTTTCTTAGGCTTACCTCTGGTGCCTCAAGCTGCGTTGGAGGCCCCCCTGGCACTAGATCGAAATCGAGAGGACCGAAAGGACTGAGTAGACGGTCCCGGGTAGGTACATCTAGCAGGTGGAGCTCCTGAAGGGAGAAACGTGGATTACCAAGCAGTAGCTTTGGAGATCAATGCATCCAATTCACCTCCAAAGAAAAATGTCTGATATTTTTTATGTGGATTTTTCCAGGCTATTTTAAATAAGTCATCCAATTCCTTGGAATCCGGAAATGTGACTGTCAGTTTGTCTTGTGGGAGGAAGAATGACTGCTGAGTATTAGCATCCTCCAGGGGGAGCTTTTACACATCCCGAATAGCCAATATGAGGGGTTCAATACCCTGGATAGGTGTGGAATCCCCATTTATGGGTTCCACATCAACCCCATCATCCTGTATATCATCATCAGTATCTGATAGGAGCAGAGTCGGATTAAGGGGGGTGCCCAGGGTGTCAGTACCCCGGGCCCCCCTGTCTTCAGGGGCCCCCCGGCTGAAGCTCTGCACCGCTCTACAGGTTGCCGGGGCAGGAGGGATCCACGCTGTGCATGCGGCTTCCTCCCCCCTCCTCTCGGGCAGCACGGTCAGGGACTAAGTCAAGCAATCTCCAGCCTTCGCTGCTGCCAGGAGAGATGCTGCTGGCGACAGAGGCTGGAGATTGCTTGACTCAGTCCCCGACCGTGCTGCCCGAGAGGAGAGGGGAGGCTGCTGTCTTGGGTGCCCTGGGCCCCCCGAGGGCTTAATCCGGCCCTAGATAGGAGTGCAGGTAGAGCACGTTTTTGTGCACCTGTAGCAGACAGGGGGGAATGTTTAGCAGTAAGACTTGCCACTGCTTGTTACAGTTCCTGAGTTTTATTTGCATTTGCAGTGATCTGAGATGACATATCAGACATCATAGTTTTGATAGCCCCAACCAGGAGGGCTCTGGACTCTCCCCCACATTGTTATCAGCATTCTGAGATGACTGACTACACTGCTCACATGATATTGAGCCAGATAAAATAGCGGAGAATCTAGCATTACAAACACTGCATAACTTCTGTTTTACCATATTGAATAAGAAAAACAGGTACAACACACATACAACACAGCCTGAAATACAATACAAGCCTGTCCTATTGCATGTGAGAGGAAACACAGGAGAGAGGACACCAGCGCTGCACAGCTTCAGTGAGGCTGTCAGCGTTTTATATATGTAAACAACAGTGAGACTGTATTATGAAAAATCCATCAGAGGGATGTTACTTGTGAACACTATAGCGGCTCTCCCCCTCTACACCCTGTACCAGTGACCCAGAGACTGTTAAAGAGGAGCTGTTGAGGCTGCTACTACTATGCAGTGGAAGGCGCCAAAATGCAGCTGAGCCCGCTCTCATGTAGCTCCGCCCCCCGCCATGGCGCCGGAGCTACTGTTTTATATTTATAATGGCCATGTCTCCCTATGTTTGTACCCTCACATAAATGTTTGGTACAATGTATTTTAGCCAGCCTCACGCAGGGGCTACAGCGGGTCCCTCCCAGGAGGGACCCGTACGCATCACCCACGCTTCAGCCGCACAGTGAACCGGTGGACCTCCCTGGTGGGGTCCTCGGCGAGTACTCATCACCGATGACCACCTTCAGGCAGCGCTAGGGGTGTGCGGCATGCTGCGGCTGCGACAGCCAAGGCGCCATGCCCCGCTGAACAAACAGCCCCTCAGGACGGCTCTGCACCTCAAGAGGCCGGTGACCGTCCCCCCCTAACTCCCATGGTGCAGGTATGCTGTTGCCAAACAGCATACCAAAATAAATGTTTAAACTTTAAAAGAAATTGAAGAAAAACTCTGGAGCTTGCAGAGTGTGCATCCTCTCCTGAGGGCACTTTTTTCTAAACTGACCTGTAGGTGGAGGCATAGAGGGGAAGAACCAGCACACCCAGTTGAAGAAATTTAAAGTGCACTAGCTCCTTTGGACCCGTCTATACCCCATCGTACTAATCTGTACCCAATATCCCTTATGGATGCTAGAGAAATTTAGTTTTTTATTTCTTCTACTGTTTATGTTAGCGCCTGATCAGTTATTGAGTTATTATTGAGAGGTTGTAGCTTTATTTTCCATATTTTATTGGTGTTGATAATAATGCTATCTTACAACAGCCACTCGCACTTCCCTAAAATTAATTACAATTGTTATGATGTCGCCTTGTGCGTGAAGTATTCCCCTACAACACTCAGATTGTGAGATTACTGTAAAAGATTATTTGGGCAGGGTATCTTCCATTTCATGACAATGTATGGAATTTTGGGTCACAATCTCACAAGAAAAATTCCTAACGCACTCTATTGGACTTGATCCCAGGTTTTGTGAACTGATTACCTGGACATCGAACTTTTGGCTTGTGTCTAAATTTGGCTTCTTTTAACCCCTCAGAAATCAGCAACTGGTAGGCAACCCTGAAATGACATCACTGCAGCCTCTGAGCTGTAATTCATGTTTTCAGAATAATCAGGTCTACAAAACGGTTTCTGCTGGAGCCAATTCTACATCTACTGACACTCGATCCGTAAACTGTGCCAGCTAGTATGACCAGTGCAAGTACAAAGAGAAGTGACCCAAGACATACAGTACAAGACCAGCCGAACGCTTTGGCCAGCTCTAATGAGGAGCTTTCAGTGGCTTTTTGAGAGAAATCTGCAGGAGATTGTGCATGCTTTCAGGGTATTCAGGCTCATTCTGATCTGGTGGTACAGATAAAACCCCAGACTTACAGTATGACACAGATTCTTTATGGTGGATTTGATCATGTCCTTACTGGCAATGGAGTATCTCACATGGGCTGTACCCTATTTGGAGAACACTGATTGAATACAATTGTCCATCTCTGATTTTCTGCCTGTCTTCACCTCTGATAGTTATCCATGTACAGTTCAACAGCTGAAGCATATGTAACTAATCAAGGCGAGCGGTCAGTCTTGGAATATACTTTAGAGTTCCATAACAGGATAGATGAGACAGACTGGAATGAGGCTGTAAGTCCTCAACAGTATTGTTAAGATTTACAAGACAAGAGTAAAGAGAAGCTGGCCCTTACTGACCTTCCTAATAATTTATGTAGGTTTGCTTAAATGTTGACAGCAGACAGAGAATTGCCTAGAGGGTAAGAGGGATTATCTATCCCTTCCACTTCCAAATATGCCTGCTGGTACAGAAAATATGAACAAGTGGTTCAAAGTGAGCAATCAGAGGAGGAACCTATTCAGATACAAGCCCTATGACATTACCAGACGAAGCCAGAGGATAACTGGGAATGGGAAATACAGTAGGTCTTTGCTTTTACTGAGCTCCTCCAGATCATTTCTTCCAGCAGTGCACAGCTCGGAAGCTTAACACTAATATACCTAAGAACACGATTGATTTAGACACCCCTTATCAGTGCTTTCCTGATTTGCCCTGTTTTTTTCTTAGGATGTTCAGCGTCATAGAATACTGTCATCCTCCATGTTTCCAGGTACCCCTGTGCAGCCACATACAGAGTCTAGGTTTGAATGTTCATGTTCCTGCTCAGCAGTCTGCTAAGGTTAAAGCAATCTCTGGCTCAACCAATGATCCTACATCCGTAGCACCAACTACTTCTGTCAGAACCATTTACCTCCAAAAGGAAACAGGTCCTGTCTTATGATTCTTGGAGACTCTTATGATGATTCTTCACTACAGACAATTCTGGACTCTCGTATTCAGGATGGAGATGCACAATACCTGGCAATAGCTGGTTTCCTAGAAGAAGATAACTGGAAACCTATCTGCATCATTGATCATTCTACTCTGAATTACTTCCATTCTTTGTACTACAATAAACCAAGAAATGTCCGGAAGCCGCTTATGAGTTGGGGAGTAATCTCACAATGTCATAAGAGAAATATGAGTTCACTCCATGGGAATATATCCCAGGCTTTGTGTATTGGGGACCGGTGATCCTATCACAGAAGCTACTGTTTATTTAGGCTCCTATTGAGAAATATTTTACCATCTAGGATGTGTCTGCTCTCCACCAACTACAGCCAATGCCCTGCCACCTGGGGCTATACAAGCAGGGAAAAGTTCATTACCAGTGCCTGATTATTGTGCTTGCACTCTAGTCTAGCTGTTCCGGGACTCCTGGCTGGCTGCTGACTTCTTGGAATATGAATCTTGGCAAGAGTATGTCTGACATCTACTGTGGTTCTGATCTCCTACCAGTGACAAATTCCTGACTGCTGCTTGACATGTTAAATCGTGTTTGTATTAGGATAACGTCAATGTACAGTGCGGGATAATAATAATTATTGCATACTGCAATGAGCTTATTCGCCAAAGTGCAACCTGAGGGCACGACATGCGTCTCATTACAAGCATAGGATGAGATCAGTGCTGCACTCAGAGCTGGTGTATAAGTCAAAGCCTTTTTTATAGAGTAAAAGTGCCCCTAAAAAAGTGTTTTTTTTAATATATTTATTGAAAGACTAGTCTGAAATGAGTCTCGTGTGACACCCATGTATAAAAATCAGGGACGGTTCAGCTATTAGGACAATACATTAGATGTGTATTTATTAATGCGTCGGATTGGTAGGGAGAATATGTTCCATTACACTATATATTCCAACAGAGCTGCGGCAGAACTGAATAGTGTCATACTGTACATGCTGGCCAAACCTCCCATTAACATTGCGGAGACTCCTTAAAATAGTGGTGATCTCCATGACTACCTGGAGACTCTAACAAGCTCCCTGAAGCCAGGCAAGGTGGGCACAACATTGATGACACCATCAAGCCCACCAGAGAGGAAACACTGGGGAGAAAAGTAAAGCGTGGTACAAATTGCGCCAACTTGGCGGCAGACCTGCTGTCGAGCTGACAGGGCGGCCGATTCAGGTAAGCATATACAATTACTGATCAATCCTGACATCTAGCTGGGGGAGCACTTGAATTTGCCCGCTTGGCTGTGACGTCAGTCCCTGCACCAGATGTGCCGATATAGCTGCAGATATACTGGGCATCGGCTGTGCAGCAGAGGCAACACGATATGTCTGTAAACAATGTCGTTCACAGACATATATCATTAGTATACACTCACTGACCCACTCACGATATGTTGCCAGATATATCGTCTAGTGCGTACCCAGTATAAGAAAGCCGTGTGCTAGAAGAAAATGGATGAGTGGTTAACTACAGTGGATATGTGGCAAACTGCATGAACCTGGTGGAAGGCGAGAGTTAGAAGAAGCAGCAACAGCTTACGTATCTGGCCGGGGGTTTTTCTACTTGCTCTCTGTCCTTCTGCTGATCGGTGACTGATATCATTGGGAGGTGGGGCTTAAGTCCGGCTGCAGCGGTGGGGGGAGGTTAGAAGGGGCACTAGAGATAATAGAAAACAGTAGTGTGCAATGCACTGAAAAGTCTATGGTAAAACCTCACACATTCGTGGGTTCATCAGGTAAAGAGCAGACTGTGGCCATCTTGCTCTTTCTGTGCCCCCTGTAGATTTTATTTACTGCTACACCTGTGAATGGTTTGCAAAACGTAAATGCTTTGGCCAAAGCACAGCCTACTCTTTGAACCTCCTCTAAGGGAGATCCTGGAGAGCAAATCCAATAGGCAAGAGTCACCAAGGTCCCACTCACTTTAAAAGGGAAATGTACATTATCCAGGAAGGTGACCTAATCTCCTGGAACTCCGTAATAACTCACCATAAATCTGGAGTCCCCTCATATAATATTCAGTCAAAAGTGACAGCAGTCTAGATATTTGGTTGGATTGGAAAATCAGAGTGGTCTTATCCAATATGGGCCCTCATTCCGAGTTGTTCGCTCGCTAGCTGCTTTTAGCAGCAGTGCAAACGCTAAGCCGCCGCCCTCTGGGAGTGTATCTTAGCTTAGCAGAAGTGCGAAACAAAGAATCGCAGCATTGCTACAAAAAAAGATTGTGCAGCTTCAGAGTAGCTCGAGACTTACTCCTAGCTAGCGATCCCTTCAGTCTGCTTAGTTCCTGTTTTGACGTCACAAACACGCCCTGCGTTCGGCCAGCCACTCCCCCGTTACCTCCGGTACGCCTGCGTTTTTATCCGACATGCCTGCGTTTTTTCACTCACTCACCGAAAACGATCAGTTACCACCCAGAAACACCCACTTCCTGTCAATCACTCACCGATCAGCAGTGCGACTGAAAAGCGTCGCTAGACCTTGTCTGAAACTGCATCGGCTTTTGTGAAAGTACATCGCGCGTGCGCACTGCGCGCCATACGCATGCGCAGAAGTGCCGATTTTTTGCCTGATCGCTGCGCTGCGAACAACGGCAGCTAGCGATCAACTCGGAATGACCCCCATGGTCAGGTGTAGGCAGAGCAAAGCGTAGTTAAGGTATATGAAATTATGGACTATTTTCTCCCCGATCTTCAGTCGGGAATGTTGTCAGATATGACTTAATTGATCTTTTTTTATCTTTTTTATTTTTTGCATTTACAACAAATCTGCTACTGAAGCAAACCTAATGCTTTGCTTCGATGGAAAAGGGCACTGGAATCCAGATACAAGGAACTATCTGCTTATTTAAAAAATAAAAATAAAAAAAGGGAACAAGCCAACGTATTGCATCTGAAATGTGTTGGCTCAGGCTGCACTTATCATGCATTCTTTTTGTGGAGTTTGTCAGAGGCAAACTTACTTAAAAGGAATTTATAGACCTCTCTCTACAGTCAGGAATAGGTCAATGTTACAAGCTTTTTCATTTTCTTTGATGCTCAATGAAAAAAGACCTGATTATTTTGTCTCAAGGTCATTTCAGGTTTAAATGGCATTGATCCACGACACCGTTAGTGGTTAGCAGCTATTGCAGATGATTCTCGCCATTCTAACGCCTCTGGTATAATTAATAAAATGTGATCTCATGTCTTTGTTCTCTGCACGTTAAATTATTTTTATTATTTCAGTTTAATTTTATCGTAAATGTTTTTTATTCTTACGGCATGGGAAATATGCCGAATAAACAAACATCGCCCGCTGTCGCTCAGGGGACTTTACACAAATTACAATAAAATGACAAAAATAAAAAAATAAAAATGTATATAAATTGCAACTATTTTTAGTAATGCTCTATTTATAATATATTAGCCTGGGAATACTATCAATTTAATATAACCAGTTCTGCATGTAATTAAAACATAAAAGGTTGTTAACAAAAAAATTGCAATAAAATACTAGTTTATATAGGCAAGGCCTATTCACTGAAAATCTGGCAATAAAAAAATATAAATGGTGTCAAAAAGTTGGCTTAAGTTTAAAGAAAGTCATAATATGTGCATCTAAGATATTACATGCCTCATAAACTCCATTTATTTGATTTTTATGACCAATCTTGGAACTCCTCAAAATGGCCATTTCTACTTTGCTTTCATTTGGCTTTTCAGGCGCAATAGAGGAATATATATCGGCAAGGTTGAGATTGCCAGGAGAGGCAGCAGATATTATATCCATACCTCACCCAGCATTTGGTGGCATCGGCAACCTTGAATCACGATTCTGGCGATGGTTGAAAAGACATTTATCTTTCTGGTGAACATAGTGCATACTATTAAAGGGCTGGCATCTCTGTGCAATTCAGAAGTATAATTGCACTTCATATGATTGTTAAGATGGCGGAGTCCTTGTTATACTTTGCACTTTTCATCTACACAAACTAGAAGCAGACATTTTGTGAGCTTAAGCACTAATGCAGCCATTTCATGACAAACCTGTTAAATCACTGAGCTACAGTATTTTGTAAGGATTGCTGTCATTATTCAAATGCAACAGATTTATTCGCTAGGCACCTGGGCCATCACTAATCCAAAACGGTGGTTGGACAGCTTTGATGGTTCGTAGCGTATTAAGAGGATGTATTGTAATGATGGCTTAGCCAACAAAATGGCTTCCCATAGGAGGTAGAAGATCGGTGCACTTTATGACCAAAGTTTTTAAAGGGCTGTGAGAAATGTGCAGGAAAAAAACAAGGCAAATCAACGGCTTTTATGCTTTCCAGTCACAAAGTATGTGAAGACAGGTAGCAGGTGGGAGTCAACACATAACAGCCTGTATTATGACACTTTGCGAGAAGTGATGAGCATTCACGTTTCACAAATCAAAACAGTACTTTCCAAAGCAATTAAACTAAAGTTTTAAGTGTGTGTGTGTGTGTGTGTGTGTGTGTGTGTGTGTGTGTGTGTGTGTGTGTGTGTGTGTACAGACATCATATAATCTTCAAAAGGTCAGTTTATAGATAATTCCTTATAAGGTTGAAAATCTAACTTTTTAAAGAAATAGCTTGACTGATCATATCATGCCACGGGTTGCGTTCGGGTGACTGGCAGTTGGGAGACTGCTGGTCACCATACCGACACCGGCTGTTAAATGGCCGGCAGAGGGGGGTTTGGGAGGGTGAGCGAAACAAAGCCCTTTGTGGCCTCGCTGTGCTCCCCACGTTCTATTCCCACTCTATGGGTGTCGTGGACCAGCGGGGATTGCCACACATGAATACACATATTAAGGATGGGACGACATATTGTTCCATCCTTCATTTACACTGCAGCAGAGCCTCCCGGAAGACATAGCTAGGGAATGCTGGAGCGTGCAAATCGGGTGTACACACTGGCAAATCATTCCGACATCACTGTAATGTGTACACGGCCTTAGAGATTTGGAAAGACCTGAGGCAGAGTTGAACATAGACGTGTTTGCTGTGCGTACTATTACAGTCCGACTACCCCAGAACCAACTGTATCCAAGTACGAAGTAACAACGAGAGTAACTGGGCTTTTTTAGGTCATTCTCATGCAGGGAACGTACAGGTAATTAACAGTAAATACGGGACAGACACTGAGGGCGGTATTCAATTCTTTCAGCCCCCTTCCACACCTGTTCTGTTTCTGCTGACGGGTATGGTATCATAATTTCAGCTCGCTACCCCCGGGGCATCGAGGCACCCTAACCCTTTATGCAGCTAAACCTGATTACTATAGGCGCGATATGTGTGATAAGGGGGATCACTTTAAAAAGGAGATTGGGCGAGATATATCATTTTAATACCGCCCCATATGCGCTTCTCAGAATCACAACCTATGGATATCATTGGTAATCCAACAGACATTAGTACAAAAAAAGTGTATACACTTGAAAATGTTTAAAAATGCGTCAGAAGCAGTAGCGGATTTACCGCTAGGCAATATAAGCAGACGCTTAGGGCCCGGCAGGTCCCAGGGGCCCACCGGCATTGTTGAATCATGGATATAACATGTGCAGAGAGAGTTAGATTTGGGTGAGGTGTGTTAAAACTGAAATCTAAATTGCAGTGTAAAAATAAAGCAGACAGTGTTTACCCTGCACAGAAACAATATAACCTACCCAAATCTAACTCTCTCTGCACATGTTACATTTGCCCCACCTGCAGTGCACATGGTTTTGCCCAACTGCTAACAAAGTTGCTGCTACGATCAGGTCTGAATTAGGCCCAATGACACCTGCAGCTGTCAAAATCGATAGCTGAAGGTGTCGGAACGGTCAGTGCAACTGACCATTTATACAGTGGTGCGCTGTCTTGTAGATAGCAGTGCCGATAATGCCGGGGGAGCTATTTGTCGCACACTGCCACATAACGTGCGCTGATACCAATTTACCCCCATAACGGCTAATAATACATCTACCCCATAATTATTAAAATGACTCAGTTATCCACTTCACTCTATAATATCATTGGCTAAATTAGCCTCTGTGCTATGGAAAGTATTTAGATATTTGTAACTGCCCATTAGGTTCAGGAACCCAAATGGAAACATGGACAGGAATTTTTCCTTTTTATCCTAAATAAAACCTTGTTTACAATCCACAAAATACACACACACACACACACACACACACACACACACACACGTAACATAATACAGGGGGTCATTCCGACCCGATCGCTCTCTGCAGTTTGTCGCAGCGCAGCGATCGGGTTGGAACTGCGCATGCACTGGCGCCGCAGTGCGCCGGTGCATGTCAGCTTTCGTTACCTAGCGATCGCCTCTGAGACAGAGGTGGTCGCTAGGCGGGAGGGGGCTGAACGGCGGCGTTAAGCCGCCGTTTAGTGGGAGCGGTCCGGCCAACGCAGGCGTGGCCGGACCGTTGGGGGGGGGGGGGGGCGGGCCGCGGCGGCTGGGTGATGTGTCATGCAGCCGCTGCGGACAGTGGGAGCGACGAGCAACTCCCGGCCAGCCGCAGGAGCTGCGCTGGCAGGGAGTTACTCCTCAAATACAAAGGCATAGTCTCTGTGCGATGCTTTTGTATTTGTGCGGGGGGGCTGGACTGACATGCGGGGCGGACTAGCCCTGTGCTGGGCGTCCCCCCGCATATCTGAGTTAACGATCAACTCGGAATGACCCCCATAGTGCTATGAATTGTTTGGGAAGGGGGGGGCGCAAATCTGTGTTTTGCGTAGGGCCCCATGAGGTCTAAATCTGCCTCTGGTCAGAAGCTGCGGGCATTGCAGGGAATACTGCCAGGAGGGTTTTCCATCTATAGAATACAGAGCTGTGTAAGAAGAAAAACTCGTTCAGAACAACTGTAAACGTTCTTTTTTTTCTTTTTTCTGTGTTTTCATGTTTATATGACTAAAATAATGGAGTTAAAAAGGTATTATTGCAAGATGCCTCCCTTTGCTCTTCTATATATATGAATTCTAGGGAACCTCTGCGAAGAGTACTGGTAATCAAGATAAACAGATACATTTACTAAAGATCAGTTTTTAGTGCCAGATTTAAAAAGGCAACAGTAATACAGCCTGATTTTACATGTTTTACTATTGCCCTTTTACATCCAGTCCTCAAAGTGGTTGAGAATTCGGTGACTTTGAAATACTGATCTTTATTATATATACCACAAGGAATCCATAAGTGAAGCTTTACATGCAATCCATTAAAGAAGGTTTGAAGTAAGCACAATACAATAGGGATTCTTCTATCTCTTGTAATGGCACACATTCTGGCAAGTATTCTATCTTTAACCTTTTACCCGCCAACATTCCACGAGTAGAACATCGGCTTTGTGAAGCTGTAACTGAAATATTTAAGCTGCTAGACACTTGAAATGCAGCATGTAGAAGGCATGCTGTCACATACAGTAGAGTGAAGGGGTGGTCTTCAGTATGCCGGCGGTCGGGCTCCCGGCGACCAGCATACCGGCGCCGGGAGCCCGACAGCCGGCATACCGACACTTATTCTCCCTCGTGGGGGTCCACGACCCCCCTGGAGGGAGAATAAAATAGTGTGGCGCGCGTGCCCGTAGCGTGCCCGCGTGTGCCCGCAAGGGGTTAATTTGCGCTCGCCACACTGTCGGTAAGCCGGCGGCCGGCCTCCCGGCGCCGGTATGCTGGTCGCCGGGAGGCCGGCCGCCGGCAGATCGTAGTGAACCCGAGTGAAGTGCTATATTGCATAATGTTGTGTTGTTTCTGTTGCTGGTTGAAACGTCAGAAAAAAATACAAGTATTAGCATTAGCTTTTAGCTCCAACTGTGCATGTGGAACTGAAAGTGGTGTCCTGTGATGGTTCTACTGTGTAGCGTTTGCCACACATTTGTATCCAGTGGCGGCTCAAGACGTGAGGCTGAAGCGCAGTCCAAATTTCAAATAGGGCAGCTGCACCCAGAGGTCTCACAAATAGTGGCGATAACCAGTGCGGGACAATACATAGTATGCGCGATGAAGCCGCAGACCATCAAAAAAGGGGCATGGTGCTGCAGATAAGGGGCACATCATATCACTGTGCTGCACCTGGTTCCTGTCACTGAAGGGGAGTCGCCACTTTGGTGTCACTGTTTGGCGGGTGACACCCAGGTGTGGGCCGCTCCCGGTTAGCGCACATCTCCTATGATGGGTGGACTGCGCGTGCACAGGATGTGTCCTACGCAAGTGCAGCCCTCCATCTGCGAGTCCACTCGCAGTGTCTACTAGCCACAGTTTAACCGACAAGCTACAGCGGTTCTGGAGGCAGAAAGGGGACGTACCTGGCAAGCGTTCCCAGAAATGACCCACTCCCGTTTTCTGGGAGGGACAAGGCCAGGGTCTGCGTGGTTGCACGCATATTTCCTGGCCTAGCAAGCTGCCAGGAACTGGTCAAGCTAAGCACCAGCTTACGCAGCCATGCCAAACCTGCAACCTTCGCAACCAATGGTCGCGATGGTGATCTGAAGCAGCGCCTATGGACGCTGCACTTGGCTCACAAGTGCAATTCAGGAGGCCTATATTTCATATAGACACCTGCTGCATTTACATTTTGGTTGACGGAATTGAAAAGCCGCCTGTGTGCAATTACGTCCATCTCCGGACACTTTGTATCCAGTACTTAGAGTGATCAAAGCGCTTTGCTGTTGTTGTGTTTTTATTTTTACTTTTTATTTATATCAGGAAAACAAAAATACAAAACAGGCAATCCGTCAAATACACATGAAAAGATAGAAATTGAGGGGGGAAGGGTACATTTAGAAGGCCATACAGAGAACAGGGAAGCAGTTGGCTTCCCGACAGATGATATCCCGGCGGTCGATATACCGACGCTGGATTCCCGAAGTAGGAGGCAATGCCAGCTTGGAGATACTGACGCCACACAGAATGTCGGCGTCCCATTACCGACAGCCGGCATCCCGATTGTCCAGACAGCAGGACTCACTGGCGTCCTGCTGTGGTTTTGGTTAGGTTTAGGCAGAAAAAGGGGGGTTAGGGTTAGGCTGCAGGGACGGGCAGGTTAGGGACCAGGGAGGGAGGGTTTGGCATCAAGCGGGGAGGGTTAGGTTTAGGCAGCGGGGAAGGGAGGGTTAGGCACCCACAAGGGAGGGTTAGGGTAGGGGGCAGGGAAGGGTTAGAAAGCTTGCTGGGGAGCTGACGGGATTCTGATGGACGGGATGCCGCTGTCGGTATTCTAACCACGGGCATCACATCCATCGGCAAATCGTACTGATCCCAGAGGACAAACAATGGTACAGTAAAGAAAGTAAAGGGGAATAAAATAACCAGAGCAGCCAATAGAAACTATGGCCCTATGTAAGATGGGGAGACAAGGTAGTAGGACAGGGGACCAGCAATGAGAGTTGATGGGTATTTTTAAATTGAATGTCAAGTAAGGGGGAATGCTCCACTAGAAGAGTGTAAATGAAAGGGCAGTGACATGGTTGGTGGAGGGTGAGGGGGAATTATCGATGCAACACTGACATTTTAGATAGGGTACATCCTGGAGACCCACATGAGAAAGTCGAGGAAGACTTAGATGGTGCTGGGTGGATTGCTATAATGTGCATACCAGGGATCCCGTACTGTAGCAACAGCAGAAACCGTATCATGGAGAAGCCTTGTGTGGTATATTCCATAGTGGCAGTGTGAGTCTTTTAATGACAGCATTCCAAGCGCGCTGCCGGGCTTCCTTCCAGATGAAATTTATCTGCATTAAGCTTGTGGCAAATGAGATTATTGGAAGCTTTAGCAACAACTGTGTTATGTCGGCTATGCAAGATAAGCAGTGGGTCTCTACAGTAGGTATGTGTATAACAGTGACATGAGCAATAAATAGCAATATGTTGTCCCAAAATCCAGACATGATGGGACAATGCCACCATACTGTGTATAAAGGAATGTCCACAATTGCGCCAGCAAAGGTCACATGTGTGGGGATAGATAAAATGCAAACTCCTGGGAAAACTGTTTTTTTTTACAGTGAAAAAATCTTGAGAAAAATACAAAAATATAGTTGAGTTTAATAATGTGATTGTGGGTCGCATTAAGGTAGATTAATTATATTAAAGAAGCAAATTCAAATTTTTAGAAAACTTTGTATTGAATTTCAAAATGTACAGTATATCTAATCTGTTTGCAAAATAATATAAAAGGAAAAAGTAAATATTTCCTTCAGTAGTAATTACCGATATTCATTGGTAAATTGCAGATTGCGTTGACAAAGTTCAAATGGGAAACTGCACACTAATTGCCATTGATAACTGAGTAAGAAGGACATTCCTACAGTGCATCCAGAAAGTATTCACAGCGCTTCACTTTTTCCACATTTTGTTATGTTACAGTTTTATTTCAAAATGGAATAAATTAATTTTTTCCCCTCAAAATTCTACACACAATGGGGGTCATTCAGACCTGATCGCACGCTACCTTTTTTCACTGCAAAGCGATCAGGTCAAAACTGTGCATGCTTATGCACCGCAATGCGCAGGCTCGTCGCTCGGGTACAAATCGGATCGTTGTTTTACGAAGAATCCATTCGCACAGCCAATCGAAAGGAGATTGACAGGAAGAGGGCATTTGTGGGTGGCAACTGACCGTTTTCTGGGAGTGGGTGGAAAAACGCAGGCGTGTCCAACCGTTTGTAGGGAGGGTGTCTGACATGAATTCCGATCCCGGACAGACTGAAGTGACCGCAGCGCTGAGTAAGTCCTGGGCTACTCAGAAACTGCAAAAGATCTTTTTGTACCGCTCGGTTGCACATGCGTTCGCACACTTGCACAGCTAAAATACACTCCCCTGTAGGCAGCGACTATCTGATCGCAGCACTGCAAAAAACTGCTAGCGAGCGATCAGGTCTGAATTAGGCCCAATACCCCATAATGACAACGTGAAAAAACTTTTTTTGAGATTTTTGCAAATTCATGAAAAATAAAAAACTAAGATATCATACTGTATGTACATAACTATTCACAGCCTTTGTCATGAAGCTTAAAATTGAGCTCATGTGCATCCTGTTTCCACTGATCATCCTTGAGATGTTCCTACAGCTTAACTGGAGTCCACCTGTGGTATATTTAGTTGATTGGACATGATTTGGGAAGGCACACACCTGTCTATATAAGGTCCCACACTTGACAGTGCATGTCTGAGCACAAACCAAGCATGAAGTCAAAGGAATTGTCTATAGACCTCAGAGACAGGATTGTCTCAAGGCACAAATGTAGGGAAGGGTACAGAAAAATATCTGCTGCTTTGAAGGTCCCAATGAGCACAGTGGCCTCATTCATCCGTAAATGGAAGAAGTTCGGAACCACCAGGACTCTTCCTAGAGCTAGCCGGCCGTCTAAACTGAGCGATCGGGGTAGAAGGGCCCTAGCCAGGGAGGTGACCAAGAATCCGATGGTCACTCTGTCAGAGCTACAGCATTCCTCTGTGGAGAGAGGAGAACCTTCCAGAAGGACAGACATCTCTGCAGCAATCCACCAATCAGGCCTGTATGGTACAGTGGCCAGACGGAAGCCACTCCTTAGCAAAAAACACATGGCAGCCCGCCTGAAGTTTGCCAAAATGCACCTGAACGACTCTCAGACCATGAGAAACAAAATTCTCTGGTCTAATGAGACAAAGATTGAACTCTTTGGTGTGAATGCCAGGCATCATGTTTGGAGAAACCAGGCACCGCTCATCACCAGACCAATACCATCCCTACAGTGAAGCATGGTGGTGGCAGCATCATGCTGTGGGGATGTTTTTCAGCGGAAGGAACTGGAAGACTAGTCAGGATAGAGGGAAAGATGAATGCAGCAATGTACAGAGACATCCTGGATGAAAAACCTGCTCCTGAGCGCTCTTGACCTCAGACTGGGGCGACGGTTCATCCTTCAGCAGGACAACGACCCTAAGCACACAGCCAAGATATCAAAGGAGTGGCTTCAGGACAACTCTGTGAATGTCCTTGAGTGGCCCAGCCAGAGCCCAGACTTGAATACGATTGAACATCTCTGGAGAGATCTGAAAATGGCTGTGCACCGACGCTTCCCATCCTACCTGATGGTGCTTGAGAGGTGCTGCAAAGAGGAATGGGCGAAACTGCCCAAAGATAGGTGTGCCAAGCTTGTGGCATTATATTCAAAAAGACTTGAGGCTGTACTGTAATTGCTGCCAAAGGTGCATCAACAAAGTAATGAGCAAAGGCTGTGAATACTTATGTACATGTGATTTCTTAGTTATTTTATTATTAATAAATTAGCAAAAATCTAAAAAAAAACTTTTTTCACGTTGTCATTATGGGGTATCGGCGGTCATTCCGAGTTGTTCGCTCGTTGATGATTTTCGCTATACTGCGATTAGTCACTTACTGCGCATGCGCAAGGTTCGCAGAGTGCATGCGCTTAGTTATTTTACACAAAAGTTAGGTATTTACTCACGGCATAACTAAGCTTTTTTTTTATCGCTCTGCTGATCGTAGTGTGACTGACAGGAAATGGGTGTTTTTGGGCGGAAATTGGGCGTTTTATGGGAGTGTGCGGAAAAACGCAGGCGTTCGAGTTGCAAAACGAAGGAGTGGCTGGAGAAATGGGGGAGTGGTTGGGCAAACGCTGGGTGTGTTTGTGACGTCAAACCAGGAACGAAAAGGACTGAGCTGGTCGCAATGGCTGAGTAAGTCTGGAGCTACTCAGAAACTGCTAAGAAATTTCTATTCGCAATTCTGCTAATCTTTCGTTCGCACTTCTGCTAAGCTAAGATACCCTCCCAGAGGGCGGCGGCTTAGCGTGTGCAATGCTGCTAAAAGCAGCTAGCGAGCGAACAACTCGGAATCACCCCCATTGTGTGTAGAATTTTGAGGGAAAAAATAAGAATTTACTCACCGGTAATTCTATTTCTCGTAGTCCGTAGTGGATGCTGGGACTCCGTAAGGACCATGGGGAATAGCGGCTCCGCAGGAGACTGGGCACAACTAAAAGAAAGCTTTAGACTACTGGTGTGAACTGGCTCCTCCCACTATGACCCTCCTCCAGACTTCAGTTAGGATACCGTGCCCGGAAGAGCTGACACAATAAGGAAGGATTTTGAATCCCGGGTAAGACTCATACCAGCCACACCAATCACACCGTATAACTCGTGATACAATACCCAGTTAACAGTATGATAACAACTGAGCCTCTCAACAGATGGCTCAACAATAACCCTTTAGTTAAACAATAACTATTTACAAATATTGCAGACAATCCGCACTTGGGATGGGCGCCCAGCATCCACTACGGACTACGAGAAATAGAATTACCGGTGAGTAAATTCTTATTTTCTCTGACGTCCTAAGTGGATGCTGGGACTCCGTAAGGACCATGGGCATTATACCAAAGCTCCCAAACGGGCGGGAGAGTGCGGATGACTCTGCAGCACCGAATGGGCAAACTCTAGGTCCTCCTCAGCCAGGGTGTCAAACTTATAGAATTTTGCAACGTGTTTGACCCCGACCAAGTAGCTGCTCGGCAAAGTTGAAGAGCCGAGACCCCTCGGGCAGCCGCCCAAGAAGAGCCCACCTTCCTCGTGGAATGGGCTTTCACTGATTTAGGATGCGGCAGTCCAGCCGCAGAATGTGCAAGCTGAATCGTACTACAGATCCAGCGAGCAATAGTCTGCTTTGAAGCAGGTGCACCCAACTTGTTGGGCGCATACAGGATAAATAGCGAGTCAAGTCTTTATGACTCCAGCTGTCCTGGAAACATAAATTTTCAGGGCCCTGACTACATCCAACGACTTGGAAGCCTCCAAGTCTTTAGTAGCCGCAGGCACCACGATAGGTTGGTTCAGATGAAAAGCTGATACCACCTTAGGGAGAAATTGGGGACGAGTCCTCAATTCTGCCCTATCCATATGGAAAATCAGATAAGGGCTTTTACATGACAAAGCCGCCAATTCTGATACACGCCTGGCCGAAGCCAAGGCCAACAACATGACCACTTTCCACGTGAGATATTTCAATTCCACGGTTTTAAGTGGCTCAAACCAATGTGACTTTAGGAAATCCAACACCACGTTGAGATCCCAAGGTGCCACTGGAGGCACAAAAGGGGGCTGAATATGCAGCACTCCCTTAACAAAAGTTTGAACTTCAGGTAGTGAAGCCAGTTAGATAGAGCCGAAATCTGGACCTTAATGGAACCCAATTTTAGGCCCATAGTCACCCCTGACTGTAGAAAGTGCAGGAAACGGCCCAGATGAAATTCTTCCGTTGGGGCCTTCCTGGCCTCACACCACGCAACATATTTTCGCCATATGCGGTGATAATGGTTTGCCGTTACTTCTTTCCTAGCTTTAATCAGCGTAGGAATGACTTCCTCCGGAATGCCCTTTTCCTTCAGGATCCGGTGTTCAACCGCCATGCCGTCAAACGCAGCCGCGGTAAGTCTTGGAACAGACAGGGCCCCTGCTGCAGCAGGTCCTGTCTGAGCGGCAGAGGCCATGGGTCCTCTGAGATCATTTCTTGAAGTTCCGGGTACAAAGCTCTTCTTGGCCAATCCGGAACAATGAGTATAGTTCTTACTCCTCTTCTCCTTATTATCCTCAGTACCTTTGGTATGAGAGGAAGAGGAGGGAACACATAAACCGACCGGTACACCCACGGTGTCACTAGAGCGTCCACAGCTATCGCCTGCGGGTCTCTTGACCTGGCGCAATACTTTTCTAGCTTTTTGTTTAGGCGGGACGCCATCATGTCCACCTGTGGCCTTTCCCAACGGTTTACAATCAGTTGGAAGACTTCTGGATGAAGTCCCCACTCTCCCGGGTGGAGGTCGTGCCTGCTGAGGGAGTCTGCTTCCCAGTTGTCCACTCCCGGAATGAACACCGCTGACAGTGCTAACACATGATTTTCCGCCCATCGGAGAATCCTTGTGGCTTCTGCCATCGCCGTCCTGCTTCTCGTGCCGCCCTGTCGGTTTACATGGGCGACCGCCGTGATGTTGTCTGACTGGATCAGTACCGGCTGGTTTTGAAGCAGGGGTTTTGCCTGACTTAGGGCATTGTAAATGGCCCTCAGTTCCAGAATATTTATGTGCAGGGAAGTCTCCTGACTTGACCATAGTCCTTAGAAGTTTCTTCCCTGTGTGACTGCCCCCCAGCCTCGAAGGCTGGCATCCGTGGTCACCAGGACCCAGTCCTGTATGCCGAATCTGCGGCCCTCTTGAAGATGAGCACTCTGCAGCCACCACAGCAGAGACACCCTGGTCCTTGGAGACAGGGTTATCAGCCGATGCATCTGAAGATGCGATCCGGACCACTTGTCCAACAGGTCCCACTGAAAAGTTCTTGCATGGAACCTGCCGAATGGAATTGCTTCGTAGGAAGCTACCATCTTTCCCAGGATCCGCGTGCAGTGATGCACCGACACCTGTTTTGGTTTTAGGAGGCCTCTGACTAGAGATGACAGCTCCTTGGCCTTCTCCTCCGGGAGAAACACTTTTTTCTGTTCTGTGTCCAGAACCATCCCCAGGAACAGTAGACGTGTCGTAGGGACCAGCTGTGACTTTGGAATATTTAGAATCCAGCCGTGCTGTTGTAGCACCTCCCGAGATAGTGCTACCCCGACCAACAACTGCTCCCTGGACCTCGCCTTTATCAGGAGATCGTCCAAGTACGGGATAATTAAAACTCCCTTCTTTCGAAGGAGTATCATCATTTCGGCCATTACCTTGGTAAAGACCCTTGGAGCCGTGGATAGACCGAACGGCAACGTCTGGAATTGGTAATGACAATCCTGTACCACAAATCTGAGGTACTCCTGGTGAGGATGGTAAATGGGGACATGCAGGTAAGCATCCTTGTTGTCCAGTGATACCATGTAATCCCCCTCGTCCAGGCTTGCAATAACCGCCCTGAGCGATTCCATCTTGAACTTGAATTTTTTTATATACGTGTTCAAGGATTTCAAATTTAAAATGGGTCTCACCGAACCGTCCGGTTTCGGTACCACAAACATTGTGGAATAGTAACCCCGTCCTTGTTGAAGTAGGGGCACCTTTACAATCACCTGTTGTGAATACAGCTTGTGAATTGCCTGTAACACTGCCTCCCTGCCTGAGGGAGTTGTTGGTAAGGCAGATTTGAGGAAACAGCGGGGGGGAGACGTCTCGAATTCCAGCTTGTACCCCTGAGATACTACTTGAAAGATCCAGGGATCCACCCGTGAGCGAGCCCACTGATTGCTGAAATTTTTGAGACGGGCCCCCACCGTACCTGGCTCCGCCTGTGGAGCCCCAGCGTCATGCTGTGGACTTAGAGGAAGCGGGGGAGGACTTTTGCTCCTGGGAACTGGCTGTATGCTGCAGCTTTTTCCCTCTACCTCTGCCTCTGGGCAGAAAGGACGCGCCCTTAACCCGCTTGCCCTTATTGGGCCGAAAGGACTGTACCTGATAATACGGTGCTTTCTTTGGCTGTGAGGGAACATGGGGTAAAAATGCTGACTTCCCAGCTGTCGCTGTGGAAACGAGGTCCGAGAGACCATCCCCAAACAACTCCTCACCCTTGTAAGGCAAAACTTCCATGTGCCTTTTAGAATCTGCATCCCCTGTCCACTGCCGAGTCCATAAACCCCTCCTGGCAGAAATGGACATTGCACTTATTTTAGATGCCAGCCGGCAAATATCCCTCTGTGCATCCCTCATGTATAAGAGTGCGTCTTTAATATGCTCTACGGTTAGCAATATAGTGTCCCTGTCTAGGGTATCAATATTTTCCGACAGGGAATCTGACCACGCAGCTGCAGCACTGCACATCCATGCTGAAGCAATAGCTGGTCTCAGTATAACACCTGTGTGTGTATATATAGACTTCAGGATAGCCTCTTGCTTTCTATCAGCAGATTCCTTCAGGGCAGCCGTATCCGGAGACGGTAGTGCCACCTTCTTTGACAAGCGTGTGAGCGCTTTATCCACCCTAGGGGATGTTTCCCAACGTGACCTATCCTCTGGCGGGAAAGGGTACGCCATTAGTAACCTCTTAGAAATTACCAGTTTCTTATCAGGGGAAGCCCACGCTTCTTCACACACTTCATTTAATTCCTCAGATGGAGGAAAAACAACTGGTAGTTTTTTCTCTCCAAACATAATACCCTTTTTTGTGGTACCCGGGGTAACATCAGAAATATGCAACACATTTTTCATTGCCTCAATCATATAACGTGTGGCCCTATTGGAAGATACATTAGTCTCATCGTCGTCGACACTGGAGTCAGTATCCGTGTCGACATCTGTGTCTGCCATCTGAGGTAGCGGGCGTTTTAGAGCCCCTGATGGCTTTTGAGACGCCTGGGCAGGCACAGGCTGAGAAGCCGGCTGTCCCACATTTGGTATGTCGTCAAACCTTTTATGTAAGGAGTCGACACTGTCGCGTAATTCCTTCCACAGAACCATCCACTCAGGTGTCGACCCCGCAGGGGGTGACATCACATTTATCGGCATCTGTTCCGCCTCCACATAAGCCTCCTCATCAAACATGTCGACACAGCCGTACCGACACACCGCATACACACAGGGAATGCTCTGACAGAGGACAGGACCCCACAAAGCCCTTTGGGGAGACAGAGAGAGAGTATGCCAGCACACACCAGAGCGCTATATAACACAGGGATCCCACTATAAATGAGTGTTTTTCCCTTATAGCTGCTTATATATATATATATACTGCGCCTAAATTTAGTGCCCCCCCTCTCTTTTTTACCCTTATGTAGCTTGACACTGCAGGGGAGAGCCAGGGAGCGTCCTTCCAGCGGAGCTGTGAGGGAAAAATGGCGCCAGTGTGCTGAGGGAGATGGCCCCGCCCCTTTTCCGGTGGACTTCTCCCGCTTTTTCTGGAATTCTGGCAGGGGTATTTGTACACCTATATAGCCTTCCTGACTATATATGGTGTAGATTTGCCAGCCAAGGTGTATTATATTGCCCTCAGGGCGCCCCCCCCCCCCAGCGCCCTGCACCCATCAGTGACCGGAGTGTGAGGTGTGCATGAGGAGCAATGGCGCACAGCTGCAGTGCTGTGCGCTACCTTGTTGAAGACAGAAGTCTTCTGCCGCCGATTTTCCGGAACACTTCTTGCTTCTGGCTCTGTAAGGGGGCCGGCGGCGCGGCTCCGGGACCGAACATCGAGGTCGGGTCCTGTGGTCGATCCCTCTGGAGCTAATGGTGTCCAGTAGCCTAAGAAGCCCAAGCTACCACCAGTTAGGTAGGTTCGCTTCTTCTCCCCTTAGTCCCTCGCTGCAGTGAGTCTGCTTCCAGCAGATCTCACTGTAAAATAAAAAACCTAAAATATACTTTCTTTCTAGGAGCTCAGGAGAGCCCCTAGTGTGCATCCAGCTCAGCCGGGCACAAGATTCTAACTGAAGTCTGGAGGAGGGTCATAGTGGGAGGAGCCAGTGCACACCAGTAGTCTAAAGCTTTCTTTTAGTTGTGCCCAGTCTCCTGCGGAGCCGCTATTCCCCATGGTCATTACGAAGCCCCAGCATCCACTTAGGACGTCAGAGAAAATGTATTTATTCCATTTTGGAATAAGGCCGTAACATAACAAAATGTGGAAAAAGCGAAGCGCTGTGAATACTTTCTGGATGCACTGTAAGTACAAGATTTCTCCCAGATAATCATTTGTTATGGAAGTACTTATTAAAAGACATTGTACTAGATTGATTTTAGTTAATCAGTACAAGATGTACCATCATATGGGACAAAGGGCCTAATTCAGACCTGATCGTAGCAGCAAATTTGATAGCAGATGGGCAAAACCATAGGGGTCATTCCGAGTTGATCGCTCGCTAGCTACTTTTAGCAGCCATGCAAACGCATAGTCACCGTCCACAGGGGAGTATATTTTCGCTTTGCAAGTGTGCAGCTGAGCGGAACGAAAACGTTTTTTGCAGTTTCTGAGTAGCTCTGGACTTACTCAGCCGCAGCGATCTTTTCAGTCTTTTTGGTCCCAGAAATGACGTCAGACACCTGCCCTGCAAACGCTTGAACACGCCTGCGTTTTTCCAAACATTCCCAGAAAACGGCCAGTTGACACCCACAGACGCCCTCTTCCTGTCAATCTCCTTGCGATCGGCTGTGCGAATGGATTCTTTGTTAAATCCATCGCCCAGCAGTGAGCCACGTTGTACCCGTACAACGTGCGTGCGCATTGCGGTGCATATACGCATACGCAGTAGTAACCTGTTCGCTGCGCTGCGAAAAATGACAGCGAGCGATCAACTCGGAATAACCCCCCATGTGCACTGCAGGGGGAGCAGATATAACAATGTGCAGAGAGAGTTAGATTTGGGTGGGGTGTGTTCAAACTGAAATCTAAATTGCAGTGTAAAATTAAACTGCCAGTATTTACCCTGCACAGAAACAATATAACCCACCCAAATCTATCTGTCTCTGCAAATGTTATATCTGCCCCCCCCCCCCCTGCAGTGCACATGGGGGGTCATTCCGAGTTGTTCGCTCGTTATTTTTTTGTCGCAACGGAGCGAATAGTCGCTAATGCGCATGCGCAATGTCCGCAGTGCGACTGCGCCAAGTAAATTTGCTATGCAGTTAGGTTATTTACTCACGGCATTACGAGGTTTTTTCTTCGTTCTGGTGATCGTAATGTGATTGACAGGAAGGGGGTGTTTCTGGGCGGAAACAGGCCGTTTTATGGGAGTGTGTGAAAAAACGCAACCGTTTCAGGGAAAAACGCGGGAGTGGCTGGAGAAACGGAGGAGTGTCTGGGCGAACGCTGGGTGTGTTTGTGACGTCAAACCAGGAACGACAAGCACTGAACTGATCGCAGATGCCGAGTAAGTGTGGAGCTACTCAGAAACTGCTAAGAAGTGTCTATTCGCAATTCTGCTAATCTTTCGTTCGCAATTTTAATATGCTAAGATTCACTCCCAGTAGGCGGCGGCTTAGCGTGTGCAAAGCTGCTAAAAGCAGCTTGCGAGCGAACAACTCGGAATGACCCCCATGGTTTTGCCCATCTGCTAACAAATTTGCTGCTACGATCAACTCTGAATTACCCCCTAAATAAGAACCGTTGCACTTTCCAATACTGTGAAAAGGGAGAAATTTGTATTATTGTCACTGTTGCATGTATAAATAATATGAACATGATGCCCAAGTATTAGGGAAAATAGTGTTTATTCTGGATCAATAAAAACATCAGAATAAAGGAGAAATTTTTATTTTTAGGGACATTTGTAAATATCAGTATAATAATACTGTTTTAGATAGGACAGTGCTTAAATTAATGTTTAAATATTAAGTGTATATGTGCGATATAGGTTTTAATATTAGTGTAAAAAGTCAGAATAGCCTAAAAAACACATACGTGGAATGTAATGGCATCTGAGGTTGCCGGAAGTGCAGGAAGCAGGCTGATCTCAGACGTATTTTTTAAAGGGGCAATCACTTGCAAAAATACCTCCGGCTATCTTGGACGCCATTACATTCCACCGATTGATTGAGAACTCCGAGGTGGCATTGTTAGAATGAACATCACAGTATTCAGAATAAAAACTCCACAAACTCTACTGAACTTTAAAAAAGTGAAGTTACTGAGCTCCCGAGAAGCCATCTTAGTGTAAGGCTACAATATATTTTGGCATCACTAGAATGAATGTCAGCAGCGTGTTGAAAATGACAGGGTCACCGGTACGTGGGTTTTGTGAAAGATTTGGCGAAGGATACACATTGGAACAGTTCTTTTTAAGAAACTTGGAGACAGATGAACAATTGAGATGATTAATGGACTGAATACATAGGCCCAGATTTATTAAGCCTTGGAGAATGATAAGTAGCACGGTGATAACGTACCAACCAATCAGCTCCTAATGGTCATTTTTCAAAAACAGCCTGCAACATGGCAGTTAGGAGCTGATTGGCTGGTACTTTATCTCTCCACTTTATCTCTTACCAAGGCTTGATAAATCTCGGCTATAGTATCAACTGTTCTAGACATCATATAATCTTGAAAGGCTTCGTTATAGTGAATTCCTGGTATTAAAAGCTTGTGACTCTTCTATTGGCGGATTGGCCAGATAATTGTGCAGTGTAACAATGAAACTTCTCAGCATCACAAAGGGATAACGGTGTGCAGAGAGCAGGCATTTGCTGATGGATTTATGAATGATCGGCCACAAAGGCATGTCTCACTGCTGAGGTAATGGTGAGCAGGGCCACGCTCAGCTGCAGAGACAGGAACATGCCAGATATCCCAGAGCTGGAGACGGAATACAGAACACTTGTTTACTGCTGGGAAACATAAGAAAAACCCATGTTCTGGCTACTGGTTATTCTATTCTAGTATACAGGGAAGGGAGGGGATATGTGAAATCACTCACTAACAAGATCGGTAAATCTGCTGACATGCTTATTTGCTAATATGTGTATGTGTTAACATACTGTATGCTTATTTTCCTACCAGAAGGCCTCAGAAACACACATGCACTGCAAAACCATCCTTTTATCCACTGGAGGCCTATGATGTTGTGTGAGATTTTATTTCAGTAAAAAAATAAGATTTTACTCACCGGTAAATCTATTTCTCGTAGTCCGTAGTGGATGCTGGGCACTCCGTAAGGACCATGGGGAATAGCGGCTCCGCAGGAGACCGGGCACAACTAAAGAAAGCTTTAGGACTACCTGGTGTGCACTGGCTCCTCCCACCATGACCCCCCTCCAGACCCCAGTTAGGATACTGTGCCCGGAAGAGCTGACACAATAAGGAAGGATTTTGAATCCCGGGTAAGACTCATACCAGCCACACCAATCACACCGTATAACTCGTGATACAATACCCAGTTAACAGTATGAAATATAACTGAGCCTCTCAACGGATGGCTCAACAATAACCCTTTAGTTAACAATAACTATATACAAGTATTGCAGACAATCCGCACTTGGGATGGGCGCCCAGCATCCACTACGGACTACGAGAAATAGAATTACCGGTGAGTAAAATCTTATTTTCTCTAACGTCCTAAGTGGATGCTGGGAACTCCGTAAGGACCATGGGGATTATACCAAAGCTCCCAAACGGGCGGGAGAGTGAGGATGACTCTGCAGCAGCGAATGAGCAAACTCAAGGTCCTCCTCAGCCAGGGTATCAAACTTGTAGACTTTTGCAAAAATGTTTGAACCCGACCAAGTAACAGCTCGGCAAAGTTGTAAAGCCGAGACCCCTCGGGCAGCCGCCCAAGAAGAGCCCACTTTCCTTGTGGAATGGGCTTTTACAGATTTAGGGTGCGGCAGTCCAGCCGCAGAATGTGCAAGTTGAATCGTGCTACAGATCCAGCGAGCAATAGTCTGCTTAGAAGCAGGAGCACCCAGCTTGTTGGGTGCCTACAGGATAAATAGCGAGTCAGTTTACCTGACTCCAGCCGTCCTGGAAACATATATTTTCAGGGCCCTGACTACGTCCAGTAACTTGGAGTCCTCCAAGTCCCACGTAGCCGCAGGCGCCACAATAGGTTGGTTCACATGAAAAACTGATACCACCTTAGGAAGGAATTGGGAATGAGTCCTCAATTCCGCCCTATCCATATGGAAATCAGATAAGGGCATTTGCATGACAAAACCGCCAATTCTGATACACGCCTGGTCGACGCCAAGGCCAACCGCATGACCACTTTCCACGTGAGGTATTTTAGCTCTACGGATTTAAGTGGCTCAACCCAATGCGACTTCAGAAAATCCAACACAACGTTGAGATCCCAAGGTGCATATGCAGCACTCCCTTAACAAAAGTCTGAACTTCAGGCAGTGAAGCCAGTTCTTTTTTGAAGAAAATGTACAGAGCCGAAATCTGGACCTTAACGTAACCCAATTTTAGGCCCGTAGTCACTCCTGACTGTAGGAAGTGCAGAAATCGACCCAGTTGAAATTCCTCCGTTGGGGCCTTCCTGGCCTCACACCAAGCAACATATTTTTGCCATATGCGGTGATAATATTTGCGATCACATCTTTCCTAGCCTTAATCAGCGTAGGAATGACTTCCTCCGGAATGCCTTTTTCCTTTAGGATCCGGTGTTCAACCGCCATGCCGTCAAACACAGCCGTGGTAAGTCTTGGAACAGGCAGGGCCCCTGCTGCCGCAGGTCCAGTCTGAGCGACAGAGGCCATGAGTCCTCTGAGATCATTTCTTGAAGTTCTGGGTACCAAGCTCTTCTTGGCCAATCCGGAACCACGAGTATAGTTCTTACTCCTCTCCTTCTTAGTATTCTCAATACCTTCGGTATGAGAGGCAAAAGAAGGAACCCATACACCGACTGGTACACCCACGGTGTTACCAGAGCGTCCACAGCTATCGCCTGAGGGTCCCTTGACCTGGCGCAATATCTTTTTAGCTTTTTGTTGAGGCGGGACGCCATCATGTCCACCTGTGGCCTTTCCCAATGGTGTACAATCATTTTGAAGACTTCTGGATGAAGTCCCCACTCTCCCGGGTGGAGGTTGTGCCTGCTGAGAAAGTCTGCTTCCCAGTTGTCCACTCCGGGAATGAACACTGCTAACAGTGCTAACACATGATCTTCCGCCCATCGGAAAATCCTTGTGGCTTCTGCCATCACCATCCTGCTTCTTGTGCCGCCCTGCTGGTTTACATGGGCGACCGCCGTGATGTTGTCTGACTGGATCAGCACCGGCTGGTGTTGAAGCAGGGGTCTAGCCTGACTTAGGGCATTGTGAATGGCCCTTAGTCCCAGAATATTTATGTGTAGGGAAGTCTCCTGACTTGACCATAATCCTTGGAAGTTTCTTCCCTGTGTGACTGCCCCCCAGCCTCGAAGGCTGGCATCTGTGGTCACCAGGACCCAGTCCTGTATGCCGAATCTGCGGCCCTCTAGAAGATGAGCACTCTGCAGCCACCACAACAGCGACACCCTGGCCCTTGGAGACAGGGTTATCAGCCGATGCATCTGAAGATGCGACCCGGACCACTTGTCCAACAGATCCCACTGGAAGATCCTTGCATGGAACCTACCGAATGGAATTTCTTCGTAAGAAGCTACCATAATTCCCAGGACTCGCGTGCATTGATGCACCGACACCTGTATTTGTATTAGGAGGTCTCTGACTAGAGATGACAACTCCTTGACCTTCTCCTCCGGGAGAAACCCTTTTTCCTGTTCTGTGTCCAGAACCATACTTAGGAACAGTAGACGCGTCGTAGGAACCAGCTGCGACTTTGGACTATTCAGAATCCAGCCGTGCTGTTGTAGCACTTCCCTAGATAGGGCTACTCCGACGAACAACTGTTCCCTGGACCTCGCCTTTATAAGGAGATCGTCCAAGTACGGGATAATTATAACTCCCTTTTTACGAAGGAGTATCATCATTTCGGCCATTACCTTGGTAAATACCCTCGGTGCCGGGGACAGACCAACGGCAACGTCTGGAATTGGTAATGACAGTCCTGTACCACAATTTTGAGGTACTCCTGGTGAGGAAGGTAAATGGGGACATGCAGGTAAGCATCCTTGATGTCCAGTGATACCATGTAATCCCCTTCGTCCAGGCTTGCAATAACCGCCCTGAGCGATTCCATTTTGAACTTGAACCTTCGTCTATAAGTGTTCAAGGATTTCAATGTTAGAATAGATCTCACCGAACCGTCTGGTTTCGGTACCACAAACATTGTGGAATAGTAACCCCGTCCTTGATGAAGGAGGGGTACCTTGATTATCACCTGCTGGAAGTACAGCTTGTGAATTGCCGCCAGTACAAGGCAAGGCTGATTTGAGGTAACGGCGAGGGGGAGTCGCCTCGAACTCCAGCTTGTATCCCTGTGATACTATTTGCAGAAACCAGGGATCCACCTGTGAGCGAGCCCACTGGTCGCTGAAGTTCCCGAGACGCGCCCCCACCGCACCTGGCTCCACCTGTGGAGCCCCAGCATCATGCAGCGGACTCAGAGGAAGCGGGGGAAGATTTTTGATCCTGAGAACTGGCTGTCTGGTGCAGCTTTTTCCCTCTTCCCTTGTCTCTGTGCAGAAAGGAAGCGCCTTTGACCCGCTTGCTTTTCTGAAGCCGAAAGGACTGTACCTTATAATATGGTGCTTTCTTAGGCTGTGAGGAAACTTGGGGTAAATATTTTCCTTTTACACAAAGGGGGCGACCCGGCACCGGTCTAAAAATAGTTTTTGATTACAGAAAAACCAAATTTGGACAATTTTCAAGTAAAATCTTTAATATAATGTCCAGTTTGGGGGTGCGCCCAGAGCCAGTGACATATGCATAAACAAAAGGGAGAAAGAAGAAGGCTCTTGTGTGGGCGTACTCATTAATGGTAGTTAAATAACTAGAATGAATAACACTAGGTTGATTAGTCAGCAGATAAAACAAAATTTATTTGGAAATATTAAGAATATAATTGCCCCTGGTTGAGGAGATGTGACTGATCCCAGATAAAAATGTTCTGGTCCTGCCTCAGGAAATGAGATGGAGAGGGGTAGAGACACTGCAAGTCATAAACCCTTTCTCACCCGGCCAGTACAGATGATCTGTGTTAATGAGATCAATTAAGTCAATTGATTTTAGATTCTGTCATAATCCTAATGAAGGAATAACAGCTATTATGGCAATGAGTAATAATAGAAACAAATCAAAGGATATACCAGGGTAAAGAAAGAAAAGGATAGGAACAAATGGTGATGCTGCTGTTGGAGTCACATACCACACATCATATGCAATGATTGATGTTCTACAACACTGAGTATTCCCTGTGAGTCTCCACCTCAGGTACTAACTCAGCCCACACTGTTTCGCTTCCAAGATCGGACGAGATCGGGCATTAGCAGTGTGGTTTGATAGTAGAAGGATTTGGTCAGACGTCCAATGAGAGTGCACCTATATAGGGGGGGATAATTAGCTGGGTCTTATAGATACAGTGTGGATCTGCTTTTTGTGTTAGGCAGGAGACATCAAGTCCCACACCGGTGGTATTGTGTCCCTGGATCACAAATGAGAGTCCACGAAAAAGGAAGATATATAGATTTATGAAAAAAACGAAGATATATAGATTTATGAAAAAAAACCTAAAAAGGAAAATGGAGATCAATTAGGCTGTAGTTATTAGGAACGGGTGATAAAAATTACCCGTCCGTATAGATACAAATGGATAAGGAAACACGGATCAAGAATTTTTTTTATATATATGTGTACATTGGTACTGGTGTAAGGAACAGAAAATATGTCAAAGATAATTGTAGATACAAATAAATAGTACTGGTATATGCAATGAAATAATCACTAGTGACATGGGTGTCATTAGAAACACTTTGTGTGAATTGGAGCTGTTATAATCATTAGGATATAGGGAAATAGACATGAAATTCTCATATAACCCATGCAGCAATATGACAACAGGATCTGCAGGAGGAAAGTCAAAGAAGAATGCAGTATTACTTTCCTATAAAATGCAGTTTTTAATCCTGATGCAATAAACTAAGATGCATAAGCCTGGAAAAAGGCATAAATGAAGCCACACAAAAAGCAGATAAATAGTACTGGTATATGCAATGAAATAATCACTAGTGACATGGGTGTCATTAGAAACACTTTGTGTGAATTGGAGCTGTTATAATCATTAGGATATAGGATCATTATAATCATTAGGATATAGGGAAATAGACATGAAAGGAAGTGAGCAAGCCCCACAGGGGTGAAAACATGTTTTCCATTCCAATGGGTCCTGTTTTGTCCAACTGCAAGTGATTCACTCCTAGCCTCAGGTCAGATCATTCCATCCTGCCATTTTGGGCTAATTTTTGCCCAGCTGTCATAGAAATTGTATCTATATCCGTGCAGCTTCATTTATGCCTTTTTCCAGGCTTATGCATCTTAGTTTATTGCATCAGGATTAAAAACTGCATTTTATAGGAAAGAAATACTGCATTCTTCTTTGACTTTCCTCCTGCAGATCCTGTTGTCATATTGCTGCATGGGTTATATGAGAATTTCATGTCTATTTCCCTATATCCTAATGATTATAACAGCTCCAATTCACACAAAGTGTTTCTAATGACACCCATGTCACTAGTGATTATTTCATTGCATATACCAGTACTATTTATCTGCTTTTTGTGTGGCTTCATTTATGCCTTTTTCCAGGCTTATGCATCTTAGTTTATTGCATCAGGATTAAAAACTGCATTTTATAGGAAAGTAATACTGCATTCTTCTTTGACTTTCCTCCTGCAGATCCTGTTGTCATATTGCTGCATGGGTTATATGAGAATTTCATGTCTATTTCCCTATATCCTAATGATTATAACAGCTCCAATTCACACAAAGTGTTTCTAATGACACCCATGTCACTAGTGATTATTTCATTGCATATACCAGTACTATTTATTTGTATCTACAATTATCTTTGACATATTTTCTGTTCCTTACACCAGTACCAATGTACACATATATATAAAAAAATTTCTTGATCCGTGTTTCCTTATCCATTTGTATCTATACGGACGGGTAATTTTTATCACCCGTTCCTAATAACTACAGCCTAATTGATCTCCATTTTCCTTTTTAGGGTTTTTTTCATAAATCTATATATCTTCGTTTTTTTCATAAATCTATATATCTTCCTTTTTCGTGGACTCTCATTTGTGATCCAGGGACACAATACCACCGGTGTGGGACTTGATGTCTCCTGCCTAACACAAAAAGCAGATCCACACTGTATCTATAAGACCCAGCTAATTATCCCCCCCTATATAGGTGCACTCTCATTGGACGTCTGACCAAATCCTTCTACTATCAAACCACACTGCTAATGCCCGATCTCGTCCGATCTTGGAAGCGAAACAGTGTGGGCTGAGTTAGTACCTGAGGTGGAGACTCACAGGGAATACTCAGTGTTGTAGAACATCAATCATTGCATATGATGTGTGGTATGTGACTCCAACAGCAGCATCACCATTTGTTCCTATCCTTTTCTTTCTTTACCCTGGTATATCCTTTGATTTGTTTCTATTATTACTCATTGCCATAATAGCTGTTATTCCTTCATTAGGATTATGACAGAATCTAAAATCAATTGACTTAATTGATCTCATTAACACAGATCATCTGTACTGGCCGGGTGAGAAAGGGTTTATGACTTGCAGTGTCTCTACCCCTCTCCATCTCATTTCCTGAGGCAGGACCAGAACATTTTTATCTGGGATCATTCACATCTCCTCAACCAGGGGCAATTATATTCTTAATATTTCCAAATAAATTTTGTTTTATCTGCTGACTAATCAACCTAGTGTTATTCATTCTAGTTATTTAACTACCATTAATGAGTGCGCCCACACAAGAGCCTTCTTCTTTCTCCCTTTTGTTTATGTAAATATTTTCCTTCCCAGCTGTTGCTGTGGATACGAGGTCCCAGAGACCATTCCCAAACAATTCCTCACCCTTATAAGGCAGAATCTTCATGTGCCTTCTAACGTCAGCATCGCCTGTCCACTGCCGGGTCCCTAATACCCTCCTGGCAGAATGGACATTGCATTAATTCTAGAGATGAGCGGGTTCGGTTTTACTCGGTTTTACTCGGTTCTCAAAACGGCATCTAATTGGCTCACGGATGTCACGTGTTTTGGATAGCCAATAAGATTCGGTTTTGAGAACCGAGTAAAACCGAGTAAAACCGAATCCGCTCATCTCTAATTTCTGGATGCCAGCCGGCAAATATCCCTCTGTGCATCCCTCATATATAAGACAACGTCTTTAATATGCTCTATGGTTAGCAAATAGTATCCCTGTCCTGACAGGGTAATAGACCACGCTGCAGCAGCACTATCCATGCTGAAGGCAATTGCAGGTCTCAGTATAGTACCTGAGTGTGTATATACAGACTTCAGGATAGCCTCCTGCTTTTTATCAGCAGGCTCCTTTAAAGTGGCCGTATCCTAAGACGGCAGTGCCACCTTTTTGACAAACGTGTGAGCGCCTTATCCACCCTAGGGGATATCTCCCAACGTGACCTATCCTCTGGCGGGAAAGGGTACGCCATCAGTAACTTTTTAGAAATTACCAGTTTCTTATCGGGGGAACCCACGCTTCTTCACACACTTCATTCACTCATCTGATGGGGGAACAAAACACTGTCTGCTTTTTCTCCCCAAACATAAAACCCCTTTTTTGTGGTACCTGGGTTAATGTCAGAAATGTATAACACATTTTTCATTGCCGAGATCATGTAACGGATGTTCCTAGTGGATTGTGTATATGTCTCAACCTTGTCGACACTGGAGTCAGACTCCGTGTCGACATCTGTGTCTGCCATCTGAGGTAGCGGGCGTTTTTGAGCCCCTGATGGCCTTTGAGACGCCTGGGCAGGCGCGGGCTGAGAAGCCGGCTGTCCCACAGCTGTTACGTCATTCAGCCTTTTATGTAAGGAGTTGACGCTGTCGGTTAATACCTTCCACCTATCCATCCACTCTGGAGTCGGCCCCACAGGGGGCGACATCACATTTATCGGCATCTGCTCCGCCTCCACATAAGCCTCCTCATCAACCATGTCGACACAGCCGTATCGACACACCGCACACACACAGGGAATGCTCTGACTGAGGACAGGACCCCACAAAGTCCTTTGGGGAGACAGAGAGAGAGTATGCCAGCACACACCAGAGCGCTATATAATGCAGGGATTCACACTACCCACAGTGATTTTTCCCTTATAGCTGCTATAATACACATATTTGCGCCTAAATTTAGTGCCCCCCCTCTCTTTTTAACCCTTTGAGCCTGAAAACTACAGGGGAGAGCCTGGGGAGCTGTCTTCTGTGATGATTTGCCAGCCAAGGTGTTTATATTGCTGCTCAGGGCGCCTCCCCCCAGCGCCCTGCACCCATCAGTGACCGGGGTGTGAGGTGTGCATGAGGAGCAATGGCGCACAGCTGCAGTGCTGTGCGCTACCTTGTTGAAGACCGAAGTCTTCTGCCGCCGATTTCCAGGACCACCTTCATGCTTCTGGCTCTGTAAGGGGGACGGCGGCGCGGCTCCGGGACCGAACGATCGAGGTCGGGTCCTGTGTTCGATCCCTCTGGAGCTAATGGTGTCCAGTAGCCTAAGAAGCCCAAACTATCTCCAGTCAGGTAGGTTCGCTTCTTCTCCCCTTAGTCCCTCGTAGCAGTGAGTCTGTTGCCAGCAGATCTCACTGAAAATAAAAAACCTAAAATATACTTTCTTTTTCTAGGAGCTCAGGAGAGCCCCTAGTGTGCATCCAGCTCAGCCGGGCACAAGATTCTAACTGAGGTCTGGAGGAGGGTCATAGAGGGAGGAGCCAGTGCACACCAGGTAGTCCTAAAGCTTTCTTTAGTTGTGCCCGGTCTCCTGCGGAGCCGCTATTCCCCATGGTCCTTACGGAGTGCCCAGCATCCACTAGGACGTCAGAGAAATGGGTAATTTTTGGACTACTGCCTATAGGGAAATTATTATGCATGGGCCTGGTTCAGAGACTGATACAGTGCACACTGCCGCTGCCTCATTGGACAGTGGACACAGTGCACATGGCTGCTGCCTCATTGGACGCAGTGCACATGGCTGCAGCCTCTTTGGACGCAGTGCACATGGCTGCTGCCTCTTTGGATGCAGTGTACATGGCTGCTGCCTCATTGGACGCAGTGCACATGGCTGCAGCCTCTTTAGATGCAGTGCACAGGGCTGCTGCCTCTTTGGATGCAGTGCACATGGCTGCTGCCTCTTTGGATGCAGTGCACATGGCTGCAGCCTCTTTAGATGCAGTGCACATGGCTGCTGCCTCTTTGGATGCAGTGTACATGGCTGCTGCCTCTTTGGATGCAGTGCACATGGCTGCTGCCTCTTTGAACATAGTGGCCATGGCTGCTGCTGGACGCAATGCACATCTGAAGACTCAGCATCAGATCATCTGCAAGACCATCGGCCATCCGTGTAACCCTGAGGTTACTCAGATTGGCCCTCCCAGCTTCGTAGGCAAAGTCAGGAAGTCTGTGTTGGAAGACGCAGACCCTGGCCTCAGCACTCCCAGAAAACGGGGTGACACAACCCCATTTCTGGGAATTCTGCCCAGCTCCGCACACTCACTGCTCCCAAATGGCCACAGCCTGTTAATAAGGACGCACTCCGTGCAACCAATGCAGGACCCTTTCTGCACATGTTACCCACCTTTGATGGCTCATGATCTCTGAATTAGGCTATATATGCTTGGGTTTCAGGTTTAGGCGTATCAACTAATCTTTGTTGATAGTGTATACTGGCAGGCCTCTAGTAAGTGAAAAAAAAACAAAAAAAACCCCCACTCATTTAAAGGGCATATCACTTAACTAGTCTTGTGGAACAGATCAATAGGGATTTCCTAAAAAAACAACAACAAAAAAAGTTACCAGTGTTCAACGTTATAGTTAGTTATTGATCTGAAACTTATAAAACATATTTGCTGTGGCGGCAAGAAGCAGAGTAATGGTGTGGCAAATGGCATGCCCTGCAGAACGCTCTTCTGCATCTTACTTACAGATTTGGCCAAGGCTCTACAGTAAGGCTGGGCAAAATACAGCCCGCGGGTTGGATGCAGCCCTCATGGCAATTGTGTCCGGTCCGGTGGATGCCGCAGCCTTATTACTGTGTTTGCCGGCCCGGGCCTGCACAATCAAAATAAAGAACAACTCCTGACGGCCCAAGAGCCAAACAGCTGTTCCGGCTCACTGTCAGGCTGCTGATGGGTGCAGGCAGCAGCCTTCTTCAGTGCACTTCCTTCTCCTCCCATTCCCTTCCACTCATATCTGTTTCATACCACCGCAAAAACCTGGGTTATTGCCAGATTAACCCAGGTTGCGGCTCGGGGTGAAAGGGTTCCCTAAATATAACCCGAGTCCAGTGACCCGTGAATCCAACCCAGGTAGTGAGCAAGTTTAGACCCGGGATGGAACTGGGTTATGGGGCAATGTGAATGGGTAACCAGGTCATCCTCACAGGTCACACTAACACCCTATGGAGAGCCGGCTCACCAGCGCTTAGTGATGATGTAACCTACAAGTGCCGACAGAGGAGAAGCACCGTAAATAACCCAGGTCCAACTTGAGGTGTGAACGGTTTTCAAGCCACTGTCACTTGGCTTGAAACGCGTGTTCCGTAACTCAGGCTGGACCAGGAATATTGGTATGAAAGGGGTATTAGTCATGCAGAGAAACCCCCCCACCATTCATCGAGGAACTGCTCTCAATTGAGCTTAACACACAGCACTATGCACTCTGTTAGGGCGCAGGTACTTATCCATCATGCAATACCATCCGGGATGCATCTGATTGGCTCCAAATTTACTCTGCAGCAGGACAATTACCGCATGCATAAAGCCAATGTCATTAAGAACTATCATCAGCGTAAAGAAGAACAAGGAGTCCTGGAAGTGATGATATGGCCTCCACGGAGCCCTGATCTCAATATCATCGAGTTTGTCTGGGATTTCATGATGGGACAGGATTTGAGCTAGCCTACATCTATAGAAGATCTGTGGCTAGTTCTCAAAGATGTTCGGAACAACCTCCCTGCCGAGTTCCTTCAAATACTGTACAAGTGTACCTAGAAGAATTGATGCTGGTTTGACGGCAAAGGGTGGTCACACCAAATACTGATTTGAATTAGATTTCTCTTCTGTTAATTGATAAAAATAAACTCTTAACACTTCTATTTTTGAAAGAATTCTTACTTTGCAGATTTTTTTCCACTCCTGCCTAAAACTTTTGCACAGTATTGTATATAATTGCACAACATAGATTCCACCACTTTCGGCCCTTGAATGTTCACTAAAAACTGCCAAGTGGCCCCCCAGCTGAAATAACTGCCCATCCCTGTTCTACTACAGCAACTGTTCTCAGGCAAAAGTGGGACACAGGAGGCTGCACTGTTTCACAGATCTAATGCTAGATCTATGGAATACTAGATGATGAGATTGGGAGAGCTAAAAAAAAATGGGACAAAACAATTCCAAATGCAAAAATGAGATTAGCACTGTAATATCAGGATCTTTAATTAATATTCACATTTTTATTAATGTGCTTACAGTATCTCAATCAGAGGATTTCAGTGGCTCTATGCTGAAAAGGTCACAGCTGACGTACAATTATTCCAGTACGGAGCATCTCTCTATAAACGTACATCTTACAGTCCGACACTTTATTATCGTACATTTATACAGCCCTATCATATTCCACAGCATTACACTTTACTATTGGGAGCATACACATGAATAAAGCAAGAATGGGGATTATAAACAGACAAAGGGGTATAGATATATATGAAATGACTTTGTGATGTGAAGGACCTCACTCTGGTTCTCAGTGCCCTTTCCTCCGAGGCCTTCACCTCTGTGATATCTAGAATTCCCCATCATATGACAGTAGAAACAATACTATCTGTGTGTGCACCCGTGCGGGAAGCTGGTAGTGCTTCAAAGCGAGTAAAAACACATAACGCTCCTTGAAGGCTTCCAGGCGCAGTCGTGAAGTGTCTATTGTCTGATTAAGCATGTCACCTCATGAAAATAACTGGAAAAGATATCTATGCAAATCTTTGCTCTTAAGAAAACGTATGAGCTCAAACCTAACGGTGAAAGAGAGATTAATATTGCAACTTTGGAGCAGATTCTCATTAAAGGATCACTGAATGCCAAAATTTCAGATATAATCCAAGTAGGTAAATACATTTTTCAGCTTTTACCTGACGTTCCACTATTGCTGTGATACAAAGTAAGGTATTAGTGAATCAACTGATTTTTGCAAAGTACATTTACCGATCTGTCAGTCATTGTGTGCATGTACATCTGTCCTACCAGCGGAAGACAGCATGAAAGACTTCATTATTTAAGTATAAACATTACAGTTCTTCCATGAATTTAACTCAGCTCAGTAATAGACAGCATTTGAAATTCAGGGGAGGGGTCCTGGGGTGCACACCGGTAATGAGAGGTGCGACCCTGCGGAGACCTTTCAGTACTGCATACAAAGACAAGGTTACAGGTGCACAATTCATTAATAATAATCATTGCAATAAACTTTGCATTTTGAGCGAGGTTCTCCGCATAGTTATGGCCACAAGTAACGGCTTGCCCACCGCGTCCAGGTGACCTCATTAGTCGGGCAAGTCCCTATCATTTTGGGGGGTACAAATCCTGGGCGCAAGATCCCCCAAAATGAAGCAGCTGAGTGACCCCAGGGCAACACAAAAGTGAAAAAATATATAGTGATAAAGTGAAAATAGGTTAGTGAGGGAGGCTGCTGAAAGGAGCAGGGGTAAATTAGTGAGAGGTAATGAAGTGAGAAAGTAGTGAGAGGTAAAGTAGTGAAAAGTGAAGGAAGGAAATGAATTACATTGAAACAAAACACACGATAGGGATGAAAGTAAATATGAAAATAAGTGTTAATACGTGTTGCTCCTGAGGCAAAACAGCCACAACAGTCCAGGGGGACCCACACTCAGCTGCTTCATTTTGGGGGGTCCTGCGCCCAGGATTTGTACCCCCCCCCCCCCAAAAAAAAAAAAAAAAATGTTAGGGACTTGCCTGACTAATGAGGTCACCTGGACACGGTGGGCAAGCCGTTACTTATGGCCATAACTATGCGAAGAACCTCGCTCAAAATGCCAAATTTTCTTGCACTGATTATTATTAATAAATTGGTAATGTTTGAATTGTGCACCTGTAACGTTGTCTTTTTCTTTGTATGCAGCATTTGAAATACAGCAGTTCGTTGTTTGTGTTACTCTACCTGAGATGTCAGGATGTAAGCGACAACCTGGCATACTTGCTGTGCTGACTGGTAGACTCATTAACAATGGAATCGTCATTGATGTCACAGCAGCTCAACAGCAAGTAGTTTCCACTATTGACCTGTTTCACAGGGAGGTAATACTATGGGTTATTTTTTTTTTAACAGAGATTAAGAACAATGGACCTAATTCAGACCTGATCGCTGCTGTGCGTTTTTAGCACAGCAGCCGATCAGGTGTGAACTGCGCATGCACCGCAGTGCGCCCGTGCATGCCAGACTGCCGACGGCTGTCTCGGCCCTGCAATCGCCTCTGCCTGGTTGATAGGCAGAAGCGGTCGCTGGGCAGGAGCGGGTGAGCCGGCTGCGTTTGCCTGCCATTTAGGGGGCACGGTCTGGGCAACACGGGCGTGCCCGGACCGTTGTGGGGGTGTGGGCCGCGGCAGCTGTGTGACGTCACACGCAGCTGCTGCGACCCTCACAGCGTCGAGTAGCTCCTGCCAGCACGCAGGAGCTACGCTGGCAGGGAGCTGCTCCTAAAGTACAAAAGCCTCACCGCTGTGCGATGCTTTTGTACTTGTGCGGGGGGATCAGGCCTGACATGTGGGGCGGACTAGCCCTGCGCTGGGCGTCCCACCGCATGTCTGTGTGACTGATCGTAGATGTGCTAAATTTAGTACATCTATGATCAGGTCTGAATTAGGCCCAATGTTAAGTATATACTGAATAATGCTATTTTACCTACACATATCCTATATTAAAAAGTACTGTTTGGAGCATAATGGTCTTTTATTACCGAAGTGACAAGTTAACTAGCTTTGTCCCTAAGTGGCACTTAAGCCTATAGTATTCATACATCATTAATATCCTCTCCAAACCACTTTGAGTTGAGTTTACTTTCTACTAGAGAACACAGCGGGCACCAAGTCCGGATGCATATAAATATATAGAAGAAGCCTCTTCCTTTAAATAATTTATGATAATTAGCTGGAAAATCTACCGAAGTCTACTAATAATTGTACCCATGAGTTTGAAAGGAGACATGTGACCCCCACCGCTCCCCTTACTGCTGATTGTTTGAAAGGAGCTACAGCGCCTTTCACATTTACCTGTTTTTGAAATGCCCAAATAACTCATTGTGAAGCTTCCAAATAGTCTTGTTTGCAGTCAGTGATTCTGTACATATGAATTATAATACAACTGTAAGGTTTGTGTCTGTACATAGCAATTTTTTTGGAGAAATATACTTCTAGGGACTGTTTATGATCAATAGAGAGGAAAAAAAATCAGATATTTTGTCTGTCTTTTTTTTTATCTAGGCATCTCGCAAAAACTACTGGATGAATTTGGATTGTGTTTTCACTACTATTTAGCTTAGAAACCTAGAAAGAAACTGAGGTACGTATGTATGATCTCGATGTGACGCCAGAAAAAAGAGCAATAAAGGAAAATACAGATGCTTGATACTCGGTGCGCTGAAAATTGGTGTTCCGATCAAGCTTCTGACTCCGCCCAATTTATGCAACGGAACTGACTCAAAGTGACTGCTCTACAGAGGATCCTAATTGAGGCAGAGACTGTAACCGGATGTGGTGCAGGCGAGACCTCGTTTATACCACATATACTGAACAATTTTCCTTCTCAATTTAAGCGCCTGCTGTTTTCTGTAAGCATCTGATTCGCTATGACAATCAACAAGTTGAGGAAGCAAACGCTCAGTGCTGCAGGCGTAGATCTCAGGACCAGCTGCTTCTCCCATGGACAGCTTTACGCGGCTTGCTCACGAGTTAGTAGCCCCAAGCATCTTTTTGTGCTAATCCATGAAGGAAAAACTGCAAATATTGTTTACAAAGAAATGTTGTGATCAATGTGTACAATATAAAATATATATCACATTATTAGATGGCGCTACTGTCTTTGTAAAATTAGTTCTGCCGAGCAATAACAGACATCCATACGAGCAAAGCCGTGGGCAACACTAGTAATGATATGAACTTAAGAGGGACAGTCTCACTTTTGTGGCAGGTACTCTTTTGTTAAATCAAGTATGTACAAGATAAAGTCATCTGCCTAGTTTACCCTGCCATGACATAGGCAACTAACTTGTATGGTACCTGCATCCTGAACAAGGTATTATCATCCCTTCCCCCCTATGAGTTCCCTCCTCCATGCCACTTACAGTATCTCACTGGTTCAAAGCACTGGCACGGAGAAGCAGTGGATGAGAATAGAACGGTAGAGAGACTGTATAACATTCTAAACTGTTGGATCACCATAGTAACTGGTCTAAACACCAGAGCCCACACGTATACCAAATAGGAGCAATGATACCCTCTCATCTTTTGAGTCGCAGTATCGTACATAACACTTCATGAGAGCTACTTGCTATGTGCCCATTTTCCAAGCGCAGGAATAGTACTGAGTTAGCATTTCAAGGACATGTAAAAGAAAGTGAGTCTTGTGGTATTTACCTACTTCCTATAGTGGGGTCAGGAGTACTGCAAAAAGGGTCATCCAATATCGTCAAAACATAACCCATGGGGAATGGGTTATGATTGACTGATCCAATCGTTTAACTTACTGATCCAATCGTTTAACTTAAATAAGCCCCACCCATTTCAGTGACATCACTGTTTTGACAATTTGGTTAAAACTAGAGATGAGCGGGTTCGGATTTATCGCCAGAATTAACGCCAGTTCGGTTTTATCTGGATTTTTCCTATTGGCTATCCAAAACACGTGACAACCGTGAGCCAATAAGATGCCGTTTTGAGAACCGAGTAAATCTGAGTCAAACCGAACCCGCTCATCTCTAGTTAAAACAGAATGAGAAAAGCTAAAATGGATATAATAATCGTGGATGGTCTCCGTCATGCACAGTGGGAGCCGAGGCGCAGGTGATGCTCACTGCTACTGCAACGAATGAACCAGGTTTGTAGCCATGGGAGTGATGAGGAGAGAGGGGAACCTTGCAGCACTGGCCACACTACTTAGCAAATTGGCAAATGATGGGTCAAAAATGCTAGCACACAATAACCTGCATGCAGTGTGAGAGTGTAATAGTGCTACAAAAGGACTACTACTACGTGTGACATATAATAGGCAGTACCGTGAAAAGTCATTATAAAGCTGTACTCTTCTGCATCCATATACAGCAATTTTTAACGTAAGGCCTTAAAGTGTTATTTTCAAATATCTGCATTATCTACATCTGTATCTATCAGGCCAAACATATGAAGAATAACAAGCACATTACTGAATCTATCTGCAGTGATACACTGCCTCCTGGTGGCAGAACATTAACTTACAGCCATTCAGAAAACAATTCCAAGTTAAAACTTTGAAATTTGAAGCAATATGTTTTAAGAATAAAAAGGGTAAGTATTGCACATGAATGCCTATTAGCAACAGTATTACAGAGTTTCATTACTATGCAAACTAAGGGCCTAATTCAGACCCGATCGCACGATGTAGTTTTTTGCAGTCGTGTGATCGGGTTTGAACTGCGCATGCGTGTGACCCGCAGTGCGCAGACGCATCATTGCCCGGCGACGGGGGTCGCCGGACAGCGACGGCTTCTACGAAGAAAGCGATCGCACCGGCAATCGCAAGAAGATTGACAGGCAGAAGGCGGACTTGGGCGGATAATCACCGTTTCCTGGGAGTGTCCGGACGAACGCAGGCGTGCCCGGCCGTTTCCAGGGAGGGATCCGGACGTCAGCTCCAGAGTGGATCATCGCGGTGGGTGAGTAAGTCCTGAGTTGTGCAGAGACTGCACAAACGTTTTGTTTGTGCAGCTCTCTGTACAAGCGATGGCAGCCCTGCACAGCCCTAACCCCCTCCCCTGTAGGTGGCGGATTACCTGGTCACAGCAGTGCAAAAAACGGACTGCGTGCGACCAGGTCTGAATTAGGCCCTAAGTTTCAGTTTTATTAAAGAAGATGTACTGAAAACACGTATCTTTAGCACCGATAGTAATTGGAAAAAAAAATAATGAAAAAAATAAAAATATAAAGCTGTAACTAGAGGTACTTCTATGAAGTGCGGTAACTTTTTTGACTTTCACAAGTTTGTCCCAAGCCAAGAGCGCAATAAACTGTGTATACAACAGCCGCCGTGACATATCAATTAAACAAATGCCCAAGAGAAGCCTGGGTCAGTCTAAGATGAAGCAGCGCCATCTGTTCAATAATGTTGTCTCAAACTTCTAAACTCTTTTTCTAACTTCTGGCCTGGGGATGAGAAAAAAAGCAAAACACAGCAACATGCAAAGTGCAACAGCAGGAGAGCTATAAGCTGGGTCCCAACGTCAAGGTTTAAGATAGGGGACAGAGATGGGCACCCTTAGTATTAACAGCGATGGAAAAACTAGGTCTACTTTTGAAATAAAAGGTGCCTAATTATTATATAGGTTTATATTTTAGGTCTATAAAACAATCTGTGTACGCAACCTGTTACCATATAGCATAGACCCTGCAGAGGACAAGGGGTCAGCAACTGTGAAACATCAGCATGGGAAGGGATCTTTACTGTAATGGTATTAGAGCTCTAGAATATCCTACCTCATGAGTTGCTTATGGTATATTAATTTTCAGGACCAAAGAATTGGGTTCCTTTGGTACATGAAATAATATATGTAGCTATAATTAGCAGAGGATAGAGATGAGCTAAATGTCGGCAGAATTCCCAACAAGTTGAATAGTGAAGGGAATTCCAGATGGAACACTTCTAGGTCAGATTTTGAGAAAGGTGAAAACCTTCATGCCCAAATGCAGAATAGGACAAATATTTCACAGAACAGGGCATGGTGGCCATCATCAACCCAGGAAATGTATCCTACTGAATCTCGGGGGTCAGGACATCAGCTGTTTCCCTCTGTCGCACTTTGGGTTCTGTAGTAAATCCCTCTGGACCGGTAACCGGAGAATAGATCGACAGTGTATAGTTCGACAGTCAATAGGTTGACACCATATGGTCAACGTGCATTAGGTAGAAAATTTCCCTATTGAAGCGTATAGGCAACCAACGCCGCTGCTTTGTATCACTAACCTAAATTTTGCCTTCACTTTGACATTGACAGAGAGGGGCTGATTCAATGAAAGCAACACTCCACGGGACGTTAGGGTAGTAAAGCCTCTCATCACAGGTGTGTGCATAAATAAGCCAGGTTTTACCTACCTACCTTTGTTAATACAGGCACACCGACACTGACACAAAGGTACAGTATAACTTTATAATGATAGACTGGCATTGACCCAGAGACAGAATGACACTGACACATACTGTAGTAACACTGACACCTGCAGAATGATATTGGCACAGAGTTACAAGGTCACCGACAGACTGATAATGTTAATGATATTGATATACAGAGTAACACTGTCACTGTCATTGATACAGAGTAACACTGTCACTGATACAGAGTAACACTGTCACTGACATCGATACAGAGTAACAGTCACTGACATCGATACAGAGTAACACTGTCACTTACATTGATAGAGTGACACTGTCACTGATACAGAGTAACACTGTCACTGACATCCATACAGAGTAACACTGTCACTGACATCCATACAGAGTAACACTGTCACTGACATTCATGCAGAGTAACACTGTCACTGACATCCATACAGAGTAACACTGTCACTGATACAGAGCAACACTGTCACTGACATCAATACAGAGTAACACTGTCACTGACATCAATACAGAGTAACACTGTCACTGACATCAATACAGAATAACACTGTCACTGATACAGAGCAACACTGTCACTGACATCGATACAGAGTAATACTGTCACTGATACAGAGCAACACTGTCACTGACATCAATACAGAGTAACACTGTCACTGACATCAATACAGAGTAACACTGTCACTGACATCAATACAGAGTAACACTGTCACTGATACAGAGCAACACTGTCACTGACATCGATACAGAGTAATACTGTCACTGATACAGAGTAACACTGTCACTGACATCAATACAGAGTAACACTGTCACTGATACAGAGTAACATTGTCACTGACATCAATACATAGCAACACTGTCACTGACATCGATACAGAGTAACACTGTCACTGACATCCATACAGAGTAACACTGTCACTGACATTCATGCAGAGTAACACTGTCACTGACATTCATGCAGAGTAACACTGTCACTGACATCCATACAGAGTAACACTGTCACTGATACAGAGCAACACTGTCACTGACATCAATACAGAGTAACACTGTCACTGATACAGAGTAACACTGTCACTGACATCAATACAGAGTAACACTGTCACTGATACAGAGTAACACTGTCACTGATACAGAGTAACATTGTCACTGACATCAATACATAGCAACACTGTCACTGACATCGATAAAGAGTAACACTGTCACTGACATCGATACAGAGTAACACTGTCACTCACATTGATACAGAGTAACATTGTCACTGACTTTGATACAGAGTAACACTGTCACTGACATCCATACAGAGTAACACTGTCACTGTCATCCATAGAGGGTAACACTGTCACTGATACAGAGTAACATTGTCACTGACATCGAAACAGAGTTACACTGTCACTGACATCGATACAGAGTAACACTGTCACTGACATCGACACAGAATAACACTGTCACTGATACAGAGCAACACTGTCACTGACATCCACACAGAGTAACACTGTACTGACATCCATACAGAGTAACACTGTCACTGACATCGACACAAAGTAACACTGTCACTGACATCGATACAGAGTAACACTGTCACTGACATCGATACAGAGTAACACTGTCACTGATACAGAGTAACAATGTCACTGATACAGAGTAACACTGTCACTGATACAGAGTAACACTGTCACTGACATCGATACAGAGTAACACTGTCACTGATACAGAGTAACAATGTCACTGATACAGAGTAACACTGTCACTGATACAGAGTAACACTGTCACTGACATCGATACAGAGTAACACTGTCACTGATACAGAGTAACAATGTCACTGATACAGAGTAACACTGTCACTGATACAGAGTAACACTGTCACTGATACAGAGTAACATTGTCACTGATACAGAGTAACAATGTCACTGATACAGAGTAACACTGTCACTGACATTGATACAGAGTTAAGGTGCATACACACGGAGAGATTTTAACTATGAGAGATTTTGACTGAGCGATTTCCCTTCAACTGGCAGTAGGAGATTTTGACTAACTTTACCAGCGATTTTGGCTATGGGCGATTTTGGCTAACTCATTTACGCAAGGGGATGCTTTTTCTTTTCCAGCGACATAGCCAAAATTGACTTGCCTGCACAGTCTATTTTTAGCAGCGATAGCGACCTGGCGGGGACGCGCATTGCTATCGCTGGCTGTGTACACATGGAGAGATATGCACTAACTTTCTGAGTGATTTTGACTATATAGTCAAAATCTCTCAGCTATATCGCTCCGTGTGTATAGACCGTAACACTGTCACTAAAGGTGTGTACACACGGTGAGATAAATCTGTAAGATTTTGACTATATAGTCAAAATCTTAAGGAAAATTAGTGCAAATAGCAAGGTGTTAGGCAGCTTGCAATACCGATTTGATCCCGATGCGCGGTCCCGCGGGATCGGTATCGTAAGGCTAGACAGACTGTGCAAGCAAGTCAATCTTGATTATCTAGTGTACTATCTAGTACAAGGTATAGTCAAAATTGCCACTTAGTCAAAATCGTACATAGACAAAATCTCAAGCACAGATAGTCAAAATCTGTCCTATCTGTGCTATCTGGGCTCTGAGGGAGTTCAAGGGAAATCGCATAGTCGAAATCAGGCATAGCAAGGCTCTCCACACACCATAACACTGATACAGAGTAACACTGTCACTAATAGAGTTACATTGGCACTGACATGTTCTAAAGTTGGAATGTGCAGAAGATAACGTGTGTATATCCTGTACTTGTTGCATGGTTTATAACAGATAATGAATAGTGTGAATGGGCGCCAGTATCACATCACATCGATTGTGCGGAACATCACCTTGCTACCACTGAAATAGTACAGAGAGTCTGGGGTTATTGCATTGTGATCCGGTATGTCTACTGCAGAGTTTTGCCAGATTCCACCATGACTGTCGAAAGAAACACATTCTTCTGTAGAAGGGGCTATGCAGGGCCATCTTAATGTATAGACACACTGGGCAGCTGCCCAGGGCAGCACAATTCATTGGGCCTTAGAGCAGGGGCAGATGGTGGTAGCACAATCAGAGCAGCGAGGCTGCATTCTCTACCTGCATCCCAGCCAGCAGCAGACAGTGAATGGCTGCCAGCATGCTGACCGGTGGATGGCTCGTGCTATCCACCAATCAGAGTGCTGACAGCCATTAACTGTATGAAAGCATGTAGAGAGACGGCACAGGACGGCAGGAGGGGCATGTAATGATTTTGTTTAAATTGGTTCTAGTGAATGGGTAGGTAGGTGCCCCAGGGCATTGCTTTGCCCAGAGCCTACAATCCTGTTAAGACGGCCCTGGCGCTACGGACAAACTATATCAGCCCTAATCAGTATTTCACATCATGCCCAAGGATTTGCCAACCTTGCTCTGTAGCTCCTGATATGAATTACAAGCATGCTGGGAATTATAGTTCCCTGGCATCAGAATAACAACATGTTGATGTGGAAGGAATGAAATTCACAATTACCGTTAACCAAGGCTCCTTTTTTCTTGGACTGTAGAAGTTCCTCAGAAAAACTGTCCATGGATTCTGCTGTGTCCTCTAACTGTTGTTCCGATCGGACGCTGAAGCTAAAACACAGCGTTCCGGCTTCTACCTGCTGCACCTGATTGTACAAAGAGAGGATAGAAATGAGAAGAGGGCATTCTGCAGATTTACTCACAGGGGGTCATTCAGACCTGATCACTCGCTAGCGTTTTTTGCAGCTCTGCGATCAGGTCAGAACAGCGCATGCATATGCACCGCAATGCGCAGGCGCGTCGCACAGGTACAATGCGGATCGCCACTCAGCGATGGGTTTGTGCAAAGAATACATTCGCACGGGCGTTCGAAATGAGACTGACATGAAGAGGGCGTTTGTGGCTGGTAACTGATCATTTTTAGGGAGTAGTTGGAAAAATGCAGACATGTCCATAAGTTTGCAGGGAGGGCTCCAGGCGTCAATTCTGGCCCCAAACAGTCTGAAGTGATCGGAGCGGCTGATTAAGTTCTGGGCAATTCAGAAACTGCACACAGTTTTTTTGGGGATCCGGTCTGAAGATCGACAGTGTCTAGGTCGACAATGTTTAGGTCGACCACTATAGGTCAACAGTCACTAGGTCGACATGGATGGAAGGTCGACAGGGTTTCTAGGTCCACAGGTCTAAAGGTCGACATGAGTTTTTCAATTTTTTTTTCTTTTTTTGAATTTTTTCATACTTAACGATCCACGTGGACTACGATTGGAACGGTAAAGTGTGCCGAGCGAAGCGGTAGCGGAGCAAAGGCACCATGCCCGAAGCATGGCGAGCGAAGCGAGCCATGCGAGGGGACGCGGTGCACTAATTTGGGATTTCGGTCACTCTACGAAGAAAACGACACCAAAAAAAAAAAATCCTCATGTCGACCTTTAGCCCTGTCGACCTAGCACATGTCGACCTAGAAACCCTGTCGACCTTCCATCCATGTCGACCTAGTGACTGTCGACCTATAGTGGTCGACCTAAACATTGTCGACCTAGACACTGCCGATTTGATGAACCACACCCGTTTTTTTGTACCGCTCGGCTGCACATGCGTTCGCACACTTGCAGAGCAAAAATACACTCCCCTATGGGCGGCGACTATCTGCTCGTAGCAGTGCAAAAAAACCCTAGCGAGCGATCTGGTCTGAATTAGGCCCACAATGCGCTATCATTATGTGGTAATAGCAGAATGCTCCTGGCTCTCCTGTCACGTATCCCTGTCAGAGTGGTTCAAAAAAGTCAATATTTTTTGACTTAGTTTTTTTTTCTTCTTTGGAATAGAAGCACTCATATAGTCAATTGTCAGGGTCTGCTGAACCACCGTACTTCCAGAGACCATTAGGATGTAGTCAATTAACTGTATTGGATTTGAAATAACCGAATAGTTGCAGTTAAATGCTACAAAATAAAGCACAATAGCGACAAATGAGTGTTTTGTTAGAGATCTGTCACAGCAGTGACCTTATTTCCCTGCTGTAGAGCCAGCTACATTACACTTCTAAATGGTTTTTTGTTAATAATATTTGTGTACTGCACACAACAGCTGTAAATTGTGTATATATAACATTAGCAGAGTGTCCTGTCATATATCTGTCCCCCTAAAGGGCATAATAAAAGATGGAGAAGACAAGCAGATTTGTACTGCAGAATTAGAGGGTTGTGAATTGCGTTGTATAAAAATGTACCAAGAGGCCGACAAAAGATATCTGTTCTATAGAAGGTTGTAGCTCATCAGCCTAAACACGTTACACTGTATGCAATCGCTAAATACTTCATACAGTAGCCGATTTAGCCCTGCCGATGACTGATTGGCCAAGCTTTGGGTACCCTGGTAAATACCAGCATGGCGGATAGAAATGGTTTGTGCAGAACGCACTTTCCTCCGGGCATCGAGCAGATGCCTCCTGAGGCATTATCACAATGAGTCAGGGCATGACACATATAAGACATTTTATCGCAATTACAATAGTGTCATGAAGGGGATAAGGAGAGCCAATATCCTAATGGATCAGCAGCTCAGTAAGTATACGGATCAGCAGCTGAGTAAGTATACAAAACAGGTGCTAAGTAAGTATACGGAAAAGCTGCTGAGTAAGTATACGGATAAGCAGCTGAGTAAGTATACGGATCAGCAGCTGAGTAAGTATACGGAACAGCTGCTGAGTAAGTATACAGAACAGCTGCGAGTAAGTATACAGAACAGCTGCTGAGTAAGTATACGGATCAGCTGCTAAGTCAGTATACGGATCAACTGCTAAGTAAGTATACGGAACAGCTGCTGAGTAAGTATACAGATCAGCTGCTGAGTAAGTATACGGAACAGCTGCCGAGTAAGTATACGGAACAGCTGCTGAGTAAGTATACGGAACAGCTGCTGAGTAAGTATACAGATCAGCTGCTGAGTAAGTATACAGATCAGCTGCTGAGTAAGTATACAGATCAGCTGCTGAGTAAGTATACGGAAAAGCTGCTGAGTAAGTATACGGAAAAGCTGCTGAGTAAGTATACGGAAAAGCTGCTGAGTAAGTATACCGATCAGCAGCAGAGTAAGTATACGGAACAGCTGCTGAGTAAGTATACGGAACAGCTGCTGAGTGAGTATACAGAACAGCTGCTGAGTAAGTATATGGCTCAGCTGCTGAGTAAGTATACAGAAAAGCTGTGGAGTAAGTATACAGATCAGCTGCTGAGTAAGTATACGGATCAGCTGCTGAGTAAGTATACAGATCAGCTGCTGAGTAAGTATACGGAACAGCTGCTGAGTAAGTATACGGAACAGCTGCTGAGTAAGTATACGGAACAGCTGCTGAGTAAGTATACGGATCAGCTGCTGAGTAAGTATACAGATCAGCTGCTGAGTAAGTATACGGAACAGCTGCTGAGTAAGTATACGGAACAGCTGCTGAGTAAGTATACGGAACAGCTGCTGAGTAAGTATAGAGATCAGCTGCTGAGTAAGTATATGGAACAGGTGCTGAGTAAGTATACGGCTCAGCAGCTGAGTAAGTATACGGATCAGCAGCTGAGTAAGTATACGGATCAGCTGCTGAGTAAGTATACGGATCAGCTGCTGAGTAAGTATATGGATCAGCAGCTGAGTAAGTATGCGGAAAAGCTGCGAGTAAGTATACGGATTAGCTGCTGAATAAGTTTACAGATTAGCTGCTGTGTAAGTATACGGATCAGCTGCTGAGTAAGTATACGGATCAGCTGCTGTGTAAGTATACCGAACAGCTGCTGAGTAAGTACAGTATATGACTACTGCACTCAAAATTAATTTACTTTAACCAGTTAAAGGACAATAAAAAAAAACCTGACATTTAATTAATCTCTATTGGGAGAGTGGTATTATTTGTAAGATTTTCATGAATAAGATTTGTGATCAACTCCCTCACAAGGATCTGCTAGAGGAGTAAGATTCCCGTGTATCTAAAGACTGATCCCCTTATTGTTGGCACATTAATCCTGGACGAATCATATTACCTGAAGACCTGAAGTAATTTCTGTTGTACTTTAGTAAGTGAATTGCTTTAAGGAGTAATCAGCTAGCTGTCCATAACACAATGGTGTTTCATTATATATTACAGCGACTGGCCACTAGCAATTGTGGCATCTACATATATAAATGCGAAAACCCTCACTCACTCACTCACTCATCACTAATTCTCTTTCTTCACGATTATCAAAGGATCTGCGGCTGCATCTTTGTATGTGAACGCTTGGATTTGTGATGGCGCCAGTGGGCGTCTCCATACACAGAAATGTGAAACTGCGATTGCATTAGCGTACATCTCTGATTCAGGCCTATAGTGCCCCATGCTGCTCAGAGACTTTGAGGACACACTTCCAAATGTGATTTATTACCCAAAGCTGTTGTTCTCACCTGGTCTGAGCTCATACTAGTTGGTGGGATCTTATATGCAAGGTTATTACAGGGGTTAGCATAAGGTCCTCCTTGTAAAGGTAAGGTCACTTCTGTAGATCCTGGGCTTAACAGAGGGTTCCAGGAAGCCCAGCGTATCATACGCATGTACGCAGTGTTAGACAGCGCTGTGGCTGGCGGCATCTACAAGAGAAAGAAAGAAGGAGAAATCCCATCACATACCTGACATCACTAAATGAAGTGCATGGTGTCATTCCAGGTCTAAATAAATCGTTCTGGTAAAGACAAAAGTAGATTATAGAGTAGAATAATCAAAACAGTATTTGTTATACCACATACTGTGTAACAGTACTGACCACTGCATAGGTTTATAATATTGCATACAAATAATAAGGTCAGTACCAAATTAAGCAGAAGGGTCATTATTTCTTCAGACACAATGGTTCAGCTACTGGTAAAAACCTCATAGCAAAGTAAGGGCCCCAGATCACTGCATACCTCCCATCCACAATGCACCCAAACTCCACCCATATCCACCCTGAGCCACCTAGAAACATACTTACCTACTCGCAACAGTTGTGTGAGTCCCCCGAACTCCCGAAAGAGTGGACAGGTCTCACACATCCTTCCCACTTCCTGAATCGTGTCATTTTAACTAGTGATGAGCGAGGTTCGGTTTTACTCGGTTTTACTCGGTTTTACTCGGTTCTCAAAACGGCATCTTATTGGCTATCCAAAACACGTGACATCCGTGAGCCAATAAGATGCCGTTTTGAGAACCGAGTAAAACCGAGTAAAACCGAGTAAAACCGAATCCGCTCATCACTAATTTTAACCCCGCCTCCTAGACAATGGACCTGTGATACACATCACTTTAATGCAATGGAGGCGAGGCCTAAAGAAATGGAGACCCCAGTCCCGCCCCCAAAGTGGTAGCTGCAGCCTCTCTCCAGGCTTCTCCCAGGAGAAGTTGGTTAAAGTAGGTAAATATGCCTAAAATTATTCGCTAATAATAATAATAATAATAATTTGATTTATGTAGTGCTCTTTCTCCAACAGCCCTCAAGGTGCTCTATATGGGTTTCTTTGTCAAACAGAGGAAAGGAAAGAGGGAATCCCCAAACCATTATTTTGCCCCTGTCCCTCTTAATCAGGCTCTGCCCCACCATACTAATATAAAACAGAGAGAAAACAAAACTCATAACAAAGAGAGAAGCTTCCTAGTAATAGCTAATAAGACCATGCCATATCACCGCCGCGGCCGCCGGGCTTGTCCCTCCGAGGTTGCTGGCTGCCCGGGCGGTCGTCCTCGCTGGCGGCCTCTGCTTTCCGGCGTTCTGTCCGGCGCCCGTAGCGAGGACGTCGCGGGTGCGCCCGACGCTCACTGGGGACGGGTGACGTCATCAGCGCCTCTCCAATCGGGTGCTGGCGGGAAGTACAAATTCAGACGCCGGGCAGAGCTCCGGCGCCTGAGTATCATCGCTACTACTGCTGTACCTGTGATCTCCAGACCTCCGTGCCTCAGCATTTCCGTGCCTCAGTATCTCCGTGCCTCAGCACCTCTGTGCCTCAGCACCTCCGTGCCTCAGCACCTCCGTGCCTCAGCACCTCCGTGCCTCAGCACCTCCGTGCCTCAGCATCTCCGTGCCTCCAGCACCTCCGTGCCTCAGCATCTCCGTGCCTCCAGCACCTCCGTGCCTCAGCACCTCTGTGCCTCCAAGCACCTCAGCATCTATAAGGGCCTCAGCGCCTTCAAAACACCTCAGTACCTCTTGCATTTTAGTGCCTCTAGCACCTCAGTGCCTCTAGCACCACAACACCGCTCACAGCGAGCTTTTGGTACTCTCCACCAATTCATCAGCACCTTTACAAGTCTTGTCTTTCAGGAGTCCTTCAAGCGCCCACCCGTACCTTCTGCCTACCGTTCGAATCCTGCATGAGGAAGACCTACATCCGGCCTTCTCTTCTGCGACCTAGTAGTGGTTCCTCTTCCCGGTCACCGGAAGAAACCCCAAGTCCACGAAACTTCCAAACCAGGTCAGTGATAGACCAGCAGTATAAAGGGCCTTATTCAAAGATAGACGCAGCCGCTGTATTGGAATGCAGCGGCCGCATCCATAGGGTCTGCAATTGCATGTGATTGACAGATGATGCGCGTCCAGGGGGCGGCAATGCGGCATTGCGGGGAAGGAGATCATGGCCATTTTCAGGGCCAGCCAAAGACGTCGCCTGCAATTCCTGCGAAAGGAAACATCTCTGCGCAGGCAGGGGTCAACTTCTATTCCATGCGATCACAATTGATTTGCGATCGCATCGTGGGACCACACATGCTGGGCGGCCTTTTCCTGTGCTGGGCGGCCCCTAGCATGTGAGTATGAATGTGTGCTCGTGTACATGTGGTAGGGAATATAGATTGTAAGCTCCACTGGGGCAGGGACCGATGTGATAGGGCAAATAGTCTCTGTAAAGCGCTGCGGATTATGTGTGCGCTATATAAATAACTGGTAATAAATAAATACATGGTCGCAGATTTTGCTGCGAGATCATAATCTGCAACCAACTCTGAAAAGCCCCCAAAATGTAGGATGGAGACCACTGGCTCTGTGAATGAAGCAATACAGTGAGTATACAGGAATATATCATTGTATCGGCCTATTTCCATTGCTGACAGCTCAAACCAGGGACGGATCTAGACTTTTCTTTAGGGGGGGCGGTTTACGGTTTAATCTTGACTCCTCCTTCTACAGTCCCAACTCCTCCCATCTGCAATCCTAACTCCTCCTCTCTCAATTCTGACTGAACTTTTTGAGTGAGACTGAGATAGAGCTTTGTGATTGTTCTATGTACATGTGACTGTGCTATGAGGTAATTGTATTTATTAGCCCTAGTACCCACACACCAGCAAGTGAGCGGCAAATGCTCTGTAATCCTTGCTCTCCTGGCTCCTCTGTGCTGCTGTGGTATAAGATGCAGCACATCGTTCTGCCTCAGGCTCTCCCCGGAGAGCTATCTTCTGCTCAAAAGTGGGCCTGGCTATGACTGTGTTAGGGAAGGGGGGGGGGGGGGGGGCGGTCGCCCCCTTCGCGCCCCCCCCCCCCCCCCCCCCTCCTAGATCCGGCCCTGGCTCAAACTAATGTCTCTGGCATGGTTATGTAAATGAGAGGGAGAAGGATTGGTCAGGGATTCCGTATGTATAAAATAGAAAGATGCAGACATAACTACAGATGAACTGAAATGTCATGTTTTCTGTTCTTTACCTAAACCACAGATTGGACTATACTGTATAACAGATTGTCACACAACCAAGAGTAACGGAGATTTCAGCTTAATCGCAGGAAAGTAAGCCCATTCAAAGGCACCGCAGGGGGCAGTATAAACCTAAAATGACTGATAGCAGAGGACAACACTTTGCAATGAGAAAGATAGCACATTAACACATTAACTCATGTTAATGTTAAACACAAATTTAACCAACTTGTCTGAACAACAGTTTTTGTCTGTTTTCCAGTGTTTGGGAGCAGATGGTCGACTGTCATTTGCTCTCATCCATTACCATATTTTCATTGCAACCAGCTAGATCTGGCAGATTATCTGCCAGATAATTGTATAGTGTGTACCTAGCTTAAGTCTTTACTTAGGAGTTCATTAAGCTGCTTGGTAAAGTTAGGTACACACCTGTGAACATCAGATTTCCTGTGTACACGCTAATCAATTATCGTTCCTATCTGAACGATACTATACATAAGGGATGGACAAACTGCGGCCCGCGGGCCAAAAGTGTCCCTCCCCCTGTTAGAGTGCGGCCCTCATCCCTGTCCGGGATTTCTAGGATTCTGAATAGAGGTGTCCGGAGCTCTGTAGGTAAGTTAGATTTTCGGAGTAGGGCAGTCCAGTGAGGGTGATGTTGCCAGGCTGGACCCCTGTGCAACTGCTTGTGATAGTGTGCAGACGCAGAATGTAGAAGCACACTAGGACCCAGCCCGTCAGGAGCTGCGCCAGTGGTCGGGCCGACACCAGAAATAGGACCTGGACACAGACCAGGAGATGGAAGTAACACAAGGGGTGCTCTGGGGTGGCAGATAAGGGGGATGCTGATTATGGCCTGGCATATTAGAGTGGGGGACTCTGAACTGGCACTTAATTTGGTGTGGGGCCTGGCACATAGGGGGAGGGGGGGCTCTGGGCAAGCATATAAGGGTGGACCACGGGCTGGCACATAAGGGGGGAGCACTCTGAGCTGGCACATAAGGTGGAACACTGGGCTGGCACATAAGGGGGAGCACTCTGAGCTGGCACGTAAGGCAGAACTCTGGGCTGGCACATAAGGTGGAACTCTGGGCTGGAACACAAGGGGGGCGGATTCTGGGCTGGCAAATAATGGGGTGGACTCTGGGCTGGCACATAAGGGGGAGCACTCTGAGCTGACACATAAGGTGGAACTCTGGGCTGGAACATAGGGGGGAAGGAGTCTGTTCTGGCACATAAGGGGGGAGGAGTCTGGGCTGGCACATAAGGGGGAGGAGTCTGGCCTGGAACATAAGGGGGAGGAGTCTGGCCTGTAACATAAGGGGGAGGAGTCTGGGCTGGAACATAAGGGGGGAGGAGTCTGGCCTGGCACATAAGGGAGGACTCTGGGCAGGCACATAAGGGGGAGGACTCTGGGCTGATAAAATAAGGGGATGGATTCTGGGCTGGCACTTAAGGGGGAGGACACTGGGCTGGCACATAAGAGGGAGGAAGCTGGGCTGGCACATAAGAGGGAGGACTCTGGGTGATTCTTGGCTGGCAGATGTTATTGGTAAATAGTAAGGTGGCCAATCCCGGGATCGGGATTGGCGGGAACCCGGGATTTAGGCCAAAAATCAGCCGGGATTCAATCCCAGGATTGTAAGCTCCAATTCCGGGGATTTCGGGATCAGGTGACCCATTGGTTTTTTTTTAATGCCAGGCAGTGTTGAGCGTCCTCAGGAGGCTCAGACACGGCCCGGCTCCCTCCTCCCAGCTTCCCCTGCGCAGCGTGACGTGAAGTCAGAGGTCACGCTGCGCAGCCAGCCGCCCTTCACCCGTCGCACGGACACCCCCCTCTCTTACAGGTATCATGGTGAGTTATGTGTGCGGTGCGAGGGCGGGGCTACACAAGAAACAATCCAATCCCGGGATTGACCATTTTTAAATCCAGATACCTGGGACTGAAAAAATGGCCCGGGATTGGCCACCCTACTAAATAGCCTTTACCTAAGTGCTGGGAGGAAAACTATGAGGAAAAAAAATGGTGTCCCTCTGTTCAAAGTAAATTTCCTAACATGGTACTCCAAGAAAAAAGTTTATACACCCCTGCTATAAATGTCCTTAAAGATGGCTGAGGTGACGATTTTAAATGCACTGTTGGCGATCTCTGTACACACTACATCTGTGGCATGGCATCGGCCCATCAGGGCTAACAAACGCCATGAAGCAGTCCTGATATCAGGAGCACACCTGATTGCTTTTGATGTGATGGTCAGCCCTGAGTGATCTGTACACGCTGTGCAGCTGAGAATTGGCTGTTTGGCCCAATTATTGCACAGCATATACCTCAAGTCACATGATTTACAGTATTATGCTCCAGACAGAGTACTTTGAACAATCAATTATTACACTTGTGCAAATATCTCCCCTCATGTTGAGCGACAGCATTCTGGGATGTGAATGAAATGATGGCGTCAGCAGACAGAAAGCACATTACATCAAACCTGCTTGCCCGAGCGCTGTGACATACGCGATGCTCTGTTTATTTAGACATAAGAGACAAAAGCCAGCCGTGCCTTGTATATACGAGCATACCAAAGAGACGTTATTAAATTTTTATTTTCCATTGTTACTTGACAGATGACATTTAAAGCACAACTAGCAAAACAAAATAGGCCATCTTCAATTACAATGCCTAAATTGCATCCTGAACAAGTCCCTATACCGAACACATAGCCATCAGTGTCACCACAATTGGCCATAAAGCAGCAGTACAGCTCATTATAGGCAGTATTAATGTATTATGTGAGCATTTTATTCCTGAAATGAATGTGCCAGTGTATCTCATCTGTTGAAATTTATATTATATCTGCCCATATAAATAGAAAAATGAGCTTCAGGCTTCCTTCATTTCCTTTTCCATTGCTCTGTCATATGTTTTGTACACAGAGTAAAACAGCATACAGCTGTAGGTTTCACTAAATCATCCCAATATTGTCCTTAAAGAAGATCTGTCACTTACACAAAGGGCAGATTACTATTTTGTGAGCTTATTCCGTTTGCAGGCTATCACTCTAATATTCATGAGGACTGACTAATATTCATGAGGACTGACTAATATTCATGAGGACTGACTAATAATCATGAAGACTGACTAATATTCATGAAGACTGACTAATAATTATAAGGACTGACTAATAATCATGAGAACTGACTAATATTCTTGAAGACTGACTAATAATTATAAGGACTGACTAATAATCATGAGAACTGACTAAAAATCATGAGGACTGACTAAAAATCATGGGGACTTCAGCAGGCACTGGCTCTTAGAGAATTGATTGGCTACATTCTCTAGGTAAGTCTTAAGCTGGGCATATTATAGACGATGTGTGTACCTGGCGATATCGTCAGTGATGTGACCATACACACTTGCCGATGCAGGCAGCGAAGAGCGACGACAGGAGGGGGGGGGTAAGAGCGATATCCACGCTGCCGAATGAAGCATGGACACTGACTCTCCCCCCCCCCCCTACGCCGGGACGATGTCGCCGAGGACGCGCTGGAGTGCGCATCATTAGTGACATAGTGCATAAACAATCGATGATATTGTGAACGATATGTCAGAATCGGTAACATCGTCCACAATATCGTCTAGTAGTGAGTACCTGACATTGGGGGTCATTCCGAGTTGATCGTAGCTGTGCTAAATTTAGCACAGCTACAATCATTCACATTGACATATGGGGGGACGCCCAGCTCAGGGCTAGTCCGCCCCGCATGTCAGTGCCGCCCCCCCCCCCCGCAGAAGTGCAAAGGCATCGCATAGCGGCGATACCTTTGCACTTAAAGAGTAGCCCCCGACCAGCGCAGCTTTAGCTTGCTGGCCGGGAGCTACTCATCAGTCCCCGACCCGCAGCGGCTGCGGGTGACGTCAAGCAGCCGCCACTGCCCGCTCCCCCCAACGGTCCGGCCACGCCTGCGTTGGCCGGACCGCTCCCTCTAAACGGCGGCTTAACGCCTCCGTCCAGCCCCCTCCCGCCCAGCGACCGCCTCTGCTTCAGAGGCGATCGCTAGGCAACGACGGCTGCCATGCGCCAGCGCACTGTGGTGCCGGCGCAGTTCCGACCCAATCGCTGCGCTGTGACAAACGGCAGCGAGCGATCTGGTCGGAATGACCCACATTATACCCATTTGGACACCGCACTTCTGTGTGCTTCAACAATTCCTCCATTGGACCCATGTGGCCGACTTTATACACCAGTTTTGAATGACTACTTTCACATTAATCCAGCAATTAGTAATGGATGAAACGAATGCTCTTGAACACTGTGCACCCCGCAGTTCATTCCCTCACTTAGGATGCTGGTAACAACTACACTAATCCCTATGGGACATTCAGGCCTGATTGTGAGTTGGGAATAAAGGCTCTTATTCAGCTTCAGTTGCAGTTTTGCAAAAATATCAAAACTGCAACTGGGTGTGATCGCATACTGGGGGCCACCCAGCATGCAAATAACCAGCAGCGATGCGATCGCAATTTTATTGCAATCACAATGCTGATTTGTGGAAGCCCCCCTGCCTGGCAGGCGTAGCACCACCATTTTTCGGGTCACAGGGGGCGTGAGACGTCACACGGTCTCCATGAACCTGTTTTCGTCGCCCCACCCAACGCCAATTTGACGCCTCCGCAATAAGTGATTCCCTTATAATAGGCTTTTTTTAAGATGTCATGGCATGGTGATAATCTAACACCCCTTTCACGCCGCAAAAATAACCCGGTAACGACCCAGTATATTGAAAGGGGACATGAACGAATTCCCGGGTCGCCTGACCCGGTAATTCAACCCGGGAATAAAGCAGTGTTATTCCCGGGTTAAATACCGGGTCAGGTGCAGTGTGAACGGGTTAACGGGTCGATGCGACCCGGGACCCATTCACTGCATGATCTCATCTCCCAGTGCCGAATCCGACCCCACACGCAATAACTACCCGACCGGCATAATGCGCGTCGAGGTGACAGTGTGTAAGGGTACCCAGGAAGGACCCGTTTCCAATTCCCGGTTGGGACCCAGCATTGCGATGGGAAAGGGGCATAATAAGACAGCTCCTTACTGCCATGTTACAGGATGTGTTTGAAGAATGTCAGTTAGGAGCGGATTGGCTGGTACTTTACCTTTCTCCAAGCTTTGATACATCTCCCCCTATGTGAGATAATAAGATTTTACTTACCGGTAAATCTATTTCTCGTAGTCCGTAGAGTATGCTGGGACTCCGTAAGGACCATGGGGAATAGACGGGCTCCGCAGGAGATAGGGCACTTTAAGAAAGCTTTGGACTTTGGGTGTGCACTGGCTCCTCCCTCTATGCCCCTCCTCCAGACCTCAGTTAGGGAAACTGTGCCCAGAGGAGATGGACAGTACGAGGAAGGATTTTTGTAAATCTAAGGGCGAGATCCATACCAGCCACACCAATCACACCGTATAACTTGTGATAAACTACCCAGTTAACAGTATGAACAACAACATAGCCACGGTTCAACTGATAAACTATAACATAACCCTTATGTAAGCAATAACTATATACAAGTCTTGCAGAAGAAGTCCGCACTTGGGACGGGCGCCCAGCATCCTCTACAGACTACGAGAAATAGATTTACCGGTGAGTAAAATCTTATTTTCTCTAACGTCCTTGAGGATGCTGGGACTCCGTAAGGACCATGGGGATTATACCAAAGCTCCCAAACAGGCGGGAGAGTGCGGATGACTCTGCAGCACCGATTGAGCAAACAGGAGGTCCTCCTCAGCCAGGGTATCAAACTTATAGAACTTTGCAAAGGTGTTAGACCCCGACCAAGTAGCTGCTTGGCACAACTGTAATGCCGAGACCCCTCGGGCAGCCGCCCAAGAAGAGCCCACTTTCCTAGTGGAATGGGCCTTAACCGATTTCGGTAACGGCAATCCTGCCGTAGAATGCGCCTGCTGAATCGTGTTACAGATCCAGCGAGCAATAGTCTGCTTTGAAGCAGGAGCGCCAACCTTGTTGGCCACATACAGAACAAACAGAGCTTCAGTCTTCCTGATTCTAGCCGTTCTGGTCACATAAATCTTCAAAGCCCTGACCACATCCAGGGACTCGGAATCCTCCAAGTCCCGTGTAGCCACAGGCACGACAATAGGTTGGTTCATATGAAAAGATGAGACCACCTTTGGCAGAAATTGAGGACGAGTCCTCAACTCTGCCCTATCCACGTGAAAAACCAAGTATGGGCTTTTATGTGATAAAGCTGCCAATTCTGAAACACGTCTAGCCGAAGCTAATGCCAACAACATGACCACTTTCCACGTGAGGTATTTCAACTCCACAGTTTTGAGTGGTTCAAACCAAGGTGACTTAAGGAAACGTAACACCACGTTAAGATCCCAAGGCGCCACCGGAGGCACAAAGGGAGGCTGAATATGCAGCACCCCCTTCACAAAAGTCTGTACTTCAGGAAGAGAGGCTAATTCTCTTTGAAAGAAAATGGATAAGGCCGAAATTTGGACCTTTATGGACCCTAATTTTAGGCCCAAAGTCACTCCTGTTTGAAGGAAGTGAAGCAGACTGCCCAAATGGAACTCCTCCGTAGGAGCAGCTCTGGCCTCACACCAAGAAACATATTTCCGCCATATACGGTGATAATGTTTTAACGTCACGTCTTTCCTAGCCTTGATCAGGGTAGGAATGACTTCCTCCGGAATCCCTTTTTCCGCTAGGATCCGGCGTTCAACCGCCATCCCGTCAAACGCAGCCGCGGTAAGTCTTGGAACAGACAGGGCCCCTGCCGCAGCAGGTCCTGCCTTAGAGGAAGAGGCCACTGATCTTCTGTGAGCAACTCTTGCAGCTCCGGATACCAAGTCCTCCGTGGCCAAACTGGAACAATGAGGATTGTTCTGACCCTGCTCATTCTTATTATTCTCAACACTTTGGGTATGAGAGGAAGAGGAGGAAACACATAGACCGATCTGAACACCCAAGGTGTCTACCGCTACCGCCTGAGGGTCTACCGCTACCGCCTGAGGGTCCCTTGACCTGGCGCAATACCGCTTTAGCTTTTTGTTGAGACGGGATGCCATCATGTCGATTTGAGGCAGTTCCCATCGATCCGTGATCTGTGCGAAGACTTCTTGATGAAGTCCCCACTCTCCCGGATGCAGGTCGTGCCTGCTGAGGAAGTCCGCCTCCCAGTTGTCCACCCCCGGGATGAACACTGCTGATAGTGCGCTTACATGGCCTTCCGCCCAGCGTAGAATACTGGTCGCTTCGGCCATGGCCACTCTGCTCCTTGTTCCGCCTTGCCGGTTTATATGAGCCACTGCCGTGACGTTGTCCGACTGAATCAGAACCGGTTTTCTCCAAAGCAATTCCTCCACTTGACACAGGGCGTTGTATATGGCCATCAACTCCAGGACGTTGATGTGGAGACAAGTCTCTAGGTTTGACCAGAGACCTTGGAAATTTCTTCCCAGTGTTACTGCTCCCCAGCCTCGGAGGCTTGCGTCCGTGGTCACCAGGACCCAGTCCTGAATGCCGAACCTGCAACCATCTAGCAGGTGAGCACTGTTCAGCCACCACAGGAGAGATACCCTGGTCCTGGGAGACAGGGTGATCCTTTGATGCATTCGTAAATGGGACCCGGACCACTTGTCCAAGAGGTCCCATTGAAAGGTCCTCGCATGGAACCTGCCTAAAGGGATGGCCTCGTATGAAGCCACCATCTTCCCCAGGACCCGCGTGCAATGATGCACTGAAACCTTTTTTGGTTTTAAGAGGTTCCTGACCATGGCTATGAGCTCCTGAACCTTTTCGATCGGAAGAAAAACCTTTTTCTGGTCTGTGTCTAGAATCAGGCCCAAAAAGGTCAGACGCGTTGTAGGGACTAGCTGGGACTTCGGTATATTGAGAATCCAGCCGTGTATCTGCAACGTCTTCATGGACAGAGACACACTGTCCAGCAACTTCTCCCGAGATCTCGCCTTTATGAGGAGATCGTCCAAGTATGGGATAATTGTGACCCCCTGCCTGCGCAGGAGCACCATCATTTTCGCCATTACCTTGGTGAAAATCCTCGAGGCCGTGGAAAGCCCAAACGGCAACGTCTGAAATTAGTAGTGACAGTCCTGCACTGCAAATCTCAGACGTATCGGAACATGAAGGTATGCATCCTTTATGTCCAGGGACACCATCCAATCCCCCCCCTCCAGGCTGACGATGACCGCCCTGAGTGATTCCTTCTTGAACTTGAACCTCTTCAAGTACAGGTTCAGAGATTTTAGGTTTAAAATGTGTCTGACTGAACCGTCCGGTATCGAAACCACAAACAGGGTCGAGTAATATCCCTCTCCTTGCTGGAGATGTGGAACTGTGACAATCACCTGTTGAATATACAATTTTTGGATTGCCGCCAACACTAGCTCCCTCTCTGACCTGGAAGCCGGCAGAGCCAATTTGAAAAACCGGCGAGGAGGCAAGTCTTCGAATTCCAGCCTGTGTCCCTGAGAAACAATCTCTAATGCCCAGGGATTCACCTGCGAGTGAACCCAGACGTGGCTGAAAAACCGAAGACGAGCCCCCACTAGATCTGCCTCCCCCCGGGAAGCCCCAGCGTCATGCGGTGGACTTTGCAGAGGCACGGGAGGACTTTTGCTCTTGGGAACTAGCTGTGTGCAGCTTTTTTCCCCTACCTTTCCCTCTGGCAACAAAGGACGATCCCCGTACCTTTTTGTTTTTATTGGAACGAAAGGACTGCATTTGATAATGAGGTGCCTTTTTTGTATGCTGCGGGGGGACATAAGGTAAGAAATTCGACTTACCAGCCGTAGCCGTAGAGACAAGGTCCGAGAGGCCGTCTCCAAACAACTCCTCCCCTTTGTAAGGCAAGGACTCCATATGCCGTTTTGAATCGGCATCTCCCGTCCACTGTCGGGTCCACAAGAGCCGCCTAGCAGAAATAGACATAGCATTTATTCTGGAGCTTAATAAACAAATGTCTCTCTGAGCATCTCTCATATACAAGGCAGCATCTCTGATATGCTCTATGGTCATTTGAATAGCATCCCTATCTAAGGTGTCAATCTCCGTAGATAAGGAATCTGCCCATGCCACAACCGCACTACAAACCCAGGCCGACGCCATAGCCGGTCTAGCAATAGTACCTGAATGAGTGTAAATGTGCTTCAAGGTAATTTCCTGCCTGCGGTCAGCAGGTTCCTTGAGGGAAACCGTATCCTGAGAAGGCAGTGCCACCTTTTTGGACAAACGTGTCAGCGCCTTGTCTACTTTAGGCGAAGATTCCCAGCGTATCCTATCAGTTTGTTGGAAAAGGATACACCATAAGAATCCCTTTGGGAACTTGTGGTCTCCTATCCGGAGATTCCCAAGCCTTTTCGCACAATTCACTTAGTTCAAATGAGGATGGAAAGGTGACTTCAGGCTTTTTCCCTTTATACATGTGTACCCTCGTGTCAGGGACCGGGGGTTCTTCAGTAATATGCAAAACCTCTTTAATGGCAATAATCATGTACCGAATACCTTTTGCCACCTTCGGCTGTAATTTTGCATCTTCATAGTCGACACTAGAGTCAGTATCTGTGTCATCGATCTGGGATATGGTGCGCTTCTGAGACCCCGTAGGGCCTGGCGCCACAGGGACAGGCATGGACTGGCTACCTGACTGATCCCTAGCTTCTGCCTTGTCTAACCTTTTATGCAATAGATTAACATTTGCATTCAAGACATTCAGCATATCCACCCATTCCGGTGTCAGCGTTGTCGACGGCGACATGACATTCAAGCACTCCCCCTCCACATTAAGCGAGCCTTCCACGTCAAACATGTCGACACACGCGTACCGACACACTTCACACACACAGGGAACCCCTTTCCTGAAGACAGTATCCCTGTCAAGGCCCTTTGGAGAGACAGAGAGAGAGTATGCCAGCACACACCCCAGCGCAATGATCCTGGAGACCAACACAAAATGTTTTTCCCCAGCAGCGCTGTATAATATGTTATCCGCCAATTATGTGCCCCTCTCTTTTAAACACCCCTTCACCGTCTGTAAGCAGGGGAGAGTCCGGGGAGCTTCCTCTCAGCGGTGCTGTGGAGAGAAAATGGCGCTGGTGAGTGCTGAGGGAGAAGCCCTGCCCCCTCGGCGGCGGGCTTCTGTCCCGCTCAAACTTACAAAAATATGGCGGGGGCTCTTTTATATACATGTACAGTGCCCACCTGTACATGTATATTGTCTTTTGCCATAAGAGGTGTTTATATTGCTGCCCAGGGCGCCCCCCCCCCCTTCCCCCCCTGCGCCCTGCACCCTTACAGTGACCGGAGTGTGTGAGGTGTATGGGAGCAATGACGCACAGCTGCAGTGCTGTGCGTTACCTCCGTGAAGCTGAAGGCTTCTGCTGCCTGACGACTTCTGTTCTTCTAGCTCTGTGAGGAGAACGGCGGCGCGGCTCCGGGGGTGGACGCCCAGTAAGAACCTGCGTTCACCCCCTCTGGAGCTAATGGTGTCCAGTAGCCGAGGAAGCAGAGCCTATCTTAGACAAGAAGGTCTGCTCCTCTCTCCTCAGAGAAAAAATCCAAACAAAAATGCTTTTAGGCAGAGAACTCAGGAGAGCTCTCTGCAGTGCACCCATCTTGCTCTGGGCACAGTGTAAAACTGAGGTCTGGAGGAGGGGCATAGAGGGAGGAGCCAGTGCACACCCAGAGTCCAAAGCTTTTTTAAAGTGCCCTATCTCCTGCGGAGCCCATGTATTCCCCATGATCCTTACGGAGTCCCAGCATCCTCAAGGACGTTAGAGAAATATGAAATAAAATAGAGTTTGGAATGATGCGGCTATACAGTAGTTACCATGCTGCATCATCCTGACTCATTAGAAGCAGTGGGGGAGGTATATGAAGAAACAGGTGCCATATCATAAAAGGCTACATCAGCTGTATTGCTGGGACAAACCCATGTGTTGTGTGGTAGTTTAGTCGGTACATATGAGTCACGGAACATTTATTTCCATATGTGCTTTGTTAGTAACTGTGGGACATATACAGCCTACACATTTTACGAATACCAGTGCTGTACTGTACAAACTCTTGTGAAAGTTATACTAATTTATTAACAGCAGAACTTGGCATTGAATTGAAATTTATAATCAGAATATGTGGAAAGTTGTGACATAATAATGTCTATTAATAAGAAGCTAAAGAGACAACGCCACACAAAATACTGTAACGTATAGCACCAATCTGACTCAGTGTTCCTCAGCTTGTGGTACCTCACATTCAAGTAATGCATCAGTCCCGTACACTTAAAATAACAGGTTATTTTATGAGCAAAATATGAGATATAAATGTGATGGAAAATCATTTTACGTACAGTACTTAAAGGCATAACATGAAGTCATTATAGCTGAAGAGGGTCAATGCTTGTGGTAGAGTCTAAAACACATTTATTTTCTGTTAAACAGTCAGTCAATTCACACATGATGAAAAAGTCTTTGAAAGTAATAAGTGAATGATCTTATCTGTTTCCGATGAGGAGTCTGCAGAGAGTAACTACTAGGAGCCTGGGTAATAGATGGAGGGTATTTGAAACATGTTTAACAATGAAAAGTCTATGCAGAGTCAGAGTGACTGGCCATGGAACCTGGACCTGTGCCATGGAGGGTTACGGTTCTGTTCAAATGATACCTGCACAATGAGAAGGTCTGTGCAGTGGGAGGTTGTGTAATCAGTCTGTGCAGCGGGAGTTTGTGTAATCAGTCTGTGCGGTGAGAGTTTGTGTAATCAGTCTGTGCAGTGGGAGTTTGTGTATCAGTCTGTGAAGTGGGAGTTTGTATAATGGGGTCTGTGTGGTGGGAGTTTGTGTAATCAGTCTGTGCCGTGGGAGTTTGTGCAATCGGGTAAGTGCAGTGGGAGTTTGTGCAATGGTTCTGTGCAGTGGAAGTTTGTGTAATCAGTCAGTCTAGTGGGAATTTGTGTAGTGGTTCTGTGCGGTGGGAGTTTGTAGAATCAGTCTGTGCATTGGTGTTTGTGTAATGGGGTCTGTGCAGTGGGAGTTTGTGTAATCAGTCCGTGCAGTGGGAGTTTGTGTATCCAGTCTGTGCAGTGGGTGTTTGTATAATGGGGTCCGTGCGGTGGAAGTTTGTGTAATCAGTAAATGCAGTGGGAGTTTGTGTAATCAGTCAGTGCAGTGGGTGTTTGTATAATGGGGTCTGTGTGGTGGGAGTTTGTGTAATCAGTCTGTGCAGTGGGAGTTTGTGTAATCAGTCTGTGCAGTGGGAGTTTGTGTAATGGTTCTGTGCGGTGGGAGTTTGTGTAATCAGTAAGTGTAGTGGGAGTCTGTGTAATCAGTCTGTGCAGTGGGAGTTTGTGTAATGGGTCTGTGTAGTGGGAGTTTGTGTAATCAGTCTGTGCGGTGGGAGTTTGTGTAATCAGTCTGTGCGGTGGAAGTTTGTGTAATCAGTAAGTGTAGTGGGAGTTTGTGTAATCAGTTAGTGCAGTGGGTGTTTGTATAATGGGATCTGTGCGGTGGAAGTTTGTGTAATCAGTAAGTGTAGTCGGAGTTTGTGTAATCAGTCAGTGCAGTGGGTGTTTGTATAATAGGGTCTGTGTGGTGGGAGTTTATGTAATGGTTCTGTGCAGTGGGAGTTTGTGTAATTAGTCTGTGCGGTGGGAGTTTGTTTAATTAGTAAGTGCGGTGGGAGTTTGCGTAATCAGTCTGTGCGGTGGGAGTTTGCGTAATCAGTCAGTGCAGTGGGAGTTTGTGTAATCAGTAAGTGTGGTGGGAGTTTGTGTAATCAGTAAGTGTGGTGGGAGTTTGTGTAATCAATCTGTGCAGTGGGTGTTTGTATAATGGGGTCTGTGCGGTGGAAGTTTGTGTAATCAGTAAGTGCAGTGGGAGTTTGTGGAATCAGTTAGTGCAGTGGGAGTTTGTGGAATCAGTAAGTGCAGTGGGAGTTTGTGTAATCAGTCAGTGCAGTGGGAGTTTGTGTAATCAGTCAGTGCAGTGGGAGTTTGTGTAATCAGTCAGTGCAGTGGGTGTTTGTATAAGGGGGTCTGTGCGGTGGGAGTTTGTGAAATCAGTCAGTGCAGTGGGAGTTTGTGTAATGGTTCTGTGCTGTGGGAGTTTGTGTAATCAGTCTGTGTAGTGGGTGTTTCTGTAATCAGTCTGTGTGGTGGGAGTTTGTGTAATCAGTCTGTGCGGTGGGAGTTTGTGTAATCAGTCTGTGCGGTGGGAGTTTGTGTAATGATTCTGTGCAGTGGGAGTTTGTGTAATCAGTCTGTGTAGTGGGTGTTTCTGTAATCAGTTTGTGCAGTGGGAGTTTGTGTAATCAGTCAATGCAGTGGGTGTTTGTATAATGGGGTCTGTGCGAGTGTGCGGTGGGAGTTTTGTAATGGGGTCTGCAGAAAGGGATAATGGACAGAAGAATCAGGAGGACAGTGCTTCTGGGTTCATCATGTAAAGGTGGCACTGAAATAATTGGGGCCCTATAAACTCATGGAGGGAACAGAGGGCGAGAGGAAACAGAACAGCGGGGTGCAGAGGCTTCAGCGTGGGTTATGGTGTTTTTACATTGTGTGATGGAGATGACACTTCCAAAAAAAGCATAGGATAGTACAGTGATAACAAGCGATACTTGCTTTATCTGATTTCTTTTTCTTTTGTTATCATCACTGTGGTATTACTATAAGATACCTTATGGAGGACAACGGTCGAGGAATAGGCCCACCTTATACTCAGGACCTTGGACAGTCTCCACACCCATAAACCATCACTAGACTTTCTGTGTCACTTTTGGTGTATGTGACTCACAATGCAGGCCTATGGACTTTGGCAAAACGCAATCCAACTGCAAAAATTACAAAGAGGATGCGGTGCATGCACAGGGGTCGTCCTGCGCATGTACCCGTATCTTCTGCGGGCGCCCCGCAGAAAATGCGAACACCTCTGCCTGTCAATCAGGCAAAGGCATTCGCGGGGGGCTGCAATGCTCCGTTTCCTAGGTGGAGATGGAGCATTGCGGGGCACGGCTTAAAAACGAGGTGGCGGTAGTTGAACGGGGTCGTGGCATGGATGTGATCGGGGCGGCTGCAATCACAAAAATTGCAGCTGCTGCAATCACAAAAATTGCGGCGGGCCTCCTGCAATTTCAACGTGGTTGGGGGGGAGGGGGGTTTGCGGCGATTAGCATGCCGGGCTGCCTTGCCCTGTGATGGGCGGCCCCGAGCATGTGATCAAAAGGATTGCAAATTCAGCTACTTACCAGAATTTGCAATCCTTACTGAATCGGGCCTTATGGGAGGCTATAAGGGCCATCGCCCTCCATAGAAAGACAATACACACTGTACACAGATAAAACCCCAAGTTCAAATAAGATCAGCTTACAAAAGGTCTGTCTCAACTGTAAATAAGTGTTGGCTTTAAAGTGAAATATCCCTATGTTAGTCTTCTACTGTACATTATGTTACTTTATATCATAGATAAGTATATTCCTGTTTTCTTCCTGAGAGAGGCAATGAACGTCTTCCTTGCACAGTGTACTTCATGCCAAAATATGTATTACTTCCATTTTTTAATTCAAGAGATTTATTCCTGAGGTGTCTTTTCCATTCGTGAGTCCACTATAAATTCTCATGGCGGAGGGAAGTGACAGAGTGGTGTCACAGTGCCGGCTTTACAAGTCACTGCTGTGTATAATGGATTAGTCACTGTGTGATATTTAGGTCCCTGAAGAACATGAAACCTTCTGAGTTACTATTAAGAGAATAAATGAGGATTTTTTTTTACAGATCTATTTTTTTGTAAGACCTTTCATTCGTCTTTCCATCCATCTTGTTTCACTACCATGGTCAAAAGAAGGGTTTTTTGTCTTTGTTCAAAGCATATTTTGCAGGGAGCTTATAAGGTAAGGGAGTTGTTTTCCATTTGATTTGAAGGCTAAGGAAGGAGGAGTGAGTTTACATAATGATATCTTGTGACACCAGCAGGCGACCACTAGAATCCATTTCACAGGGGTCTTTGTGTCTAGCACCTACTTTCTCATAGAGCTTAGTAGGTTCACAGGCACTCAAGTGCTTGTACACACGTAGCTATCGTCGCTGAATAAGATGGGGTCAAGTTGCCATCAACACAATGAGGAGACAGGTTAGGCAGGCAGTGTCAGGCTCAGACAGACGTGAGTGTTACAACAGCAGGTGAAAAATAAAGTGTCCAAATAGTCACTAAGGTGAGGAACTCCCTGGGATGCAACCTAACCCTAACCCCCGGGATGCAGCCTAACCCTAACCCCCAGGAACGCAGCCTAACCCCCCAGAGCGCAGTCTAAACCTATCCCCCCCCCCCCCCCCACACGCAGCCTACCTGTCCAGCACCGCAGCGTATCTTCATCTGGCACCCCAACTGTCAGGATTCCGGCGCCGGGACGGTGCACCCATTCTGGACGCCGGTGTTGGCATTTAGAATGGTGTCGGTATTCCGGCATCGGTATTCTGACTGCCAGTATCCTAACAGCCGGAATCCTGACTGCTTCCCTCGATAGGCGGCTAGAGTTGCACCTAGGTTTGGGATAAAATTGATAAATGTAATGAGGTGCAAAGACCAAAAGTGTAAAATGTCACATGGTCCACCCTTAATCCACTTTGTGTTACCCCTGCCACTAATAAATCATTGCAGTTTTTCTCCCTCCCAAAAACATAAAATCCTCAGTTTAACCTGGTTTAACAATAAAAAGTAAGGGGAAGTTTGGACTGGTACTATAACAAGTAACATTTTCTGTGTACGAGCACCACCAAAGTGGACTTTAATCTGTGCCTCTGCCATTTTGCACTTTGCAGTGTGTACGTAATGTGTGCGTTATAGCAGCATGCATGTTACCCACAGGATTCCGCAGTACAAGCGGCTTTTACTAGTGTGACAACTATAATGTGTACAGAAATGCACTGTAACTGTGCGTAATAACTGTGCTTCTTCTAGAAAGGAAAATAACCTCTGCTTACCACTAGGCAGCCAGTGCACATATTGGGGTAGATGTATTAAGCCTGGAGAAGGGATAAATAAGTGATAAAGCAGTGATAAGTGCAAGGTGATAATGCACCAGCCAGTCAGCTCCTGACATTTTTCAAATCCGTAATGATTGGCTGGTGCGTTATTACCTTGCCCTTATCTCTTCTTTATCCCTTCTCCAGGTTAATACATATGCCCCACTGTCACATTACAGTTCTCTCCACTGTTAATACTTCTGTTATAGCCGCAGCGTGCGGCTCCCAGCATCCAGTCATCGCTAGGCAATCAGGGTGCTGTTATGAACCACAGGCAGTGGTTCATACCTGTTTTGCTTTCTGTTCATACATTTGATGTTATATTTCTGTTTGCATGCCAGGATTTCTCTTGTACTTGTTTAGAAGACTCTTGTTGGCCGCCGGTAGTGAGTCTGTATAACTGCAGCCTGTTTTCTATGTGTTAAGCCTCACCTGTCAGATATTTGGTCATTATGTGGTGAATCTGTGTACTGCAGTCTGGTCTTGTCTGTGTAGCCTAACCTTCCAGTATTTTGGCCATTACCTTGTGTCTGGCTTCCAGCCATTCTGATTGGGGCGTGCTTTCCTTATTACCCAGCTAGCCCTGCAGTCCGGGCCGGTGATAGAAGTTTATTATGATACCTGTACGTTCCAGTTCTTGGTTAGCTTCCTGCAAGCTTGTTCCTGGTCACTGTTAGCAGCTTACAGTGGAGCCTGTCTTCCTGCCTCTGGTGTGTTCCTGCATCCAGCTTGTGTACTCCGGTGTCCTATGTCCAGTTTCCAGAGTACGGTCTGAGGGATCGTTTTCTGTTGTCCTCCGAATTTGTCTTCCAGCGGAGTGGTCTGGTGTCCGAAGCCTCGGGGTTCCGGTCGTTTCCTGCGCGCACCTTCCGTGGTGTTGTGAGTAACAGATCTGCTGCACTTTACGGCTGAAGCCGTGTTCTTGTTATCTGTTTCTTGGTCGAGTCATTTTGGCGGAGGCTTCCGCTTGGTTGTCCTTGCCGAACTACGGCGGATTCGTATTTGGTATATGGTCAGAGTTACTTTGGGTACGATTTTTCTTGGCGGCCGCGCCGCACATAAATTAGTTTATTATTTTCTGTGGTTTCCCCTTTCGCTTTTGTGTCTGTCTTAGTTAGTTTTCCCCTTGTTCTCTCTCTGACTCGGTTAACGCCTTGTCACCAACTAAGACCGGGAGGCATCAGAGTTCCGGCAGACCTAATCCGCCCGTTCAAACGCGGCTGCCGTGGGCCCAAGAAACCTCTCGCAGGCGTAAACCACCCACTAGGGAAGAACAACGGAGTCAGGGTTTCCCGTTAGGTATTGTTGCGTACCCCAGTTCTGTCGCAGCTTCACGCATCTGTACTTGGAACTCTTCTGCTGCCACCCTATCTCCTGGGTTCCAAGTACAGAGAACATAACAGGTGCTCCCAAAACTTTCGCTCCCCGGCTCCATGGCAACCTGGACACCGAATGCATGTGGCGCTTCTGGTTGCTAGGCTGTCAGAGTCACACAGGGGTCTGGTGAACGTGCAGCAGTGCAGCTGCTGGGAATTAATCATTAAGGAAGGCTGGCTGTGTTGTGGCTCATTGGTTCATTCTCCCTCTATATTCTGGTTCTATCCCTCACTGCTTGCTGGTTATACTTCCTAGTTGCAGCGGGATCCCTTGTCACTTGGTTCTAGTCTCAGTCTGTGGATTTCTCCTCCTGCCTGTCAGCACTCCTCTCTAGACAGTGTTCCTGTATCCAGCCTTAATTCAGCACCAGATTTTGTTTAGTAATTTTTTGCATTTCTTACTTTATGCTCTAGGTTTTATTCTATTGTACACTTCTGTACGCTAGTGTTTAGAAGGAGTTTTTGCTCCTCCTAGTCCAAAGGAAGCTCCCCGCTTCGGGGTTCTTTTGTTTATTATTACCTCAGTGTCTTCCACCCCTCAGTCTTGTGGTTTCCTTTTTTTCCCTCGAACCTCGGTTCCAGCCTTATCCCCATTGTTTGCCTTCCCTTTTCCTTGTTCTTCTCTGCACTTCTTAAATGTCCAAGTACACTGTTCCTACCGGCATTGACTCAGGTCACTCTGGGGTTAAGCTCATACTACCGTAAGTGGCGTAAGACCTGGTGAGCATCCCAGTACCGGTGGACGCATACAGCCTTACTGGAAAAGCGGCTCTTATAGGCTTGAAAACCTGCTGCTGTGTTCTATGAGACTCAACCCAGAGGGTGCGAAGGGGGGGGGGGGGGGGGTTACAGGGGTCAGAAGATTTCCAAAGTCTTCAGTCTCCTAAGGAACTGAACCATCAGCTGAAGGAACCATCGACAACCATTGTAACAACTTCACGGCTAAAACTTAGCGCTAAAGGGACAACCCGGGACTTCAGACATGGAGGTCAATGGGCTTCCCAATAAACCCTCATGTATCACATAAGGAAAAAAATAGGATTTTGGTTACCTATCGGTAAATCCTTTTCTCGTAGTCCGTAGAGGATGCTATGGTCCACATTAGTACCATGGGGTATAGACGGGTCCACCAGGAGCCATTGGCACTTTAAGAGTTTGAGAGTGTGGGCTGGCTCCTCCCTCTATGCCCCTAATACCAGACTCAGTCTAGAAACTGTGCCCGATGAGACGGATATCTTCGAGAGAAGGATTTAACACAGATACTGGCGAGATTCATACCAGCTCACACATACAAGGCACATAAAGCTAACTTAGCTACAGAACTGATTGACTGAACTTCAGATCATCAGAGGCCAAAGTATCAAACTTGTAGAACTTTGCAAACGTGTTCGACCCAGACCAAGTTGCAGCTCGGCAAAGCTGTAACGCCGAGACACCCCGGGCAGCCGCCCAGGAAGACCCCACCTTACGAGTAGAGTGGGCCTTGAAAGTCGTAGGACGCGGTAATCCTGCCGTAGAATACGCATGCTGGATAGTGAACCTGATCCAGCGAGTGATCATCTGCTTAGAACCAGGACACCCAATTTTCTTGGGATCATACAGGACAGAGAGTCCGATTTTCTGTGACGAGCAGTCCTCTTCACATAGATTTTCAGAGCCCTTACAACATCCAAGGACTTTCATGAAATTGAGGCGTCAGTAGCCACTGGCACCACAATAGGTTGGTTGAAATGAAATGCAGACACAACCTTCAGAAGAAACTGCTGACGTGTCTGGAGCTCAGCTCTATCTTCATGGAAGATCAAGTATGGGCTTTTACAGGACAAAGCCCCCAACTCCGACACACGTCTAGCAGAAGCTAAGGCCAACAACGTGACAGCCTTCCATGTAAGAAATTTTACCTCAACCTCCTGTTGAGGCTCAAACCAGTCCGATTGGAGGAACTGCAACACCACGTTAAGGTCCCAAGGCACCGTAGGCGGTACAAAGGGAGGTTGGATGTGCAGAACTCCCTTCAAAAAGGTCTGAACCTCAGGGAGGGCAGCCAATTGTTTCTGGAAGAAAATGGATAGGGACGAAATCTGGATTTTCACAGATCCCAACCTCAGGCCCATATCCACACCGGCTTGTAGGAAGAGGAGAAACCGTCCCAGTTGAAACTCCACTGCAGGAAATTTCTTGGACCCACACCAAGATACATACTTTTTCCAAATTCGATGGTAATGTTTAGACGTTACTCCTTTCCTAGCCTGTATCAGGGTAGAAATGAACTTGTTTGGAATGCCCTTTCGAGCTAGTATCAGGCGTTAAACCTCCATGCCGTCAAAGGGATCAGGCGCTGGCTCAGGGCGCCCTTGACAGCGCCGCACTAAGTACCGCTGAGCCTCCGGAGCGCAGTTAGTACTGCGCTCCTACCCTGTTGCCGCCATCTTCACACCGGCCCCCCGCTTGCTAGGGGGGTCGGTGACTCACTCGCCACTGATCTTCAGCTCTGTAAGGGGGTGGCGGCATGCTGCTGGGGTGAGCGATCCCCTGTGGCGGGGAACGATCTATCCCCTCTGGAGCTCAGTGTCCTGTCAGCGGAGCTAGTGGCTCAGACCCCGCAGGGCGGACACTACTCCACCCCTTAGTCCCATGAAGCAGGGAGGCTGTTGCCAGCAGCCTACCTGTAAAATAATAAACTAAAAAAAAAAACTTTACTAAAGAAGCTCTGTAGAGCTCCCCTAGCTGTGACCGGCTCCTCTGGGCACATTTTCTAAGCTGAGTCTGGTAGGAGTGGCATAGAGGGAGGAGCCAGCCCACACTCTCAAACTCTTAAAGTGCCAGTGGCTCCTGGTGGATCCGTCTATACCCCATGGTACTAATGTGGACCCCTAGCATCCTCTAGGACGTAAGAGAAAAAGGTTTCTCCAGCACTGACTTAGTAAATACCTTATAGTGGATAAACCCTTAGCGCCTGATTCTGACCCCAGGGTTGGACGGGTCCACAGGGGTACAGGGGAACCCCTGGCGGGGCTCCACTACCAGGCAACCCACACTTCCCTCTATGGATCAGGTTCCAGACTCTGCAATTAAGTTATACATTATATATATATATATGCTACATTATACTGCACAGGACTTCAGTGGATTGATGTAATTATTCTGGTACATTATCATGCATGCACTAGCAGTATTTACTATATATACTGTATATATTTAACAGGGAGTCCAGACCATGTACTATCTAATAGTTAGCCAAGCTTCTATGGGGACTGGCCACACTCCCTCTGGTAGCTGGCCTCATCCCTAAACATGTGCCCCTGCTACTGCATTCCCCCGGTGGGCCCTTCATGCCCCAGTCCGACACTTTCTGACTCGATTTAAACTAGAGATGTGCACCAGACACTTATCGGGTTTTGTGTTTTGGATATGGACCTCCGTTCGTGTTTTGGATCTGGAATTGTTTTGCCAAAACCACCCTTTCGGGTTTAAAAAACATAAAAACAGATAAAATTACATAATTTGTCGTTTTTTTTTTGTTCCAACAGTATTATTAACCTCAATAACCTTAATTTCCACTCATTTCCAGTCTATTCTGAACACTATTCAATATTGTTTTTAAGCCAAAAGGTTGCACCGAGGTGGCTGGATGACTAAGCTAAGCGACACAAGTGGGCGGCACAAACACGTGACCCATCTAGGAGTCGCACTGCAGTGGCAGACAGGATGTCAGTTTTAAAAACTAGGCCCCAAAGAGCACATAATGCAAAGAAAAAAAAGAGGCTCAAAATGGAATTGTCCTTAGGCCCTCCCACCCACCCTTATGTTGTTTAAACAGGACATGCAGAGTTTAACAAACCCATCATTTCAGCGACAGGTGGTCCCCATGGAAAAAAGCTTGCCAAGTTCTCCCAATCATAGCTAGCTTCAAACTTACCACCTCCGTATTTGATGACTTTTCACATTATGAGAAGAGACAAGAGGAAGAGGACAGTGTCAAGAAGGTGATTAAAAATTAGAGAGGCACACGCAATCAGGAACAACACACAGGCTTTCACCTCCACTCCTTTCACCTCACCTCCTCAGTCCTTCTGTCGAACAGAAAGGACTGTAACCAAGCAAATATATAATTACCACATTACTAGACAAACTGAAAAACTAGGGACCAAAAGCCTCCGAATTGATACCCCATTCTCCATTAATCTTCAGGGATTACAATAATCTCGGATTTAATGCTGGGTTGCAAATAAACTGGTGTATACCACAGGATCAAGATTGAATATTTTCCCCTCCACGGAGTCTGGAGACTTAATTTGTGAAAATCTCGTGGGTTTCTTTTTTGCCATTTTTTAATGGCATGTTTATTTACATATTTTGTGGCAGATGCCTTATTTTTGTTTTTCACAGCTCCCAGTTACACGCGTGTGAGCATACCTGTGTGTCTCAATTACACGCATGTTAGCATACCTGTGTGTCTTGTTTATTTTATTCATATTTTATTTTTAAATAAAGCAGCCACTTAGATGTTTTAGCAGCCCCTCGTGAGCCCCCACAGCAGCCCCGGATCGGGCAAGTTGAGTTCGGGTGGGTTCGGTACAGTACTAAGCGGACTGTGCAGTGAATTCTTTGTTATTGAGCCCCTGCCCTAATGGAGCTTACCACTCTAGTCCAAACTCATTTCATTTTACAAGTAGGACTGTGGGAAGAAGCAATGCTAACCTCTGTGCCACCAGCATGCCTCAGCCTGGCAAGTCAGACAGCTTCCTGGCTGTAAACCACCATTAGACTCCATACTGGGCTTTTATTTAGTAACTGTTTATGCCTCACAGGAGCTCGTGGCCCATCTAGTGCTGCAGTGCAATGGAAAGCTGATGCAATGCAAGATCACTGAAACTCTGCTCTTCTAACAACGCAAGGTCTTGAGATAACCTTACGCAGCCCTTACATTGTACAATTATTAAGGAGAAAACATTTACAAAATAAAGGAAAAGAACCAGGTACAACAAATGCACATCTTGTAAATAATCCCTAAATGTGGAACATTGATAAGTAAAAAAATAAGAATTTACTTACCGATAATTCTATTTCTCGTAGTCCGTAGTGGATGCTGAGGACTCCGTCAGGACCATGGGGATTAGCGGCTCCGCAGGAGACAGGGCACAAAAGTAAAAGCTTTAGGATCAGGTGGTGTGCACTGGCTCCTCCCCCTATGACCCTCCTCCAAGCCTCAGTTAGGATACTGTGCCCGGACGAGCGTACACAATAAGGAAGGATTTTTGAATCCCGGGTAAGACTCATACCAGCCACACCAATCACACTGTACAACCTGTGATCTGAACCCAGTTAACAGCATGATAACAGCGGAGCCTCTGAAAAGATGGCTCACAACAATAATAACCCGATTTTTGTAACAATAACTATGTACAAGTATTGCAGACAATCCGCACTTGGGATGGGCGCCCAGCATCCACTACGGACTACGAGAAATAGAATTATCGGTAAGTAAATTCTTATTTTCTCTGACGTCCTAAGTGGATGCTGGGGACTCCGTCAGGACCATGGGGATTATACCAAAGCTCCCAAACGGGCGGGAGAGTGCGGATGACTCTGCAGCACCGAATGAGAGAACTCCAGGTCCTCCTCAGTCAGGGTGTGCCCCTGACCAAGTAGCAGCTCGGCAAAGTTGTAAAGCCGAGACCCCTCGGGCAGCCGCCCAAGATGAGCCCACCTTCCTTGTGGAATGGGCATTTACATATTTTGGCTGTGGCAGGCCTGCCACAGAATGTGCAAGCTGAATTGTACTACACATCCAACTAGCAATCGTCTGCTTAGCAGCAAGAGCACCCAGTTTGTTGGGTGCATACAGGATAACAGCAAGTCAGTTTTCCTGACTCCAGCCGTCCTGGAACTTATATTTTCAGGGCCCTGACAACATCTAGCAACCTGGAGTCCTCCAAGTCCCTAGTAGCCGCAGGTACCACAATAAGCAGGTTCAGGTGAAACACTGACACCACCTTAGGGAGAAACTGGGGACGAGTCCGCAGCTCTGCCCTGTCCGAATGGACAAACAGATATGGGCTTTTGTGAGACAAATGCCGCCAATTTTGACACTCGCCTGGCCGAGGCCAGGGCCAACAGCATGGTCACTTTCCATGTGAGATACTTCAAATCCACAGATTTGAACGGTTTAAACCAATGTGATTTGAGGAATCCCAGAACTACGTTGAGATCCCACAATGCCACTGGAGGCACAAAAGGGGGTTGTATATGCAGTACTCCCTTGACAAACTTCTGGACTTCAGGAACTGAAGCCAATTCTTTCTGGAAGAAAATCGACAGGGCCGAAATTTGAACCTTAATGGACCCCAATTTGAGGCCCATAGACACTCCTGTTTACAGGAAATGCAGGAATCGACCGAGTTGAAATTTCTTCGTGGGGCCTTCCTGGCCTCACACCATGCAACATATTTTCGCCACATGTGGTGATAATGTTGTGCGGTCACCTCCTTCCTGGCTTTGACCAGGGTAGGAATGACCTCTTCCGGAATGCCTTTTTCCCTTAGGATCTGTCGTTCAACCGCCCTGCCGTCAAACGCAGCCGCGGTAAGTCTTGGAACAGACATGGGCCCTCATTCCGAGTTGTTCGCTCGGTATTTTTCATCGCATCGCAGTGAAAATCCGCTTAGTACGCATGCGCAATGTTCGCACTGCGACTGCGCCAAGTAACTTTACTATGAAGAAAGTAATTTTACTCACGGCTTTTTCTTCGCTCCGGCGATCGTAATGTGATTGACAGGAAATGGGTGTTACTGGGCGGAAACACGGCGTTTCAGGGGCGTGTGGCTGAAAACGCTACCGTTTCCGGAAAAAACGCAGGAGTGGCCGGGGAAACGGTGGGAGTGCCTGGGCGAACGCTGGGTGTGTTTGTGACGTCAACCAGGAACGACAAGCACTGAAATGATCGCACAGGCAGAGTAAGTCTGAAGCTACTCTGAAACTGCTAAGTAGTTAGTAATCGCAATATTGCGAATACATCGGTCGCAATTTTAAGAAGCTAAGATTCACTCCCAGTAGGCGGCGGCTTAGCGTGTGTAACTCTGCTAAATTCGCCTTGCGACCGATCAACTCGGAATGAGGGCCATGGTACTTGCTGAAGCAAGTCCCTTCTTAGCGGCAGAGGCCATGAGTCCTCTGTGAGTATCTCTTGAAGTTCCGGGTACCAAGTCCTTCTTGGCCAATCCGGAGCCACGAGTATAGTTCTTACTCCTCTACGTCTTATAATTCTCAATACCTTGGGTATGAGAAGCAGAGGAGGGAACACATACACCGACTGGTACGCCCACGGTGTTACCAGAACGTCCACAGCTATTGCCTGAAGGTCTCTTGACCTGGCGCAATACCTGTCCAGTTTTTTGTTCAGGCGGGACGCCATCATATCCACCTTTGGTCTTTCCCAACGGTTCACAATCATGTGGAAAACTTCCCGATGAAGTCCCCACTCTCCCGGGTGGAGGTCGTGCCTGCTGAGGAAGTCTGCTTCCCAGTTGTCCACTCCCGGAATGAACACTGCTGACAGTGCTATCACATGATTTTCCGCCCAGCGAAAAATCCTTGCAGTTTTTGCCATTGCCCTCCTGCTTCTTGTGCCGCCCTGTTTACGTGGGCGACTGCCGTGATGTTGTCCCACTGGATCAATACCGGCTGACCTTGAAGCAGAGGTCTTGCTAAGCTTAGAGCATTATAAATTGCCCTTAGCTCCAGTATATTTATGTGGAGAAAAGTCTCCAGACTTGATCACACTCCCTGGAAATTTTTTTCCCTGTGTGACTGCTCTCCAGCCTCTCAGGCTGGCCTCCGTGGTCACCAGCATCCAATCCTGAATGCCGAATCTGCGGCCCTCTAGAAGATGAGCACTCTGTAACCACCACAGGAGAGACACCCTTGTCCTTGGAGATAGGGTTATCCGCTGATGCATCTGAAGATGCGATCCGGACCATTTGTCCAGCAGATCCCACTGAAAAGTTCTTGCGTGGAATCTGCCGAATGGAATCGCTTCGTAATAAGCCACCATTTTTCCCAGGACTCTTGTGCAATGATGCACTGACACTTTTCCTGGTTTTAGGAGGTTCCTGACTAGCTTGGATAACTCCCTGGCTTTCTCCTCCGGGAGAAACACCTTTTTTTTTTTCTGGACTGTGTCCAGAATCATCCCTAGGAACAGCAGACGTGTCGTCGGAAACAACTGCGGTTTTGGAATATTTAGAATCCACCCGTGCTGTCGTAGAACTACTTGAGATAGTGCTACTCCGACCTCCAACTGTTCTCTGGACCTTGCTCTTATCAGGAGGTCGTCCATTTTCTTTGAAGAAGAATCATCATTTCGGCCATTACCTTGGTAAAGACCCGGGGTGCCGTGGACAATCCAAACGGCAGCGTCTGAAACTGATAGTGACAGTTCTGTACCACGAACCTGAGATACCCTTGGTGAGAAGGGCAAATTGGGACATGGAGGTAAGCATCCCTGATGTCCCGGGACACCATATAGTCCCCTTCTTCCTGGTTCGCTATCACTGCTCTGAGTGACTCCATCTTGATTTGAACCTTTGTAAGTGTTCAAATATTTCAGATTTAGAATAGGTCTCACCGAGCCTTCTGGTTTCAGTACCACAATATAGTGTGGAATAATACCCCTTTCCTTGTTGTAGGAGGGGTACTTTGATTATCACCTGCTGGGAATACAGCTTGTGAATTGTTTCCAATACTGCCTCCCTGTCGGAGGGAGACGTTGGTAAAGCAGACTTCAGGAACCTGCGAGGGGGAAACGTCTCGACTTTCCAATCTGTACCCCTGGGATACTACTTGTAGGATCCAGGGGTCCTGTACGGCCCCAGCGTCATGCTGAGAACTTGGCAGAAGCGGTGGAAGGCTTCTGTTCCTGGGAATGGGCTGCCTGCTGCAGTCTTCTTCCCTTTCCTCTATCCCTGGGCAGATATGACTCTTATGGGGACGAAAGGACTGAGGCTGAAAAGACGGTGTCTTTTTCTGCAGAGATGTGACTTAGGGTAAAAACGGTGGATTTTCCAGCAGTTGCCGTGGCCACCAGGTCCGATGGACCGACCCCAAATAACTCCTCCCCTTTATACGGCAATACATCTTTGTGCCGTTTGGAATCTGCATCACCTGACCACTGTCGTGTCCATAAACATCTTTTGGCAGATATGGACATCGCACTTACTCTTGATGCCAGAGTGCAAATATCCCTCTGTGCATCTCGCATATATAGAAATGCATCCTTTAAATGCTCTATAGTCAATAAAATACTGTCCCTGTCAAGGGTATCAATATTTTTAGTCAGGGAATCCGACCAAGCCATCCCAGCTCTGCACATCCAGGCTGAGGCGATCGCTGGTCGCAGTATAACACCAGTATGTGTGTATATACTTCTTAGGATATTTTCCAGCCTCCTATCAGCTGGCTCCTTGAGGACGGCCCTATCTGGAGACGGTACCGCCACTTGTTTTGATAAGCGTGTGAGCGCCTTATCCACCCTAAGGGGTGTTTCCCAACGCGCCCTAATTTCTGGCGGGAAAGGGTATACCGCCAATAATTTTCTATCGGGGGAAACCCACGCATCATCACACACTTCATTTAATTTATCTGATTCAGGAAAAACTACAGGTAGTTTTTTCACACCCCACATAATACCCTTTTTTGTGGTACTTGTAGTATCAGAAATATGTAACACCTCCTTCATTGCCCTTAACAAGTAACGTGTGGCCCTAAAGGAAAATACGTTTGTTTCTTCACCGTCGACACTGAAATCAGTGTCCGTGTCTGTGTCTGTCGACCGACTGAGGTAAATGGGCGTTTTAAAGCCCCTGACGGTGTTTGAGACGCCTGGACAGGTACTATTTTGTTTGCCGGCCGTCTCTGTTGACATTATCACGTAATTCCTTGAATAAGCCATCCATTCCGGTGTCGACTCCCTAGAGAGTGACATCACCATTACAGGCAATTTCTCCGCCTCCTCACCAACATCGTCCTCATACATGTCGACACACACGTACCGACACACAGTACACACACAGGGAATGCTCTGATAGAGGACAGGACCCCACTAGCCCTTTGGGGAGACAGAGGGAGAGTTTGCCAGCACACACCAAAAACGCTATAATTATACAGGGACAACCTTTATATAAGTGTTTTTCCCTTATAGCATTTTATATATATATAGTCATATCGCCAAATCAGTGCCCCCCCTCTCTGTTTTAACCCTGTTTCTGTAGTGCAGTGCAGGGGAGAGCATGGGAGCCTTCCCACCAGCATTTCTGTGAGGGAAAATGGCGCTGTGTGCTGAGGAGAATAGGCCCCGCCCCCTTTTCGGCGGGCTTCTTCTCCCGTTTTTCTGAGACCTGGCAGGGGTTAAATACATCCATATAGCCCCCAGGGGCTATATGTGATGTATTTTTAGCCAGAATAAGGTACTATCATTGCTGCCCAGGGCGCCCCCCCCAGCGCCCTGCACCCTCAGTGACCGCTGCTATGAAGTGTGCTGACAACAATGGCGCACAGCTGCAGTGCTGTGCGCTACCTTATGAAGACTGAAAAGTCTTCTGCCGCCGGTTTCTGGACCACTTCACTTTTCGGCATCTGCAAGGGGGTCGGCGGCGCGGCTCCGGGACGAACCCCAGGGTGAGACCTGTGTTCCGACTCCCTCTGGAGCTAATGTTCACTTCTTCTCCCCTAAGTCCCTCGTAGCAGTGAGCCTGTTGCCAGCAGGACTCCCTGAAAATAAGAAACCTAACAAAACTTTTACTCTAAGCAGCTCTTTAGGAGAGCCACCTAGATTGCACCCTTCTCGGCCGGGCACAAAAATCTAACTGAGGCTTGGAGGAGGGTCATAGGGGGAGGAGCCAGTGCACACCACCTGATCCTAAAGCTTTTACTTTTGTGCCCTGTCTCCTGCGGAGCCGCTAATCCCCATGGTCCTGACGGAGTCCCCAGCATCCACTTAGGACGTCAGAGAAATAAGGTTGACTAATTGGAGCCATTCATTTTAGTCCCTAACATGAAATAATTGAGAAGAACCTCTCTCTAATGCTGGGTACACAGTGCACACTACTAGAGATGAGCGGGTTCAGACAGGGCACCGCTGGAATTATATGGCAGACATATAGACATAGGTGTGTTTGGAAAATCTAGTTTTCTTCAGCAGTTGCCAGAGAAAATGAAGCAGGAGATGTTGCCATGTCACATTCCGCTGGATTATGATTCTGTCTCTTCTGAGTCTGACTGACTTTGGCCACAAATGTGGTCTCTCCCCACTTTATTGGAAAATACTTTGTCAAACTTAGAATTTCCATTTCCACCTGTGCGGCTATATGTTTTCACAAATCTGGTTGTGATGTTGAAACTTGTTCAGCAGCACCCCTGGAATTATATGGCAGCGCCTCTGGATTTATACAGCAGATAGGCAGCACCCCTGGACTTATACAGCAGATAGGCAACACCCCTGGATTTATACAGCATAGGCAACACCCCTGGAGAATTACACAGCACAGCAGATAGGAAACAGCACCCCTAGACTTAAATGGCAGTGGGACAGCACCCCTGGACTGATAGGGCAGAGGGGCAGCACTCCATATAGGGCAGCACCCCTGGAATGATGTGGCAGACAAAGAAAAGACGTGCAAGATGGAAATGTCCTTGGGCCCTCCCACCCTTATGTTGTATAAACAGGACATGCACACTTTAACAAACCAATAATTTTGGCGACACAGTGTGCCACATGACTGTGACTGAAATGACTGGTTTGTTTGGGCCCCCACCCAAAAAGAAGCAATTAATCTCTCCTTGCATAAACTGAATTTTTTTTTACAGCATACAGGACCAGTGTTCCTTTATTTTAACAGCACCCCTGTAGTTTTACAACACCCCAGTCTTTTTACTACATAAAGAACAGCGCCAGTGGTCCTTTATTTTTACAACACTTCTGTATTTTTACAGCATATAGGTATTTTTACAACATACAGGGCAGGGCCACAGCACCCCTGTATTGTCACAGCACCCCTGTATTTGTACAGCATACAGGACAGGGACAGTGTTTCTTAATTTTTACAACACCCCTGTATTTTACAGCATACAGGACAGGACCAGTGTTTCTGTATTTTTACAACAACCCTGTATTTTAACAGCATACAGGACAGTGCCAGTGTTCCTTATTTCCACAGCACCCCTGAATTTTTACAACACACAGAACAGTGCCCCTGCACAGCACAGGACTGCAGCACACCTGTACTGCACCCCAAATAGCACAGGACACCCGAGAACAGCAACCCTGTACAGCACAGGACAGAAGCACCCATAACAGCACAGTACCCCACAAAGAACAGCACAGGACAGCAGCACCCATAACAGCATAGTACACCACCCCAGAACAGCACAGGACAGCAGCACACCTAACAGCTATCAGGAGCAGCAGGAGACATGCGTCCTGGCCGTTGCCTGGGAGCTGGGACGCCGCGTCTCCCACTGATCCCCGCCCAGCGCCTAGCAACAGGCTGACGCAAGGCGCAATGCCTCCTGGTCCCCCCCGGCGCCTAGCAACAGGCAGACACCGGACACTGGGAGCCACCGGACTCCTAGCAACAGGGACACTAGAGGTAGATGGCGTTCCTCCGTTGCTTAGAGCTTAAAACTACGTGCAGCAGGGCAGCCGCACTGTATTAGATTAATCAACTTTCTGATTGGGTCAATCGCATTTTTATTCATTTCCTGTTCACTCCCAAATCGCTGGTGATAGTTCCTGTTATATGTGAGAACCTATCATCCCTGTGAACTCATGAAACTTGGATACCTTGTCTAGTTCATTTTCCTTGTTGGAACCAGCTCTCCTAGAATTCAGGTTTTGTGTGGAACTTCCATACAGATTCTTGCCTTTCACACTTATTTCATTATTGTTACCACCTTGTGCATTGTTGCATTAATATTCGGTTAAATTGCTTATATCACGCTGTGCATTGTTGCATTTACATACCATCTGTGTTTTATTGTTATACAACCCTGTGCATTGTTGCATTTCATATACATTCAGTGTTTATGATATCACCCTGTGCATTGTTGCACTCATATACATTCTGTTAATTATCTCCGTCTGTGCATTTAGCAGTGTTATTGATATTGTGCCCAGTGAATGTCTCACTGTACTACATTTACTCTTGCCCAGCGTCCAATAGTCACCTAGTCCTTACATAAGACCTGGGGGCATCTGAGTACGGGGTGGACCTAGTTCACCCTGGAAAGGCGGACTGCTATAGGTGAAGCTTAGCATCGCAGGAGGCTAAAAGAGTGCTGGGCAAGGGTAATTGCGTAAGCGTCACCAAGCGTAACCTCCATAACTGAGTAGTCCATGTAACAACAGCACAGTACACCAGCACAGAACACTACCTGGGAAGCGCACAGGATAGCAGCACCCCTGTATGCCACCACCCACAGACACTCAGAGGTCTGTCTCCATCACTCTCCAAGTCTGGAGTGAAAATGGCAGTGACACGCGGCTCCTTATATAGGATCCAAAACCCACGAGAATCCGACAGTGGGATGATGACGTTTTGCATCTTCTGGGATCCGAGTCTGGCGGAAAGTCCCGAGCCAGACTCGGTTCCCGTCTCGGATCGTGAAGTTCGGAGGGGATCGGATCTCCCACTAGAAGGAGTTTTACATTACAGTATGTACTATCGCCCAAGGTTCAACTTTGCCAAAGTGTTCGAAAGCCGTGTAAATAAAAGTGTATAAAACAAACATAGAGCAGATGCAGTGATGTCTATGGCGTAACCCAGAACAATGCAGAGAAGCAGGATTACCTTGAACAGCAGCTGCAGAAATAACAGATACACAGAGTGTGTGATAATAAAAGATGTATTTATATATAGCAAATTGGATAGGATGATACCTTATGTAGAAAAGAGTAACATGTCAGCATCTGCATGGACTGGAGGGTTAGGCTGTGGCAGCAGAGAATTAGGGTCAGACTTGTGGGAGAGGAGGATTAGGGCTAGGCAGTGGCACTAGGGGAAGGGTTAGGCTACGAGAGAGGGGCTAATGGATAAGCACTAGAAGGAGGGTTAGGGATACCGTCTCACACTGCAGGTTCCAGGCTCGGATCGTGAAGTTCGGGGGGGGGGGGGGGGGGGGTTCGGATCTCTGAGATCTGAACCCGCTCATCCCTAATTTAAACCCTTAGCGCCTGATAATGAGTTGGCTGCAGCCACGCCCATATCTTTTGGCGCAGTCCTATCTGCGACTTTATACTAATGCAGCCATAAAGCCCTCCCTTAGGTACATATGTGCCTCCATATGTGACAAGGACTGAGGCGCCCACTTATCTATAGATGCTGAAATACCGCTTCATGTGTCTTTAGACGCACCATCAAAACTCGCACCAGCTCTATGGCAAACGCAGATTATTCGTATTATTGTGTCCTCCTGTGTGAATGGTCCTGCGTCTTTGGACACAACCACAATCAGAGACGCTCTCATAAGGCACATCTCCGTGTGTCTGTTTTGCCACCCCCCTGTGATGTCCCAGTCACTGCCCACGGATGCCCCTTACTTTGTGTGAGCAAAATCAAGACTATTATGTTTCAACTACAAGGTGCTTGGTGGACCGATTACCAATGGTGGTTACACACTGTCTGATATATATCAAACGAATGGTCAATATATCGTGAGCCTGTTGGTGGGTGTGTACCCCCCGATATGTCTGTAAACAATGTAGTTCAGACATATCGACATACAGGATGCTTGCAAGCAGGAGACAGGAGGCGGAAACCAGACACCTGTCAGAAGCCGACGCCAGAATCCTGACAGCCGGAGTTCCGAATTTAAGTATGTTGGGGAGGGTTGCGGGGGTGGTGGGGTGGGTGGCAGGGAGGGTAAGTTTAGGCTGCTGGGGTGGGGGAGGGTTAGGCTACGGGAATGGAGGGTTAGAGTCATGTTGTGTGAAAGGAGGGTTATTGCCTGGGTAAGGGTTATTTAGTAGCTAATATTCATTGGGATTATGGCAGTTGGGATGCCGTTGTCCAGGTTGGACCTAGGGCTCTCAGGGAAGATTCCTGGTGGGTCGATGTGCATGCGGGCCTGTTTTATTTGTTGACATGTAAGGTGTGGTGCTGTCGCCATGGTTACACGGTATACCTCCGGGTGCATGTGAGGCCACTTCAACAAATTTTTCCAGGGCCATTTTCAGTTCCCAATCCGCCCCTGCCTGTGTCGGTATTCTGACGTATGGCATCCTAATTGCTGGGATCCCGTACCCGACCGTTGCAGATATAAAAGCGCATATGGCTGTGTGTATGGGCGTCTGCCAACCGCCCGTACACTTGCTGCAGGGACCGCCAGTAACTGACATCTCACATGCCCGCCTAGTTGTGACGTCAGGCACGACACATCAGGGGGACGACTGATAAGTGTGTATGCTCTTGCGGCCAGGTGTGTACCCAGCTTTACTCACTTAGGGGTATATTCAATAAGAGTCGGGTCTATTCCGACATGCAGTTGTCTGAATGGACCTGACAACCCCTATTCAATGGACGGCCAAATCCGACTGGCAGATTTGGCTGTACCCGGGTCCTGTCCTGCCGCTGCTGTCAGCGGCTGCCGGGTGCGCTGACAGCAGTGGCGTGGGGAGCTGGGCTGCTGCGTGGGGAGCTGGGGAGCTGCGGGCAGTGGAGGGAGCTGGGCAGCTGCGTGCGGCGGTGGGAGCTGGGCGGCTGCGTGCGGCGGTGGGAGCTTCCAGCGGCGGCCAGCAGAGGGTGATGTCGGTGGCGGCGGGGGGAGCTGGATGGCTGCAGGTGGAGCTGGGCGGCTGTATGCGGTGGTGGGAGCTTCCAGCAGCGGCCAGCGGAGGTGATGTCTGCGATGGCGGGGGGGGGGGGCACTGCAGGGAGAGAGGTGCCTGGCCAGGGGACGGCCGTCAAGGTACCTCTCATCCCCGATCCCCGTAGCCCGCCGCACCGCTCCCCGTCTCCTCACCTCAATCCAACATGTTTTCAAGTCGGATTGAGTTTGTCGGAAACGGGGCTAAAACCTTCCGACCTAAAACCCCTTCCGACCTAAAACTGTCGGAAGCTGCCGTCTTTCCGACAAGACGGCAGCTTGCGACAGTTATAGAATATACACCTTAGCATCCAATGTTATCCATTTAAAAAGTTATTTATTTATATTCCATAATGTATATAAAAACAAAATAGATACATTGCTTCATATTTATAAATTGCTCTTATTTGGCAGTGCCCGTAGCAGGACATAGGGACGCAATACTGGGACTGCAGGAGAACTCTGCTATCCCTGCTGGTAATTTGCCTTAAGTGGCGGCGCTGCCTTCTTCAGGTGTAGATGCCTGATCAATGCTTTTTATACAGAACCCTTTGATGTAAGTTTTTACTCTTTCCACCTTGTACATTTTCTGAGCAATCCAGCTGCCAAACATAAGCATTGGTTGCTTTTACAGCAGTGTGTGCGATAACCTGAAATGTGGTTCTACTTCTTGACTTGTAATTGGCTGAAAAGCAAATGAACCGGCAGAGAGAGAAATGGAGCAGACGCTAGTAAATTATATTACAAACTAATTTGACTATATTTATCTTATTGATCACTTCTAGTGGCTGACTTCTTTATGTAACACTTCAAAGTGTTCCCATATTCCACACAGGGACCACATTAAATATTTAACCTTTCCCCGTCTGTCTTTCTCTATCAGCCTTGTGTATCTCGACTAATTGGAGTTTTACATTATGTACTATCGCCCAAGGTTCAGCTTTGCCAAAGTTTTCGAAAGCCGTGTAAATAAAAGTGAATAAAACAAACATAGAGCAGATGCAGTTATGTCTATGGCGTAACCCAGAACAATGCAGAGAAAATGATTACCTTGAACACCATCTGCAGGAATAACAGATAGATAGAAAGAAAGAAAGAAAGAAAGAAAGAAAGAAAGAAAGAAAGATGTATTTATCTATAGCAAATTGCATAGGGTAATGATACCTTATGTAGAAAAGAGTAACATGTCAGCATCTGCACGGACTGGACGGTTAGGCTGTGGAAGCAGAGGGTTAGCGTCAGACTTGTGGGAGAGGAGGATTAGGGCTAGGCAGTGGCACTCGGGGAAGGGTTAGGCTACGAGAGAGGGGCTAAGGCAGTGATGGCTAACCTTGACACTCCGGCTGTTGTTGAACTACATATCCCAGCATGCCCTGCTACAGGTTTGTTATTTGGCCATGCTAAAACTGATGCAGGGCATGCTGGGATGTCTAGTTCAACAACAGCTGGAGTGTCAAGGTTAGCCATCACTGGGCTAAGAGATAAGCACTAGAAGGAGGGTTAGGATGAGCTATTATTATTTATTATTATCCTTTGTTTATATGGCACCACATGGGATCCACAGCGCCCAATTACAGAGTATATAAACTAAAAAGCACAACAAGAAAAACAGTGACTTACTAGCAGTCATCATGACATCCCGGCCAGACCTGTGAGGAAAGGACTCAGCTAAACATGTGCACAGTAAAGCTGGTATAATGTTGGTTTTATTGTCTCCATCTCACACTGATCTCCCAGAGTGCTCCAGGGCACGCCGACAAAACTATGAGAAATAAGACGACGGAGCCCTTTGATGCATTCTAAGCAGGAAGGAGGGTGGTACAATAAGTAAGGTGACAAGACCTCATGCGTGTAATGTTCTCTATTTCATTCTAATTTCCTACCAGGCCAGAGCAGGTAGACAGCTGCTTCCCCTCACGGCCACTAGCCTGCGCCTCATATCAGTCATACTGTGCCAACATCAGGTGTAAGATGGCGGGGCTGGAAGACACATGGTCACACAATGAGGTGCGTAGTCTAATCAAGTTACTGGATCTAAAGGGCACATCAGCAGCTGAAATTCATCGGCAACTTGTCGAGGTGTACGGTGATAACGTCATGTCATGGAAGTAAGTTTTATACTGCCCTGCGGCTGGTACACTGGAATGTGTGGGATATACTGTATATATATATATATATATATATATATATATATATATATATATATAGTACAATCAGAACAAGTAAATGTTCAGAACAGGACACGGCACTCCAGGACTATGAATAAATACTTGTAGTTTAATGTAACAGAAGCCTGCATCAGTGCATTGTCTGGGTGAGCATATATATATATATATATATAAAACAAAAAAAGATCAGTATCAGTGTGCTGATAGATACATGTAATACTGTAAATTTAGTGAACAGTGTGAATAAGGGTGAATCCGCCTCAAGAGACCAATCCTGTGTTCAGTATGTCAGAGGTCTTTTCTCTGATGCGTAGCACTATTTGTTAGATATCAAGTTATCCTTATATTTTATCATCTCCCTAAAGTACATAAAAATCGCACTTGCCCCCCAACAAACACATATATAAAAGAAATAAGCCTGCGCACAGTATATCCCATATAGTCCAGTGTATATATATATATAGCATTCATACTGCCATGTAGCTGCTACACTGGACTATATGGGATATACTGTGCGCAGGCTTATTTCTTTTATATATGTGTTTCTTTTTTACTCTAAAAAAGACAAACTTTAGAATTTTCCCCCCAACAATATTCTACTTTAATGATACTTCTAATTAGTGTCAGTAGTGCCAGAACTGCTATATCAGAGGTGCTGAGCCAGCGGCTGAGCTTCTAACACCCAAATATTTTATGTCTGTAATGAAAATTATTTTAATGAGTTTAAGTTAAATATTATCTAAATTTTCCATTTCAACTTGTTCTTAATAGTGTTCCTGACTTAAAATATAAATCACATTGGGCACTGGATTGGTTGTTTCAATCCTTGAGACAAACAAAATTTTTCCATTTGGCGACAAAAATATTAGTACATACGACACCATGATGAGACGTTTATTCTGCTATATAACTCCCCATGTCACATGCAGCCATGCTCTCATGGACATGTCATTCATCTCCTGGTAACTTCAGTGTGGCTTCCTGCTACCTTCAATGCCCTCCTCACATCACGACTCTACCCGTTACATGCAGCCCTGTCCTCACTACACATCATTCATCTCCTGATATACTCTGTGCTGCTGGGGTGACCCTGCTCCTTACACTATATAACTCTCAGTTTGTGGCTTCCTGCTGCCACCATTACCCTCCTCGTATCATGTTACTGATCCTGTCCAATACAGCCCTGACCCACTAGTGCATCACTTGTCTCCTGATATACTCTGTGCTGCTGGGGGACCTGGGGCCTCATTCAGCTTGGATTGCTATTGAGACAGAAATTGTGATTTTCTCAATCCTGCTTCTGCTAAAAATAGCATATGAAGAGCTGCCCAGAAAGGTAATAGATTCCACTGATGCAATCGCAAAATTGCGTATGCATTCCAAAAAATTATAACACATACATAGAACTCAAGTTCCATCTGCAACTGCGGTTGACCCAGGGCTACTCAGAATAATGAGAATGCAGTTGCACCAGCGCTATGTTTTTAGTCTTAATCCATTGCAACTGACGTCAGATACACGCCCCGAAAACGGCCATGATCCACCTGCGTTTTCCCAACTACTCCCCACAAACACCATGTTAACACCCACAAATGGTCACTACCTGTCAATCAAATTGCAATCGCATTTCACTAAATTGGGATTGAAATTTAGCCTTCGCACACACGTAATGCGTTCGCCGCGCATACACAGTCTGCCGATAATCATCCGATTTGCGATTTTGCAACTGAAGCTGAATAAGGCCCCTGATCCCTTCCTCTATATAACTTTATGTTTGTGACTTCCTGTTGCCTCCTTTCCCCTCTTACCATCATGACACTGCCCCTGTCACATGACACTGCCCCTGTCACATGACACTGCCCCTGTCACATGAAGCACTGTTCTCACCATTGGCGTTTCTATCATGGGCGCAATGTGTGCAGTGCAACCGGGCCCCTGGCTCCAGGGGGGACCACAACGCACACACTGCACCAATGTTGATCTATACTTACCTCATCACAGTCCGGTGACGGGTGCAGCAGCCATGGCAAAAAAAAAATCACTCCTAAAATGGCCGTTGCACATGCGCAGTAAGAAATTTGTCTCCGGACCATGGCGGGCGTCATGTTTCCGGAGAACTGCGTATGTGCAGTAGACGCCAGCACAATGCAGGGGCTGTGGACATGAGGGGGCCCATCCGGAGCCTGCACACGAGCCAGCTCCTCACTAACACCTCACTCATCTCCTGATATACTCTGTGCTGCTGGGGGGATATGCTCCATGACCCAAGATGGAAATGGTCAATTACCGTCTTTCAATCCCCATTATGTTGGGTTCCTGGTTCCTCCATTCCTCTCCTCCCATCATGTCACCGCCCCATCACACACAGACCTGTCCTCACTAACACATCACTCGTCTCTTTATATACTCTGTGCTACTGGGAGACTCTGGTCTTTTCACTATATAATTCTCAGTCTCCGGCTTCATCTGGCTCTAATCCCCTCCTCACATCACGTTACTGCCCCGTCACATAGAGCCCTGTGCTCTAAAAAACACATCACTCTTCTCATATTATACTCTGTGCTGCTGTGGGGGCCTGGCCCCATCCACTATATAGCGCTCAGTCTCTGGCTTAATGATGCCTCCATTCCCCTCCTCACATCGTGTCACTGCCCCTGTCACGTACAGCCCTTTTCTCACTAATACATAACTCATCTCCTGATATACTCTGTGCTGCTGGTGACTGGGCATCTGCTCCATGAGTCAAGATGGAACTGGTCAAAAGGTGCAGATCAGAGCCTGGAGTCCTTTGAACAAAAGGAGAGAGTATTGACTGCATAGGAAAGGAAAGAGTTAAACATCTGGGGAAGGGTGGACCTAGCTGTTAGGAAAGTACAGCCTTCTTTAGGGGGAGGGTTTGATATATATAGGGAAGGTGAGGCCATCTTAGTTCTCTTGGTGGATTTGCTTTAGGTGAGTGCTGCAGTGCAGGCATTTTGTTTTTCACATACTGTGCATATATTACACAGATTAACCCCCCACCTCATTGGTAGTACTCCTCCTCTTCACCTTTAATATATCTGCTGATATGGCTGCCCGCCCCCAGCGCATGTTACGGGCCCCGGCTCGGTACCGTGGGTCAGACGGTCGAGCAGGGCCAGATGATGCAGTGGGAGGCATCGGGGACGGGGCTCCGTCCCTTGGGGCCTCCACAAGCACGGGCGCGGGCATCGTAAGCCGGGCCCGGTCGGCCTCGCCGCCGGGAGCCGAGCCGGCCACACCGGCCGGGCGAGGGCGGCGTAGGGGAACAGGGGACCTGGCAGCCGTCCCCTCCGGGCGCAGCAGAGTCAGCGGTCGTGTCGGGCACGCGCGTGCGCGCCGCGGGGGGCGCTCGGCGGGTCCGGGATCGGGTCCTAGCCCTCCTCCCTTGCCGCGGCCGAGTGCTAGTGCCGGGCGGGGGGAGAGGGCGTTTAGGGGAGCTGGCGGTCGCCGCGCGGGGCCTGTGCAGGAGCCTCGCGCGGCGGCTGGGGAGGAGACGCTGGCTGGGAGCTCGATGACGGGAAGAGGTGGGACGCGCGCACGGGGTGCGCGCGCGCCCACGCTCGCTCCGGGCGGCGCCGGCCGCGCACGAGTGCGCGCAGCGGCGCCGCCAGTTCACCAGTCTCCCCTTTTGAATCCCCGGATGCCGGAATCCGGCAGGGGAAGGGGACACAACAGGGGGGTGCAGCGTTTGCCTCTGGGAGGCAACGCTGGGCTGAGAGGGTTGGCGCCAGGAGATGGGGCCACGGCACCAAATACAAGGGGGGACCGCACGCAGCATGCGCGTACGCACACCGGGGGTCGTGCGACGCGCGGGGGAGCACGCGCAGGTGCACCGCAGTTCGCCTTGACTCCTACCACTCCTACGGAGACGGGACGCAGCGGGTCCCGCGGGTGGAGGGGGGACAGGGAATGGGTCAGCGGCCGCAGGGCTGCGGCACGGGCCGCTGCACACGACAGCGGGTCCTCACCAGGATCGGGGGAATTTTCTGATCCGCTGGGAGGGGAGGAGGCATGCTCTGAAGGGGAGAGCGAATGGTCCGGCCGGGGGGCCCCCGCTTTCCCGTCGGATCAAGGGGGGCCGGGTCCCCGGGTCACGTCGGCCGGTCGGCGGGTGCGGGATCGCGCCCAGACACGGACCGGTGGTCCTTCGGGGGCCGTTGACAGGGGTCGCAACACGCGGGATCCTCCCGGGGATCTAGCGTCGGCTCTGGCCACGGTGGTGGAGGCTTTGGGGCCGTTAGCTGCAGTAGCTTCCCCTAGGGCGAAGTCTGATTTCGGACAGTCTGCCGGAGTCAGGGGGTCTGGCAGACAGAGGGCCTCAGCGGCGCAGCGGGTGGCACGAGCCTGCCGAGAGCTGGGGGCGGCTGCTGCGGAGCTGGAGCTAGGTACGGACCGGGAGCGGCAAGGGCGCGCGCTCACAGCGCCTACCACACGGGGGGCCCGGCGTGCGCCGCAAGCGTGGGCCGGGTCCTCTTCTGCTTTGTCTTTCACAGAGGGCCGCGAAGAAGGGGATTTGGCAGACTTCGTGGAGAACGACGATTGGGCTGAAGAGGATGAGGATTCCAGGTCGGAGCGGTCGATGGCATCCGGTGAGTTGGTACAGTCTATATCAGTTTCCCCCACGAGCTCGAGTTCACATAGCTCTTCGTCTTCCTCCTCTTCCTTGTCGTCGCAAGCGTCCGACGTAGACAGTACTTCTAGGGCAAAGAAGAAGGCGGAAAAATTTGCCAAGCGGGCAGCAAAACAGCAGAAGAGGCGTAAGCGGCGCAAGCAAGTTAGTGAGGAAGAGCGTAGGGCTAAGAAGCGGCGCGATCTGCCTGGGGTAGTGCGCTGCGAGTACACCGCGGTTATGCGGGGGCTGCGAGACAGCTGCCGCAAGAAGATACGTAGGGGTGACTTCGTGGACTTATTCGTTCTGACTAAGGTCATGAAGAAGGATTACAAAGCGGCGGCCGCTAAGACGGGCATGGGGACAGAGGTTTTCCGGTCTTTTGATAATTGGCTGGCAGGTTTCTGGGTCTTTGCGGCATGCTATTTGGAGGATAGGCCGGAGGAACACATGAATGTTATCCGGTATCTGCATCTCGTACACGACATGCAGCGCACGTCCTCGGGCTCGGAATGGCGCAGATATGATCAGGAGTTTCGGGAGAAACAGGACGGGTTACGGGTCATGGATTTCGGTTTTAAGGACGTGGAGGTCTGGCTCAAAGTGACCCGGGCCTCACAGCAGGAGGAAGAGACCCAGAAACAGGGAGCAGGTGGGCGTCGCGCAGGGTCATCAGCACAGGGGGCAGGCGCGGACGGAGGATTTGCCAGGACAGGCGGATTGGCCGTTCGCGTGGGCGGGCGTTCTGCCACACGAGGGAAGTGTTTCGCGTTTAACAGCGGAACATGTTCCTTTGGCAAGCAGTGTCGTTTTCGTCACTCCTGCCAGCAGTGTGGAGGAGCCCACTCAGCCTCCTCTTGTTTCAAAGGTGGTCGACAGGGAAATCGGGGAAAGCAAGCGTACCCTAAGCAGGCCGCGAGCGAGACCGCTCGGCAGAGCCCCAACGCCAGTTAAGCTGGAAGCGATGGTCAAGTGGTTGGATTCGTATCCGAATAAAAGGGATGCAAAAATTTTTGTTCGACGGTTTTAAGTTTGGTTTTCGCTTGCCTGTTGCGAGCGAAGTGTCCGTGCGCGCGCAGAGGAACCTCCAGTCTGCCCGAGTCTTGCCGACTGTGCTGCGGGAGAAAGTAGATAAGGAGGTCGGGTTGGGCAGGATGGTGGGGCCGTTTAGGTCGCCCCCGGTGGATGACTTGGTCATCTCCCCGGTCGGAGTGGTACCGAAGAAGACTCTAGGCGCTTTTCGGCTTATCCAACATCTTTCTTACCCGCCGGGGGCGTCGGTCAACGACGCAATACCACCGGCTCATTGCTCGGTGGTGTATCAGTCATTTGACGAGGCGCTAGAGATGGTCCGCAGCTACGGGAGCGGGGCCCTCATGGCTAAGATTGATGTTGAGTCAGCCTTTAGGTTACTGCCATTGCATCCGGACTCATTCCGTTTTATGGGTTTTCGGATTGGAGCGGAGTATTTCATCGACAAATGTTTGCCGATGGGATGTTCCGTTTCATGCTCAATTTTCGAGCGCTTTAGCACGTTTCTTCATTTGGTGCGTGGAGTCTGCGTCAGGCGGTCACGGGGTGCCCATTACCTCGATGATTTCCTGTGTGCGGGTCCGGCTAATGATGCAAGGTGCGGCGACTTGCTGTTTAGCATCCGGGCTCTTTTTTACCATTTTGGTGTTCCCGTAGCCGTGGACAAAACGGAGGGTCCGGACTCCTGCCTGTCAATTTTGGGGATTGAAATTGAAACGGCGGCAGGAGAGTGTCGCCTGCCCCGGGACAAGGTGTCGAAGCTCCGCGAAACCATTTGCCGGTTCAACGGCTCGCGTAAAGTTACGCTAAGGCAGGCGCAGTCCTTGCTGGGCATGCTGAACTTTGCTTGTCGGGTAATACCGATGGGCAGGGTTTTCTGCCGGAAGCTTGAGAGGGCGACGGCGGGGTGCGCCAGGCCTCATCATTTCGTGCGATTGTCCTCCGAATTAAAAAGGGATTTGGCTGTTTGTACCTCGTTCCTGGAGGATTTCAACGGAGTGAGCATATGGCAAGCGCCAGCGGCGGACAGCGAGCGGTTGCAACTGTTCACTGACGCTGCAGGTGCCTCTGGATTCGGGAGTTTGTCCAAGGTCGTCGGCAACAAGGTTAGAGCAGGCATCGGCTGATGCTTTCTTTTATTTGGCAGCTTTACGTTTCCGGTAGGTCCCGAGCGGTGGTATCACGGTACTTGGCTGGGGTCTCATTTTTCTGCAAGCTGCGAGGCGTCCCTGATGTGACAAAAAGCGAGGTTCTGCAGAAGGCAATGAAAGGGTGGGCGCGAGTAGCGCCGACGCCACCAGATAGGAGGCGGCCCATCGATGCGGCTTTGTTGCCGGCCGTCATCGCGGCGGTGGGGCGAGTCGCGTCGTCCAGGTTTGAGGCGCTTTTGTTCAGTTTGGCGTTCTCAATGGCTTGCCACGGGGCCTTTAGGGTTTCGGAGTTGGTAGCGCCTTCCAAGAGAGCAGATTCGCGCATGCTGGTCGGAGACGTTGTAGTGGGTGAGAGGTCCTTGCTGTGCAGATTGCGGCGCTCTAAGACGGACCAAGTGGGGAGGGGCGCTGGGTCACTATGGTTCCAGCGCAGGAGGAGAGCGTTGCCCAGTAGGTCTGTCAATGCAATATGTGGTGGTGCGACCCGTTAGGGAGGGGTCATGGCTATTGCATTATGACGGGCTGCCGGTGACGAAAATAAGATTTTACTTACCGATAAATCTATTTCTCATAGTCCGTAGTGGATGCTGGGACTCCGTAAGGACCATGGGGAATAGCGGCTCCGCAGGAGACAGGGCACAAGAATAAAAGCTTTAGGATCAGGTGGTGTGCACTGGCTCCTCCCCCCATGACCCTCCTCCAAGCCTCAGTTAGGATACTGTGCCCGGACGAGCGTACATAATAAGGAAGGATATTGAATCCCGGGTAAGACTCATACCAGCCACACCAATCACACCGTACAACTCGTGATCTGAACCCAGTTAACAGTATGATAACAACGAAGGAGCCTCTGAAAAAATGGCTCACAACAACAATAACCCGATTTTGTTAACAATAACTATATACAAGTATTGCAGACAATCCGCACTTGGGATGGGCGCCCAGCATCCACTACGGACTATGAGAAATAGATTTATCGGTAAGTAAAATCTTATTTTCTCTGACGTCCTAGTGGATGCTGGGACTCCGTAAGGACCATGGGGATTATACCAAAGCTCCCAAACGGGCGGGAGAGTGCGGATGACTCTGCAGCACCGAATGAGAGAACTCCAGGTCCTCCTCAGCCAGGGTATCAAATTTGTAGAATTTAGCAAACGTGTTTGCCCCTGACCAAGTAGCTGCTCGGCAAAGTTGTAAAGCCGAGACCCCTCGGGCAGCCGCCCAAGATGAGCCCACTTTCCTTGTGGAATGGGCTTTTACCGATTTAGGCTGTGGCAGGCCTGCCACAGAATGTGCAAGTTGAATTGTGCTACAAATCCAACGAGCAATAGTCTGCTTAGAAGCAGGAGCACCCAGCTTGTTGGGTGCATACAGGATAAACAGCGAGTCAGACTTTCTGACTCCAGCCGTCCTGGAAACATATATTTTCAGGGCCCTGACAACGTCAAGTAACTTGGAGTCCTCCAAGTCCCTAGTAACCGCAGGCACCACAATAGGTTGGTTCATGTGAAAAGCAGAAACCACCTTAGGGAGAAATTGAGGACGAGTCCTCAATTCCGCCCTGTCAGAATGAAAAATTAAGTAAGGGCTTTTATATGATAAAGCCGCCAATTCTGACACACGCCTGGCTGAAGCCAGGGCTAACAGCATCGTCACCTTCCATGTGAGATATTTTAAGTCCACAGTGGTGAGTGGTTCAAACCAATGTGACTTAAGGAACCTCAAAACAACATTGAGATCCCAAGGTGCCACTGGAGGCACAAAAGGAGGTTGTATATGCAGTACCCCTTTTACAAATGTCTGAACTTCAGGTACTGAAGCCAGTTCTTTCTGGAAGAAAATCGACAGGGCCGAAATTTGAACCTTAATGGACCCTAATTTTAGGCCCATAGACAGTCCTGTTTGCAGGAAATGGAGGAAACGACCCAGTTGAAATTCCTCTGTAGGGGCCTTCTTGGCCTCACACCACGCAACATATTTTCGCCAAATGCGGTGATAATGTTTTGCGGTTACATCCTTCCTGGCTTTGACCAGGGTAGGGATGACTTCATCTGGAATGCCTTTTTCCTTCAGGATCCGGCGTTCAACCGCCATGCCGTCAAACGCAGCCGCGGTAAGTCTTGGAACAGACAAGGCCCCTGCTGGAGCAGGTCCTTTCTTAGAGGTAGAGGCCACGGGTCTTCCGTGAGCATCTCTTGAAGTTCCGGGTACCAAGTCCTTCTTGGCCAATCCGGAACCACGAGTATCGTTCTTACTCCTCTCCTTCTTATGATTCTCAGTACTTTTGGTATGAGAGGCAGAGGAGGGAACACATACACTGACTGGTACACCCACGGTGTCACCAGAGCGTCCACCGCTATTGCCTGAGGGTCCCTTGACCTGGCGCAATATCTGTCTAATTTTTTGTTTAGACGTGACGCCATCATGTCCACCTTTGGTTTTTCCCAACGGTTTACAATCAGGTGGAAGACTTCTGGGTGAAGTCCCCACTCTCCCGGGTGAAGGTCGTGTCTGCTGAGGAAGTCTGCTTCCCAGTTGTCCACTCCCGGAATGAACACTGCTGACAGAGCTATCACATGATTTTCCGCCCAGCGAAGAATCCTTGCAGCCTCTGCCATTGCCCTCCTGCTTCTCGTGCCGCCCTGTCTGTTTACGTGGGCGACTGACGTGATGTTGTCCGATTGGATCAATACCGCCTGACCCTGAAGCAGGGGTTTCGCTTGACTTAGGGCATTGTAAATGGCCCGTAGTTCCAGAATGTTTATATGAAGAGATGTTTCCATGCTTGACCACAAGCCCTGGAAGTTTTTTCCCTGTGTGACTGCTCCCCAGCCTCTCAGGCTCGCATCCGTGGTCACCAGGATCCAATCCTGAATGCCGAATCTGCGGCCCTCTAGAAGATGAGCACTCTGCAACCACCACAGGAGAGACACTCTTGTCTTTGGTGACAGGGTTATCCGCTGCTGCATCTGAAGATGCGAACCGGACCATTTGTCCAGTAGATCCCACTGAAACGTTCTTGCATGGAATCTTCCGAATGGAATTGCTTCGTAAGAAGCCACCATTTTTCCCAGGACCCCCGTGCACTGATGCACTGACACCTGGGCTGGTTTTAGGAGGTTCCTGACTAGCTCGGATAACTCCTTGGCCTTCTCCTCCGGGAGAAAAACCTTCTTCTGGACTGTGTCCAGAATCATTCCTAGGAACAGAAGACGTGTCGTTGGAATCAGCTGCGATTTTGGAATATTTAGGATCCACCCGTGCTGACGTAACACTATCTGAGATAGTGCTACTCCGACTTCTAACCGTTCCCTGGACCTTGCCCTTATCAGGAGATCGTCCAAGTAAGGGATAATTAATACGCCTTTTCTTCGAAGAAGAATCATCATTTCGGCCATTACCTTGGTAAAGACCCGAGGTGCCGTGGACAACCCAAACGGCAGCGTCTGAAACTGATAATGACAGTCTTGTACTACAAACCTGAGATACCCTTGGTGAGAAGGGTAGATTGGGACGTGGAGATAAGCATCTTTGATGTCCAGAGACACCATATAGTCCCCTTCTTCCAGGTTCGCTATCACCGCTCTGAGTGATTCCATCTTGAATTTGAACCTTTTTATGTAAGTGTTCAAGGATTTCAGATTTAAAATTGGTCTCACCGAGCCGTCCGGTTTCGGTACCACAAACAGTGTGGAATAATAACCCTTTCCTTGTTGTAGGAGGGGTACCTTGATTATCACCTGCTGGGAATACAGCTTGTGAATGGCTTCCAGAACTGCCTCCCTGTCGGAGGGAGACTTTGGCAGAGCAGACTTCAGGAACCGGCGAGGGGGAAACGCCTCGAATTCCAGTTTGTACCCCTGCGATACTACCTGTAGAATCCAGGGATCCACTTGCGAGTGAGCCCACTGCGCGTTGAAATTCTTGAGACGGGCCCCCACCAAGCCCGAGTCTGCTTGTAAAGCCCCAGCGTCATGCTGAAGACTTGGCAGAAGCAGGGGAAGGCTTCTGATCCTGGGAAGCGGCTGCATGGTGCAGTCTTTTTCCCCTTCCTCTGCCCCGGGGCAGAAAGGAATGGCCTTTTGCTCGCTTGTATTTATGGGAACGAAAGGACTGAGTTTGAAAAGACGGTGTCTTTTTCTGTTGATGTGAAGTGACCTGGGGTAAGAAGGTGGACTTTCCAGCCGTTGCCGTGGCCGCCAGGTCCGAAAGACCAGCCCCAAATAACTCCTCCCCTTTATACGGCAATACTTCCATATGTCGTTTGGAATCCGCATCCCCTGACCACTGACGCGTCCATAACGTTCTTCTGGCAGAGATGGACATAGCACTTACTCTTGATGCCAGGGTGCAAATATCCCTCTGTGCATCACGCATATATAGTAATGCATCCTTCAAATGCTCTATAGTTAACAATATATTGTCCCTATCCAGGGTATCAATATTTTCAGTCAGGGAATCCGACCACGCGACTCCAGCACTGCACATCCAGGCTGAAGCGATTGCTGGTCGCAGTATAACACCAGTATGTGTGTATATACTTTTTAGAATATTTTCCAGCCTTCTATCAGCTGGTTCTTTGAGGGTGGCCGTATCAGGAGACGGTAACGCTACTTGTTTTGATAAACGTGTGAGCGCCTTATCTACCCTAGGGGGTGTTTCCCAACGTGTCCTAACCTCTGATGGGAAAGGATATAGTGCCAATAATTTATTAGAAATTAGCAGTTTTTTGTCGGGAGAAACCCACGCTTTATCACACACCTCATTCAATTCATCTGACTCAGGAAAAACTATTGGTAGTTTTTTCACCCCCCACATAATACCCTTCTTAGTGGTATTTGTAGTGTCAGAAATGTGCAATGCTTCTTTCATTGCCGTGATCATGTAACGTGTGGCCCTACTGGACATTACGTTCGACTCATCACCGTCGACACTAGACTCCGTATCTGTGTCTGGGTCTGTGTCGACCCACTGAGGTAACGGGCGTTTTAGGGCCCCTGACGGTGTCTGAGACGCCTGGACAGGCACTAATTGATTTGCCGGCTGTCTCATGTCGTCAACAGTTTTTTGCAAAGTGTTGACATTATCACTTAATTGTTTGAACACGATCATCCAGTCAGGTGTCGACTCCCTAGGGGGTGACATCACTAACGCAGGCAATTGCTCCGCCTCCACATCATTTTCCTCCTCATAGATGTCGACACACACGTACCGACACACAGCACACACACCGGGAATGCTCTGATAGAGGACAGGACCCCACGAGCCCTTTGGAGAGACAGAGGGAGAGTCTGCCAGCACACACCCAGCGCTATATATATATACAGGGATAACCTTATATAAGTGTTATTCCCTTATAGCTGCTGTTTATATTGTCATTTGCTGCCAATAGTGCCCCCCCTTCTCTTTTTTACCCTGATTCTGAAGCAGGACTGCAGGGGAGAGTCAGGGAGCCGTCCTTCCAGCGGAACTGTGAGGGAAAATGGCGCTTGTGTGCTGAGGAGATAGGCCCCGCCCCTTCACGACGTCCTTATCTCCCGCTTTTTTGTGTAAAAATGGCAGGGGTTAAAATACATCCATATAGCCCAGGAGCTATATGTGATGTATTCTTTTGCCACCTAAGGTATTTGTCATCTATATTGCGTCTCAGGGCGCTCCCCCCCAAGCGCCCTGCACCCTCAGTGACCGGAGTGTGAAGTGTGCTGAGAGCAATGGCGCACAGCTGCGGTGCTGTGCGCTACCTTAGTCTGAAGACAGGATTGTCTTCTGCCGCCGATTTCACCGGACCTCTTCGTCTCTTCTGGCTCTGTAAGGGGGACGGCGGCGCGGCTCCGGTGACCCATCCAGGCTGAACCTGTGATCGTCCCTCTGGAGCTAATGTCCAGTAGCCTAAGAAACCCGATCCACTCTGCACGCAGGTGAGTCCGTTTCTTCTCCCCTTAGTCCCACGATGCAGTGAGCCTGTTGCCAGCAGGACTCACTGAAAATAAAAAACCTAAATTAAACTTTTATTCTAAGCAGCTCAGGAGAGCCACCTAGCCTGCACCCTTCTCGTTCGGGCACAAAAATCTAACTGAGGCTTGGAGGAGGGTCATGGGGGGAGGAGCCAGTGCACACCACCTGATCCTAAAGCTTTTATTCTTGTGCCCTGTCTCCTGCGGAGCCGCTATTCCCCATGGTCCTTACGGAGTCCCAGCATCCACTAGGACGTCAGAGAAATACCAGTTCCGTTGGATGCTGAGTCGTTGTTTGGCGGGCTTGGGCCTCCCACCCGCTGCGTTCGGTACCCATTCCTTTCGAATAGGCGCGGCGACGTCGGCTGCTGCGGCGGGTTTCTCCAGAACTGAAATCCAGGCGGTGGGGCGATGGAAGTCGTCAAGTTACAGATGATATATTCGCCCCGTTGCATGAGAGGTCGGATTGCGCTTAGTGCCTTGTTTATTTGCAATGTATTATGTTGTTCCAGTTCCGTGATTTATGGTGTTGTGCGTCTGTTGGTGTTTCCCCCTTTTGTTATCCTACTCAGGGATTAGCTACTCGCCGTTGCTGGCATGAGTCGGCAGCGGGGGTCTGGAGTTATTTTGCGATTTTTTGCCTGACTTGACGGACTGAATTCTAATCTACAATTCGGCTAATCTGGTCTAATCAGAGTCCCTCAGCAGGTCTTTACGCTTTCACCTCCAGCTGAGTTATTACATGTGTTTCCCATTTTTTACCCCCCGCCCCCCCCCCCCCCTCCCTGTTTTATTTTGGTTGTTTTTATTTGATCTTTCCCCTTTGTGTCTTTAATTGCGCTTTAAATTGGCAACGAAGCATGGTGCAGTCGGCTAGGCCGTGACTGCTGCAATAGCGAGATCTAAAGTTTTTCTTTTTGGCAGATCCTTCAGTGTAAACAATTAATAAGCCTCTTAGTAATCAATTCTACCCCTCTTTTCCCCTTCAGGATGGTTTGACGACAATTTGACCATTTGGGTGGTTGGCCACTCTTACATTTACTGGGCGGCCAGGTTTGTGGCCTCGGAAGGGTCTCAGGCATTGTTTGGAGCACAGGGTGTCAGATGGCTTGGCTGGCGAGGAATGATGTGGGGTGAGCTGAGGAGTAGGTTAGTGAGTCAGGCCAGCAAGCATGGAGTCCCTAGGGTCTTGGTTGTCCATCTAGGTGGCAACGACCTGGGGAAGAGGACATCCTTGGATCTGCGGTGGGCCATGATACAGGATCTGGCAAGTGTGACCGCGGCATGGACCAATTGTGTGTTGGTTTTTTCAATGATGGTGCCAAGATTGTGTTGGAGGGGTGTGGCGGATGGGCGCCAGATTGACGAGGCCCGGAAAAAGGTGAACGGGGCGGTGGCAAGGTGGGTGCTGTCCCACGGAGGGAGGGTGGTTCGCCACCCGAGGATTCGGTTCAGAGACAGCCACCTTTTCCGGCATGATGGAGTACATCTATCCAATGAGGGGATGATGTTTTTTCTGGAGGATCTAGGTTTCGCTTTGCAGGAGTTAGGGTAGGTTTATGGTGGCGGTGCGAAAGACTGTGGGGATGAGTCTTTCGCTGTTGGCGGAAAAGAACGGCAGTTTTGTATTGTAGGGAAAACTGTAGTGTTTTACAGTTTGTTGTGGTTTAGGTGCACTCACCTCCATCGACTTATGGCCGCTTGACCACCCGTCCGGGAAGGCAGCGGCAGGGCACCCAGGAGCGGTGGGTAGTCACTGTGGGGGTTGAGTTGTCACCTATTACCGGTTTATGATAAGTGTTAGTAAATTTATAGGGTTAGTTATTTAAGGTTAATTTAGGTTAATTGAGCCGTTCTTTTGGGCCGCCACCATATGCCGGCTGGAGCGGCATATTAAATTAATTTCTTTATTACAGGTTTCCTAATGGATAGGGACAAATAAATAGCTAGCAATTTTCTGCCAAAATTCAAGTCTCCGTGTCGTTATTTCTGGTTCTAGGTTATGAATGCTTTACTTTCAAAGAAAGGGGTCCACCAAATATCACTAAGATGTTTAGGAGAGAGTATTGACTGCATAGGAAAGGAAAGAGTTAAACATCTGGGGAAGGGTGGACCTAGCTGTTAGGAAAGTACAGCCTTCTTTAGGGGGAGGGTTTGATATATATAGGGAAGGTGAGGCCATCTTAGTTCTCTTGGTGGATTTGCTTTCCCACACTCCCGCCCCGGTTGTAGGAAATTCTGGCACGTGATGCTTTGGCGTTAAGTTGTTGGCTGGTTATCGTTGGCTATTTATTGGCGGAAAAGAACGGCAGTTTTGTATTGTAGGGAAAACTGTAGTGTTTTACAGTTTGTTGTGGTTTAGGTGCACTCACCTCCATCGACTTATGGCCGCTTGACCACCCGTCTGGGAAGGCAGCGGCAGGGCACCCAGGAGCGGTGGGTAGTCACTGTGGGGGTTGAGTTGTCACCTATTACCGGTTTATGATAAGTGTTAGTAAATTTATAGGGTTAGTTATTTAAGGTTAATTTAGGTTAATTGAGCCGTTCTTTTGGGCCGCCACCATATGCCGGCTGGAGCGGCATATTAAATTAATTTCTTTATTACAGGTTTCCTAATGGATAGGGACAAATAAATAGCTAGCAATTTTCTGCCAAAATTCAAGTCTCCGTGTCGTTATTTCTGGTTCTAGGTTATGAATGCTTTACTTTCAAAGAAAGGGGTCCACCAAATATCACTAAGATGTTTAGTAAAATGCAAAACAAGCTCCCGAATATATCAGGGACTGACACAGAGTTTGGATGAATTATATGTCAAAATGTTGGCAGTTTTCTAAGCGGAACTGGAAAAAAAAGCAATTTAAGACGCTGGGACAGAAGTTCTGGTAGAAAACAATAACAACAAAAATCACAATTAGATGGTTATCTCGGAAAATGATTTCCGTGCAGGGATGGAAATGCTTTCTGCAAAGTGTACAATAATACGGCATATGCACAGGCTGAGGATCTAGACAATCAGTTCACAGGGAATAAACTGATTAAAAGGTAAGCAACAAGAGAAAGATGATTTCACACAATTTACATAATGCTTTCCATTGTTAGTCATCAATTGTAGACTGGATCTGATTCATGAGGCGTTGTGGCCTATACCAGCTAACTGTGAAAGATGTGTGCTACCATAATCAAGTTGCCGGGAGAGGCACCGTCACATTAAACAACCCTCAGATCCAGATACAAAGATGAGTCCTTAATAAGCCACGTGGCACGTGTGAGCCGCCAGGTCCCGTGCGATCCAGTTTTACACCAAGTGTCTTCTGTGGCAGAATTTGCACATTAGTCACAATGTGATGCCAGTATCACGAGACTGCACAAGTTAGTCTTTTGTTTATCTGTATGCGACGGAATCTGTATACGTAGCACAACAGACCTTGGCGTAAAAGAAGTCCGCAGCCGCTCCATCATAGTGCTTCGTATACAGAATTAGACTCAGTCACACACAGATAAACAAATGTCGCAGATCACATTAAGAAGTGCAGCCTTGTAAAGAGGTTTAGGCCCTCATTCCGAGTTGATCGCTCGCTAGCTACTTTTAGCAGCCGTGTAAACGCATAGTCGCCGCCCACGGGGGAGTGTATTTTCGCTTGGCAAGTGTGCGAACGCGTGTGCAGCCAAGCGGGACAAAAAAGTTTTTTGCAGTTTCTGAGTAGCTCTAGACTTACTCAGCCGCTGCGATCACTTCAGTCTTTTTGATCCCTGAATTGACGTCAGACACCCGCCCTGCAAACGCTTGGACACGCCTGTGTTTTTCAAAACACTCCGTGAAAACGGTCAGTTGACACCCATAGACGCCCTCTTCCTGTCAATCTCCTTGCGATTGGCTGTGCGAATGGATTCTTCGTTAAATCTATCGCCCAGCAACTATCCGCTTTGTACCTGTCGACGCGCCTGCGCACTGCCGTGCATACGCATGCGCAGTAGTAACCTGTTCCCTGCGCTGTGAAAAACGCCAGCGAGCGATCAACTCGGAATGACCCCCTTTGTCACATCGCTTTGCGACTAAGGAGGATATCCAATTAGCCCTGTGGAGGAGGAAGATGGGGGGGGATGCTGGTCACAGCGCTACCCTGGCTTCCCCGCCGGGGGTCACAGCGCCGAGTGCCAGCTCCCGGGCCGCGGCCTTCTCCCTGCAGTCCCAGCCTGCTGCTGCTGCGGCGGGCAACTGGCACTGCAGGTCGCTGCGGTTATCGGGGATTTTGGCAGGCGAAACCCCTGGAAACACTGAACCTGTGTGTTTTCGGGATATAATGTATTTATTTTTATTTTTTTACAGGCGATCTAATAGGATAGACTGTAGAAAAAATATTGGGGACATTTCGGAAAAAAGTGCAACCCGATGTTGTCACCCCTAATTAGATGCCCCCTAAGACACAAATTGAGGCAAAATGACGCAACAAAATACACTCTGTGCAAGCATTATTACATCTATTACAGGACCTGGTGCACCAAGAGCAGCTGTTTGGTGCGGCTGCAGCAAAAGTGTCTGAGGACACATCTGTACATGTATATCTCTAGGGCCCAAGAAACACACTTAAAACCAATCCATGCTGCCTTCATGACGAGCCCCTTATAAATGAGGTCATCCATTTAAACGCCAAAGTTGAACATATTAGAAGATTAATATTTATATATCTACAGTACAATGCTGGACAGTGCATATTTCTTGAGCTGACTTTCAGCCTATGGGGAAGATGCATCAAGCCTTGGAGAGCCATAAAGTACCAGCCAATCAGCTCTTACAGTAACTGACATTATTCAATTACAGCCTGCAAAATGACAACATGAAGCAGATTGGCTGAGACAACTCCCCATTTGTCCCAAGTGGCAAGATCACTAATATGGAACAAGTAGCGCTTTGGACCCATCATACGCAATGTACCCAACATTGCCATTTTTATCACACTCTCGCTCTCTCCCCCAGATCTCCCTCTTTTTTCTCCTCTTGTCTTATCCTGCCTCCCCCCTTCCACCTCCCATATCACTTCTCTTTGGCCCTATATGTTTCTCCCACTTGGGTGTCTTTGACCCATGGTAAATAACGTGTGTGCACACGTTTTGCATTACTGCTGCTGTTATCAGCCTCGGAGGAGGTAGGTGGGCAGGAATTGAGTGTACTGAATTACAGGGTGGGTGGGCAGTGGGGTGGAATTGGCCAGGCTGAGTGACAGGTGTGCTGAGTATAGAGGAAGGTGGGGTTGGGTTGGTCGGACTCAGTGGCTTGCAGGCAGGGGGAGCTGGGTAGAGGCAGGTTGTGCTGGTCCCTATGTTATGCAGCTGCCACTGAGTGCTCTGAGTGGGGCAGGGCCTCCACCTCATCTCTAGTGCTCAACTGTGGAGACACTGGGCCGGATGTAATGGAGCGCGAGACAGCCGGTGCTCCGAGATTCCGGACCAACTCATAGTTATTTTTTAAAGCAGCAAACATTTACAAGGCAAAACAAGGTTGGTTTTGCCTTGTAAATGTTTGCTGCTTTAAAAGATGCTTATATAATAGACCACATGATGATAATAATAATAAAAATAATACAGAGTATCCCTTATCCAAAATGCTTGGGACCAGAGGTGTTTTGGATATCCGATTTTTCCGTATTTTGGAATAATTGCATACCATAATGAGATATCATGGTGATGGGACCTAAATCTAAGCACACAATTCATTTATGTTTCATATACACCTTAAACACACAGCCTGAAGGTCATTTAATACAATATTTTTAATAACTTTGTGTATTAAACAAAGTTTGTGTACATTGAGCCATCAAAAAACAAAGGTTTCACTATTTCACTCTCACTCAAAAAAGTCCGTATTTTGGAATATTCCGTATTTCGGAATATTTGGATATGGGATACTCAACCTGTAATAATAATAATAATAATTTTATGAATATAGCGCTCTTTCTCCAATAAGACTCAAGGCACTTAACAGAATTAACATAATACTGTAGAGAAACAATGAAGAACAGAAAAGCGTTTCATACAATACAGAGAGCAGGGAGATACTACAGGGACAATTATGGAAACACGTGAGTAAACAGGAAAGTCTTCAGTCTGTCTTTGAAGGATTCTAGAGTGGGGGCCTCTAGAACTGTGCGGGTAAGTGAGTTTCACAGAGGTGGAGCCACATGGCTAAAAGCTCGACCCCAGATGGATTATGCATACCTCCCAACTGTCGGTATCCGTGAATCGGGAGGCGCGGTCGGAAAGGGGGTGGGGTCTCGGGTTAGGGGCGGGGCATCGCACTACGATCCCCGGTTTTTGCTGTTTTGAGGGCGTGCCCAGCGCTCCTTGAGCAGATGGGCAGCCCCTTCCTCTCCTCCCTGCACTGTTCAGATGCTGTGGGCATGCGCACGGCATCTATTCAGTAATCACCGGCTGCTTTGCAAAGCAGAGCAGCGGTGATCACTGGTTCCCCCAACTGCCCCCCCTGCCCGCGGGACACTGCGACCCGCGGGAGGGTCAGTGGGACAGTGTCCGAATAGCGGGACTGTCCCGCTGAAATCGGGACAGTTGGGAGGTATGATTATGGGAGATTCTAGGCACTGCTAATAGTCCTTCATCTACAGATCGCAGTAATCGAGTGGGGTAGTATGGAATCAGAAGCTGCTTCAGATACCTTGGACCCCGGGAGATGTAAGAGCGTCCGAGATTGCCGGAGGTGCGGGATGTCGACCGATGTTGGACTTTTTTTTAAGCGGCAGTCTCTTACAGGCAAAACCATGCCTTACAAATGACTCCCGCTTTAAAAAAAACCTCCGGGATCGGCCGGCATAACACACCTCTGGCAATCTTGGACACTATTACATAGCGCCTCATGTGTCACAGTAAATGGACTAAACAAAGCCTATCTGGTCACCACATCATGTATCATGTGCTTGCCATAGGGCCTAATTCAGACTTGATCGCTAGGCTGCGTTTTTGAACATCGAGTGATGAGGTCTAAACTGTGCATGCACGTCGCACGGGTACAAAGTGGATCGCCACTCAGCGATGGGTTTGTCCGAAGAATCCATTTGCACGGGCGTTCACAAGGAGATTGACAGGAAGAAGCCGTTTGTGGGTGTCAACTGACCATTTTCTGGGAGTGATTGGAATAACGCAGCTGTGTCCATGCGTTTGCAGGGAGGGTTCCCGATGTCATTTCCGGTCCCGGACAGGCTGAAATGATCGCAGCGGCTGAGTAAGTCCTGGGCTACTCCGATACTGCACATGATCTGTTTGTACAGCTCTGCTACACATGCGTTCGCACACTTGCAAAGCGAAAATACACTCCCCTATGGGTGGCGACTATGCGATCGCTGGACTGTAAGAAAACCCTAACGAGCGAACAGGTCTGAATTAGGGCCATAGTACTAACATAACACCATGAAGAATCTTTAGAATTATCAATCATTAATAGCAGCCTGAAGAAACAAACCACGGAAACATATAAATTACTGAGCTGCTTTTTATCGCATTTATCAGTGATTATAGTTACAAAAAAAACCAAAGAGCACCACTGTTTCCCCGTGGGATTATGGCTGTAATTGCCCACGTTCTATCAGCCACCGGAAGGGTCCAATCAACAAGTATCATCATAAACACTGCCTGTCAGCATCAGGGGCTGGAGCACTGGAGTTGGCTCTAGGCAGGGAGCTGCCGATGTGGAGCTGCTGCGCTGTTGCTATTGGTGGTGTATTATTATTATATTCTGTATTTTCTGCATGAGGGATTTTTAGCTTTCCTCTTATACCTTATTATGGGAGATTGACTTTATTTATCTTTCATAAGTAATGAAGAGTTAAATAAATGTTTAAAGAGACATAATTATACCTGTTAGAGGCATTTTTATGGCACGGTTGTCATTAGGGATACGCATACCAGTTCATTACATCAGTGAGGGATATTCACAGTGTCATTCAATAATTTATATGGCATTTGTAATCTTACAAATTAATGGGCTGACAGATGTCTAATGAGATAGCACCGGATCATAAAAATAGGTCCTATGTCTCCGTAATGCATTTCGTATATTATTAATATTTATATAAGTGACACTGCCATCAGCACGTCACCCTCAGCTGAATACTCGCGTCAGCACTAGGCTAAGCACATCAAGTCGTTCCAAATCCTCCATAGCAAAACTGGACAATGAGCCGCACAGTGTTTTCATGTAAGAAATGGTTTTAAAGGTGTCAAAGACCAAAAAAAAATATCAAATTTTAACCCCTTAATAATTGCAGGTACCCTGTCTTTCCCATCCCTCTGAATGCCGGCAGTGGGGCAAGTGCTACGAGTCCCCTTGCGGACTCGCTAAGCTGCGGGATCGGTGGCTTGCTGCGCTCACCACAGGATCTATTCCCACTCTATGGGTGTCGTAGACAACTGTGACGACACAGCTGATACGTTGTGTCGCACATTGGTAAAAGACACGTGGCTACTTTCCTAACCCTGGTCTTACCCATGGACTCCGCTAATTGCCCATATGTTATTAGTTATATGCTAGGCAATATTGTATTGGACTGTGTTATTATTATATTGTACAGTTAGATTTTATCTGTTATATTTGGAAGATGTTGTTTATTTGGTTATACTGTGTTCAACGTGTGGAATTGTTAACAGGAATAAGTCTAGGCCAGAGTATTATTTAATACAGTTAAAACAATTTGTTGTAATGTAAAGGGGGGTACTCACGGAGCGATATTCTAAGCAATCTGACTAGAATATAAGCCTGATCGCTCCATGTGTACCCCCTACAGCGATAGCGATACGCAGCCCCGCGCATCGCTATCGCTGCTGCTAGATTGGCCTGCCGTGCTCCCGTCTCCCCCCGCACGCTCAGCACAGATCGCGCTGTGCTGAGCGGCGGGAGAGATGTGTGCTGAGCGGTTCGCTCAGCACACATCTCTCCCCGCACCGGCCCGTCTATATGGACCTTAAGTCCCCTAGTTGTACAATCAGATTTGATTAGGATGAGAAGGTAAGTAGTAAACAGTTTAAGCTGCAGGTAATCTGATCCTATACACCCCATGGTGTACAGGAACCCAGACACCTCGTCTCCACTACTATGGGACATCCTGACTGACCTGCTTGTGTGATGAATGGCCAGGGTAGGATATAAAAAGAGCAGTGACCTCTACTGGTGGGGGAGAGATCTGCACAGAAGGTCAGAGAGTGGATGTACCTCTGGAGTGCAGGCGCTGACTAGGCATTATGGTGCCGTCCGTGGCGAGAATCTGCGGTGAAGGACGCTATGCGAGCTGGTATCCAAGGCCAGGAGGCACAGGAATACTGCCAGCGTGTAACAGGAGGACTAAGCAGGCGTCTGTAAACCTCTACTACTGTGGGGACTTAGTAAGTAAGATACCATCCTGGCTTGTAATTGTTAATGTTATAGTGTACTGTGTGTGTGTATATTTATAATAAAGGGCATTTGCCATTTTACTAAACTGTTTACCTGAGTGATCAGAGAATCTGTATCCTCACAAGACCCACGAGTGGGAACAGCCCCTGTGAGCTGGTATTCCAGCTGTCGGGATTCTGGCGTCGGTATCCTGACCGCCGGGATCCCGACAACCGGCAAACTGATTGCCTCCCAGAGTGTGAATGTGATCTGCAGGAGACAGGGCCCCTCCCACAGCAGCCGGCACCTAAAGACATGCTCTAGAGTGCGCACTCCCCCCACAATAACATCCCCTCTTCCTCACAGCTGTACTGGGGACACAGGCAGTCTCATAGGGGGACCATGTTCCCCATAGTAGGTGACCCAGCCTGAGGCCCTCTAACACGCCCAAGCTCAGGTTATTAGTACTAACCCCCCCAATACAGCGCCCCTGGAGAGATTGTCTGTGTGCTGCTTGGGCGGGGTGATGGTAGTGAATGCGAGCAGAGGGAGGGTACCAACAACTATGTCGACTCCAGGCTCCTGAACCTACACCCCTGGATGGGATCCTATTTATGCTTCCTTTGCCTACACACACTTGGAAAAGTTGGCATTAATTTTTTTTTTTATCTTTCAAAAAGTTGAATTAAACAAATAAACAATTGCAGGAAATTTACACTTTTAAAACCACGGCAAGTCTTTCAAATCGTATTAAAATTATACAAGAAAGAAGAAAACAGACTGGACACCACCTCACGGCTACCAGACGGTAGAATATTACAACATTGTTATACTACAGTATATAGTGGGGAATTGTCGGCACCGGCAGTGGCGCACCCAGGGGGGGTTTCCGAGCACCCAGAAACCCCCCTCAACTTAAAAATTTTTTTTTTATTTTTTTTAGCTGCATGAGTATTATTAATGGCTGTCTAGCGTCCTCTGCAGCCTGCTGTCTTCCTGGTGGCACTTGTAAGTGCAATAAAAGTTTACTTTATTTTAATTATAGTACATATATATCCATGTGCATACATATATACACATGTATATACATACATACATATAAACACACACACACACACACACACACACACACACACACACACACACACACACGATATATATATACATGTGTATATATATGTGTACTGTATGTGTGTGTACACATATATATATATATATATATATATATGCATGTTTAATATGCTATGTATATGTGTATATGTATGTGTGTGTATGTATATATATATATATATATATATATGTGTAGATATATGTATATATATATATATATATATATCCAAACAGTCTGTCCCGGCACTCCCTGCTCGTATTATTAACTGGCTGCGGTGCCCTCCCAGGGAAGATGGATGAAATCTCCCAATGTAGGCTGAAGATAACAATAGGCGGCACTCAGCAGACTTGTAGTTGAAAAAAAGTGGTTAGTTTATTCCGACATGTTTCGGGGATAACCCCGTCCTCAGGGCCTAACTCAGGCCCTGAGGACGGGGTTATCCCCGAAACATGTCGGAATAAACTAACCACTTTTTTTCAACTACAAGTCTGCTGAGTGCCGCCTATTGTTATCTTCAGCCTATATATATATATATATATATATATATATAAGTTGTAACACTGTAGGGGTGCAAGGTGCCTTTTCCTGGGGAATATGGCAGCACGCAGCAGCTGAGGAACAACACAAGTCCAGTTTCTGGTACAACTGACCCCGGCCAGTTTTATTGAAACAGAAAATAAAACAAACCCCAAAATAAAAATACCTTGCCTGTCCGGCACTAACTAAACATAAGATGTTCCTAACTGTCACTAAACAAAACACAGAGTTCTTCAGTACATACTGTATAGCTTACTTGCATCAGAAAGCGTGTCTCTCACACACAGATCCTGCAGCCTTCCCAGGCAGTCTGCCCATACTAATCAGGTTAGAAGCACTATATCACTCTTACACAGCTGAAACCCTGATTAGCCCTCTGTGAGGCCAAAGACCCGAACTGGGCCCAATGTCTAGAACTCGCCTTATCTCTCTCTCAGAGCCTTTACCCAGCTTTTACAGCAAACTGAAAAGGTTCAGACAAAACAAAAAGCATTTTTCCTAGAAGTTAACATTTTCTAAAACATGTAAGACAAGAACCTGGGACAAATATACCTGCCCTCAAACACTATCCCAGTGTTCTTGTCACATATCCCCCTCCCCTGTTTCGACCTAGGGGCCGGAACACTTGTAGCCCCCAAACAGAAGATGCGAGACAATGCATCTGCGTTGGCCAATTGTGTTCCCGGTCTATGTTCGACAGTAAACTTAAAGTCCTGCAACGCTAGAAACCATCTAGTTACACGAGCATTCTTGCCTCTATTTACATACATCCATTTTAAAGGGGCATGGTCTGTCACTAGTCTGAATTGTCTACCCAAGAGGTAATATCTCAAGGTATCTAGTGCCCACTTAATGGCCAAAGCCTCCTTTTCCACAATGGCATACCTTTTTTCATGCTCATTGAGTTTCCTACTCAAATAAATGATAGGGTGTTCGTCCCCATCTCTGGTTTGGGACAGCACAGCACCTATCCCTACCTCTGAGGCATCTGTCTGTACCACAAATTCTTTTGAAAAATCTGGTGTTATCAACACCGGTTGTGAACACAAAGCCACTTTTAACGCTTGGAACGCCTTTTCTGCATCAGGGTTCCATTTCACCACATTTGACTGCTTCCCTTTGGTAAGGTCTGACAACGGCACCGCTGTGGTCGCAAAATTAGGAATAAACCGTCTATAGTACCCAGTAATTCCCAAAAAAGCCCTTACCTGTTTTTTATTCACTGGACGAGGCCAGTTTTGAATAGCATCAACTTTATTCAATTGGGGCCTAATCAGACCTCTGCCTATGGTGAAGCCCAAGTATTTGACCTCCTCCATTGCGAGGCAGCACTTCTTTGGGTTAGCAGTTAACCCTGCCTCTCTGATTGAGTCCAGTACTGCTTGTACTTTAACCAAATGTGACCCCCAGTCTGTACTGTGAATTACCACATCATCCAAATAGGCAGCTGCATATTTTCTATGGGGCCTCAAAATTTTATCCATCGCCCGTTGAAAGGTTGCTGGAGCCCCATGCAAGCCAAAGGGTAACATCTTATACTGGTACAGCCCCTCCGGAACCGAAAAGGCTGTTTTTTCTTTGGCGCTATCAGATAAAGGTATTTGCCAGTAACCTTTGGTCAGGTCCAATGTGGTGAGAAACCTGGCTGTTCCCAGCCTTTCTACAAGCTCATCCACACGGGGCATGGGGTATGCGTCAAACTTGGACACCTCATTTAACTTACGAAAGTCATTACAGAAGCGTATGCTACCGTCGGGCTTCGGGATGAGCACTATGGGACTAGACCACTCACTGTTAGACTCCTCTATGACTCCAAGTTCTAACATGGTTTTAACTTCCTTAGAAATAGCTTCTCGCTGAGCTTCAGGAATCCTATATGGCTTTAAATGAACCCTGACCCCTGGTTCTGTGACAATGTCATGTTTTATTATGGTCGTTCGGCCAGGCAGCTCTGAAAATACCTCCCTATTTTGGATGAGAAATTCTTTAACCTGATTGTTCTGATCAGCTGATAATGTCTCTGACACCTTCACTGCGGGAAGCAACCGGGGTGAAGACACCGAAGGGCAAGGCTCCGCTGACAGAGACAACCTATCTTTCCAGGGTTTGATTAAGTTAACATGGTAGATCTGTTCGGGTTTTCTCTTTCCCGGCTGGTATACTTTGTAATTAACCTCATTCACTTTTTCCCTAATCTCAAATGGACCCTGCCATTTAGCTAGGAATTTGCTTTCCACAGTGGGTACCAAAACAAGAACTCTATCTCCAGGAGCAAATTCCCGTATCTTGGCACTTCGGTTATAGACCCTCTGTTGAGCACTTTGGGCCTGTTCCATGTGCTCTCTGACAACAGGTACCACGGCTGCAATCCTATCCTGCATTTGTGTTACATGCTCAATAACGCTTCTATAAGGAGTGGGCTGTCCTTCCCACGTCTCTTTGGCAACATCCAACAGCCCTCTGGGGTGTCTACCATACAACAAATCAAATGGAGAAAACCCCGTAGAGGACTGAGGAACTTCTCTGATGGCCATTAACAAGTAGGGCAACAAACAATCCCAGTTTTTCCCATCTCTCTCAACAACCTTTTTTAACATACTTTTTAATGTTTTATTAAACCTTTCCACCAACCCGTCAGTTTGGGGATGGTAGATGGACGTCCTGAGGTGAGTGACCTTAAATAACTTGCACAATTCTTTCATGATCCTTGACATAAATGGAGTACCTTGGTCAGTCAAAATTTATTTTGGTATTCCCACTCTACTAAATACCTGCACCAGCTCCCTAGCTATCGCCTTGGTTGTGATAGTGCGTAAAGGGACAGCCTCAGGATATCGAGTGGCATAGTCCATAATTACCAGGATATACTGATGGCCCCGAGCAGACTTTAACAAGGGCCCCACGAGATCCATGGCTATTCTGTCAAACGGGACCTCTATAATAGGCATGGGAACTAGTGGGCTCCTGAAATGGGGTCTAGGGGCATGATACTGGCATTCAGGACCGGAAGAACAATATTCAGACACTTCTTTATAAACCCCTGGCCAAAAGAACCTTTGTAAAACTCTTTCAGTGGTTTTTTCTGCCCCTAAATGTCCTGCGGTAACGTGACTATGAGCTAAATCTAGTACCGTTCTCCGATAAGGCTGGGGAACTACCAGCTGTTCCACCACATCCTCACCCCTTTTGACAATGTGGTACAAGAGCTCATTACAGATGGCCATGTGGGGATACGTAACCCTGTCACCTGGTACCACAGGTTCCCCATTAACAATCTTAACATTCTCTCTAGCCTTTATTAAGGTAGGATCCTTTAACTGTTCAGACGCAAACAGATCCTTCTTTACCTCCAGGTCAGGCACGCTTTCAGTTCTAACTACTATGTCTCTGTTCCCGGCAAGAGGGTCCTCACTGGACTCCCCATCTGTCACTTCCCCAGCCAAACTAGCAAAAGGCAAAGGGCCAGAAAGTTCCGAAGACCCACGTACATCCAAAAAATCACCGGTATTATCAACTGGCTTTTTACTTCTCACATCTGTTGATAACCGTGATTCCCACAGTTTCCAAAAATGAGGAAAATCCCTCCCTATTATGGCCTCATGCACCAAGGTAGGGACCAGTCCCACTTTAACCATTGCTGACCCACAACAAGTTTCTATATTCACCTCAGCAGTGGCATAATATTGGGTATCCCCATGTATGCAAGTTACCCCAATAGGTATTTGCTGGACCTTTAAGGGGTTCACTAACCCAGCTTTCACGAGGGTAACTAAACTTCCTGAATCTAGCAAGGCCTCTACCCGGTTACCTTCTAAGAACACATCACACATTTGTTTTTCCAGCTCAGGTGAAGGTACCACAGTACAGGCTAACCTAGCAAAGAAAGACATTCTGCGACATTCAAAGGCAGCATCACATTGCATGGGTTCTTGCGTGACTGGGCAATTGGCAATAACATGACCTGGCATACCACATCTAAAACATTTAACCACACGATTATCAACCCATTTGGGCAGCATAGACCGTTCTAGCCCCATTGGCCTGTTTCCAGGGCCAGTGTTTACAGTCTCTCCAGCCTTGCGTTCTCTTAACCGCCCAGCAACGTTTTCCCACGGAACAGTCTTACCAGTCTTTACTGAAGGGCGCTGTCGAGGATCTATGGGTTGCTGGGTGGTCATCAGTAGTTCCTCTGCTGCCAAATACCTCTCTACCATGTCCACTAATTGGTCAGCAGTACCCGGGTTTCCATGGCTCACCCACTTGCGCAGGACCATGGGCAAAGATCTCAAGTAGCGGTCCATGACGACTCTTTCCACCATCTGGGGACCAGTTAATGTCTCTGGCTGCAGCCATTTTTTTGTTAGCTGAATAAGGTCGTGCATCTGGGAGCGCGGAGGCTTCTCCATGGCGTACAGCCAACGGTGCACCCGTTGTGCTCGTACTGACAGCGTGACTCCCAGGCGGGTCAGGATCTCAGTCTTTAGTTTATCATAGTCCCGAGCCTCAGCAGGGCTTAAATCAAAGTAAGCTTTTTGGGGCTCACCTGACAGGAAAGGTGCCAGCAGACTGGCCCACTGTGCTTTCGGCCAGTTCTCACGCTCGGCAGTCCTTTCAAACGTGGTCAGATAGGCCTCCACATCATCAGCCTCTGTCATTTTCTGCAGGAAGTGACTGGCTCGTATAGAACTAGAGCTGGTTGGAGCACTGACGGCCACATCTCCAACCCGAGCTGCAAGTCTCTGCACCACTTCTGCTAAGGCCTCTCTATCCTGACGCTGTAGTCTCCAATTTTCCTCCATTGCCACCTGCTGCTGTCGGTTAGCCTCCTGCTGAGCCGCTGTAGCTTGCAGCAAGGCTTTAAGCAGATCCTCCATGTCAACAGATTTTTCAGGCGGCTTTGCAGCTGCTTTCACCCAGGACATATATCAAACCCTCAGGGGTGAGTCTCAGTAACTTCACACTGGGCTGTATCTGCATAAACCACCGTTTTCTGCAGGCCTCACAAAGCTGCTGCTTTCACTTATGCGCAGAACGGCCTGCTCGCATTCTCCACCAAGTTGTAACACTGTAGGGGTGCAAGGTGCCTTTTCCTGGGGAATATGGCAGCACGCAGCAGCTGAGGAACAACACAAGTCCAGTTTCTGGTACAACTGACCCCGGCCAGTTTTATTGAAACAGAAAATAAAACAAACCCCAAAATAAAAATACCTTGCCTGTCCGGCACTAACTAAACATAAGATGTTCCTAACTGTCACTAAACAAAACACAGAGTTCTTCAGTACATACTGTATAGCTTACTTGCATCAGAAAGCGTGTCTCTCACACACAGATCCTGCAGCCTTCCCAGGCAGTCTGCCCATACTAATCAGGTTAGAAGCACTATATCACTCTTACACAGCTGAAACCCTGATTAGCCCTCTGTGAGGCCAAAGACCCGAACTGGGCCCAATGTCTAGAACTCGCCTTATCTCTCTCTCAGAGCCTTTACCCAGCTTTTACAGCAAACTGAAAAGGTTCAGACAAAACAAAAAGCATTTTTCCTAGAAGTTAACATTTTCTAAAACATGTAAGACAAGAACCTGGGACAAATATACCTGCCCTCAAACACTATCCCAGTGTTCTTGTCACAATATATATATATACACACACACACACACACACACACACACACACACACACACACACACAGACACACTAGTTTTACGGACCCAGCATATACTGGGTCATCTCAGTCCGCACCCCCGTGATTGGCTCCGCCCAGTTCTGGAAACCTCCCCATGAAAATCCTGCGTTTGCCACTGACCGGGGCTATTCAATTATGCCTCAGGCAGGAGAAACAAATCCCTCCAAAAACACCGCCGTGGCTGTTTCTCCTGAAAACACACAAGTTTCACTGAACCTATGTGTTTTGGGGAGAGAATGTATTTTTTCGGACGGCCGAATTGGATAGCATGAAAAAAAAATCAGGAAACATCGCGAAAAATAGGATTTTAATACCTACCGGTAAATCCTTTTCTCTTAGTCCGTAGCGGATGCTGGGGATGCTTCAAGAACCATGGGGTATAGACGGGATCCGCAGTAGACATGGGCACTTTAAGACTTTAAAATGGGTGTGAACTGGCTCCTCCCTCCATGCCCCTCCTCCAGACTCCAGTTATAGGAACTGTGCCCAGGCAGACAGGCATTTTCGAGGAAAAGGATTTATTTAATTTTTAAACTAAGGTGAGATACATACCAGCTCACACCTCAAACACGCCGTACAACATGGCATTCAAAAACAACGCATGCAACGGCCTGGCCAACTTCAGCCACAGACTGACTGTACTAAACTCAACACGAGTGTAACCATAACCAAACTGCAGATACAGCCCGCACTGGGACGGGCGCCCAGCATCCTCTACGGACTAAGAGAAAAGGATTTACCGGTAGGTATTAAAATCCTATTTTCTCATACGTCCTAGAGGATGCTGGGGATGCTTCAAGAACCATGGGGTTTATACCAAAGCTCTAGAACAGGCGGGAGAGTGTGGATGACTCTGCAGCACCGATTGACCAATCAAGAGGTCTTCCTCAGCCAGGGTATCAAACTTGTAAAACTTTGCAAAGGTGTTTGAACCCGACCAAGTAGCAGCTCTGCAAAGCTGTAATGCCGAGCCCCCCCGGGCAGCCGCCCAGGAAGAGCCCACCTTTCTGGTAGAAAGGGCTTTCACCGATTTTGGTAACGGCAATCCTGCCGTAGAATGAGCCTGCTGAATCGTATTACAGATCCAGCGCGCAATAGTCTGCTTGGAAGCAGGAGCCCCAATCTTATTGGGAGCCCAGAGGACAAACAGAGCCTCTGTTTTACTAATCTGCGCCGTTCTGGCGACACAGATCTTCAAAGCTCTGACCACATCGAGAGACTTTGATTCCGCCAAGGCATCAGTAGCCACTGGCACCACAATAGGCTGGTTTACGTGAAATGATGAAACCACTTTTGGCAGAAATTGCTGACGAGTTCTCAACTCCGCTCTATCAGCATGGAAGATTAAATAGGGGCTTTAAAGCCGCCAACTCAGATACCTGCCTTGCGGATGCCAAGGCCAACAACATGACTACTTTCCAAGTAAGGAATTTTAACTCCACCTTACGCAAAGGTTCAAAGCAATGAGATTGCAGGAACTGCAATACCACATGAAGATCCCACGGTGCCACAGGGGGCACAAATGGAGGTTGGATGTGCAGCATGCCTTTCACGAAGGTCTGAACTTATGGAAGGGAGGCCAATTCTTTCTGAAAGAAGATTGATAAGGCTGAAATTTGTACTTTAATGGAGCCTAACTTTAGGCCCGCATCCACACCTGCTTGCAATAAATGGAGCAAACGCCCCAGCTGAAAATCCTCCGTAGGAGCCTTCTTGGATTCACACCAAGACACATAGGCCCTCATTCCGAGTTGTTTGCTCGGTAATTTTCTTTGCATCGCAGCGATTTTCCGCTAATTGCGCATGCGCAATGTTCGCACTGCGACTGTGCCAAGTAAATTTGCTAAGAAGTTTGGTATTTTACTCACGGCATTACAAGGTTTTTTCTTTGTTCTGGTGATCGGAGTGTGATTGACAGGAAGTGGGTGTTTCTGGGCGGAAACTGGCCGTTTTATGAGAGTGTGTATAAAAACGCTGCAGTTTTTGGGAAAAGCGCGGGAGTGGCTGAAGAAACGGGGGAGTGTCTGGGCGAACGCTGGGTGTGTTTGTGACGTCAAACCAGGAACGACAAGCACTGAACTGATCGCACTGGAAGAGTAAGTCTCGAGCCACTCAGAAAATGCACAGAAAAATCTTTTCGCAATATTGCGAATACTTCGTTCGCAATTCTGCTAAGCTAAGATACACTCCCAGAGGGCGGCGGCTTAGCGTGTGTACTGCTGCGAAAAGCGGCTTGCGAGCGAACAACTCGGAATGAGGGCCATATTTCCTCCAAATACGGTGGTAATGCTTTGCCGTTACTTCTTTTCTAGCCTGAAGAAGTGTGGGAATGACTTCACTGGGAATACCTTTTCGGGCTAGGATTTGGCGTTCAACTGCCATGCCGTCAAACGCAGCAGCGGTAAGTCTTGATACACACACGGTCCTTGTTGTAACAGGTCCTCCCGTAGAGGAAGAGGCCAGGGATCTTCTATGAGCAACTCCTGAAGATCTGGATACCAGGCCCTTTTTGGCCAATCCGGAACAATGAGTATCGCCTGAACCCTTGTTCTTCTTATAATCTTTATCACCTTTGGAATGAGTGGAAATGGAGGGAACACATAGACCGACGGAAACACCCACTGTGTCACTAGGGCGTCCACCGCTATCGCTTGAGGGTTCCTCGACCTGGAACAATATCTCTGAAGTTTCTTGTTGAGGCGGGACGCCATCATGTCTATTTGAGGAATTCCCCAACGACTTGTCACTTCTGCAAAGACCTCTTGATGAAGACCCCACTCTCCTGGATGGAGATCGTGTCTGCTGAGGAAGTCTGCTTCCCAGTTGTCCACTCCTGGAATGAAGACTGCTGACAGAGCGCTTGCATGTCTCTCCTCCCAGCGAAGAACTTTCGTGGCCTCGGCCATCGCCGCTCTGCTCTTTGTTCCGCCCTGGCGGTTTATGTACGCCACTACTGTTATGTTGTCTGACTGAATCAAGACGGGCAGACCGCGAAGAAGATGTTCCGCCTGCAGAATGCCGTTGTAAATGGCCCTTAATTCCAGAATGTTTATGTGCAGACAAGCTTCCTGGCTTGACCATTTTCCCTGAAAGTTTCTCCACTGTGTGACTGCTCCCCAGCCTCGGAGACTTGCATCTGTGGTCGCCAGGATCCAATCCTGAATCCCGAACCTGCGTCCCTCCAGAAGGTGAGAACTGTGCAGCCACCACAGAAGGGAGATCCTGGTCCTGGAAGATAGGATTATTTTCCGGTGCATGTCACTGTGATTTTGGCAAGTTTAGGAGCCAACCATGTTGTTGCAGAATTGTCAGTGAGAGCGCAACGTTTTTCAGCAATTGCTCCTTGGATCTCGCCTTTATGAGGAGATCGTCCAAGTACAGGATAATTGTGATTCCCTGCTTGCGCGGGAGAACCATCATTTCCGCCATAACCTTGGTGAAAATCCTCGGAGCCGTGGACAGACCAAACGGCAACGTCTGAAATTGGTAATGACAATCCGGAACAGCAAACCGCAGGTATGCCTGATGTGGAGGATATATGGGAACGTGTAAGTAGGCATCCTATATGTCGAACGACACCATAAAATCCCCCTCCTCCAGACTGGAGATCACTGCTCGGAGAGATTCCATCTTGAATTTGAATTTCTTTAGAAAGAAATGGAGGGATTTTAGGTTCAAAATCTGTCTGACCGAGCCATCCGGCTTTGGGACCACGAACAGACTCGAATAAAAACCCTCCCCCTGTTGTGACGGGGGTACTGTGACAATGACTTGATTTTGACACAGCTTTAGTATTGCAGCGCATACTACCTCCCTTTCTAGAAGAGAAGCTGGCAAGGCCGATTTGAAAAATCGGTGAGGGGGCACGTCTTGAAACTCTAATTTGTACCCTTGGGCTACTATTTTTACTATCCAAGGATCCAGGTCCGAGCGCACCCAGACCTGACTGAAGAGTTTGAGACGTGCCCCCACCGGTGCGGACTCCCGCAGAGGAGCCCCAGCGTCATGCGGTGGATTTGGTAGAAGCCGGAGAGGACTTCTGCTCTTGGGAACTTGCCACAGCCTGTGACCTTTTTCCCTTTCCTCTTCCTCTCGCAGCAAGGAAGGAGGACCCACGTCCTTTTTTGTATTTATTGGGCCGAAAGGACTGCATCTGATAGTGGTGCGTTTTCTTTTGTTGTGCAGGAAAATAAGGTAAAAATGATGACTTACCCGCGGTAGCCGTAGATACCAGGTCAGTGAGGCCGTCACCAAACAAGACCCTACCGTTAAACGGTAGAGACTCCATAGTCTTCTTAGAGTCAGCATCAGCATTCCATTGATGAATCCACAATGCCCTCCTAGCCGTGACTGCCATGGCATTGGCCCTTGATCCCAAAAGGCCAATATCCTTTGCAGCTTCTTTTAAATATGCTGCAGCGTCCCTGATATGACCCAGAGTCAAAATCACGCTATCCCTGTCCAGGGTATCTATCTCAGATGACAAGTTATCTGCCCACTTTTCAATAGCGCCACCTTTTTGGACAGACGCGATAGAGCGTTGTCCACCGTGGGGGTTGACTCCCACTTTTCCCTGTCCCCAGAGGGAAACGGATATGCCACTGGAATTCTTTTGGGAACCTGTACCTTCTTGTCAGGATTTTCCAAAGCCTTTTCAAAAAGAGCGTTCAGTTCATGAGAGGGGGCAAACGTTACCTCAGGTTTCTTTCCTTTAAACAAACAGACCCTTGTATCAGGAACAGCAGGGTCCTCTGTGATATGCAATACGTCTTTTATCGCCACAATCATGTACTGAATGCTCTTAGCCAGTTTAGGATTTAATCTGGCATCACTATAGTCGACACTGGAATCAGAATCCGTGTCTGTATCTGTATCTGCTATCTGGGTAAATGCACGTTTCTGTGACCCCGAAGGGGTCTGAGCTTGTGACAATGCATCCTCCATGGATTTTCTCCATGTCTGGTTCTTAGACTCAGATTTATCTAATCTCTTAGTCAACCGAGCCACATTTGCATTCAAAACACTCAACATATTTACCCAATCAGCGGTCACTCCCACATTCTTTTCTGTCCCCACTCCAGCCTCCTCCTGGGAAGAGCACTCAGCCTCAGACATGTCGACACACACGTACCGACACCTACAATCACACTGGGGCTATAGGGGACAGACCCACAGCAAAGCCTGTTAGACAGACACAGAGGGAGTTTGCCAGCTCACAAGCCAACGCCTATCCCGGTACTGAAACTTTATATACAATGCCTAAGACCTGTTAGCGCTTTTATAATAAAGATAATAGCACCAAATGTACTGTGCCCCCCTCCCTCCCGTTTTGCACCCTGTTACTTGTACAGCAGTGTGGAGGTCAGAGCCAGCGTCTCTGTGAAGAGAAAATGGTGCCGGTTAGAGCTGTGAGGGCTAAGCCACGCCTCCTCACCGGCGCGCTTCAGTCACGCTCATTTTAGCATATTTATACTGGCGGGGGTCTATATTAAGTGCCCAGGCACTTTTCATATTACTTTTACCAGTTTATTTCAGGTCTACATGCTGCCCAGGGCGCCCCCCCTGCGCCCTGCACCCTGCGGGTTCCGCTGTGTGTGTGGGAGCATGGCGCGGTACCTCAAGACATGAAGTCTTCTGCCGTCACTGAAGTCTTCCATTCTTCTTTTACTCACCCGGCTTCTTTTTTCTGGCTCTGCAAGGGGGGAACGAGCAGCTAGGCGTACCAAGTGATCGGACCCTCTGGAGCTAATGGTGTCCAGTAGCCTAAGAAGCAGAGCCTTTGAACTCACAGAAGTAGGGCTGCTTCTCTCCCCTCAGTCCCACGAAGCAGGGAGCCTGTTGCCAGCAGAGCTCCTTGAACATAAAAAACCTAACATAAGTCTTTTTTCAGAGAAACTCAGTAGAGCTCCCCTGTGTGTGACCAGTCTCACTGGGCACAGAATCTAACTGGAATCTGGAGGAGGGGCATAGAGGGAGGAGCCAGTTCACACCCCTTTTAAAGTCTTAAAGTGCCCATGTCTCCTGCGGATCCCGTCTATACCCCATGGTTCTTGAAGCATCCCCAGCATCCTCCAGGACATATGAGAAAACGTCCGTTTTTTCATCCCGATGTTTATTCTCTACTAACTGAATTCCCCCCATAATGTTTATATGCAAAATACATTGTATACTAATTTGGGCAGGATACATATACTGTATGTTATATTTGTATATATAATACATTTAAGTACACTATCCATCACATAGCGCCTTTGTATTGCCACAGCTGCCGGGATTTGTAGTGAGATCCCCCTAATCGGCGTCTCAGTACAACTACTTGCGTACATTGACGCAAACATCGGACGCACATCAGGCAAGCATCGACCATCCGTGCAGATTGCCCGCAGGGAGTAAGACGCAAAGACATTCTACTGCGTACAGGATCAGAGTCACAAGCAGTAACTTACCCCCCCATACGTCCGTGACATGCCTGCGTTTAGCTGCCACTCCCTGACGATCCCCGACTGTGAATCACGTTGCGAATAAATCCTCTCTGTAACCACCAACACAAGACCATGGCAGGACACATGCGCAGTGCGACTAAGATGCTTGCGCAGACCACAGACAATCACTCCACTGCACAAATATCGGGATTGTGTACAGCTCTGAATCAGGCCCATAAGATTTAATAAGGGTAGAATTGCATCCTGGAACTTTTCCATTCTAGATTTTAGACATGGAATCTCCCTTGCTAAAATCATGGGCTTTCCCATCCCAAATCCTACACATGAGTAGTACAAAGCTGTGCCACCAATCAACACCTCTGTACCATGCTTCTGCATTAGATCTATAGCTCCATAGGGGATGCGGTCAGGATGCTGTCGCTCCCCCTCATCCCACCACACTCACTTCCCCTTCCTGTCTTGTTATAATCCCTCCCCTCCAAACCATGACCTTTTCCATCGTCATGGCTACTGCATGCAAGGAGCAGTGAGAGCTGGATCACGTTCCGTGCATATAGATGTAGCCATGTTCATCTTTGCTGCGATGCGGCGTGCTGCATGACGCGCCAGGCTGTTACTATTCGCAGCTGGAGATCGCTCCATTAATTCCAGCCGCCTATTACTACAGAAAAGGGCGAGGGGAAGCAGAACAGTGGGGTGCAGAGGCTACACACAAAAGGATCCGGTCATGTGACCAGCGCTCAAGATCCCGGTGGTCACCATGCCGGCGCCGAGATCCCGAACAATCAAAATGCCGGCAAACAGAATGCCGATCCACAGGCACTATTCCAACTCATGGGTGTCCACGACACCCATAGAGTGGGAATAGAACTTGTGGGGAGTGAATCGAGCCACCGAGCCTGCTGCGTGGTAAGCGCATTGAGCACGCAAGGGGCTTTGTTGCGCTCGCAACCCCCCATCGGCATTCTGCTGCCGGGATAGCGGGGTCAGTCTGCAGACCACCGGCATCCCCGATACCGGTCTCCCAGCCCCAACCCCACACCAACACACACACGTCTAGGATCCAGGTCCATCTTAAAAACCATTGGTATCGCTGATCAGGCTAAAAAACGGCAGTTCTGCACATGAATATACGGCGCAATGCGCACGCGCGACGTACGGGCACAACGAATGATGCAGTTTTGCACAGGCTCTAGCGATGCATTTCAGTCGCACTGGTTGCCGCAGAGTGATTGACAGGAAGTGGGCGTTTCTGGGTGGCAACTGACCGTTTTCAGGGAGTGTTTGGAAAAAAGCAGGCGTGCCAGGGAAAACCCGGAACTGAATAGTCTGAAGTGATCGTAAGCGCTGAGTAGGTTTTGAGCTACTCTGAAAATACACAAAAAAAATTTGCAGCCGCTCTGCGATACAACCGTTCGTACTTCTGCTAAGCTAAAATACACTCCCCAGTGGGCGGCGGCATAGCGTTTACATGGATGCTAAAAACTGCTAGCGAGCGATCAACTCGGAATGACCCCCTACATGGCTATGTGAGAGTGTTATGCTGGATAAAGCAAATACCACCTGGGTAATTCTCTATGTGAGCAATCAGCCACTGAAATACTAGTTTCCAGGGTCCTCGACAGGCTCTGCAAGTCACATGTCGTCTCCCAGTGCATGCATTGTTCCTCACATCAATCAAAGATACCTCATGGACGTTCTACGCTATGAACTGCTGCACAGACACATCCAGTTCCTAGGGGGTTATCTTTGTTACAGAAATGAAAGGAAAAAGCGTCCTCAGTTTCTGGGTGCCACCCCGTCAGTTGCTTCTCATTTCCCAGGATTTCATTTTAGCTCCTCCAGCCTTTTGCTCAGCGGGAACTGATTAAGCAGCTACCTCTATACTTGGCTTGTCAGTCGGTTCAAACTGTAGTTACAGAAGGAACACAATGCTAGAGGAAAGTCAATAGTGTTGGATAAGGTATCTCTAAATAAAGGAAAAGGGGTAAGATCTGGCAGAGGATAAGGAAACATGAAGAAGGATATTGCAATTACACACAAGCAGGGGATTGATAGAAATCTAAATGTAAAAGGACACAGGCAATTACACGTTAGCTGGGAAGAGGGCGAGTGTGAATAGCACCACAGGCGACTATGTAAATAGACATTATGTATAGGAACTGCAGATCAAAAAGGAAACTGGAGATAGAACACTGAATCTCAAATCCATTGTCAGCGACTTGTTACTGAGAATAATGTGGAATTAAGAACCAAATAAATCTAAATACTGAAACTGTTAATACTGCATACGTGTTATGTACAGAGATAGTACCCCATCCTCAGCAGCACCCAGAGATATACTCCCCCCCATTACCCCATCCTCAGCAGCACCCAGAGACACACTCCCCCCACCATTACCCCATCCTCAGCAGCACCCAGAGACACACTCCCCCCCCATTACCCCATCCTCAGCAGCACCCAGAGATATACTCCCCCCCATTACCCCATCCTCAGCAGCACCCAGAGATATACTCCCCCCCATTACCCCATCCTCAGCAGCACCCAGAGATATACTCCCCCCCCCCTTACCCCATCCTCAGCAGCACCCAGAGATATACTCCCCCCCATTACCCCATCCTCAGCAGCACCCAGAGATATACTCCCCCCCATTACCCCATACTCAGCAGCACCCAGAGATATACTGCCCCCCATTACCCCATCCTCAGCAGCACCCAGAGACACTCCCCCCACCATTACCCCATCCTCAGCAGCACCCAGAGATATACTCTCCCCAACATTACCCCATCCTCAGCAGCACCCAGAGATATACTCCCCCCCACCATTACCCCATCCTCAGCAGCACCCAGAGATATACTCTCCCCCAACATTACCCAATCCTCAGCAGCACCCAGAGACACACTCCCCCCACCATTACCCCATCCTCAGCAGCACCCAGAGATATACTCCCCCCCACCATTACCCCATCCTCAGCAGCACCCAGAGATATACTCCCCCCAACATTACCCCATCCTCAGCAGCACCCAGAGATATACTCCCCCCCACCATTACCCCATCCTCAGCAGCACCCAGAGATATACTCTCCCCCAACATTACCCAATCCTCAGCAGCACCCAGAGACACACTCGCCCCACCATTACCCCATCCTCAGCAGCACCCAGAGACACACTCGCCCCACCATTACTCCAGCCTCAGCAGCACCCAGAGATATACTCCCCCCACCATTACCCCATCCTCAGCAGCACCCAGAGATATACTCCCCCCCACCATTACCCCATCCTCAGCAGCACCCAGAGACACACTCGCCCCACCATTACCCCATCCTCAGCAGCACCCAAAGATATACTCTCCCCCAACATTACCCCAGCCTCAGCAGCACCCAGAGATATACTCTCCCCAACATTACCCCAGCCTCAGCAGCACCCAGAGACACACTCCTACCCCCACCATTACCCCATCCTCAGCAGCACCCAGAGACACACTACCCCCACCATTACCCCATCCTCAGCAGCACCCAGAGATATACTCTCCCCCATCATTACCCCATCCTCAGCAGCACCCAGAGACACACTCGCCCCACCATTACCCCATCTTCAGCAGCACCCAGAGACACATTCCCCCCCATTACCCCATCCTCAGCAGCACCCAGAGACACACTCGCCCCACCATTACCCCATCCTCAGCAGCACCCAGAGACACACTCCTACCACCACCATTACCCCAGCCTCAGCAGCACACAGAGACACACTACCCCCACCATTACCCCATCCTAAGCAGAACCCAAAGACACACTCCCCCCACCATTACCCCATCTTCAGCAGAGCCCAGAGACACACTCCTACCCCCACCATTACCCCATCCTCAGCAGCACCCAAAGACACACTCGCCCCACCATTACCCCATCCTCAGAAGCACCCAAAGACACACTCCTACCACCACCATTACCCCATCCTCAGCAGCACACAGAGACACACTCCTACCCCCACCATTACCCCATCCTCAGCAGCACCCAGAGATATACTCCCCCCCAACATTACCCCATCCTCAGCAGCACCCAGAGATATACTCCCCCCCAACATTACCCCATCCTCAGCAGCACCCAGAGACACAGTACCCCCAACATTACACCATCCTCAGCAGCACCCAGAGATATACTCCCCCCCCCAACATTACCCCATCCTCAGCAGCACCCAGAGACACACTCCCCCCATTACCCCATCCTCAGCAGCACCCAGAGACACAGTACCCCCATTACCCCATACTCAGCAGCACCCAGAAACACACTCCCCCCCATTACCCCATCCTCAGCAGAACCCAGAGACATTCTCCCCCCCAAACATTACCCCATCCTCAGCAGCACCCAGAGACACAGTACCCCCAACATTACACCATCCTCAGCAGCACCCAGAGATATACTCCCCCCCCCAACATTACCCCATCCTCAGCAGCACCCAGAGACACACTCCCCCCATTACCCCATCCTCAGCAGCACCCAGAGACACAGTACCCCCATTACCCCATACTCAGCAGCACCCAGAAACACACTCCCCCCCATTACCCCATCCTCAGCAGAACCCAGAGACATACTCCCCCCAAACATTACCCCATCCTCAGCAGCACCCAGAGACACAGTACCCCCACCATTACCCCATCATGAGCAGCACCCAGAGGCACACTCCCCCCACCAGTACCGCAGCCTCAGCAACACCCAGAGACACACTCCCCCCCCAACACTACCCCATTTTCAGTAGCACCCAGAGACACACCCAGAGATATACTCCCCCCCCCCCCAACATTACCCCATCATGAGCAGCACCCAGAGGCACACTCCCCCACCATTACCCCAGCCTTAGCAACACCCAGAGACAAACTCCCCCCACTATTACCCCACTCTCCGCAGCACCCAGAGACACACTCCCCCCCCCACCATTACCCCATTCTCAGCAGCACCCAGAGACACACTACCCCCACCATTACCCCAGTCTCAGCAGCACCCAGAGACACACTACCCCCACCATTAACCCATCCTCAGCAGCACCCAGAGACACCCCCCCCCCCCAACATTACCCCATCATGAGCAGCACCCAGAGACAAACTACCCCCACCATTACCCCATCCTCAGGAGCACCCAGAGACACCCCCCACCATTACCCCATCCTAAGCAGAACCCAGAGACAAACTCCCCCCAAACATTACCCTATCCTCAGCAGCACCCACAGACACCCCCCCCCCCATTACCCCATCATGAGCAGCACCCAGAGGCACACTCCCCCACCATTACCCCATCCTCAGCAGCACCCAGAGACACACTCCCCCCCCATTACCCCATCCTCAGCAGCACCCAGAGACACACTCCCCCCCCATTACCCCATCCTCAGCAACACCCAGACACATTCCCCCCACTATTACCCCATCCTCAGCAACACCCAGAGACATACTCCCCCCCAACATTACCCCATCCTCAGTAGCACCCAGAGACACACTCCTACCCTCACCGTTACTACATGCTCAGCAGCGCCCACAGACACACTACCAGGCCATTACCCCAGCCTCAGCAGCACCCAGAGACACACTCCTACCCCCATCGTAACCAAAGCCTCAGACTCACACTCCCCCCACCATTACCCCATCCCCAGGAGCACCCAGAGACACACTCCTACCCCCACCATTAGCCCAGCCTCAGCGACACCCAGAGACACACTCCTACTCCCACCATTACCCCAGCCTCAGCGACACCCAGAGACACACTCCCCCCACCATTAGCCCAGCCTCAGCAGCACCGAGAGACACACTCCTACCCCCACCATTACCCCAGCCTCAGTGACACCCAGAGACACACTCCCACCCCCACCATTACCCCAGCCTCAGCAGCAGAAGTTAAAGTGAGCCGGAACGGGGCGGAACTGCGTTCCGCCAGTTCCAATTGGAGAAGGAATGCAGTTCCACCTCCTCCGGATCACCTAACCCAAAATGTGAGCCCGGAGCCGCATAGGGTTGGCGGGCACCCGCTGAGGTTGTGTCACCCGCAGGCGTTGGCACCTTCTCCTCAGCGGCAGCCGGAGCTCACTGCTGAGCTCCCACTTCCGCTGTGTGCAGCGCTATGGGAGAGACATCATGTCTCTCCCATAGATACGAGGAGCGGGCACCAGGCGGAGGTCAGCGGTCCGGAAGCAGGAGCGGGGCTAGTGAGTATTTTTGTTTTGTTTTGTGTGTGAAGTGGCGCTACTAGGGGGCAGCTACTACTGAGGGCATCTATACTGGGGCATAACTACTGGGGACAACTGTACTGGGGGCAGCTTCTACTGGGGGAATCTGTACAGGGAGCATAACTACAAGGGGAATCTGTACTGAGGGCAGCTCTACTAGGGGCCGCTCTAGAGGGGACAGCTGTACTGGGGGCATAACTACAGGAGGCATCTGTACTAAGGGCATAACTACAGGGGGCATCTGTACTGGGGGCATAACTACAGCGGGCATCTGTACTGGGGGCATAACTACAGGGGGCATCTGTACTAGGGGCATAACTACAGGGGGCATCTGTACTGAGGGCAGCTCTACAGGGGGCATCTGTACTGGGGGCATAACTACAGGGCGCAGCTGTACTGGGGGCATCTGTACTGGGGCATCTCTACTGGGGGCATCACTATGGGGGCAATACTACACGGGGCATTACCACTGGGGGGCACTACTAATGAGTGCATTGCATAGGGGGCACTTAATAAGGGGCATCAATCCTGGGGACATAAGGGGCACTACTACTGGGGGCACTGTATAAGGGGCACCAATAGTATGGGCTTTACATAAGGGGCACTACCACTACAGTGGGCATTGCATAAGGGGCACTACTACTGAGGGCATTGTATAAGGGGTGCTACTGCTGTGGTCATTTTGTGTGACCACGCCCCTTTCTGTTTTGAGACCACGCTGACTTTTTGCGGCGTGCACAATTTCTTTCGACCTGGGGCGAGGCGGTGAGTTCCTCCACCTCTCCAGGACCACTTTAAGCACTGCTCAGCAGCAATCAGAGACACACTCCTACGCCCATCGTAACCACAGCCTCAGCAACACCCAGAGATACACTCCTACCCCCACCATTACCCCAGCCTCAGTGACACCCAGAGAAACACTTCTACCCTCACCATTACCTCAGCCTCAGCGACACCCAGAGACACACTTCTACCCTCACCATTACCTCAGCCTCAGCGACACCCAGAGACAAACTCCTACTCCCACCATTACCCCAGCCTCAGTGACACCCAGAGACACACCTCTACCCCCACCATTACCCCGGCTTCAGAGACACACTTCTACCCTCACCATTACCTCAGCCTCAGCGACACCCAGAGACACACTCCTACCCCCACCATTAACCCAGCCTCAGTGACACCCAGAGACACACTTCTACCCCCACCATTACCCCGGCTTCAGCGACACACTTCTACCCTCACCATTACCTCAGCCTCAGCGACACCCAGAGACACACTCCTACCCCCACCATTAAACCAGCCTCAGCAGCACCCAGAGACACACTCCTAAACCCACCATTACCCCAGCCTCAGCAGCATTTAGAGACACACTCCTACCCCCACCATTACCCCAACCTCAGCAGCATCCAGAGACACACTCCAACCCCCACCATTACCCCAGCCTCAGCAGCACCCAGAGACACACTCCTACCCCCACCATTACCCCAGCCTCAGCAGTACCCAGAGACACACTCCCCCCACCATTACCCCATCCTCAGCAGCATTTAGAGACACACTCCTACCCCCACCATTACCCCAGCCTCAGCAGCATCCAGAGACACACTCCTACCCCCACCATTAGCCCAGCCTCAGCAGCACCCAGAGACACACTCCTACCCCCACCATTAGCCCAGCCTCAGCAGCACCCAGAGACACACTCCTACCCCCACCATTACGGTAGATGCTAGAATCAAGTGGGCTAAGGGACCTTTTCTGTCTGGGGGAGGAGTCACAACACAAGGGGGAGGAGCTAGGCCAGCGGGATAGTTCCTCTACTATCCACGCCACCAACTATTACCTTTAGTAATCAGGTGGCGAGCGAAGCGGAGCGAGCCACCGAGCCCGAAGCGTGGCGAGCGAAGCGAGCCCGCGAGGGTACTTTTCGGGTACCCTGCTCGCCCGCAGCTCCTCCCCCTGGTGACGTGTCTCCTCCCCTAGATACGTCAGAAGGTCCCTTCTCCCACTTCGATATAGAATCAACCCCACCATTACCCCAGCCTCAGCAGCACCCAGAGACACACTCCTCCCCACCCCAGCAGCACCCAGAGACACCCCCTCCCCCACACCATTACCACAGCCTCAGCAGAACCCAGAGACACACTCCCCCACCATTACCCCAGCCTCAGCAGCACCCAGAGATCCACTGCAACCGACTACAAGTGATCACTCTCCGTTACTTCAGGAGGATAGAGGTTTTGTTCTGCAGCATCATTTAATAGGCCTCAATAGAGGAAGTTTGATGTGCTGGGAAAAACATTCCACCCTCTACTGTTGTAGCTTCTATATTATACAACAAGTAAGTTTTTCAGTTGCCTGCCCTTCTAATACTGCCCTGATCACTTGCAAGTGCTGGCATTGTATGTGGAAACATCTAGGACAGGATTGGCCAACCTGTGGCTCTGCAGCTGTTGTGAAATTACAAATCCCAGCATTCCCTGTGACAATTTTGTTATTAGGAAATGCTAAAACTGTGGCAAGGCATGCTGGGTCTTGTAGTTCACAACAGCTGGGGAGCCACAGGTTGGCCGGGCCTGATCTAGGAGCATCAACAGCTTGGGTAATGAAGCGCCAGGCCCACAAGCCCACAGAGGATGATCTGCCGAGTTCTGAAGCATACAGCATGCAATAATTACCTGTCCTCGATTACAACACTCACTACCTGGTTCCAAACTTCCTCTGAAAGCTACGTTAGCACAAGAAATGTTCATCAGCAACGCCATGGATTGCATTTCCATTGCCGAGAAGCTGCACACAAACCTTTTATTATTTATTAACAGTATCTTATATAACGCACCATTTACCGTTGAGCTTTACAATTGGAACAACAGTAATAGAACAAAACTGGGCAATAACAAACAGACATAGAGGTGGGAAGGTCTTGCTTGCAAGCATACAATGTATAGGGAAATAGGCATTGATACACATGGATAGGTTCTACCTATTAAATAATGGTCCTGCCAGATTGCAGAGTTTCTTGGTGGGCTGCATGATATAGTCACACAGCAATGCTGACCAGAGGTCAGGAGGATGTTAAATTGAAGAAAAAGAAAATACTGTATGTGAGGATGTATGGGCTGTACAGAGGTGATGTTATTAGATATGAATATTTATGAAGGCTATGTATGTGGTTATGGAATTTGCCAAGCTTGCCTGAAGAGGTGAGTTTTGGACACTGAGAGTCTTACTGTGCGTGGGAGGGCATTCTACAGAGTGGGTGCAGCCTGAAGAAAGTCCTGCAATTGTGAATGGGAGCAAGTAATGCATATGGATGAGAAATGCAGATCTTGTGCAAAACGGAGAGGTCGAGTTAGGATGTATTTTGAGATAAACAAAGAGATGTTGGTGCAGTTTGGTTAATGGCCCTGTGTGTGAGTAAAAGTATTTTATATTGAATACGATAGAATACAGGCAGCCAATGGAGGGACTGACCGGATCCGCATATGAAGAACGTTTAGCGCAGAAGATTAGCCTCGCAACTGCATTCAGAATGGATTGTAGTGGTGAGAGTCTTTTTTTGGTAAGACCAGTAAGAAGACTATTGCAATAATCAATGCGGGAGATAATGAGAGTATGGATAAGAGTTTTTGTAGAGTCTTGTATAAAATAAAGTCAAATTTTGGATATAATTTTTTAGATGCATGTAACATGATTTAGAAAGAGATTGAATGTGGGGAGAAAATGGACAGTTCAATGTCAAGGCAGCGAGCTTGTGGGGTAGGACTGATTGTCAAATTATCACAGTAATAGAGATATCAGTTTGATAACTACTATTGGCCATGGAAATCTAATCAATGCTGATTTGTAAATATTAAATTTGAGGTAGTGAGATGACATCCAAGATGAAACGTCAGAAAAAGGCATTCAGATAGATATATCAGAGTATCATCTGCATACAAATGATACTGAAATTCAAAAGAGCTGATTAGTTTGCCAAGATATGAAGTGTAGATTGAGAAAAACAGAGGACCTAAGACTGAGCCTTGTGGTACTCCAACTAACAGAGGTGGTAAAGAGGAGGTGGAATCAGAGAAGCAGACACTGAAGGGGTTATTAGATAGTTAGGATGAAAACCAAGAGAGGACTGTGTCCTGGAGACCTATGGATTGTAGTGTTTGTATGAGAAGAGAGTGGTCAACAGTGTCAAAAGCAGCAAAGAGATCTAGAAGAATAAGTGAGTAATGGCCTTTAGACTTCGCAGTGGCCAGACCATTCACTCTTTTAGTAAGTGAGGACATTCTGTGTAGTGTTGGAAATGAAGGCCTGACTGAAGTGGGTCCAAAAAGTTGTGCGAGTTAAGAAAGTGTGTGAGGTGAGTGTAGGCAAGTCTGTCAAGTAGCTTGGAAAGGCAAGGGAGCTGAGAAATGTGACGGTAGTTAAGAAGAGAGTTAAGGTGACCATACATTAGACGATATTATGAGCGATTTGGCTGTTTTTGACGGATAGGAACAACAAATCGTTCATAATAGTGCAGATCGTTCAGTATCTATGAACGATAACGTTGCACAGTCCCGTGGGTCTTGGTCGGATGTTCTGATCTTCCCTGATGCAGGTAAGATCTGAAGCTATTGTTAACGACAGCATGCTCCTGGATGTGGCCACTCCTCAGATCTTAAGATCTATCTTAAGATATACCTTATGTGTATGCACAAAAGCGTTTGTTCAGGACTGCCAGGGAGTTCAAGGGAAATAGTTAACGGGATTGCATTGTTTAAAAGTCGTCTAGTGTATGGGCACCTTTAGGGTCAGAATTCTGTTTTGTTTTTTTTTAGAATAGGAGTAATCACTGTATGCTTGAACAGTGATGGAAAGATACCAGTAGAGAGAGAGGGCGTATAGATTTTAGTTAAGGTTGGGATGAGCACAGGAGACAAAGCTTTACTGATCTGTGATGGTATAGGATCAAGAGGAGAGGTAGTAGGGTAGGAGGATTAGAAGAACATTGCTACTTCAACTTCATTTGTGGGATGAAGTAAAGAGGTGTCAAATGGTTCTGGTTGAAAATTAAGCAGGTCACTGGCTGGGGAAGAGCATACCATTTCATTGTGGATCCTATCAATCTTGTCCTTAAAAGCAGTAAGCAAGTTCTTGTGCACTGATAGTAGCTGGTGAGTTGGGTGAAGGATGGTTAAGAAGTGATTTCAATGTATAAAAAAGTCACTTTGGGTAAGTGGCTTGAGCAGAGATGAGCAATTGGAAATATGTTTGTTTTTGCAGTGTCCAGGGCATTACGATAAGAGTAGTAGATGTGAGGAAGTCGCTTGGAGTACAAGATTTACGCCATTTACGTTCAACTTTATGTGAGTTTTTGTAGGTGGCTTGTTAATGGAGAATGCCATGGTTGACAGCTAAGGGGAGTATTCATTTAATGCAGTGTTTTTCGTCCAGGCGAAAAACGGTACTTTTCGATTATTTATAGGCCAAATTTACATCCGACCTATTCAATGCCCGTGCCATTTTTCGACTGTTCGAAAAAAACTGGCACAGGCGAAAACCACGTGAATTGGCTAAATTGCCATCGATCCATGTGTTTTGGCGAATTTGCGGGCGTTTTTGGGTCCATTTTTGCCCATGCCGATTCATCCACAAAAAAACCCCCGAAAAGGCATGGGCAAAAAGTGACTAAAAAAATGCACAAAAACGCCCGCAATTGAATACACTTACGTCAAATTAGTGCTGTTTTTTCGGCTAGCCGAAAAAAACGGCACTAAATGAATATCCCCCTAAGCCTACGTGGTGTGTGATGGGTAGCAGGAGCCACTTCATCAAGCGCTATTACTAGAGTTGGGTTCAGGTGTTATAAAGCCGTCTCATTAGTGGTGAATGTAGAAATCGATGAGAGCAGTTATTGCAGAGGTAGAAAGTTCTTGAAAATTTCTAGTGTTAATATTTCTGTAGGTTTGAGGAGGCTTGGTTGACTTCAGTGTCAATGAGTTTGAAGTAATGAAGGAGAGCTTGCAAGTGATAAGGTTGTGATCTGAGAATCGCTGTAAAAGATTTTTTTGCCTGAAAGTGCACTGCCGCCTGTAAAATTAAATGTAATAGGAACAATGGTCTAGTGCTGCTTTTCATGCTTTGACTTAAGGGGATGGGTGTTCCACTATCAGATTACTTTAAATACTGGTTAAAGTAATTTACTTTAACTTATTGGTTTGTGCATGACTTATTGCAGCTTGTACAAAATACCTTTTTTTTAATTTGTTTCTTTTTACTTCCTTCTGTGTTCTTCATCCAAACCTTTATATCAACCAGGCAGAACAGTTTACTGTCTTGCTCTTAGGTATGGCACACAAATACTTTATGGATACCTAGAGCAGAACTGTGCTGTATCCAAAGGTGATATAAATAAACGCCTGTCTGAATGATTGTAAGACCTTGGTGAAAAATTCACAGGGAGGTCACACAGCTAAAGCAAAATATTTTGTAAAAGTTGTAGAAGGAAATATACTGCAAGCCTATAAATGCAAACTGGCAAAGGTGTGTGTGTGCGGGGGGGGGGGATATTTCTCTGACATAGCAAAGGCTTTTGGGTACAGGCCTGGAAAAGGTACAATGGCCCTAATTCAGACCTGTTCGCTCGCTTGGGGTTTTTGCAGTCCTGCGTTCCCCACCCATAGGGGAGTGTATTTTCGCTTTGCAAGTGTGTAAACGCATGTGTAGCAGAGCTGTACAAAGAGATTTTGTGCAGTCTCTGAGTAGCCCAGGACTTACTCAGCCGCTGCGATCACATCAGCCTGTCCGGGACCGGAATTGACGTCAGAAACCCTCCCTGCAAACGCTTGGACACGCCTGCATATTTCCAACCACTCCCAGAAAACGGTCAGTTGACACCCACAAACACCTTCTTCCTGTCAATCTCCTTGCGAACGCCCGTGCAAATGGATTCTTCACACAAACACATCGTTGAGCGGCGATCCGCTGTGCAACGCGCCTGCGCATTGTGGTGCATGCGCAGTTTAGACCTGATCGCCCGCTGTAAGAAAACGCAGCCTAGCGATCAGGTCTGAAGTAGGCCCAGTATCAGGAAATCTTTTCCTTGGACTAGGTGGAATGGAAAGGAATAAAACATACAGTAAGCAGTACACAGGTTTTGTTGAATAAAGTAATTAAAATTGTTAAGAGAGGCAGAAACATTTATTGAAAGTCAAACGTATAAATCAAACTGTGAGTAGACGAGAACAGACTATAATCAGCACTAGGGATTCTGAGAGACATTGAAGGAAACCACAGGACCAGAGTGATGGAAAATCTGTATATGTGTGTAAAGTTCAGATAGTGTAGGTGAAGTGGAACACTGCACGTGAGAAGATACGGTTATAGCCATCAATTCAGATGCCTTAGTGTATTCTTCTTAGAGATATACCAATTTATTATTGATAAATGATGACTAGTTTTACAAAACATTCTTCTAATGACTAAGCCAAAGGTAAAACCTAATTTACATCATGTCATTTCAACCCACAGATGACTTCAGTTTATTGGTCAGTACCTTACGTCACTTTTACGCTTTTATATGTTTGATACGCTAGATGTTTGTATCTAAAGCAATAACAGTTCTATGAAGACAAAGTTCACACATACTGTAAATTCAGTGTTCAGAATGTATTACACATGTATTTCCTATTGTGCTTTTTATGTTCTTCGAGTTGTCAGACAAGCTGTCACTTTTAGGGGGTCATTCAGACCCGAGCGCTGCTGTGCGATTTTGCACAGCGATGATCTGGTCTGAACTGCACATGCGCCGGCGCATGCCAGACAGCGATGGCTGTCTTAGGCTAGCGATCGCCTCTGCCTGATTGACAGGCAGAGGCGGTCCTAGGCGGGCCGGCGGAGCTTGGCTGCCGTTTAGGGGGCACGGTCCGGGCAACGCAGGCATGCCCGGACCGTTGGGGAGGGGGGGGGGGGGGGGGGCCGGCTGCTGCATGAGGTCACACGCAGCCGCTGCGACCCAAGCAGCTACGGCTATCTCACTGCCAGCGCACAGGAGCTGCGCTGGTAAGGAGCTACTCCTGAACTACAAAAGCATTGCTATTGTGCGATGCTTTTGAACTTCTGCGGGGGGTGGGGGGGTGGCTGACATGCGGGGTGGACTAGCCCCCCGCATGTCAGGGAAGCTGATCGTAGATGTGCTAAATTTAGCATATCTACGATCAGGTCTGAATCACCCCCTTAATGTGAACAATGCCGTGCTTGGAAATTATAAAATATTTTAACAAAGGCAAAAGTGTTACCTGCAGCTCTGTTTTGGTGCTCCGGGCTTATGAACCTCACCCTGGCTTATAATGAGACGATGCTGCAACTACGAGATCTGGCAGCGGAGCAGGTACTCACACCGCTGACAGCAACATTTACTGGAGAGAGTTGACTAATCGCATCACTGGGTTCCCAGTAATTCATCAAGAGGGCATCAGCCAGTGCTGGATCCTGAGAAGGGCCATAATGGAATTCACCGGGGCTTAGTGATCCCCAGGTTATTAAAATTACTTACAGGACATTAAAAAAGGGCATTTGTCATGTCATTCTTATAGCATGCATTTTGATTTGCCCTTGGTCCAGCACCTTTCTATATACCCAACCTATCTAATCTCGATGGTGATTTGTCCCATCTTCACCATGTGCAGTTGGGTCAGGGGCTAGCACCGCAGGCTGGTCAGCGACAAAGAAGCCTGGGACAGGGTAAGTGTAGCAGGGTGGGTTTGGGTTAACCTGTCCATATTACTAGTTTTAAGTATATAAGAACAAAAGCTATCTGGAATTTAATCGTATGAGGCATTGCTACAGCCTGTGTAGTTGCCCTTAGGACCTCCCCCTCCGCGATCATCCAAACGTGAGTCCTACAAAGTCAGCAACTATGCACTGGTTCCAAGTGAAACAATAGGCTGTATCCCCCATGAATTTATTGTTTTAAACATATTAATACTAGGGGTGTGCAATAGGTTTCCAGATGTGCAGTGCATAGTTAAAGAAGACACAATCTGACTCTTTGGTTGTGAACTAAAGTTTTTGTGAAATGTCAAGACACAGAACTGTATATAATCAGCACTGCACATCAAATTAGTCAGCGTGTTCACGTCCTTCACAACTCGTTATGGAGCTCAACAGATGGGAAGGACCTGACTCGAGAGCAGAAGAAGGCTCATATGACTTGGTGCCGCAACACGCTGGCCAGGTTTGATGATGGTCGGTCAAACCCTTTCTGGGAGATCATCAGTGGCAATGAATCATGGATCTAAAGTTTCGACTCCGAGACCAAACAACAGTCAGCCCAGTGGAGCCAAGTTGGAGGTGCACTACCACAGGAGTTCTGACGTGAGAGCAGTGTGGCCAAGCAGATAGTGGCTCTATTTGTGGCCAAGACTGGTCATGTAGCCACCATACCACCTGTGCAGAAGCGCACTCTCACTGGGGACTGGTACGCCAATCAATGTTCGTACGCAACTGATGTTCGTGTTGTCCCTCTCCAGCACGACAATGCACCTGCCCACAAGTACAGAAAAGTGGAGGACTTTCTAGCCCATGAATGCATCCAGGAGCTTGGTCATCCGCCGTACAGTCCAGTTCAAGATGCGTGGGATTCATTTTGAGTCACCAGAAGCTGCAGAGGAGACCGTCATTCAGCATGTAGAAGACATATCTGCTTCGGACTGGTCCACCTGCTTCACCAAGTGGTTTTAGCGCATGCAAGTTTGCATAGACTCCTCTGGCGAATACTTTGAAAAAAATGCAATGTTCACTTTCTTTATAAATATAATACTTTTTTTACATCTGGAAACTTATTGCACACCCCTCTTAAAATTAACTCCCATTGCCTTAACAAAATACCGCAATATAAAAATATGAGAAAGACCTTGCAACTCTCACCAACAACAATAGGACATAGATTTAATTATTGGATTGTGTGAAGGTTATTACTGTACCTTTCCGCTGCCTCCACTGGGTGCACAGAAGACGTACTCCAGCTGAAAGACTATGGCAAATCCAGGGTCATTGACCATCTCAGGGAGACGCATACGGCTCCTTAATACCAGAGCTTGGCCGGCAGAGCTGGGGAAAAAAAACAAATGTTATTTTATGTCATATTCCGAAGATTACTTTAGATGAGTTACAACTTTTCTTGAGCAAGTTTAAGATACTGTGATTTAGAGATGGTTTTTCTGTTGTTCTAGTGTATTACCGGCAGAGAAAGTATAGCTAATCTAGACCTTATATCAAAGCCCAACATTTAAAAGAGTTACCCATCATGTAGGAGAAAAAATTACTTTTCTAGGTTTGAAAAGCTTTTTATGTTTTGTTTTATGTGTCCTTTTTATGTGATTTGTTGTCCTGTTTTCCTTTTTTTAAACCTACAGGCAGAATTAGATTTTCTTTTTTCTTTTGTGAAGGTAACGTAACAGGGCAAATAGCCTTGAAACAAAGTACTAAACGATATGTGTGATGGAAAATTCATTTTATAAATTAAGGACTAAACAGATAATTTTATCACCAATATAAATGAGCACCATAAATGAATACTGTTAAATACAAAACACAATAGTAACGCCCCCTAAAGGCTGCTATAATAAATATGGTCTTTATAACGCAACGATAATTTAGACTGTAGACTTATTTTCAAATTTAAGACTTATTTGCCACAAACATTAACAAACAGAAAATGAAATTAGCAAACTTATATAATATATAAAATATTTTTGATGTCTATCATCATTATTTAATAGATTTGTGCGTTGGGGCAGCAGACGATGCTCAGATCCCTTGCATTCCGGTTGGCAGTAGTAAAAAGTGCTTTACCATTAGATATTCAATTGAAGTCGAAACTGCCGTCTTGTCGGAAAGACAGCAGTTTCCGACTATTTTAGGTTGGAAGGGGTTCCGACCTATTCAATAATCCCCTAATTTTTCTGACAAGTCGGGAATTCCGACTTGTCGGAAAGCACGTGGAATAGGCGCCGATCCACGTGCTTCTGTTGGAAACGGGGCCAAATCCGTCAGGTTTTGGCCCCGTTTCCGACAATCTCAATCCGACTTTTAAAAAAAAAACGGGGGAGCGGGGCGGCGGGCTATAGGAGCAGCAGGGCACATGCGCAGGTACCTGACGGGCATCCCCCTGACCAGGCTCCTCTCTCTCTCCCGGCAGCACAGGTACCTGACGGGCATCCCCATGGTCAGGCTCCTCTCTCTCCCGGCAGCGCAGGTACCTGATGGGCATCCCCCTGGCCAGGCTCATCTCTCTCCCGGCAGCGCTCCCCGGCCGGCGCTGGGCTGTGCGGCTATGCGGGGATCTGAGGCTCCTCCAGCCCCTCCCTGTGATCTCACACACGGGGAGGGCTCACTGCTGACAGCAGCAGCACGGACGGGCCCCCGGGAACGGACAAATCCGACAGTCGCATTTGGCCGCTCATTGAATAGGGCTTGTCAGATCCATTCCGACAAATGCATGTCGGAATGGATCCAACAGCAATTGAATATACCCCATAGCCCGCCGGTCCAGGTAGTCTCTCTGTGCACGCAAGACATGTGCACTGCACTAGAGGCTTCCAGTAGCAGATTTAACGATACTCATAGACCTGATCACCAATTGTCACCTCCTATAGTTACTGCGAGGAGCATGGCTAAAGAATATAAACAAAGGACTACCAGAAAGTATAATGGAAACGGGTTGGGAACCGACCCCGGGATCCCGGCAGCAGAATGCCGACGGGGAGGTGACCGCAACAAAGCCCCTATAAGTGGGAATTAACACTCAAGTGGGAAAAGACCCTGTGAGTCGGCATTCTGTCGGCTGGCCTTTTGAGCGCTCAGGATTCTGGTGTCGGCATGGTGATGAGCAGGATCCCCAGCGCCGGTCACATGACCGTATCCCGTGGGTACTGTGGCATGGAGAGAAAGAAGGGTAATGGTTGTGTACCTATATTCTCAACCATAATGGGCGAGTTTGTATTTACTCTTTTGTGATGATGATAAAATTTGACTTAATCATTTGCACAGAATCCAGTAACTATAGCCCTAGCTGTATGTATTACTAGGATCCATTCAATACGCCTCCATGTCTGTAGGTAGCAGGGAATAATGTGACCTTCTCTTAGGCACTGTCGTACATGTTGGGCTTTAATCTGAGATGGCTGTAAATGCAATTGAAAAACACATCCTGGGAGGAAATGATGAAATAAATAACAATTTGTCACCTATTCTGGAGTTAATCACAGGATACGACCAACTCTATATAGGTAGTAGATGAGCCTTATCCACTATGCATGTAACAGGAGCAGAAGCGCCAGTGATACCACAGGAGGTGTTGGCTTCACTGTGGGCACACAAGATGCACAAAAACACAGGACACAACTCATACGCATTACAGTAAGTGGCCGGAAAGTGTAAATAAGACGTATCCCAGGTGTTTGGAGTCTTGCGAAATGGAAATCAAATAGGAAGCGATTATACAATTGTAACTTTTTTTAATTCTCGCTGTAAGAAATGTATCAGCAGCCTTCTCCCAAACTGGGCAAGGAACATGCTTTATTTTTTAAATCAAGTGTTCAGTACACTCCTGCCATCAGCTGCAGCAGTTCTATCCCATTTGCAACTACATTTGCATAACTGGGTGTGTTTTAGATCCATTCGGCGAATCAGATGTGGCCTGCGATCCTCAACATCGTCAGCTACAGCTTGCAACTGCAAAACGGTTTGATTACCCGCAAGTCATATCTGTCCGAAACAGGCACATTTGCATCCTTTGGGCTGAAATCTTGGGCGCATCGTTAATATACTCTGGCCACGTCTACATGCCCCCTCCAACTGCTGTCCATACCCCCTTGTTGTAAGGAGCCATAAGTGCAACTGGATGGAAAAAAATACAAACACTGGAAAAGGGCATGCAGACAGAAACTGTATTTCCATTCCAGCCCTAAGGAGGAGGACCTTCCAGATGTTGTGCCATAAAATCAATGTATTGGAATACAATGTTAAACTTCTCTTTTCTGATAATCTCACAAGTTGACAGAGAGCTCGCTGAGAGTGAGAAGAGGTGCGTCATTATAAACCTATCTCTGCCCACTGCTCTGTCACCATAAGACAACTGTGGACTCTTCATTGGGATTTACTCAAATCAGTTGCTACAGTAATGTCTGCCTTTACCTTCCACTTACTGATAAATGCATTGTGATTAAAATGACTATCTGAGCTGTGTCCACGTACCTTACTGTTTGATTGCTGGGTTGTCTTTTCTTTATGCTGAAAGTAGACTGTCCGGTCATTATTCTGTTCTCTGGAACAACGACCACAACTTGTGGCTGCTGCACATACCCCCAGCCATTATGGACACCAATGTGTAGTCTTCGTTCTTGTATTAACACAGCGGTCCCATCAATCATGGCGTTCACCTAGAGAGACATCAGTACTGGTTAGGCACTGTAATACCCAGCTATGATGCTAGGGTCTGTTACAATTCACCTAAATACACATTTGTTAATCCTTTCCCATTAGCTCCTCTTAAAACAAAACAAAATCGTCATGCGGGTCATTAAGAGGGAGATGTATCAAGCATCTTAAAGAGTGGCCAAGTCGTCCACAGAAACCAATCAGCTCTAGCTACCATTTATCATGTACAATCTACATAGATGGAAATGGTGTCCAGACTCTGGGTCAACACCCATTAGGGTGACACCTATTGGTCGACAGTGACTAGGTCGACATGACCATTAGGTCGACATGCAAAAAGGTTGACATGAGTTTTTTCCATTTTCTTTCTTTTTTTTTGAACTTTTTCGTAATTTACGACCCACGTGGGCTACACGAGGCACTTTGCCCGAAGCATGGCGAGCCATGCGAGGGGTCACGGTGCACTAATTGGGGTTCCCGGTCACTTTACGAAAAAAACAACACCAAAAAAACATGAAAAACTCATGTCGACCTATTTCTAGTGTTGACCTAGCCACTGTCAACCAATAGGTGTCGACCTAGACACTGTTGACCGTGAGTCCCATACCCGATGGAAATAGATCCAGTCTTTATGCATCTCATCCTAAATCACAGTAAACATGCTGAATCCTTATCTACAGGATATAGTAAAATGTTGCAGGCATCCACTATTGTCCCACTCTCACATCTCCTAATCACATAAGGTTGAGCACGCACTGGGCTACTGCAGGGTTGCATATTTAGCAAGACTTATGATAAAAACAAAGATACACATTACAAATACCTAAATGCTAAGTTGGAGCCTAGGGTGCAGTAAGACATTGCACTGGCTCTGGTTGGAGGCATCGTAAGATATGTGCAGGCGGGCTTCAATAGCATATACAATTTACACCAGGCATATATCACATACACAAAGCAGAGAATACTGTATGTGGCTGATTCCTGAAGGACTGTACAAGACTACAGCCAAGGAGTAAAGAAGGCAGAAGTTCAAATTGTGCAGAACATGGATTGAGGTAGTCTCTACAAACTTTAGGTTCCCCATCAAACTTAGATGGTGTAGGTAGCTGCAAATGGGAAGAAGGCCATAGAGCAGGCATTCCCAATCGCGGTCCTCAAGGCACACCAACAGTGCAGGTTTTAGTGATATCCAGGCTTCAGCACAGATGGTTAAATAAAAATTACTGAGGTACTAATTAAGTCCCCTGTGTTCAAGCATGGATATCACTAAAACCAGGACTGTTAGTGTGCCTTGAGGACCGAGGTTGGGAAACACTGCCATAGAGTCAGAGTGTGATTTCCTGGATCTGGACTCCATTTTGGAAGAGCAGTAGGAACAGTCAAAGCATCTATGTGATGCACAATGGCAGTGCCCTCTGGTGCCCTGTGTTGGCCCTGTCCGGAATCTGTGACATAACCAGAGGGGGCAGGACTGCTTTTAGGAAAAGTGTATAGAGCTGTCCGGATAGTAGATGCTAGATCCAGTTGGGCTAAGGGACTTCTGAAGATGTAAGGGTAAGGATAGGGTTAGGCCGCTGGAGGGGAAGTTAGGGTTAGGGGTGTAATGGGGGTGGGGGGTGTTATATTTTTGCCAATGTCCTTTAGCCCACTTGGATATAGACTTAACCCTGACTGGATGCTCTGGGTGTCTACACACTGCAGGGTGCGTTCCCAGAGTGTCCAACGGATGCTCCAAGCAGTACTGAAACAACACCTAGCCATTCCAGGCACCTTGCTTGTCAGATGCAGGGGCTGTGGGGCAGCGACATTGCTATCCCCAGCACCCCCGCACACCACTCTCTACGACCCTGAACAAGGGCCTACAGACAATACATAATAAAAAGACTTGTCACTTTCTTTTTTCTCTTTGGTGCTGTACAAGCTCTTTTGGAGAAAGACTTCCAGAAGAATCTATTTTCTTACTGCCAGATTTCTACGGTAAATGATGGGTTCAGAACTATCAGACAGTATTTGCAATATCAAGTACCAAATATCAAGGTTGTGAAGTCCAATGCAATTATGGTGTTAGCCAGGGACCCTTGTTAGAAGGGTGGACTGTGTACCTGGTATGCAGACCTCTGTCTCTTGTACTAGGTAATAGAGTGATACAGTGCATCAGTAAAGTATTCACAGCGCTTCACTTTTTCCACATTTTGTTAGGTTACAGCCTTATTCCAAAAAGGAAAAAAAAAAAAAAATCCCTCAAAATTCTACACACAATACCCCATAATGACGTGAAAAAAGTTTCTTTTTTAATTTTTGCAAATTTATTAAAACTACAAAACTAAGAAATCACATGTACATAAGTATTCAGTCTTTGCCATGAAGCTCAAAATTGAGCTCAGGTGCATCCTGTTTCCACTGATCATCCTTGAGATTTTCCTACAGCTTAATTGGAGTCCACCTGTGGTAAATTCAGTTGATTGGACATGATTTGGAAAGGCACACACCTGTCTATATAAGGTCCCACACTTGACAGTGCATGTCTGAGCACAAACCAATCATGAAGTCAAAGGAACTGTCTGTAGACCTCCGAGACAAGATTGTCTCGAGGCACAAATCTAGGGTAGGGGACAGAAAAATATCTGCTGCTTTGAAGGTCCCAATAAGCACAGTGGCCTCCATCATCCGTAAATGGAAGAAGTTCGGAACCACCAGGACTCTTCCTAGAGCTGTCCCGCCGTCTAAACCGAGCAATCGGGAGATAAGCACCCTAGTCAGGGAGGTGACCAAGAACCAGATGGTCACTCTGTCAGAACTACAGCATTCCTTTGTGTAACATACATAGTAACATAGTATCTAAGGTTGAAAAAAGACAATTGTCCATCGAGTTCAACCTATTTGTGGTCTCCTATGCAGGATTATTTGGTATAAAATTTTGACCTTATCCATTAGGAATTTATCTAATCCATTCTTAAAGGTGTTGACTGAGTCCGCCATTACAACTCCCTCAGGCAGGGAATTCCAAACATGTATCGTCCTTACCGTGAAAAAGCCTTTACGCCGTATTGTGCGGAATCTCCTCTCCTCTAACCTGAGCGAGTGTCTACGAGTTCTCTGTGTTGATTTAACCAAAAACAGGTCCTGCGCAAGATCTGTGTATTGTCCCCTTATATAGTTGTAGATGTTGATCATGTCCCCTCTTAGTCTCCTCTTTTCCAATGTAAACATGCCTAGCCTTGCAAGCCTTTCCTCGTATTCCAGCGTCTCCATGCCCTTAATTAGTTTGGTCGCCCGCCTCTGAACCTTTTCTAGCTCCAGGATATCCTTTTTGTAGTACGGTGCCCAGAATTGTACACAGTATTCAAGGTGTGGCCTCACTAGTGATTTATACAACGGGAGTATAACACTCTCGTCCCTAGCATCAATTCCCCGTTTTATGCATGCTAATATCTTATTAGCCTTCTTTGCTGCAATCCTACTTTGGGTACTACTGCTTAGTTTGCTATCTATGAGGACACCTAAGTCCTTTTCCAGTACAGAATCCCCTAATTTTACCCCATTTAGTACGTAGGTGTTATTTTTGTTCTTGTTACCACAGTGCTTTACCTTACACTTGTCTGTATTGAAGCGCATTCTCCATTTCGCTGCCCATGCTTCTCATTTAACTAAGTCGTTCTGAAGAGACTCAGCATCCCCCTCCATAATTAAAACTTTACACAATTTGGTATCATCTGCAAAAATTGACACCATGCTCTCTAGACCTTCTGTTAGGTCGTTAATGAAAATATTGAACAATAGCGGTCCTAATACTGAGCCTTATGGCACACCACTTAGCACTTCAGTCCAATTTGAAAAAGATACATTAACCACAACGCGCTGCTCCCTATTATCTAACCAATTTTTGATCCAAGTGCATATTGTGCTTCCTAGCCCTATTTCTTGTAGCTTGTAGATAAGTCTCATGTGCGGTACAGTGTCGAAAGCTATCGCAAAGTCTAAAAAGATTACATCCACCTCTTAACCTTATCTAAGTTTGCACTTACTGTTTCATAAAAGCCATGTAAGTTAGTTTGACAGGATCTGTCCTTCACAAATCCATGTTGATTCCTTTTAATGACCTTATTGACTTCAAGGAACTTCTGAATACTATCTCTTAGAATACTTTCCCCTCTATAGATGTAAGACTAACTGGTCTATAATTACCTGGTTCAGATTTACTTCCTTTTTTTAATATAGGCACTACTGCCGCTATACGCCAGTCTTTGGGAACCATACCTGATATTACTGAATCGTTAAAGATCAAAAATAGCAGTTTTGCAAGTTCAGAGTGAAGCTCCATTAGAACCCTTGGGTGAATTCCATCGGGACCTGGTGACTTATTAATCTTTAAATGTTTTAATCGGTCACAGACTACCTCCTCGCTTAAATAAGTACCTATCAGTGGGATATTCTCATTATTGAGATTATGTGTTAGTCCCTGAATTGGGTCCTCTCTAGTAAATACTGTTGAAAAAAACTCATTTAGTGTGTCCGCTATGTCATTATCATTTTTGCTTAAGACTCCCAACTTGTCTTAAAGGGCCTATACTCTCCTTCTTTAATCTCTTGCTATTAATGTATTTTAAAGAATTTTTTGGGATTCGCTTTGCTTTCCTTTGCTACTAGTTTTTCAGTTTCTACTTTAGCCGCTCTTATTTCCTTTTTGCATATTTTGTTACAGTCCTTATAGTGCTGAAATGACTCAGTTTCCCCGTCAGATTTGTATTTTTTAAATGCTCGCCTTTTCTTGCCCATAAGTTCCTTTATCTTTTTGCTAAGCCACATCGGTTTATGATTTTTATTCCTTTTTTTTGCTGCTCGTAGGAATAAATTTGAGAGTATTTTTAGCTAGCAGGAATTTTAGTACATCCCATTTCTCCGTAGTATTTTTTCCTAGACACAAACCTTCCCATTCAATATCCCTGAAAAATACCCTCATCTTTTCAAAATTCGCTTTGCTAAATTTTAGAGTCCTAGTCGAGCCAGTATAGGACTGTTTATGAAAACTGATATTGAATGTGACCATATTGTGGTCGCTATTTCCTATGGGTTCCCCTACTATAATACCTGATACTAAATCCCCATTGTTTGTTAATACCAGGTCTAAGATTGCATTGTACCTGGTAGGTTCTTCAATTAGTTGAACTAAGTAGTTATCATTTAGTGTGTTTAAAAACATATTACCCCTAGCAGTGTCACATGAATCATTTTTCCAGTTTATCTCTGGATAGTTAAAATCTCCCATCACTACTATGTCACCTTCTCCTGCTGGTCTTTCAATTTGCTTCAGTAACAATTCCTCATCAGATACATTAATACCAGGCGGCTTATGGAGAGAGGAGAACCTTCCAGAAGGACAACCATCTCTGCAGCAATCCACCAATCAGGCCTGTATGGTACAGTGGCCAGACGGAAGCCACTCCTTAGTAAAAACCACATGGCAGCCGGCCTGCAGTTTACCAAAATGCACCTGAAGGACTGTAAGACCATGAGAAACAAAATTATCTGGTCTGATGAGACAAAGATTGAACTCTTGTGAATCATGTTTGGAGGAAAACAGGCACCGCTCATCACCAGGCCAATACCATCCCTACAGTGAAGCATAGTGGTGGCAGCATCATGCTGCGAGATGTTTTTCAGCGGTAGGAACTGGGAGACTAGTCAGGATAGAGGGAAAGATGAATGCAGCAATGTACAGAGACATTCTGGATGAAGACCTGCTCCAGAGCGTTCTTGACCTCAGACTGGGGTGACGGTTCATCTTTCAGCAGGACAAATGACCCTAAACACACAGCTAAGATATCAAAGGAGTGGCTTCAGGACAACTCTGTGAATGTCCTTGAGAGGCCCAGCCAGAGCCCAGACTTGAATCCGATCATCTCTGGAGAGATCTGAAAATGGCTGTGCACAGACGCATCCCATCCAACCTGATGGAGCTTGAGAGGTGCTGCAAAGAGGAATGGGCGAAACTGCCAAAAGATAGGTGTGCCAAGCTTGTGGCATCATATTCAAAAAGAATTGAGGCTGTAATTGCTGTCAAAGGTGCATCAACAAAGTATTAAGCAAAGGCTGTGAATACTTATGTACATGTGATTTCATAATTAATTTTTAATAAATTTGCAAAAATCTCAAAAACTTTTTTCACATTGTCATTATGGGGTATTGTGTGTAGAATTTTTAGGGAAAACATGGATTTTGGAATAAGACTGTAACATAACAAAATGTGGAAAAAATGAAGCGATGTGAATCATTTCCGGATGCACTGTAGGTTGGTGAACACGCATCAACCTGGGTCCGGCTTGTGTCTGAAAGAGTCTACCCAGGTTGAGAGTCCCGGGTCTGTGACCCGGGTATGGCTGTTTAACTTGACCAGCAAAAGGTCGACAGTATCTAGGCCGACCTCAAAAGGTTGACAGGCACAAGGTCGTCACCCGAAAAAGGTAGACATGACAAAAAGGGTCAAAACATAAAAGGTTGACACAGGAAAAGGTTGACATGAGGTTTTTAATTTTTTTGGGGTGTCATTTACCTAGTAAAGTGACCAGGAACCCCAATTAGTGCACTGCATCCCCTCGCATGGCTCACTTGGGCAAAGTGCATCGCTCTACTACAGCTATGCTGGGCACAGGTTACTGTTCCCAATCGTAGTCCACGTGGATCGTAAAGTATGAAAAAGGTCAAAAATGGTTAAATTTGTAAAAAAAAAAAAGTCATGTCGACCTTTTCATGTGTCGCCCACTGACATGTCCACCTTTTCACCATGTCAGCCTAATGCCTACTAATGCATCCAGATATCCTCGCCTGCTCTCTAGCAGGGTTTTTCCTGGTACTTACAACACGAGTAGACGACGCAGCTTAGGTATGAAAGGTGCGACCCGGGTCTTGATGACCCCGGGCTTAGGTCTGAGACCTGGTTCTTGATTACCCGGGTAACACCCAAAATAACTGAATTGGCCTGGAACAGTAGCGATTGAATATGAGATCATCTCCAAGCGCTCATTGAATGACAGAATACCTGGGTCACTGGCAGACCCGGGTCCAGTGTGAATGGGGTCCACCTGGGGTATAATCCGTGTTGTTAACGATGTATGAAAGGGGTATCCCCGGCTTCAACCTGTGCTCTGTGTCCTGGGTCCGCGCTGGGTTGAAGCCGGGATTTTATGTCTTAAAGTGGTTTGAGAAAATTCCGGAAGCCGGGATCTGGTACACTAGACATCAGGCAAAGCCACAGGGATAATGCTGAGAGGAGTCATGAATAAAGCCAAAGTGTGAATACTGGGCAGTCATGGATAAACCACAGGGATAACATTGACAGGAGTCATGCATCAGGATGAAGCTTACAGTGGTTCGGACGTGATGACGAGTCTTTGAGCGCTTCTCACTTCCAGAGCGGCTTTTCCGATATTGCTTCATAAGCAGGACGCTAGCTTTCTATTTTATTTATGTTCAATTGTTTGAAGTAAAAATCCTGGTGAAAAACATATGTCTTTGTTTTCCACTTTACAGATATTGCCCTTGGGGAAGTGTACAAGAGGTGAGCAGCGCATGCTATGGACTTAGAATTAGTTGCTGAACATAATTATAGTTGGACAATAAGCTCATTAAGTCTGCTTTTCTTGTTGTTTAACCACTTGCCTGGTGTGGTCACATAATTTGCGACCAAGCTATATGTTATCTGACCTGGTAACAAACAACGCGACCAGTCAGAAACGCAGAGTGGCCAGCTGCCAGAAGATAATCTTCTAGCAGCAACCAATCCCAGAGGGACCTCCCAGCCCCTCTGCATCCCCACACTCTACCCCAGTGTCTGCCGTGCAGCTGATCGGACAGCACAACTGGACACAGAGGAGCAGTCATCTGGGAAATGTATATTAAACCCCACCACCACCACCACCAAATCAAACCCCCATTGTGTATATGGCGGCTGCCTAGATGAGGATATTAAAGTCGCGATGGTCGCAATGTTCAGAGGGGGATGGTCGCGATGTTCCAATGTTTCAAAAATACAATAGTTTACCAACATTTTTTTTAAATAAAATCATTTTTACTTTCTAAATACATTTTCCTAATCCAATTCATTCATAAAAAAAAAAAAACCCCTCGACAATTTCTGAGTGTTTTTTTTTTTTGGGGGGGGGGATTTGTCAGTTAAGCTGCTATGAAAAATATCTTCAAAAATAAGTTCTGCAATCACATTAAGTTTTTCCATTACTTTCAGTATTAGATAATACCTGAGAAATACAATTCTGCTAGAGAAAGCAGTCAAATATAAGGATATTGCTGAAATAATTTCTAAGATGCTACAGTAACAGCCTTGAGAGAATTTCAGACACTGCAGGACGTTTGAAAACACCTCACGTAGTATGTCAGTCTACATGTGTTCTCGTCTGATTTTCACTTCTGATAAAGTTAAGCCTGTGAAATAACTAAAAACAAGTCTAAAATACGATGTTTTATTATTTATATAGTGATTGCTGCTAGCACAACAGGAGTTAGAAGGCACAAAATCCCAACACAGGTCAGCCACACTGCATTTTTACTGTGCTTGGGTTTGGAAAGCCCCTACTCTAATAGTGGTCGCGGATGTGATATGTTCATATAATAGGGCTAAAAGGGACTTTCTGTGCTTAGCATATGCCCAAAGCCTTATGGCCTAGAGCAGGCATTCCCAACCACGGTCCTCAAGGCACCTAATAGGCCCTACACACTGGCCGATTTTCTGAAAGATATGAACGATCTCGTTCATAAATGAACGAGAACTCGTTCATATCTTTCAGTGTGGAGACTCCAGCGATGAACGATGCGCGTCCCCGCGCTCGTTCATCGCTGGTCTCCCGTCGGCTGTGCATGCAGGCCAATATGGACGATCTCGTCCATATTTGCCTGCACTTCAATGCAGCCGCGTGACGGGGGGAGTGAAGAAACTTCACTCCCCCCGTCACTGCCCCCCCGCCGCCGGGTCGCACGTCGGCCGTATCGGCCGTCGGGCACCTCGGCGGCGCATCGTGATATGTGTAGGGCCCTTAACAGTGCAGGTTTTAGTGATATCCAGGCTTCAGCACAGGTGACTTAATTAGTAGCTCAGTTATTTTGATTTAACCATCTGTGCTGCAGCCTGGATATCACTAAAACCTGCACTGTTGGTGTGCCTTGAGGACCGTGGTTGGGAATGCCTGTCCTAGAGGGTGGGGAGCAGGTTTTCCTGCAGAGCGGCAGATATCTTTCATGTGCACAAGGTAGTATAGTAGGAACACATTTAAATGACACGTACATGCAAGATTTGAGCAAAGTTCATCACATCAGGACCATAATTAGATATTTTGGTGCCCTGCACCCGAAAAAGCATTGGCGCTCCCCTATGCTTTTCAAACTGGGACATAAGTCGAGCCCAGGCACCTAGTGAAAGCACTTGCTATGATGCCCCTACCCAGGTTGCAGGCTGGCAATTTCCCTACTCAGCACACTCGTGTAGCATAAATCATCTCACTATTGATGGGGCAAGCGTTGGACTGGGCGTCGCCATGAAAAATCTGATCCCATTCTTTCCAACTACTAATTTGTGTCCAAGTTACAGAAGATCTTTGATGAGCCCGGTTGGTCCACCTCAGCATCTCGGGAGATCCTCCGTTTCCGCCAGTCTTATGTATGAAGAAGCCGCTGATTGAGTGATTGAAGGCAAAAAGGAAAGCTACTGGATTTATAGATTGGACAAAATTGCCCCGAGGGGCATGAACGAAAATAACCCACTGTCTATTTTTCTTAAATAAACCTATGATTATCCTATAGTCCATTAGGCATCATATGGGGATACAGCCCATTGGTATATTAAAATTTTTTTGTTGTTGGGGGCGTGGCCTGGCCTGTGAGCTGTGAGGAGGTGATCTCGAGGAGCTCCTGCCGGCCCTGATCTTTTTAATACAATAAAACTGTTTTAGGGAGTCCTTAACCCCTCTAATATATATTACTGCATACCTCTATCATCTGGGACCAGAGGGTCTGGGTTGCGGAGCCGAGGAGCCCTTTTAAGGGTTCCTGCAGGTTGCGGCCCTCCCCTCCATAGAGAGCCGGGGACTACAGTCTGTGCTCCCCCCGGCCGGAAGTGCGGGTCGATCGGCGGCGGAGCTCGGGAGGGACGACTTCTCCCGAGCATATCAGTGCTTGCCCTGTGCCTGGCTGGCCTGCCGCGAGACCCCCCCCCCCTGCTGCCTGCGCTGCATGGAGCGGAGACTCGGCACACGGAGCGGGGACCCGCTACTCAGCGCGGACGCGTCTCCCGCCCGCCGCCCGCCGGAAGCTGGGAGCCCGCACACAAAGCTCCTCTTCCCCCCCCCCCCCTGGTTGTGAGCCGCCTGCTTGCCGGCGGCTTCACTCACCCTCCCCACCAACGATCCGGCTTGCTCCTGGTGCCTCTGTTGTGGAGGCCTGGCTCAGGGGACTGGCGGCGCCATTTTGGTTGTGGGCAATCCGCCCACACTACAGAAAATAAAAATAAACGGGCTGTGGGGATTCGGGGCCCTGATCCCTTACACCCCCCCCCCCCCACACTGCCTTGGGGGCGTGGCCTGGTGACCGACTTGACGGGTGGCGCTTCCCACTGTCTCCCAGGGACCTGGGAGTTCTTGATTTGCTCTGCCTGCACTGCGGACGCTAGCTGAACAGGGAGACCCTGCCAAAACCGGGCCAGGAGCCTCAGAACCCGGGCGGTGACTATCTTGGACCGCGAGTGTCCGGAAAAAAAAAAAGCAGCGGTGCTCCGGTAGTGGGGTCCCTCAGGACCCAGGTGAGCCTCACCCGCTGCCCCGACCTGCATGACCAGAGAACCTACGCCCGCTGCTTTCCATCATACTCTCCGCGTTTGCAGAGACCCTCTAACCTCTATATTTTTTCTACTTGCTGTCTGGTGCATAAACACCGCCATGCATTGCCCTGGACTTTTGTTCTCCACTACTCTACCCAGGGTCACTTGATGGCAATCTGATACCAGGCCACGGGGGGATGACCGCCTCCTAAGAGCCATGTTGCCGAATGTATCCTGCTGATCCTGACACATCTTGAGCTACTTGCAAACACCCTCCACACTGTCCCTCTCTAGAATATGAGACGTGCCTCGAAATCCTCTAGACGGAGCAAAAACAACCAATCACGGAAAGTCACGAGGTCTCAAGCAGACCTGAGGCCCTTCCTCCATCCCACGATTTCCCCACAGATGGAGAGCCGTTCCTCTCCCCGCTCCCAGACCTCCCCCTCTGCTTCTCCGACTTCGAATCCAGCTGACGAGATGGCTGACCCCTCGGTAGCTAGTAGTCGCGAACTCCGGGATATCCTAACCTTCATGAGGTCCCTTCCCACAAAACAAGACCTGCAAGACACTATCAGGAACGAGCTCGCTTCCATCAAAAGCGACATTTCCCACCTATCCGACCGAGTGGTTACTCTAGAGGAAGACCAAGTAGCCAGTGCTTCCTGTATGTCCCAGCTGAGGGATTCTGTCCTCGCTCAATCCAAAGAAATCCGGGCTTTACAGTCCAGAATGACGGATATCGACAACAGGGGCAGACGGAACAACATCAGAGTCCGTGGTCTCCCGGAGGAGGTTTCCCAGTCTGGTCTAGTAGATGCCCTGTCCAAGATATTTAACAAACTCTTGGGAGCAAATTCGGATAATGTCATCACCTTCGACAGAGCCCACAGAGCCCTTAGACCGAGGGGCCTAGCCACTGACCGACCTCGTGACGTCATATGCCGACTCCATTACTTCGCCCAAAAGGAGGAGATCATGTTCAAAGCCAGGCAACTTGATAGTATCGACTTCAATGGCTGCACTATAAGCCTCTACCAAGACCTTTCCTGGTACACACTACAGCAGCGGAAATCCCTGAAACCCCTGACAGATGAGCTGCGGAAACGTCAACTTCGCTACCGTTGGGGATTTCCATTTCACATTCAAGTCTGCTCCTCCGGGAAATGGTACACCCTATCTTCCCACACAGGCCTGACTCCGTTTTGCACCTCCCTAGGCCTTCCTCCATTGTCCATTCCAGACTGGGAGTTTCCTCTTCCGGATATACCCCCTCATAACCGGGCTTCCAACGAGCAACCATGGCAAGAGGTTCGAGGTACTGGGAAGAGACCCCAGTCTAATACATCTCCTTCCAAAACCGATTAGCTATAATGGACCCATTTGACTGATATTGTTATTCCCCTCCTACAGGCTTGCTTGCTGTTAATGCATTGTTAGAGGGTAATTTTTTCCTCTCATAGGGTCCACAACCAAGTTACATATCGATCTCTAGTTATTTACAGAGGTTTTTGATAGATGGTTAATATTCGTGATTGGGCTGACCGGCAGGTGGAGGGGGCGGAGGCTTTAGCTGCTGCCCTTAACCCCCCCCCCCCCCCCCTCTGGCCATCTCCCTTCTTCTTTCTTTCTCCCCCCCCTTTTCACTGTGTCAGTTTAAATATGTTATTACTGTTATCATGGTTCGGGTTGCGACCCATCCCCCATACAACACCCGCCTCTGGCTACATGCCGGTAGGGAGACTGACGAGATTACGGTTCAGTCTCTCTCCTGCGGGTCTTTTGCTGATGTTATTACATTGTTTTTATATTTCTTTCTCTTTTATCTCTTTTTCCATGCTTGCTCTTCCTTCTCTCTTTTCCCCCTCCTTCCACTTCAAGGTTTCTAGGAAAATGTTCTACTTCAACCCACCATGAGTTCCCCAGGGAAGATTAAAGTGCTGTCCCTTAATGCACGAGGTCTCAACTCACCGGAGAAGAGATCTAGCCTTTTACGTCTGTTAAGATCTGAGAGAACAGATGTTGCATTAGTGCAGGAGACCCATTTCAAGGTTGGAATCCGTAATCCCTCCATCACCAATCGCTATTTCCCAGTAGCGTTTTACAGTAACACCCCAGGCAGCAAATCCAAAGGGGTGGCTATTGTTTTCTCCAGAGACTTACGTATCTCAGACGTTGTTATACACAGAGTAGTACCGGGAAGGTTCCTTGTTTTGACCTGTAAGATCTCTGAGCAAATATTTACTTTTGCGGTGATTTACGCCCCAAACCAGGCCCAGCTATCCTTCTTTAACTCCTACCTCCCGAAATTAGATTCTCTGTTACAAGGTATCACGGTTGTAGGTGGTGACTTTAACTGGACATTAGACCCCAATACCGACACCTCAACTCAAGCCTCCAGATTTGTGGCATCTAAATACCGCCGTGTTAAACACCTACTTCACACACGGCAACTGGCCGACTCTTGGAGAACCCTTAATCCCTCAGGACGCGACTACTCCTTTTATTCACACCCTCATAAGGTTTATTCCCGCATTGACTACTTATTCCTTAGCCATAGACACCTCCCACTTCTTATAGACGCCACCATTGGCTCTATCACATGGTCTGACCATGCCCCGGTGACTTTGACCTTGACCCTCCCTCACGGCTCTCATAAACAATGGACCTGGAGACTCAATGAGTCTCTTCTATATGACACACTCTGTAAAGAAACCTTAGACAAGACTCTAGACGACTACATTGCCACAAACGTCACGGATGATGTCTCCCACCTCACCGTGTGGGAGGCGCATAAATGTGTCCTTCGCGGCAAGCTGATACAACTGGGCACCCACAAAAAGAAACAGAGGCAGGCCCTGATCTTAGGCATTTTACATAAAATCCATACCCTTGAGACAGCCCACAAAGTATCACTGTCAGATGTGACCCTAGTAGAGCTATCAGAAGCTCGCTCCCAGCTGAATAAACTTCTCTCTAACAATATAATTCACTCCATCCGTAAATGTAAACAGAAGTATTACCAGTGGGGCAATAAACCTGGTCGAGTCCTGGCTCATGCTATACAAGCCCAACACTCGGCTTCATTTATTGGCTCGGTGAAAGACGCCAGAGGGACCCCCAAATTTAAATCACTTGAGATTGGGGCTTGCTTCGCACAATTCTACACCTTGCTCTACAATCTAGAGAACGCTTCCCCTGCTGTAGATCCCCTCCTTTCACACCAAAAAATAAGAGACTATCTAAAGTCCATCGATTACCCTGTTCTCCCAACCTCGGAGCTAAATATACTGGAAGCTCCTTTCACCACCCAAGAGTTAAACCGGGCCATCTCCTCTATGAAGTCGGGGAAAAGTCCTGGCTCTGACGGCTTCACTATAGCATACTACAAGGTGTTTAAAGATAAATTGATTCCTCTCCTTCTCCGTGCATTCAACTCAATTACATCTGGCTCCCACTTCTCCCGTGACTCATTGGAGGCCCACGTGTCGGTTATACCGAAACAGGGCAAAGATCCTTTGGCCTGCTCCAGCTACAGACCCATCTCCCTTCTCAACGTAGATCTTAAAATTTATGCAAAGATTCTGGCGAACAGACTTAACGTGCTGATCCCTCTCCTAGTCCATAGTGACCAGGTGGGTTTTGTCTTGGGCCGAGAGGCCAAAGACAACACTACCAAAATTCTCAACCTCATTCACCTAGCTTCCCACAGTACTACCCCTACCATCCTACTCTCCACTGACGCCGAAAAGGCATTTGATAGGGTCAGTTGGAAATTTATGGAAACCATCTTGGAGCACATAGGCTTAGGTCATAATGCACTCACCTGGATAATGGCCCTATATGACTCCCCGACGGCAAGGGTTCGCGTAAACGGCACCCTGTCAGACCCATTCCCCATAAGCAACGGCACCAGACAGGGCTGCCCACTATCTCCTTTGATCTTCGTGCTATGTATTGAGGCATTAGCCAGGTCCATTCGGGCAAATCAGGCTATCAAAGGTTTCACCGTAGGTGATAGTGAATATAAGCTCGCCTTGTTTGCCGACGACCTCCTGGCCATAATTTCACATCCCACTGACTCCCTCCCACACCTAATGAAAGAACTTGATCTATTTGGACATCTTTCCAACTTTAAAATTAATTATAATAAATCTAGTGCCCTTAACATTTCTGCTCCTGTAGACTCCGTCGCAGCCCTTAAACGCTCTTTTCCTTTCGCGTGGCAATCTTCCCACATAACATACCTCGGTGTTAAATTGAGCGCCAACGAATCCCAATTGTTCCCTTTAAATTACTTACCCCTACTACACACGATTCAGAATGACTACTCCAGATGGAACATGAAACTTTTATCCTGGTTCGGAAGAATAAATGTAGTTAAGATGAACACCCTCCCTAAATTATTATATTTGATGCAGACCCTTCCGATCCGCATCCCGGAGACCTGGTTTTGATCAATCTCACTCTTGATTCGACAATTTGTCTGGCAACGTAGGAGACCTAGGATTCGTAGCTTCCAATTGACAAAGCCGATTGTAAGTGGCGGCCTTAAGCTTCCTGACATAAAAAATTATTACCATGCCATCCTTTTGAATAGAATCATAGATTGGACAAGATACCGCGAACTTAAACAATGGGTGAAGTTGGAGGGCCTATACATACAACAATTCCCAGAAATATTTCCCTGGCTCCCCTCCCTCCCCAAACTGCTCCTCCCCCACCCCACCATTACTCCTACACTTACTACGTGGAAATCATTGCGCACATTACCTTACATCTCTTCTAAATTCAGCCCCCTAACGTCCTTTCTGGCCAACCCTGAATTTGCACCGGGAATCAACCCAGCCCACTTTTCACATTGGGCTTCAGCAGGTTTGTTCAGGGTTGGCCAGATGGTGTCATCAACTGGAGTCAAACAATTCTCAGAACTCAAGGCGAAGTGGGACATCCCCCAACAGGACTTTTGGAAATTCTTGCAAATAAGACATTTCCTAATATCCAACTCTAGACTCCAAAACGCCGCCAGAGAGATGACCCTTTTTGAGAAACTTTGCGTTGCCGTACATGACCCAACCCACACTATTTCCGCGCTTTACAAAATTGCCTGCCACTCCCAACCTACAGACACTCCATCTTTTGCTGTGGCATGGGAAAGAGACCTGGGCATCTCTCTGTCGTGTAGAGATTGGGAAAAAATATGCTTAAAAACCCATACAAGCTCTGTCTGTGTCCAAGTAAGAGAGACTCAATATAAAGTTATGACGAGATGGTACAGACACCCCTCCCTCCTCCATGCTATGTACCCATCCTCGTCGGCTCTATGTTGGCGATGCTCCTCCTCATCTGGCACTCTTTTACATATCTGGTGGACATGCTCACTAATCCAACCCTTTTGGCAGGAAGTTATACGCATCTCTCAGATCATTCTTAAGACCCAAACCCCTCATGACCCAGCTTTCTGGCTTATCAACCACTCTACAATCCCAATATCTCAACACAAACACTCCCTGCTACGACACTTAAGCAATGCAGCACGTGCGGCTATCCCGGCTAGATGGAGATCCCACAACCCTCCTACGTGTCGTACATGGTTCACTAAATTGAATTATTTTATGAGAATGGAAGACTTGTTCCTCACATCGATAGGCAAATCTCGTGAATTCGAATTTACATGGTCCCCCTGGTTGGAATACAAAACCTCCCAGGCTTACTTAGCCACTCCCCTGGATGATAACTGAAATCTTAATTCTCTACATCCCATTGACTTGTTAAGTGGTAACCCCCCCCCCCCCCCTACCCCAACTTCTACAACCCCATCTTTCCTTTTCTTACCCTCTCCCTCTCCTACTTCTCACTTCTCTCTATTTCTATCTTATTGCCCTCGGGCGCTCCTATTCTTTTACTCTCTTATTCAATTAATCTATATAAGCACTGCATATGAAAACACTTTTACCTAAGGTAGAACAACTCCATTTTCTATATTACTTGGTATATTCTACCCCTATTGCATCCATTCATCTCCATGGAGTTGAATACCCTCCCTTTGACATCTGTACGACTAGACTTGTAATTATTATTGTACACTGTTGATATGGATGTTTTTCTGCCTGTATATATATGGGTGTTTCCCCCTTCTTCTGTTTATACATTGAAAATCCTTAATAAAAACCTGATTAAACAAAAAAAAAATTTTTTTGTATTCACTGGAGATTAACTATATTACACTATTGTGCGTGCTTCCCAATATGCTCTATTTAACATGTGACTGTGATTGCTTTTTGGTTTGTTTTGGTTTCTGTGCCACATCCTGAGTCACCTGGTAGTAGTGGTCCCTATCCAATATATTTACACTTTCCATTTTTTATTTCCATTGTATGTATAGCCGCGCGACCTCACACATTTGGTTCTTTTCTCAGTGGCCAGTCTAGCACTGTACGTTTCGCATTCTATACCATATAGGGCTTTGAAGTTAGCCACATTAGACTGTATTTACTAGTAGTTTATAGTGCAAACGAACTTCCGGTTCCGCCGGAAGTGACATTTTGCGCTCCACTAGTGGAACGCATCTACCTGCCCACTTGGGCAGGATTGGCGCCATTTTTACTGATTGATAAGGGTATTTAACAGGGGTCTGGGAGGCGCAGTCCTCAGTTCCAGTTCCCTGCTGCTGATTGTTGATATCTTTTGATACTTGTGACTACGTTGGTGCACCTTGAAAAAGGTCCTGGTGTTGGACCAAAACGTCGGTGAACTTGTAACCATTTGGAACTGTGAGATGTTTTTTTCTCTCGTTATTTTTTCTTGAATGATTTCTTTATATTATCATTATAGAAGTCTGGAGAGTGCTATCATTTTCACTATTGTGAAAAACACTGCACTGTATTATGGGTCCTTCCCCTGTGTGGTTTGGACTCTAATTTGGCACCCAAGTGGTTATCAAGGTTGGGTGAGAGTGTGGGATTCCCTATTTTTGTGTATATATATATATATATATATATATATATATTTATATTTAATAGCGGAATTCGGCGGCACACTTATTTATTTGCCAACGTCGTTTCGGGTGTTACCCCGTCATCAGGGACAAGCGTTCGAACGCTTGTCCCTGATGACCGGGTGACACCCGAAACGACGTTGGCAAATAAATACGTTTATACTGCAAGTTATTGAGTCTGCGGAGTGACGCCGAATTCCGCTACTATAACGAGGTGGGCATAGTACAGCCAATTAGCCCGGCACTCCTGGTTGCTGTGGTGCCCTCCGTAGGTTGCTCTGCACACCTCGTTATAGTATATATATATATATATATATATATATATATATATATACATACACACACACTGCTCAAAAAAATAAAGGGAACACTAAAATAACACATCCTAGATCTGAATGAATGAAATATTTTTATTAAATACTTTGTTCTTTACATAGTTGAATGTGCTGACAACAAAATCACACAAAAATTATCAATGGAAATCAAATTTATTAACCCATGGTGGTCTGGATTTGGAGTCACACTCAAAATTAAAGTGGAAAAACATACTACAGGCTGATCCAACTTTGATGTAATGTTCTTAAAACAAGTCAAAATGAGGCTCAGTAGTGTGTGTGTGGCCTCCACGTGCCTGTATGACCTCCCTACAACGCCTGGGCATGCTCCTGATGAGGTGGCGGATGGTCTCCTGAGGGATCTCCTCCCAGACCTGGACTAAAGCATCAGCCAACTCCTGGACAGTCTGGGGTGCAATGGATGGAGCGAGACATGATGTCCCAGATGTGCTCAATTGTATTCAGGTCTGGGGAACGGGCGGGCCAGTCCATACCATCAATGCCTTCGTCTTGCAGGAACTGCTGACACACTCCAGCCACATGAGGTCTAGCATTGTCTTGCATAAGGAGGAACCCAAGGCCAACCACACCAGCATATGGTCTCACAAGGGGTCTGAGGATCTCATCTCAGTACCTAATGGCAGTCAGGCTACCTCTGGCGAGCACATGGAGGGCTGTGCGGCCCCGCAAAGAAATGCCACCCCAACCCAATAATGACCCACTGCCAAACCGGTCATGCTGGAGGATGTTGCAGGCAGCAGAACATTCTCCTTGGCGTCTCCAGACTCTGTCACGTCTGTCACATGTGCTCAGTGAGAACCTGCTTTCATCTGTGAAGAGCACAGGACGCCAGTGGCGAATTTGCCAATCTTGGTGTTCTCTGGCAAATGCCAAACGTCCTGCACGGTGTTGGGCTGTAAGCACAACCCCCACCTGTGGACGTCGGGCCCTCATACCACCCTCATGGAGTCTGTTTCTGATCGTTTGAGTAGACACATGCACATTTGTGGCTTGCTGGAGGTCATTTTGCAGGGCTCTGGCAGTGCTCCTCCTGTTCCTCCTTGCACAAAGCGCAGGTAGCGGTCCTGCTGCTGGGTTGTTGCCCTCCTACGGCCTCCTCCACGTCTCCTGATGTACTGGCCTGTCTCCTGGTAGCGCCTCCATGCTCTGGACACTACGCTGACAGACACAGCAAACCTTCTTGCCACAGCTCGCATTGATGTGCCATCCTGGATGAGCTGCACTACCTGAGCCACTTGTGTGGGTTGTAGACTCCGTCTCATGCTACCACTAGAGTGAAAGCACTGCCAGCTTTCAAAAGTGACCAAAACATCAACCAGAAAGCATAGGAGCTGAGAAGTGGTCTGTGATCACCACCTGCAGAACGACTCCTTTATTGGGGGTGTCTTGCTAATTGCCTATAATTTCCACCTGTTGTCTATTCCATTTGCACAACAGCATGTGAAATTGATTGTCAATCAGTGTTGCTTCCTAAGTGGACAGTTTGATTTCACAGAAGTGTGATTGACTTGGAGTTACATTGGGTTGTTTAATGGTTCCCTTTATTTTTTTGAGCAGTGTATACATATATACACATACACACAAACACACACATATACATTTATCGTACACCTATACTGACAGAACACTCCCTAGAAGATGGATTTGGACACCAATCCTCAAATACCATCATTTATTCACTTATTTTGAGAGCTCTTTGTCATTTATTTATATTATCTGCTATTTTAAATCATACATTTCTTAGCAGTCATAGGACCTTCTGTCACATCGTCCTTTATTTAAAGCACACTTTTCACAGTACTTTCGTACCCATACTTTTTTGAACCAGTCAGACACCTTACTCATGGAGCTATTTGCTCCTGTATGGGAAGTATGAGTGTACTCTGAAATGTGTGCCTCAAATAAAGGAGTGTGTGACTGTAGGTGCTTAGGGACGTGAGGGGGAGATAGGGGTGGACAGGTGATGCTGAGGAGAGAAGAAAGTTGCAAGTAAGACTGATTAAAACAAAAAAAATTCCAGGTGCTGCAGAAAAACGCCACCTGTGTGTGCCGGCCCTAAATGCCTGTTATTAGGCATGTAGCCATGTGTCTACTTAGGATTCAATATAGTGCACATTTTGTATGCACTGTCAAATCACTGTGACCATAGGTATGCTGTGTGCATTTTAAAAATAAGATTTTAATTAGCTATTGGTAAATCCTTTTCTCGTAGTCCGTAGAGGATAATGGGGATCCATTTAGTACCATGGGGTATAGATGGGTCTACTAGGAGCCATGGGCACTTTAAGAATTTGATAGTGTGGACTGGCTCCTCCCTCTATGCCCCTCCTACCAGAATCAGTCTAGGAAACTGGGCCCGCAGAGATGGACATATTTTGAGAGAAGGATATAAAAGGATAGTGGTAAGATTCCCAACCAGCACACGCAAACAAGAGGAAAGCCATGCTAACCAAACTTGGAACAGGAACAGCAACAGCTGAACCAAGCAACATAACTTAACCAACTAACAGTGCAGGACGAACGAAGCACTGGGCGGGCGCCCAGTATCCTTTACAGACGAGAAAAGGATTTACCGGTAGATAATTAAAATCCTATTTTCTCTTACATCCTAGAGGATACTGGGGATCCATTTAGTACCATGGGGAAGTACCAAAGCTCCCAAACCCGGTGCTGGGGGTCCTGCAGAACTGATTGACCAAACTGAAGGTCCTCAGAGGTCAAGGTATCGAACCTATAGAACTTTACAAACGTGTTCGAATCCGACCAAGTAGCTGCTCGGCAGAGCTGTAACGCCGAGACACCGCTGGCAGCCGCCCAAGAAGAACCCACTGACATAGTCGAGTGGGCCTGTACAGATTTAGGAATCGGCAATCCTGCCATGGAATAAGCATGCTGGATAGTGAGCCTGATCCAACGTGCAATAGACTGCTTTGAAGTCGGACTCCTATGACAAGCTGTTCTCTTCACATACACCTTCAAAGCCCTCACAACATCCAAAGACTTTGAAGTACATAACAGAGGTGTCTATCACAACCGGAACCACAATTGGTTGGAGGAACTGCAGCACCAAATTGAGATCCTAAGGTGCCGTGGGAGGCACAAAGGGAGGCTGGATGTGCAGAACCCCTCTCAAGAACGTCTGGACCTCAGGAAGAGACGCCAATTGTTTCTGAAAGAAAATGGACAAGGCCAAAATCTGGACTTTTATACAGCCCAGACATAGGCCCACATCCACACCTGACTGCAGAAAAAGCAGGAAACGTCCTAGATGAAATTCCACCGCAGAGTATTTTCTGCTCTTACAACAAGAGACGTATTTCTTCCAAATACCGTGGTAATGTTTAGACGTTACGCCCTTCCTGGCTTGGATCATAGTCGGGATGACCTTGTCAGGAATCTCTCTCCTGGCTAGAATCAGCCACTTAACTTCCATGCCGTCAAACGTAGCCGTGTTAAGTCTTGATAGACGAATGGCCCCTGTTGCAGGAGATCCTCGCGAAGAGGTAGAGGCCACGGATCTTTCAGGAGCATCCCCAGAAGGTCCGCCAGAAGGTCCGCGTACCAGGCCCTTCTTGGCCAGTCCGGAGCAATGAGAATTACTTGAACTTTTTCCCTTTTTATTCTTTTAGAGAATTTTTGGGATAAGCAGAAGTGGAGGGAACACGTACACCATCTGTTATACCCATGGAGTTGTAGGAGCGTCCACTGCCACTGCCTGTGGGCCTCTCGACCTGGAACAATACCGCTTGAGCTTCTTGTTGAGACAGGCCATCATGTCGATTTGTGGACATCCCCATAGACGTGTCAAGCACCTGAACACCTCCGGGTGAAGGCCCCACTCCCCCGGGTGCAGTTCGTGTCTGCTGAGGAAGTCTGCTTCCCATTTGTCTACTTCCAGAATGAAGACCGCCGACAACGCCACAGTGTGTTTTTCTGTCCAGAGGAGAATTCTTGACACCTCTGAAATTGCTGCTCTGTTTTCGTTCCTAACTGTCGGTTTATGTACGTTCCTGGCAGAATGGCCCGATCTTGAAGAAGATATGAGGCCTGCAGAAGGGTGTTGTATACAGCCCTGAGTTCCAGAATGTTGATTGGAAGGATGACTTCCTGACTTGACCCTCTTCCTTGAAACTGCACCCACTGGGTGACCTCTCCCCAACCTCTGAGACTTGCGCCTGTGGTTAGCAGAATCCAATTCTGAATCCCGAACCTTCGGCCCTCGATTAGGTGAAAAGTCTGTAGCCACCACAGAAGGGAGATCCTGGCCTTTGGCGACAGACGGAACCTCTGGTGCATGTGAAGATGCGATCCGGACCATTTGTTCAACAGATCCAGCTGGAAGGGCCTCGCATGAAACCTTCTGTACTGAAGCGCCTCGTAAGAGGCCACCATTTTCCCCAGAAGGCGAATGCATAGATGCACCGATATCCGAGTTGGCTTCAGGACATCCCGAACCATCGACTGCATTACCAATGCCTTTTCCAACGGAAGAAAAACTTTCTGCGACTCTGTGTCCAGTATCATTACTAGAAATTTGAGCCTCCGAGTTAGCTCTAAATGAGATTTCGGGAGATTTAGAATCTACCCGTGATCCAGGAGTAGTTTGGTTGTGAGACCGATGCTGATCAACAACCTTTCCAGGTACGGTATTATGTTAACTGCTTGCGAAGGAGAAACATCATCTCTGCCATCACCTTGGTGAACACCCTCTGTGCCGTGGAAAGACCAAATGGCAGGGCCTGGAACTGGTAGTGATAGTCATGTAGTGCAAAGCGTAGATAAGCCTGGTGAAGCGGCCAGATCGGAATGTGAAGGTACGCATCCTTGATATCCAGAGACACTAGGAATTCCCCATCCTCCAGACCTGAGATCACTGCTCTCAGAGACTCCATCTTGAATTTGAACACTCGTAAGTATGGGTTCAACGATTTTAAATTCAAAATCAGTCTCACCGAACCGTCCGGTTTCAGTACTACAAACAAGAACTGGAAAAATGACTTGAGTCTGTGCCAGTTTTTGAATGGCATCCTGTAAGGTTATACTTGCCTCTTGTGAAGCAGGTAAGCCTGATTTGAAGAATCTGTAAGGTGGAAGCTCCTGAAACTCCAGTCTGTAGCCCTGGGAAATAAGATCTATGACCCAGGGATCCTGGCATGATGTTTTCCAGATGTGACTGAAATTTCTTAGTCCCACCTGCCAGTCTTCCAGGCCACGCGGTCCACCGTCATGCAGAAGGATTTGAGGAAGCAGAACTGGAGCTCTGTTCCTGAGAACCGGCAGTTGCTGGTTTGCGTGAATTACCTCTAGCGCCTCTGTTGGCAGAAGAAGATCCTCAGACTTTGCCCTTAAACTTGGCAGTCCGAAAGGACTGTAGGGTACGTCCTGGGTAGGTCTTCTCGATTGGGGGAGCTGCAGAAGGAAGATATGTGGACTTACTCGCAGTAGCTTTGGAGATCTATTTGTCCAGTTCATCTCCAAATAAGGCCACTCCTGTGAAGGGTAGGTCTTCCACGCCTTTCCTGGAGTCCGCGTCCGCAGTCCACTGGCGTAACCATAAGCTCCTGTGTGCTGATACTGCCATAGCAGTGGTGCGTGCATTAAGCAAACCTACTTCTTTTATGGCTTCCACCATAAAATTTACAGAGTCCTGTATATGCTGCAGGAGTAACACAATCTACCCCTAGAATAGGAATCCAACCCTTCAATAAGGTTACTCGACCATTTAGCAATGGCTTTAGTAATCCATGCACATGCCATAGTGGGTCTCTGAGCCACCCCAGCAGCTGTGTACAAGGATTTGAGTGTAGTCTCAATCTTATGATCAGCTGTGTCTTTCAGGGAGGCTGCACCAGGGAAAGGCAACACTATTTTCCGTGACAGCCTGGATACTGATGCATCCACTATCGGTGGACTTTCCCACTTTTTCCTATCCTCAGAAGAAAAAGGAAAAATGAGATTTATGGTAGACTTACCATAGTTAAATCTCTTTCTGCGAGGTACACTGGATTCCACAGGGAATAACATTGGGGTGTAGAGTTGGATCCTGATCCGAGGCACCAACAAGCTAAAGCTTTGACTGTTCCCAGGATGCATTGCACCGCCTCCTCTATAACCCCGCCTCCAGGCACTGGAGCTCAGTTTCGTTAACTAGTCCAATGCATATTCCTTCCATGACTCATGTTTTCAAACAGATTCAGGAGGGAAAACTTAATTACCCTACATTTAATGATTCCTATACCATATTATTATTGAAACCCAATAAAAACCCTGATTTAGTAGCCTCATATAGACCCATTACTCTCCTGAATCAGGATTACAAAATTCTGGCTTTTCGCTTGCAAACAATCCTTCCTTCTCTCCTGACACCCCACCAATCTGGATTTACTCATGGCAGGAACATGGTTCGCAATGTCCGCATGGCAATAGCGGCTTTATATTCTTCAACAACTCAAGGCCACTCCACTAATATATTGTTGAGTTTAGATGCCGAAAAAGCTTTTGATAAAGTTTTATGGCCACATTTATATGCTATATTACAACAACGAGGGTTTGGTTCTTCCTTTATTAATCTACTCAAATATCTATATAGCTCCCCCAAGACAAAATTATTAATCAATGGACTTTTAGGTGATCCTATTCAAATGTTTAGGGGAACTCGACAGGGATGCCCTTTATCCCCCTTACTTTTCAATCTTGCATTAGATCCTTTGTTAAGAGTTCTCCAATCCTGGCCCCTTTTCCGAGGTATGTCCTATGACAATACAGAAATCAAGATAGCTGCTTTTGCAGATGACCTTCTCCTGTTTATCTCTAATCCACACGAATGTTTAATGCCCCTTCTCTCTAAACTAGAAGATTTTGGTAGGATATCAGGTTTTACCATAAATCACTCCAAATCTACCATCATGGCCCTAAGCGCTTCCTTTCGTAGAAATACATTATCGGTTGGTGATCTGAAATGGGCAGATGCTTACATCTCTTACTTAGGGATTCGCCTCCCTAGAAATATTTATGATTTATATACCATTAATATTAAAAGTACTATTGATACAGTCCTTAAAGAATTGGACGGGTGGCAACATTTAAAGCTATCTTTTCTAGGAAGAGCCAACCTTATAAAGATGATTACCTTCCCGAAGCTGCTGTATCTTATTCAGGTTCTACCACTCGTGTTTACCAAGACGGATCTTAAACGAATTGGTGCAGCTTTCAGACAATTTATTTGGAAAAAAATTAAACCTCGCCTTACTCTCCGATTGCTACAAAGAACTAAATCAGAAGGAGGTATTAATTTTCCAAATATGGAAATCTATAATTATGCTGCTGTATGCAGGCATATTAAGGATTGGATCTCACATTCTGAATTATATTCCAATTATTTAGTAGAACAGTCCTTCCTAACCAATATAGATTTAGTTTGTTTTTTACACCTCCATAAATCCGACATACCAGCAGGAGTACTAGACAACCCTTTCTTAATGTCAGCATGGTCAGTTTGGCATACAATTCGTAATAAATGGAAACTTAACGCCTCGTACTCTTTGTTTCTTCCTTGGCTTGGCAATGTAAACTTTCAACATGGTTTGGCATCTGGCCCCTTTTCTTTGTGGGCCCAACAGGGGCTTACCACAATTCATCAACTTACTGATACAACCATACAACGTACTCTTACTTTTACTCAGGCTCAATCTAAATTTTCTTTCTTAAAAATTCACAATTTAGCCTTTTTGCAAGCACAGCATTACGTCTCTAAAGTGACCTCTTGTCTTTCTCCCATGGACTGGAGGAACCAGTTGGATATCTCCCTTCGATCTACATCTAACACTAAAGGAGCTATTTCAAGGTTCTATAAAATATTGCGGACACCATATTATGAAGGCCACTACGATACAGGCATCACCAGATGGCAGAGACACTTTCCTGATCTTAGTGAAGCAACCATTCTAAAAGCGCTTTAATATTCCAATCGTACCCTTCCAACCATTATGTACCAGGAAATGTTTTTTAAAATCTTTTATAGAGGATACCTATCACCTTCTCGTTGTCAGTTAGTGGGGATGTCTTCCACTTCGACATGTCCAAAATGCACTCGACCTGAAGCTACTCTTTATCACTGTCTGTGGGATTGTACTTATATCAAAAAATTCTGGCTTCAAATAAAACAATTCGCTATTTCAGACTTGGTTAATTTTCTACCATTGTCCCCTGAATGGGCCGTTTTTGGCATATTGACAACCACTTCTAGAATATCTCCGGGTTGTCGCAAGCTACTGTTGATTTTATCAGCTGTGGCAAAAAAATGCATATTACAACAATGGATACATCCATCTCCTCCTTCCTTACAAATGTTTAAAGATAAACTCTTTCATGTATTCAAAATGGATTGGATGGAAACTTCATTACATAAAGAACAACGCATAGAGAAATTTTTTGAGATTTGGGACTCTTTTATTGACACTTTAAACATTTCAACAAAAACTCAGATTCATAATTGTTTTCGTACAACTCTATGAAACTGCAGTATTTCTATCTGAACCTCCCATCCGATTGAGTTAACATCCATTTCCTTAGTGCCCCTTCCCCCCCCCCCCCCCTTTTTTTTGTTTTTTTTTGTTACGGGGCTACAGGCGATCCCTTTCCCACCTTCCTCTCTTTACATCATACAAACGTTCATTTGCCGTTTCCTACTCTTCTATTCCTTCTCCTCTTCTCTCTTCTTTCTCTCTACTCTTTCTCCTTGGAAGAATAAATTCTCCTTTACTCTTCTTTTCTTGATCGATTACAAAAGGTTTTGATAATATGCGGTCTTTATATTTTGGATACGACAATTTGTATTACAATCATTTTCTACTGTATTGTTCTCTTAAGTATTATCCCACTTAATGCTTTGTTGGCATTGTATTGAAAATGTTTTAAAGGAAAAAAAAATAAAATAAAAACATTTTGAAAAAACAAAACAAAAAACTAGTCCAATGCAGTAGCAGGTAAAAGAGTAGCAGGTAGATGTTAGTCACATAGAACCACATTCTCATGACAGGAGAAGGGACTAGCGGCTAATGCCATATAAACCCAAAGAAGCTAAGTGCGTCAGGGTGGCCGCCCTATGGAATCCAATGTACCTCGCAGAAAGAGATTTAACAATGGTATGTCTACCATAAATCTCATTTTCTGAAGCGGGGTACACTGGTATTCCACAGGGAATAAAATCCGGGATGTCCTCAAGCAGTTCCTCATGGGAGGGGACCTGATAAACGTGCGTGTTCACAGAGGACCACGTAGCCACCTTGCACAACTGTTCAGCGGAAGCGCTGCAGCGGGCCGCCCAAGAAGGTCCAACAGACCGGGTAGAATGGGCTTTGATAGCAACAGGAGCTGGAAGACCAGCCTGTGCATAAGCTTGTGCAATCACCATTCTAATCCATCTGGCCTAGGTTTGCTTATTCGCAGGCCAGCCGCGTTTGTGAAAACCAAAATGTACAAAAAGGGTATCTGATCTCCTTATCTGGGATCTATATAACGTGTTCTAGCATGCGCAATCTGTATAACGTGCTCTACCTGGTGCAGTGTGTGTAACGTGCTCTACCTGGCACAGTGTGTGTAACGTGCTCTACCTGGCGCATTGTGTATAACGTGCTCTACCTGGCGCAATCTGTATAGCGTGCTCTACCTGGTGCAGTGTGTATAACGTGTTGTAACTGGTGCAGTGTGTATAACGTGTTCTACCTGGCTCTGTCTGTATAACGTGTTCTACCTGGCGCAGTGTGTGTAACGTGTTCTACCTGGCGCAGTGTGTGTAACGTGTTCTACCTGGCGCAGTGTGTGTAACGTGCTCTACCTGGCGCAGTGTGTATAATGTGCTCTACCTGGCGCAGTGTGTGTAACGTGCTCTACCTGGCGCAGTGTGTGTAACGTGCTCTACCTGGCGCAGTGTGTGTAACGTGCTCTACCTGGCGCAGTGTGTATAATGTGCTCTACCTGGCGCAGTGTGTGTAACGTGCTCTACCTGGCGCAGTGTGTATAATGTGCTCTACCTGGCGCAGTGTGTATAACATGCTCTACCTGGTGCAGTGTGTGTAACGTGCTCTACCTGGCGCAGTGTGTGTAACGTGCTCTACCTGGCGCAGTGTGTATAACGTGCTCTATCTGGTGCAGTGTGTGTAACGTGCTCTACCTGGTGCAATGTGTGTAACGTGCTCTACCTGGCGCAATGTGTATAGGGTGTTCTAACTGGCGCAATGTGTGTAACGTGCTCTACCTGGCGCAATGTGTATAGGGTGTTCTAACTGGCGCAATGTGTGTAACGTGCTCTACCTGGTGCAATGTGTATATAATGTGCTCTACCTGTGTGGTGTAATGTGAATTGGTACTGTTATGTGGCCATGCTCTTTCCCCATGAAGCCACACCCCTAAATTTTTGGTCCTTGGTTTGAAATATGGCAGGGGGACCACCAATTTACTTTCTGCCAAAGGGCACTGAAATGTCTAGTTACAGCTCTGGGGCAGAGTGTCCTGTTGGCTACACAGCCCAGCAGCATTGTCACCCCCTCCTCCCCCTCGCAATACTTTTGTAGTGTCCAAATCAAGTCTGTTTTTATATTTGAATAATTAATAAGATTAATATGAACCTTCATTCCGATGGGACCCAGAAAAGGACAGATAGTACCCCAATTTTTAAAAGTGAGGGGTCCGTGGGACCCACTTTTTTTTGGGCTCAGCGCGATCACTGACACTTCTTTTTTATTTTTTTTCAAAAGGAGAACCACACTCCTTATCTGGGAGCACGCGTGCCTTAGGTGCATGTAAATATAACTATTACTGTTCCCATATTATGCCCCCCCTTTCATTTTCTTCTGGATCCGCCCCTGTATATATATATATATATATATATGGGACCCTGAGGCACCTAGCCCCTCAGGGTACAGAATATAGTGATAGCAATATGTGATACAGGAGAATGGAATCCCACACAGGCGCACTCAGCCACATGTACATATATACAATAAAACTGCACTGGACTAGTAAATCTACAAATAAATATGTATGAGTATAGATATAACAATAAACAGTAGATACTGGATGTATATCACAGAATACCTGTACTACATATTCAGATAACAGTACATTTGTTCTTAACTAACACGGTCGTAAAAATGACATGTAGAATACTTAAGTGTCTGTAAAAGCGTTGATGAGACAGGCGGCTTTACAGAGGAGACAGAGACCTGCAGTCCCGGAGATCAGCCCAGCTAGTAGTGTAAAGATGGCACCAAAATCTCTATCAGGGAGTGAGGGGGAGTGTGAGGCAGCTCCAGGGTGGGAACACCAGCAGTACATGGCACCCGAAGCTGGGGGAGGGGCTACAGGTCAGCACCTTATCCCCTATGCTGGTCCTCACCACCGGGTACTGTGGAGCCTATATTAAATGGATTTTAGTAAATCCGACCTGTGCTCCCTTGCCCTGGAGGATATAGTGGGGTCCCTGTGCAGTACAGTGTCCATGCCAGAGGCGCGGTCCGTCTCCTGGGACCGCGACCGGACCGCGATTTACCGGCAGGTCCCGCATGGGGGACCCTCTTACCTCCTCCCTGATGTGCAGCTACACGATCCTGGAAAGCGTCAGCGGTGGTGTGCCTGATGACCGGTGCACCTCTGCTACAAGTACCCGGGAACCCGGCCGCAGGAGTATGCAGCGCTGCTGGGGAGGTGCTGGAGCCGCAGCACAGAATGTCAGACTGACATAAATAGTGCTGCGGCCCTTGAAGTCTTCTTAAAAAGCTCTTTTCAGGGCTGCCTAGCGCAGCCCCACCTGTTAAGTGACCTGCACAGTGCACTGCAGGCACCAACTTACAAACTGAGCTCCAGTGCCTGGAGGCGGGGTTATAGAGGAGGCAGTGCAATGCATCCTGGGAAGAGTCAAAGCTTTAGCTTGTTGGTGCCTCGGATCAAGATCCAACTCTACACCCCGATGTTATTCCCTGTGGAATACCAGTGTACCCCACTGCAGAAAGATGAGAGTAACCTTTCAGGGATTTGAAATTTCTTATCAGGAGTAACCCACGGTTCTTCAAACAGGGTATTCAATTCCTTTAACACAAGAAAAGTGACTGAGGACTTCTTTTTTACATTAAAATACGATTCCTCACACTCACATCTCTGATAGCTTCTATAAGAGCCTGTATTCCCTGTGACAGAGCAGCATCCCCCCCTTCCGAATCCACCTCCCCCTCCTCCATGTCTGACCCCTCAGCATCCGAGTCAGACTGCAGGATATGGGCCAGAGTACGTTTTTGTGGACAAATGGCAAGGGACTGAGACGCTTGTTTGGGGACTGAGTCTCTGTTCATAATCTCATCCACAGACTGTCTTAAGTACTGCGTCTCTCTCATTGCGGGGCAATTTATTACAGATATTAGAAGTCATTCTTGTGAGGGAATCCAGCCACGCTGGTTCAGCCCCGCTAGCCTGAGAAGGTGCACTACACTGAGTACATAGTAGTGAGATCCCTGGGGAAGAGGAACACTCTGCCGTACATGAAACACACTCTTTGCCTGACATATAAATGTGACAGCACACACACAGAGGAAAAGTTAAAAACACAATTCACCCACAAAGAGCCCTTCCAGGGAGACACAGCGGTATTTGGAGCCAGTACACAGCGCCCTTATTGCTAATGTCAAGCTTAGCCGGGTCGCAGACTAAGTACCCAGATTGGGGACTATGACCCCCTGGTACCGCTGAGGTAATCTGGAGTAACACCGGAGGAGCTGCGCATCCCTGTCAGTCAGCGTCTGTGTCCACTGCATGGGGAAAATGGCGCTGGTGAGCAGCTGGATCCGCTCATAGTGAAGCCCCGCCCCTTCAATGGCACGCAGTATTCCCACTTTTTTTTTACTGGCTAAGGTAAATTGTGCTTAAAATGGAGACAGAACCATTTTAAGGCTTTGTTTGCCAGTGGGGGTACTGTGTACAATGTACTGAGACACAGTTGTGCACTGAGTCTGGAGACAAATTCCGCCCTGGTTAGAAGAAGTGCGTCTCCGTACCCTCACGCCGCCATGATGGCCGGTTACAGGCTAACCGGGACGCCGGCTTAGTACTCACCATTCTTCTTTCTTCTGGCTCTGTTAAGGGTGGCGGCGTGCTGTGGGAATGTACACTCGCCGTGGTGGGGCTTGCGAACAGTTCCCTCAGGAGCTAGTGTCCTGTCAGCGGGGAACGGGACCATTAACCCTTCAATAGGTTGGGCCGTTCCCCTCCCATGAAGTCACATGAAGCAGGCAGGCTGGTGCCATAAGATCCTGCCTGAAAATAACAAACAGAAAAATAAATGCAGAAAACTCTTCAGGAGCTTCCCTAAGCATGACCTGCTCCTCCGGGCACATTTTCTAAACTGAGTCTGGTAGGAGGGACATAGAGGGAGGAGGACATAGAGGGAGGAGCCCGCCCACACTATCAAATTCTTAAAGTGCCCATGGCTCCTAGTGGACCCGTCTATACCCCATGGTACTAAATGGATCCCCAGTATCCTCTAGGACGTAAGAGAAATACTAATATTGCCATTTTAAACACTACTAGATAAAAAAAATACCTCTTACCCAGGTCTTATTTAATTACTGTTCTATTACTGTTTTGTTCACAACTGTAAAGCGCAGCAGAATCTGCTGGCGCTATATAAGTTAATAAATAAAATAAAGAAGGTAATTGCAGGTATGGGATCTATTATCCGTAATCACACCTATCTTTTATCAGGCTGGCCTTAGTATCCCGCTCTTCATAACAGAAATTGTGAGTGCTCATGAAACTAGAGAGGTGGTAATTTAGGTAGAGAAGTGTGCGGGAAATAATTAGTCTCACTCACAGAGTATCTCTTTGACAGATCTTGCATGGTCTAATTCGCTGAGGTTCTCAGCCATCATTTTTTAGTCTGGCAAATTTAGGGCTGTTAAAATGTAAGTATCTGGAACGAGCTATAAGGTTCGAAATTAAGAGAACGGGTACTTCAGAGAATACACTAGCCATCTATTTAAAAAAACAATCCGTTTTTTATTATTATTATTATTATTATCCTTTATTTATATGGCGCCACAAGGGATCCGCAGCGCCCAATTACAGAGTACATAAACAAATAATCAAGCAGGAAAACAGCGACTTACAGTTGACGACAATATAGGACAAGTACAGGGTAAATAAACATAGCTACATCAGCAGATGACACTGGAATAAGTATCAGGTGGCAGAAGACTGCTGGATTTGGTGCAGTTGAATATTATTCAAGTAAGAAAAGGATAAGCACATGAGGGAAGAGAGTCCTGCTCATGAGAGCTTCTGTTTGTTACATATTTTGTCACCAGGTGATGATATGGTGACAAAAATCACTTCAAGGGTGCTACAATTGTTTACTATGTCCTCCATTGTGATCAACAACAGTTTCCGTTCGAAGAACAGCATTCTCTGTAGCAGCACGTAAGATGTCATGTGGAAAAGCCAGCATATGGTGTCAAATGCTGTCCTTCAGATCTGACAGGATAAGACATTCTTCCCAATACACCTGGTTCTTCTTCAAAACATAAAAACAAAAGTCGCATGGGGTGTGGGTGACCAAATAATGCCAATGTGGTAGTAATGTTATTTAAAGATTTGTACTTTGTCTGCATTATAACTTTAAATATGATGGTAAAGCATCATGTTTACAGTTATAATGTCAACTCGTAAAATTGTTTCAAACATTACTACCATGTTGTCAATCTGCGATCAACATTATGCTGTCGACATAACAGTCGACTATTTTATTGCATCCCGAATAAAGAACTAGACAGATGAGCTCTACTTAGACCAATAATGACAGCTGAAGCTTTTGAGACAGTCAGATCGTCATGTTTTCGGACAGAATATATAAAACATATCACGTGAGCAAGGTACGGGGAGGGGGTGGCCATTCACTGCAACAGAATCAGAATCCAGCTGTCTTCTGAAACGTTACCTGCTGACACTGGTAGGTTTCAGCAAGTTAGCTAGAATTTATCCTTGTTTTAGACATTGAAATTATTTCTCATTACCTACAGTCCTGCCCCTTCCAATTGACAATATATGCAATTAAAGATAGTGACGCCTTAGCACCCATATACCTCAACTCCCAGAATCCAACACTTACACTACCTACTGTCACACAGCAGGCAATATAAGAGCAGGGTCCATTACACAGAAGCCCGAACACACACTGTAAAGTGGTCTATGTGCAAAATCACCACAAGAGTCTGGAGAGCTGTAGAAGTGTGTCTTTACTAGCTGCAGTCATGCTGAACAATAACTGCAGAGGCAATTCCTGAATAACATGTGGATGGCAGATATGTAACTCAAACCATACAAATTAAAGAAACATTGTATATATCTACACACACAACAAATGCTGCAGAGAGCGCTCAGCAGTTCAGTATTTACAGTGTAGTTATGTGACAGCGCCATGTTCTTGGAGTAGGGAGACATAGGGGTATATGCAATTCCAGGCGAATTGTGGCAATTTTTCGCCCGTTTTTTAATTCGACCGTCGAATTCCGGCCGGCGGGTGCCGGAATTCGACATATTCAATAAAAAACTGATTCGACAGTCCCGCTGTCGAAAAACGGGCCAATTGACGGATTTTGATTTGATTTTTAAAAATGTAAAAAAAACGGTAAAAAACCCGGAAAAAAATTGCGTGGGGTCCCCCCTCCTAAGCATAACCAGCCTCGGGCTCTTTGAGCCGGTCCTGGTTGCCAAAATACAGGGAAAAAAATGACAGGGGATCCCCTGTATTTTAACAACCAGCACCGGGCTCTGCGCCTGGTCCTGGTGCAAAAAATACGGGGGACAAAAAGAGTAGGGGTCCCCCGTATTTTTTGTACCAGCACCGGGCTCCACTAGCTGGACAGATAATGCCACAGCCGGGGTACACTTTTAGACCGCTCCATGCGGCCGTGGCATTAAATACCCAACTAGTCACCCCTGGCCGGGGTACCCTGGAGGAGTGGGGACCCCTTCAATCAAGGGGTCCCCCCCCAGCCAGCCAAGGGCCAGGGGTGAAGCCCGAGGCTGTCCCCCCCATCCATGGGCTGCGGATGGGAGGCTGATAGCCTTTTGTGAAATGAAAGAATATTGCTTTTTTGCAGAAGAACTACAAGTCCCAGCAAGCCTCCCCCGCAAGCTGGTACTGGGAGAACCACAAGTACCAGCATGCAGGGGGGAAACGGGCCCGCTGGTACCTGTAGTTCTTCTGCAAAAAAAATACCCAAATAAAAACAGGACACGCACACCGTGAAAATACAACTTTATTTCACACATGCCGACACATACATACTTACCTATGTTGACACGCCGACTACCACGTCTCCAATGTCGACGAATCCGGGGTACCTGAAAATAAACGTAATACTCACCTAAATCCAGTGTCCAGTGATATTTGTAATCCACGTACTTGGCAAAACAAAAAATAAGAATTTACTTACCGATAATTCTATTTCTCGGAGTCCGTAGTGGATGCTGGGGTTCCTGAAAGGACCATGGGGAATAGCGGCTCCGCAGGAGACAGGGCACAAAAAGTAAAGCTTTAGGATCAGGTGGTGTGCACTGGCTCCTCCCCCTATGACCCTCCTCCAAGCCTCAGTTAGGATACTGTGCCCGGACGAGCGTACACAATAAGGAAGGATTTTGAATCCCGGGTAAGACTCATACCAGCCACACCAATCACACTGTACAACCTGTGATCTGAACCCAGTTAACAGTATGATAACAGCGGAGCCTCTGAAAAGATGGCTCACAACAATAATAACCCGATTTTTGTAACTATGTACAAGTATTGCAGATAATCCGCACTTGGGATGGGCGCCCAGCATCCACTACGGACTCCGAGAAATAGAATTATCGGTAAGTAAATTCTTATTTTCTCTATCGTCCTAGTGGATGCTGGGGTTCCTGAAAGGACCATGGGGATTATACCAAAGCTCCCAAACGGGCGGGAGAGTGCGGATGACTCTGCAGCACCGAATGAGAGAACTCCAGGTCCTCCTTAGCCAGGGTATCCAATTTTGTAGGATTTTACAAACGTGTTTGCCCCTGACTAAGTAGCCGCTCGGCAAAGTTGTAAAGCTGAGACCCCTCGGGCAGCCGCCCAAGATGAGCCCACCTTCCTTGTGGAATGGGCATTTACATATTTTGGCTGTGGCAGGCCTGCCACAGAATGTGCAAGCTGAATTGTATTACACATCCAACTAGCAATAGTCTGCTTAGAAGCAAGAGCACCCAGTTTGTTGGGTGCATACAGGATAACAGCAAGTCAGTTTTCCTGACTCCAGCCGTCCTGGAACCTATATTTTCAGGGCCCTGACAACATCTAGCAACTTGGAGTCCTCCAAGTCCCTAGTAGGCGCAAGGCACCACAATAAGCTGGTTCAGGTGAAACACTGACACCACCTTAGGGAGAGAACTGGGGACGAGTCCGCAGCTCTGCCCTGTCCGAATGGACAAACAGATATGGGCTTTTTTGAGAAAAAAACCACCAATTTGACACTCGCCTGGCCCAGGCCAGGGCCAAGAGCATGGTCACTTTTCATGTGAGATGCTTCAAATCCACAGATTTGACTGGTTTTAAACCAATGTGATTTGAGGAATCCCAGAATTACGTTGAGATCCCACAGTGCCACTGGAGGCACAAAAGGGGGGTTGTATATGCAATACTCCCTTGACAAACTTCTGGACTTCAGGAACTGAAGCCAATTCTTTCTGGAAGAAAATCGACAGGGCCGAAATTTGAACCTTAATGGACCCCAATTTGAGGCCCATAGACACTCCTGTTTGCAGGAAATGCAGGAATCGACCGAGTTGAAATTTCTTCGTGGGGCCTTCCTGGCCTCACACCACGCAACATATTTTCGCCACATGTGGTGATAATGTTGTGCGGTCACCTCCTTCCTGGCTTTGACCAGGGTAGGAATGACCTCTTCCGGAATGCCTTTTTCCCTTAGGATCCGGCGTTCCACCGCCATGCCGTCAAACGCAGCTGCGGTAAGTCTTGGAACAGACATGGTACTTGCTGAAGCAAGTCCCTTCTTAGCGGCAGAGGCCATAAGTCCTCTGTGAGCATCTCTTGAAGTTCCGGGTACCAAGTCCTTCATGGCCAATCCGGAGCCATGAGTATAGTTCTTACTCCTCTACGTCTTATAATTCTCAGTACCTTAGGTATGAGAAGCAGAGGAGGGAACACATACACCGACTGGTACACCCACGGTGTTACCAGAACGTCCACAGCTATTGCCTGAGGGTCTCTTGACCTGGCGCAATACCTGTCCCGTTTTTTGTTCAGACGGGACGCCATCATGTCCACCTTTGGTATTTCCCAACGGTTCACAATCATGTGGAAAAACTTCCCGATGAAGTTTCCACTCTCCCGGGTGGAGGTCGTGCCTGCTGAGGAAGTCTGCTTCCCAGTTTCCATTCCCGGAATGAAACACTGCTGACAGTGCTATCACATGATTTTCCGCCCAGCGAAAAGTCCTTGCAGTTTTTGCCATTGCCCTCCTGCTTCTTGTGCCGCCCTGTCTGTTTACGTGGGCGACTGCCGTGATGTTTTTCCCACTGGATCAATACCGGCTGACCTTGAAGCAGAGGTCTTGCTAAGCTTAGAGCATTATAAAATTACCCTTAGCTCCAGTATATTTATGTGGAGAAAAGTCTCCAGACTTGATCACACTCCCTGGAAATTTTTTTCTTTGTGTGACTGCTCCCCAGCCTCTCGGGCTGGCCTCCGTGGTCACCAGCATCCAATCCTGAATGCCGAATCTGCGGCCCTCTTGAAGATGAGCACTCTGTAACCACCACAGGAGAGACACCCTTGTCCTTGGATATAGGGTTATCCGCTGATGCATCTGAAGATGCGATCCGGACCATTTGTCCAGCAGATCCCACTGAAAAGTTCTTGCGTGAAATCTGCCGAATGGAATTGCTTCGTAGGAAGCCACCATTTTTACCAGGACCCTTGTGCAATGATGCACTGACACTTTTCCTGGTTTTAGGAGGTTCCTGACTAGCTCGGATAACTCCCTGGCTTTCTCTTCCGGGAGAAACACCTTTTTCTGGACTGTGTCCAGAATCATCCCTAGGCACAGCAGACGTGTCGTCGGGATCAGCTGCGATTTTGGAATATTTAGAATCCACCCGTGCTGTTGTAGCAGTATCCGAGATAGTGCTACTCCGACCTCCAACTGTTCCCTGGACTTTGCCCTTATCAGGAGATCGTCCAAGTAAGGGATAATTAAGACGCCTTTTCTTCGAAGAAGAATCATCATTTCGGCCATTACCTTGGTAAAGACCCGGGGTGCCGTGGACAACCCAAACGGCAGCGTCTGAAACTGATAGTGACAGTTCTGTACCACGAACCTGAAGTACCCTTAGTGAGAAGGGCAAATTTGGGACATGGAGGTAAGCATCCCTGATGTCCCGGGACACTATATAGTCCCCTTCTTCCTGGTTCGTTATCACTGCTCTGAGTGACTCCATCTTGATTTGAACCTTTGTAAGTGTTCAAATTTTTTAGATTTAGAATAGGTCTCACCTAGCCTTCTGGCTTCAGTACCACAATATAGTGTGGAATAATACCCCTTTCCTTGTTGTAGGAGGGGTAATTTGATTATCACCTGCTGGGAATACAGCTTGTGAATTGTTTCCCATACTGCCTCCTTGTCGGAGGGAGACCTTGGTAAAGCAGACTTCAGGAGCCTGCGAGGGGGAAACGTCTCGACAATCCAATCTGTACCCCTGGGATACTACTTGTAGGATCCAGGGGTCCTGTACGGTCCCAGCGTCATGCTGAGAGCTTGGCAGAAGCGGTGGAAGGCTTCTGTTCCTGGGAATGGGCTGCCTGCTGCAGTCTTCTTCCCTTTCCTCTATCCCTGGGCAGATATGACTCTTATAGGGACGAAAGGACTGAGGCTGAAAAGACGGTGTCTTTTTCTGCAGAGATGTGACTTAGGGTAAAAACGGTGGATTTTCCAGCAGTTGCCGTGGCCACCAGGTCCGATGGACCGACCCCAAATAACTCCTCTTCCTTTATACGGCAATACACCTTTGTGCCGTTTGGAATCTGCATCACCTGACCACTGTCGTGTCCATAAACATCTTCTGGCAGATATGGACATCGCACTTACTCTTGATGCCAGAGTGCAAATATCCCTCTGTGCATCTCGTATATATAGAAATGCATCCTTTAAATGCTCTATAGTCAATAAAATACTGTCCCTGTCAAGGGTATCAATATTTTTAGTCAGGGAATCCGACCAAGCCACCCCAGCTCTGCACATCCAGGCTGAGGCGATCGCTGGTCGCAGTATAACACCAGTATGTGTGTATATACTTTTTATGATATTTTCCAGCCTCCTGTCAGCTGGCTCCTTGAGGACGGCCCTATCTATAGACGGTACCGCCACTTGTTTTGATAAGCGTGTGAGCGCCTTATCCACCCTAAGGGGTGTTTCCCACCGCGCCCTAACTTCTGGCGGGAAAGGGTATACCGCCAATAATTTTCTATCGGGGGGAACCCACGCATCATCACACACTTCATTTAATTTATCTGATTTAGGAAAAACTACAGGTAGTTTTTTCACATCCCACATAATACCCTCTTTTGTGGTACTTGTAGTATCAGAAATATGTAACACCTCCTTCATTGCCCTTAACAAGTAACGTGTGGCCCTAAAGGGAAATACGTTTGTTTCTTCACCGTCGACACTGAAATCAGTGTCCGTGTCTGTGTCTGTCGACCGACTGAGGTAAAAGGACGTTTTAACGCCCCTGACGGTGTTTGAGACGCCTGGACAGGTACTAATTTGTTTGCCAGCCGTCTCATGTCGCCAACCGACCTTGCAGCGTGTTGACATTATCACGTAATTCCATAAATAAGCCATCCATTCCGGTGTCGACTCCCTAGAGAGTGACATAACCATTACAGGCAATTTGCTCCGCCTCCTCACCAACATCGTCCTCATACATGTCGACACACACGTACCGACATATAGCACACACACACAGGGAATGCTCTGATAGAGGACAGGACCCCACTAGCCCCTTGGGGAGACAGAGGGAGAGTTTGCCAGCACACACCAAAGCGCTATATTTTACAGGGATAGCCTTATAATAAGTGCTCCCTTATAGCTGCTTTTATAAAATCACAATTTCGCCAAATTTTGCCCCCCCTCTCTTGATTTAACCCTGTTTCTGTAGTGCAGTGCAGGGGAGAGCCTGGCAGCCTTCCTGACCAGCGGAACTGTGTGAGGAAATGGCGCTGTGTGCTGAGGAGATAGGCCCCGCCCCCTTTTCGGCGGGCTCGTCTCCCGCTTAAAAATGGATTCTGGCAGGGGTTAAATATCTCCATATAGCCCCGGAGGCTATATGTGAGGTATTTTTTGCCAAAAAAAGGATTTTCATTGCTGCCCAGGGCGCCCCCCCCCCCCAGCGCCCTGCACCCTCAGTGACTGCCGTGTGAAGTGTGCTGAGAGCAATGGCGCACAGCTGCAGTGCTGTGCGCTACCTTAAGAAGACTGAGGAGTCTTCTGCCGCCGATTCTGGACCTTCTTCTCTTTTCAGCATCTGCAAGGGGGCCGGCGGCGAGGCTCCGGTGACCATCCAGGCTGTACCTGTGATCGTCCCTCTGGAGCTAATGTCCAGTAGCCAAAGAAGCCAATCCATCCTGCACGCAGGTGAGTTCACTTCTTCTCCCCTAAGTCCCTCGATGCAGTGATCCTGTTGCCAGCAGGACTCACTGTAAAATAAAAAACCTAAGCTAAACTTTTCTAAGCAGCTCTTTAGGAGAGCCACCTAGATTGCACCCTTCTCGGCCGGGCACAAAAACCTAACTGAGGCTTGGAGGAGGGTCATAGGGGGAGGAGCCAGTGCACACCACCTGATCCTAAAGCTTTACTTTTTGTGCCCTGTCTCCTGCGGAGCCGCTATTCCCCATGGTCCTTTCAGGAACCCCAGCATCCACTAGGACGATAGAGAAAAACGCATTTACCCGATCCACACGGACTGAAAGGGGTCCCATGTTTACACATGGGACTTCTTTCCCCGAATGCAGAGACCCCCCGTGACTGCTGTCACAGAAGGTCCCTTCAGCCAATCAGGGAGCGCCACGTCGTGGCACTCTCCTTATTGGCTGTATGCGCGTCTGAGCTGTCAGACGCGCATCGCACAGCCCCCTTCATTATCTTCAATGGTGGGAACTTTGCGGTCAGCGGTGAGGTCACCCGCGGTCAGCGGCTGACCGCGGGTAACCCCACCGCTAACCGCAAAGTTCCCACCATTGAAACTAATGGAGGTGCTGTGCGATGCGCTGTCTGCCAGCTCAGACGCGCATAGGGAATCAGGAGAGTGCCAGGACGTGGCGCTACCTGATTGCCTGAAGGGACCTTCTGTGATAGGAGTCACAGGGGGTCTCAGCATTCGTGGAAAGGGGTCCCATGTGTAAACATGGGACCCCTTTCAGTCCGTGTGGAGCGGGTAAATGCGTTTTTTTATTTTGCCAAGTACGTGGATTACAAATATCACTGGACACTGGATTTAGGTGAGTATAATTTTATTTTCAGGTATACCCCGTGGATTCTACTTGGACAAGTGGACCGAACGTCGTGTCAACATAGGTAAGTATGTGTGTGTGTCGACATGTATGTAATAAAGTTGTACTTTCAAGGTGTGCGTGTCCTGTTTTTATTTGGGTATTTTTTTTGCAGTAGAACTACAGGTACCAGTGGGCCCGTTTCCCCCCCGCATGCTGGTACTTGTGGTTCTCCAAGTACCAGCTTGCGGGGGAGGCTTGCTGGGACTTGTAGTTCTGCTGCAAAAAACAATATTCTTTCATTTCACAAAAGGCTGTCAGCCTCCTATCCGCAGCCCAAGGATGGGGGGGGACAGCCTCGGGCTTCACCCCTGGCCCTTGGGTGGCTGGAGGGGGGGGGACCCCTTGATTGAAGGGGTCCCCACTCCTCCAGGGTACCCCGACCAGGGGTGACTAGTTGGGGTTTTAATGGCACGGCCGCAGGGACCGATATCAAAGTGTCCCCCGGCTGTGGCATTATCTCCCCAGCTAGTGGAGCCCGGTGCTGGTTCCAAAAATACGGGGGACCCCTACGCTTTTTGTCCCCCGTATTTTTGGCACCAGGACCGGACGCAGAGCCCGGTGCTGGTTTTAAAAATACGGGGGATCCCCTGTCATTTCCCCCCCCCCGTATTTTTACAACCAGGACCGGCTCAAAGAGCCCGAGGCTGGTTATGCTTAGGAGGGGGGACCCCACGCATTTTTTTTTCTGATTTTGAACCCATTCCATAAAAAAAATATATATATATTTTAAAAAATATATAAAAAATACTTGTGCCTCCTAAATAGACAAACCAAGTACCTAATCCCTTCTAATATAAATAGATATGCTATTACCAATAAAAAAAAACACAAAAAAAAACATGTTTTTAAAAAATTTTATTAGATTCCGCCAGCAAAGTGAGGCGGATTGAAAATGACGAATTTACTGTCTAAAAGCACTGTTGTCGAATTTACAATCTTCAAATGAATATACTTTTGTCGAAATGCAGCATTTGTACCATTGCAGAAATGTCGAATTTGTCAAATGCCGAATTTCAAAAAGTCGAATTTGGAAAGTCCGTTTTTATGACGAAAAGTACTGAATTGTATTGTTGATTTTTTTGGCGAAAATGTCCCGTTTTTCGACATTTTCGTGGATTCAACCGCAATTGCATATACCCCATAGACGCTCATAAGTCACCAGCGTAAGAAGGAACAGCCATATCTATTCACACATTCACCGTTACATTAATGTAAGAGAATGGGGTACTGCACAATATATGAGAAAGGAGTTGCTTTCTTATGCAGTCCTTAATGTTTTTTTTTCATGTTTATTTGAAATACTAGAAACAATGAGATGAGACAAAAGTGGTAATTAGCCGCACATCTGATTTCATTACATACACAACTTTACCAGCACATGCCTTACACTCCATGGTAACATAAGGCACTCTTCAACATACACACAGCACCCACTGACCACTCAATCGGAAGAGGAATGACCCAATAGTCATGACAACGAAGCCTATCAATTAACTAACGCAGTGGCCTACCATAGGCAGGAGACACGCTCAGTGACATCACTATAATCTAGTCCTAGTGAATTGATAGGATAAATAACGACTCCCGCCACTCAAAGGCCCTCATTACGAGTTAATCGCTCGCTGACGTTTTTCGCAGCGCAGCAATCAGGTTACTACTGCGCATGCATATGCACCGCAATGCGCAGGCACGACGTACGAGTACAAACAGCATCGTTGCTGTGCAATGCTTCTAGCGACGATTCCATTCGCACAGACGATCGCAAGGAGATTGACAGTAAGAGGGCGTTTATGGGTGTCAACTGATCGTTTTCTGGAAGTGGTAGGGAAAACACAGGCATGTCCAGGCGTTTGCAGGGAGGGTGTCTGATGTCAATTCCGGGACCGGACAGGCTGACGTGATCGCAGCGGCTGAGTAAGTTCAAACCTACTCTGAAACTGCAAAAAACTTTTTCGTCCCGCTCGGCTGCACATGCGATCGCACATTTGCAAAGTGAAAATACACTCCCCCGTGGGCGGCGACTATGCGTTTGCACGACTGCAAAAAGTAGCTAGCGAGCGATCAAATCGGAATGAGGGATAATGGCCGCATCCGCTGTGTGTGTAAGACGCACGTACACTTTATCTGCAGTTTGTATTCTGATTTAGGGGATTTTCAAGGTCAAAATTACCATAGAGGTGTGGTTTTTTCTGGTTCATTAACTGAAAATTATTAAAATGTAAGTTCAGTTGCTGATACTTAACGGAGATCTACATAATAATACGTTAAGGTCTGTTCCATCTCTTAGACACATATGCCATGGGAGCCTGGGGGTATGTGGCCCCACTGGCAACTCCTATTGCCAGCGAAGGGACAGACTGTAGCCTAAACGGGGGAGTGCCCACCAGGAACAGGATAGTAGGCAGCTAGGAAAGGGGGGAACTTACAGAGAGCAGGAAAATAGGGTGTGCAGAGAAGAGGAACACGAAGGGGGGGGGGGGGGGGGTCATTTACTAGTAGGGAATACTGGTTAAGAGGAGACAATATAACATTACCTTCGGTAATCGGTCATTATTAACCAGGGCTATCAGTTCTTCTTCAAACTTCTCCAATGATGGATACAGCAACAAGAACAGTTTATCAAGGTAACAAGTGATTGTCCTCTGCAAGTGTGGCTTTCTTAAGGCATCACCTGGACATTAAAAATAATGTTTGGCCAGCGTTAATGCGATATCATATGTTCATACATGAAACTACAGTTACTAAGATTTTTCTAAAACAGTCAAAATAATCTCCTATATAACAGCCCAGAGTGACTGCGTGGATAATGCTGGGCGTGGCTAGGAGCTCTCATTGGGTTAGCGGCTGGTCTATCACACCCAGTCCACAGCTAACTGGGTGAGAAACGCCCTCTCACACAGGTTACATCCAATGGAAGGCTCTGCCCTTTGGCTGCTGTGTGTTCCCAGAGCAGGATTAACAATGGGGCTGATGGAGCTGCAGCTCCAGGTCCACACCATCTGCAGCAGCATACCCTCCAACATTTTACACATAAAAATCGGTACAAATTCAAAAAGGGGGCATGGCCACGGGTAAAGTGACGTGGCCACGCCCCTTTTCATATACTTTCAATGGAAGTTTGGAGAGCCAGAAATCGGTACCGACCATAAAAAAAGATACTGTACCTGCCAAAAAGGTACAGTTGGAGGGTATGCCACTGCATCTGCAGCAAGTCTCTGCTTTGTAGATAGGAAAAAAATAATAATTTTACTGCAGCGTCCTATGTCCTGCTGCCAGTTCGCCTGACCCCTCCGGCATCAACAATACCCACTCCCTAACAGCGGCACAGGTGGAACAAAAGCTGCTGCGGCCACTGGCATAGATGTGTATGAAAGCGGCGCAGAGGAAGGCTTGCATAGCCCTCACTGCACCGCATACTCTCTGAGCCCCAGAGCCTCCTCTGCTCGTGATGTCACAGAAGTGCCTCCCCACCACAGCCGCGCCCAGATCCCCAGAGGACCTGACTCCGCAACACAGCACCTGGGCTGCCGGCCTGGAAGCCTCGAGATGGCTAATGTAACGGATAGAGTGGGTGATATCATGGAGGGTAATGTCTGGACGCTGAATCAATGTAAAAGGTGACAGTGCTGTGCAGTGCAGTGGGTGTGCAGTGTCACTGATACTGCACAACACTCTCACCTTTTACATTGATTCGGCGAGTCAATCAGTTCTGCCAGCCAGTCACTATTGTTAGTGCCGATTTCCTAACGCGCCGCATTACAGGGAAGTACACGCACTAAATAAACTACAGCTCCCAGCAGCCCTTAGCGCCAAAGCATTCCGGCGCTAAGGGCTGCTGGGGGCTATAGCCTATTGAGTGCATCTTCTTCCCTGTAATGCGGCGCGTTGGGACACTGGCTCTAACTATAATGGCTGGCTGCTTGGCTGCTGTGCAAGTCTCCAGGAGAGCCACTGACAAAGGGAGGACAGCAGCTTAGCTGCTTCCAGGAGGAGAAGCATTACCCGCCCCTCCCCCACTCGCAGTTCTCCGGGCGCCATCCATGGCACCCCCGCACTCGCCCCTCCCCCCACCCGCAGCACCACCACACTCACCTCTCCCCATGCAACCGCTTCTCCCCCACCCGCGGTGGCTCCGGAACCCCACCTGCGGCACCCATGCACCATTCCCTCCCCCACCCGCGGCACCACCGCACCAGCCACTCCCCCAACCACAGCACCTATTAGGTGATTGATCAGGCCCTGCATGCGCGGTTTACGCTGTTGCAAGGGGCTACGACCCCTTAACCATTGCACGCCCTTTGTCCGTGCAATATTTAACCACTCACACAATTATGATTGGTCGTAATACTCCATATAATACAAATATTGCACGCCACAAGGGCGTGCAAGGGTTAAGGGGGCTCCGGATTGTCACCCAGACAATCCGGAGCAGTAAGTATCTGTCCAACCCCTTCTGGTGCCCCTGCCTGCAGAACTGCACCCCATAACTTCTGGTCTACAGATATGAAGAATAAAGAACATTATCAGTGACTAGAGATGTGGGATGGACAGAAACATGCCAGCACTCAGCAGCATAAGGAGAAACTTCTGATTCACTTCTCAGATATGCTTTGTACCTGAAGGCAAGCAAGACTATACAGTGTATACCTCTCTTTAAGTGAAAATCTTCTTTATTTCCACTATAAGTAATCTGATGACCATTAGTAAAAATGATGTTGGACCAGTAACATGCTCACAAGACTATTGGAGCTCATCAGTGAAGGATGCCACGACAGTGGTGACACAGATAATTTAGGGGTGAGATTCTGCTTGCACCCAAATCCTGGGCCATGGGCTTAATTCAGACCTGATCGCTGTTGTGCGATTTCGCATGATGGGCGATTATTGAACGACTGCGCATGCGTATGGATCACAATGTGCAGACGCCAGGCCAAACTGCGTAGGAATGGTGCAAAAATTTCAATCGCTACGCGTACGCAAGTTGACTGCCAGGAAGCGGACGTTTGGGGGTGGTAACTGGGCATTTTCTGGGAGTGTCAGGAAAAATGCAGGCGTGCCCAAGCGTTTTCAGGGCGGGTGAGTGACGTCAGCTCCAGCTCCGATCAGCCTGTTTGTATCGCACTGTAGGAGTAAGTCCCGGGCTGCGCACAGACTGGAAAAATCATTCGCTGGTGAGTGACTTGGGAACGGATTTGCAGATGCCCGCTGTCTGGCAAAGTTTTTGCACAGCGTACGCATGCATTCTCACACTTGCACAGGGCGGTGGTGGCTATCTGATCGCAGAGGAGCGATCAGGTCTGAATTAGGCCCCATCTTCTGAATGTTGGATTTCCCGATCCCAACCAAAAAATGATTTGGATCTGCAAATCAGGGATATTTAACATGCAGAACATTGCAGATTTCCTGACAGATCGCCGGTCACTGATTGGCGGATCGGATCGGGGAATCTGGCAAATGCAGTGCACATGTATGGCCTGCATTATAAACCTTAGTTCTACAATAGTCAAGTAATTAGTATTATTTATTACACTTATTTATACTGCCCTCGTTACATTTATTCATGTTTTCCAACACAAAGCATGTACCGCTAATAAATAACACAGCTGAAGAAGGAATACGGTGATGCAATAAGTATTATGGTGATGCGGTTACCATCCCAACCGTCGGGAACTTGGTGCACGAGATAACCCCTATTGCTGACATGAATAAAATATTACACAATACCTATGATGCATGTTAATTGTATTTGTGTTGTTTGGTCCCTTCATAAAATAAATGTGCCTGAAGAGCAAAAATAAATGAGTTTCTATTTTAATCCTGTCCATGGAGGGTGGAATGTGGAAGTATTTCAGTGTAGTGGCTCTTTGTGTATCTCGAAGGGGACAATGGTTTTGATACAAGAAATGTCGGAGCAGCTGTGTGTGTCCTGACTGTTCATTCTCATTCCCTGATCACTTGTTTTACAATAGCAAGAGAAGAAGTAGTTTGTTTCTTCAGTTACTATATTCAAGTCTTCATATCAATTGTCACTTTGCAAAGGGCTGATTATTATAAAATGCAGAACTCAGTTCATCCTACCTGAAAACAATTTTCAAAATTGTAGTTCACATAGCGAACTAGCTACCACTAAACAATGGTAATTAGTTTTTGGCATGAAAACCCAAATCCTAAAAACTATGGGGTTGATGTATCAAGCAGTGAAAAGAGTGGAGATGTGGACCAGTGGAGGATCTGCCCATAGAAACCAATCAGCTATGACTTCATTTTATGACTTCATAAAATGTTCTTGATCAGTGCTACCTTGAAGTGGATTGGTTGCCATGGGCAACTTCTCCACTGATCCAATTCCCCAATCTAAGGTCATTAATAGGGTTAAGTAAAAAAAAAAAAAAAAAAGTCTTCTTCCACTGTAGATAGATGACTCCACATTGACGGGCAGATGTATTAAGCCTGGAGAAGTGAGAAAGCAGTCATAAGTGGAAGGTGATAACGTACCAGCCAATCAGCTCCTAACTGTCCTTTTTCAAACCCGTAATGATTGGCTGGTGCGTTATCACCTTCCATTTATCACTGCGTTATCATTTCTCCAGGCATAATACATCTGCCACTGAGATTTTTCCGGTATCTCCCTATGATCCTGCTACAAGTTGATACTGGCACAAACTTTCTGATACATTAGCTAGGAATAGTTATATTAGATATTGACATCTCCTAAACACAAACCATGCCGTAGTAATATAGTGACTGAGGGGCACATTATCACACAAGTGGAGAAAACGTGACAAAACATGGTAGCAGAAGCATAGATTTGTGGGGAAGCTCCTCTGCATCAGGGACTAGAAAGCCTATCACAATAGCGGGCAGAGCGGATGGAGTAAAAATCACAGGCAGATCAGAGGTTAACCTGCTGCAGTCTACAAAAGATCTAGGACTTCGGAAAATAAGATTTTACTTACCGGTAAATCTATTTCTCGTAGTCCGTAGTGGATGCTGGGGACTCCGTAAGGACCATGGGGAATAGACGGGCTCCGCAGGAGACAGGGCACTTTAAGAAAGAATTAGGAATACTGGTGTGCACTGGCTCCTCCCTCTATGTCCATCCTCCAGACCTCAGTTAAGGAAACTGTGCCCGGAAAAGAGCTGACAGTACAAGGAAAGGATTTTGGAATCCAGGGTAAGACTCACACCAGCCACACCAATCACACCGTATAACTCGTGATAAACTTACCCAGTTAACAGTATGAACAACAACAGAGCATCAGATAAACCTGATGCAACCATAACATAACCCTTATTTAAGCAATAACTATATACAAGTATTGCAGAAGAAGTCCGCACTTGGGACGGGCGCCCAGCATCCACTACGGACTACGAGAAATAGATTTACCGGTAAGTAAAATCTTATTTTCTCTAACGTCCTAGTGGATGCTGGGGACTCCGTAAGGATCATGGGGATTATACCAAAGCTCCAAAACGGGCGGGAGAGTGCGGATGACTCTGCAGCACCGAATGAGCAAACACAAGGTCCTCCTCAGCCAGGGTATCAAACTTGTAGAACTTTGCAAAAGTGTTTGAACCTGACCAAGTAGCTGCTCGGCAAAGCTGTAATGCCGAGACCCCTCGGGCAGCCGCCCAAGAAGAGCCCACCTTCCTTGTGGAATGGGCTTTTACTGATTTTGGAGGCGGCAATCCAGCCGCAGAATGAGCCTGCTGAATCGTGTTACAGATCCAGCGAGCAATAGTTTGCTTTGAAGCAGGAGCACCCAGCTTGTTGGATGCATACAGGATAAACAGCGACTCAGTTTTCCTGACTCTAGCCGTTCTGGCTACATAAACCTTCAAAGCCCTGACTACATCTAGTAACTTGGCATCCTCCAAGTCACGAGTAGCCGCAGGCACCACAATAGGTTGGTTCAAATGAAAAGATGACACCACTTTTGGCAGAAATTGCGGGCGAGTCCGTAATTCTGCCCTGTCCATATGGAAAACCAGATAGGGGCTTTTATGTGACAAAGCCGCCAATTCTGACACACGCCTAGCCGAAGCTAAGGCCAATAGCATGACCACCTTCCACGTGAGATATTTTAACTGCACGGTTTTAAGTGGCTCAAACCAGTGTGATTTCAGGAAACTCAACACCACGTTAAGATCCCAAGGTGCCACTGGTGGCACAAAAGGGGGCAGAATATGCAGCACTCCCTTTACAAACGTCTGAACTTCAGGAAGAGAAGGCAGTTCCTTTTGAAAGAAAATGGATAGGGCTGAAATCTGGACCTTAATGGACCCCAATTTTAAGCCCATAGTCACTCCCGACTGTAGGAAGTGAAGGAAACGGCCCAGCTGGAATTCCTCTATAGGAGCATTCCTGGCCTCACACCAAGCAACATATTTTCGCCATATACGGTGATAATGTTTAGCCGTCACGTCCTTTCTAGCCTTTATTAGCGTAGGAATAACCTCATCCGGAATGCCTTTTTCTGCTAGGATCCGGCGTTCAACCGCCATGCCGTCAAACGCAGCCGCGGTAAGTCTTGGAACAGACAGGGCCCCTGTTGCAACAGATCCTGTCTGAGAGGCAGAGGCCATGGGTCCTCTGTGAGCATTTCTTGCAGTTCCGGATACCAAGTCCTTCTTGGCCAGTCCGGAACAATGAGTATTGTTCTCACTCCTCTTTTTCTTACGATTCTCAGCACCTTGGGTATGAGAGGAAGAGGAGGAAACACATAAACCGACTGGAACACCCACGGTGTCACTAGTGCGTCCACAGCTATCGCCTGAGGGTCTCTTGACCTGGCGCAATACCTTTGTAGCTTTTTGTTGAGGCGGGATGCCATCATGTCCACCTGTGGCAGTTCCCATCGACTTGTAATCTGTGTGAAGACTTCTTGATGAAGTCCCCACTCTCCTGGGTGGAGGTCGTGCCTGCTGAGGAAGTCTGCTTCCCAGTTGTCCACTCCCGGAATGAACACTGCTGACAGTGCTTTTACGTGATTCTCCGCCCAGCGAAGAATTCTGGTGGCTTCCGCCATCGCCACCCTGCTCCTTGTGCCGCCTTGGCGGTTTACATGAGCCACTGCGGTGATGTTGTCTGACTGAATCAGCACCGGTTGGTTGCGAAGCAGAGGCTCCGCTTGACTTAGGGCGTTGTATATGGCCCTTAGTTCCAGGATATTGATGTGCAGACAAGTCTCCTGACTTGACCACAGACCCTGGAAATTTCTTCCCTGTGTGACTGCCCCCCACCCTCGGAGGCTTGCATCCGTGGTCACCAGGACCCAGTCCTGAATGCCGAACCTGCGACCCTCGAGAAGGTGAGCACTCTGCAGCCACCACAGAAGAGACACCCTGGCCCTGGGGGATAGGGTGATCAGCCGCTGCATCTGAAGATGCGATTCGGACCACTTGTCCAACAGATCCCACTGAAAGGTCCTCGCATGGAACCTGCCGAAGGGAATGGCTTCGTATGACGCCACCATCTTTCCCAGGACTCGCGTGCATTGATGCACCGACACCTGTTTTGGTTTTAAGAGGTCTCTGACCAGAGTCACGAGCTCCTGAGCCTTCTCCGCCGGGAGAAAAACCTTCTTCTGGTCTGTGTCCAGAATCATGCCCAGGAAGGGCAGACGCGTCGTAGGAATCAGCTGCGACTTTGGAATATTCAGAATCCAGCCGTGCTGTTGCAACACTTCCCGAGAGTGTGCTACGCTGATCAGCAACTGCTCTCTGGACCTCGCCTTTATGAGGAGATCGTCCAAGTATGGGATAATTGTGACTCCTTGTTTTCGCAGAAGTACCATCATTTCTGCCATTACCTTGGTAAATATTCTCGGTGCCGTGGACAGACCAAACGGCAACGTCTGGAATTGGTAATGACAGTCCTGTACCACAAATCTGAGGTACTCCTGATGAGGTGGATAAATAGGGACATGCAGGTAAGCATCCTTTATGTCCAGAGACACCATAAAATCCCCCTCTTCCAGGCTTGCAATTACCGCTCTGAGCGATTCCATCTTGAACTTGAACCTTTTCAGGTAAATGTTCAGGGATTTTAAATTCAATATGGGTCTGACCGAACCGTCCGGTTTCGGTACCACAAACATTGTGGAATAGTAACCCCTTCCCTGTTGAAGGAGGGGAACCTTTACCACCACCTGCTGGAGATATAATTTGTGAATTGCCGCTAACACTATTTCCCTCTCTATGGGGGAAGCTGGCAGGGCCGATTTGAGGTAACGGTGAGGGGGCATCACTTCAAATTCCAGCTTGTATCCCTGAGATACAATCTGTATAGCCCAGGGATCCACCCGTGAGCGAACCCACTGGTGGCTGAAATTTCGAAGACGTGCCCCCACCAATCCTGGCTCCACCTGTGGAGCCCCAGCGTCATGCGGTGGATTTAGTGGAAGCCGGGGAGGACTTCTGTTCCTGGGAACTAGCTGTATTGTGCAGCTTCTTTCCTCTACCCCTCGGACTTTCTTGCCTCTTTGTGATCGAAGGGACTGCATTTGGGAATATGGTGCTTTCTTAGGTTGTGAGGGAATATATGGCAAAAAATTTGACTTCCCAGCCGTAGCTGTGGAAACTAGGTCCGAGAGACCGTCCCCAAACAATTCCTCACCCTTATAAGGTAAAACCTCCATGTGCCTTTTTGAGTCGGCATCACCTGTCCATTGCCGAGTCCACAGGACCCTTCTGGCAGAAATCGACATTGCATTTATTCTAGAGCCCAGTAGGCTATGTCTCCCTGGGCATCTCTCATATATAGGACAGCGTCTTTTATATGCCCCAGGGTCAGTAATATAGTATCCTTGTCCAAGGTATCAAGTTCCTCAGACAAAGTATCTGTCCATGCTGCTACAGCACTACACATCCAGGCCGACGCAATTGCCGGCCTTAGTATGGTACCTGAATGTGTATAAACGGACTTCAGGATACCTTCCTGCTTTCTATCCGCAGGATCTTTTAGGGTGGCCGTATCCTGTGACGGCAGGGCTACCTTCTTAGATAAGCGTGTCAAAGCTTTGTCTACCCTAGGGGAGGATTCCCAGCGTAACCTGTCCGCTGGCGGGAAAGGATACGCCATAAGCAACCGTTTGGAAATCTGCATTTTTCTATCTGGAGATTCCCAAGCCTTTTCACATAACTCATTTAACTAATGTGAAGGGGGAAAGGTTACCTTTATGCCTTTTTTCCCCAAACATATAAACCCTCTTGTCAGGGACTGGGTTTTCCTCTGAGATGTGCAATACATCCTTCATTGCTATAATCATGTAGCGGATGGCTTTAGCCATTTTAGGCTGCAACTTTGCATCATCGCCATCGACACTGGAGTCAGAATCCATGTCGATATCTGTGTCAACAATTTGGGATAGTGGGCGCTTCTGAGACCCTGACGGCCTCTGCGCTGTAGGATCAGGCATGGGTTGAGACCCTGACTGTCCCAAGGCTTCAGCTTTATCCAACCTTTTATGCAAGGAAGTAACATTATCATTTAAAACCTTCCACATATCCATCCAATCGGGCGTCGGCGGCGATCCCACATTCATTTGTACCTGCTCTGCTTCCACATAGCCTTCCTCGTCAAACATGCCGACACAAGCGTACCGACACACCACACACACAGGGGATGCTCTATTTGAGGACAGAACCCCCACAAGGCCTTTTGGAGAGACAGAGAGAGAGAGTATGCCAGCACACACCCCAGCGCTATATGACCCAGGAATTACACAGTAACTTAGTGTTTACCCAGTAGCTGCTGTATATACTGATTTTGCGCTAAATTTATGTGCCCCCCCTCTCTTTTTACCCTCTTTCTACCGTGAATCTGCAGGGGAGAGCCTGGGGAGCTTCCTTTCAGCGGAGCTGTGGAGAGAAAATGGCGCTGGTGAGTGCTGAGGAAGAAGCCCCGCCCCCTCAGCGGCAGGCTTCTGTCCCGCGATTTTGTGTAAAATAATGGCGGGGGCTCTTGCACATATACAGTGCCCAACTGTATATATGCCACTTTGCCAAGAGGTCTCTAATTGCTGCCCAGGGCGCCCCCCCCTGCGCCCTGCACCCTACAGTGACCGGAGTGTGTGGGTTTAATGTGGGAGCAATGGCGCACAGCTGCAGTGCTGTGCGCTACCTCATATGAAGACTGGAGTCTTCTGCCGCCGCTTTTGAAATCTTCTTGCTTCTCACGCCGGCTTCTGGTTCTGCGAGGGGGACGGCGGCGCGGCTCTGGGATCGGACGACCAAGGGTGCGTTCCTGTGTACGATCCCTCTGGAGCTAATGGTGTCCAGTAGCCTAAGAAGCATGACCTATCCGCAGTTAGTAGGGCTGCTTCTCTCCCCTCAGTCCCACGTAGCAGAGAGTCTGTTGCCAGCAGATCTCTCTGAAAATAAAAAAATCCTAACAAAATACTTTCTATTTAGCAAGCTCAGGAGAGCTCACTAAGGTGCACCCAGCTCGTTCGGGCACAGATTCAAACTGAGGTCTGGAGGAGGGACACAGAGGGAGGAGCCAGTGCACACCAGTATTCCTAATTCTTTTTTAAAGCGCCCTGTCTCCTGCGGAGCCCGTCTATTCCCCATGGTCCTTACGGAGTCCCCAGCATCCACTAGGACGTTAGAGAAAAGATGTATATTCCAGCAGGACAATTCCCCAAGTAGAAGCAGCATCAAAGAGAAACTTGGGCACTGTAATAAAGGGGGTTTACAATCCTACACCAGGCATTCCCAACCACGGTCCTCGAGGCACACCAACAGTGCAGGTTTTAGTGATATCCAGGCTTCAGCGCAGATGACTTAATTAGTAGCTCAGTTATTTTGATTTAACCATCTGTGCTGCAGCCTGGCTATCACGAAAACCTGCACTGTTGGTGTGCCTTGAGGACCGTGGTTGGGAATGCCTGTCCTACATGACCACTACTGCACTGATATGATAGTTATATGTGCATAGGGAAGCCAATCCCTCCCATTTATTGTAATCCTAGGATACGGGATTGAAAATAATCTCGATCCCGGGACTGAATTATACAAAGATATTCCCTTGCCCACCCTGGCCTTCCTTCTCATTCATCCTCCTGGCATCCCTCTCCCTCATCCCCCCTCCCTTTCACTTAGCGTAGTCACGCAGCAGTGGTCAGATGGGGCTTCTGGAAGCGGACATATTATTGGTGGTCTCCCAGACTCAGATGCTGTAGAAGCGCTGGAGTCCTGTGATGCGGTTGCTCTCAGTCGCTGATTGGCTGGAAGCGTGCCACACAGTGATGATGCCCCCACACAGTGCGCTTAAAGCCTATCAGGGACAGAGAGCAACTGCATCATGGGACTCCACCTATTCTAAGGGCAGCTGGCAGAGCCTGAGAGGACCGGATAATGCAAATGGAACTGAGAAGGTACGGCATTATCCCACTGCCCGCTGCCTATTTCCTGGGTATTTTTGGAATTCAAAAACATCTGGAATCTGGGATACCAGGATTGGTTTCCCTATGTGTGCATTGTTGAATCAATTTACAGACTACTAATTTTCTCCATACTGACTGTTACTGACGCATGATTTGAGTATATCTGCAGCTGCTGCGTGCGGTTGTGTACCTGGCTCCCAGCTTCTATATACTGTACACTCACTGACAAGGTGCTCACCTGTCCCGTCTCTTACTGGGATGAGTCCAGGAATCTTTTCTGATCCAGAAACGAGAATGTTTGGGGGAAGTAAGTGAGTAAGTTGCTGCAGCCCACCGTGTATCTGCACGTTGTACTGAATGTGGCTCTTCTCAATCAGCGTCATATGCCGGTTCACTGCAAGGAAACCATTAAAGAGGGTAAGACTTGGAACCTCATCGCAGCAATTCCACTTTGAGATGTGCATCAAAGACACTTTAATGTGATGTTGAGGGCTTTATTATGCCAGAGACAGACTGACAGCGGTAACTTGTAATGTATTAGACATGATGCATTCAGCTACTGATATATAGATCACCAAATTGCTAATAACAATACCATAAAACAAAATCAAACACCATACTGTACGGGATAATTTCTATACATTGAAGAGAAAAAACTGTAACAACAGCTACAAAACAAAAGATTGCAGTATGTGAAGTAAGGGAAAGGTGCCAGGACGGGATCTGGTCTTTAGGTCGACAAGACTTAGGTCGACAGTGTCTAGGTCGACAGTAAGTAGGTTGACATGGTTTCTAGGTTGACAGGGACTCTAGGACGACATGATAAAAGGTCGACATGAGTTTTTCAATTTTTTTTGCATTTTTTAAATTTTTTTCATACTTTAGGATCCACTTGGACTACAATTGGGAACAATTGGGAGCGAAGCGAGCCATGCGAGCGGACACGGTGCACTAATTGGGGTTCCCCGTCACTCTACGAAGAAAAGGACACCACATTTTTTTTTAAAACTCATGTCGACCGTTTTTCAAGTCGACCTAGTACATGTCGACCTAGAGTCCCTGTCGACCTAGAAACCATGTCGACCAATAGTGGTCAACCTAGACACTGTTGACCTAAGTTTAATCTAACATACCACACCCGCCAGGACTTGGTGTTTGCTGGTAAACTAACAGCGATATAGAATAATTAAGACTTCCATGTGGTTTTTTTGCAAGCCTTCCATTTTGTCAAATGCGAATTGATCTTAGATGATAGCAGAGCATACATATGATATGTGTGGCATTATTACTGGACGGCCAAGAATTTACATGTTACAATATAATCATGTACAATGGTCTAATTCAGTAAGAACTGCAGATTCTGCTTTTTAGCAGAATCTGCAATCCTTGCAATCGCATGTGGTGGGCCCCCCATCGCAGGGCAAGGCCGCCCAGCATGCTACCCACCACCCACTCACTGCTATCACATGCTAAGTGCAATTGCGGCGCCATTAGAGCGTGTTCGCAGAAATTAGTGAAGCTTCCTGTTGGTGCAGTCGGCAGGAGTCCAGCCACCATTTTTTTGACTGGAGCGACTGCGTGTGACAAGCAGCCGTCCTGAAAATGACACTACGTGCACCCCTTTCCCCGATGCTGCCCTGACAACACTCAGTCACCGACAAACCCCCCCCCCCCCCCGCGCAAACGCCTCTGCCTGTCAATCTACGTCAACACCAAATGGTCGACGTGTACAAGGTCAATACGGTCAAAAGGTCGACACGAAAATGGTTGACACACGAATAGGGTGACATGAGCTTTTTATGTTTTTCCGGTGTCAGATTTTACCTTGCAGTACGTGGAACCATAATTAGTGTACCACCTTGCTCCGCTACAGGTTACGATTCCCAATCGTAGTTAAAAAAAATGAAGAAGAAAAAACTCATGTCGACCACTGCCATGTCGGTCATTTGAATATGTCAACCTTTTGACCATGGCGACGGTATGCATGTCAACCATTTGGTGTCAACCTTTTAACTGTCGACCTATCATCCGGATACCGCTGTCGCCACGGACTGCAGAATTTTCAAGGCCAATGGGAAAGTTCTATACAAATAGTGTTGTATTAATCAAAGCGAAAAAACAATCTCTCATACTGTTTCATAATAGGCGTCACCCTTCTACCTTTGCAGATGTTCTATTAAGGCTCCAATATAAAATGTGTGTAAGCTTGGTTTAAAGCAGTTTTAGCCGATGTAAAAAATCTGCTGCATTACTTACATTTATTCAAAATGAAACAGTTTAGGAACAAGTTACGGTATATCTCTGTTCATGTTTTATGTTTTTCTGGTGTCAGATTTTACCTTGCAGTACGTGGAACCATAATTAGTGTACCACCTTGCTCCGCTACAGGTTACGATTCCCAATCGTAGTTAAAAAAATGAAGAAGAAAAAACTCATGTCGACCACTGCCATGTCGGTCATTTGAATATGTCAACCTTTTGACCATGGCGACGGTATGCATGTCAACCATTTGGTGTCAACCTTTTAACTGTCGACCTATCATCCAGATACCGCTGTTGCCACGGACTGCAGGTGCCCAAAACCATAATTAGCGTCTGTGCCTGGCAAAAAGCTTAGCTAATTATACACAAAAACAGTTGTCTTTGTGAGTGACGGTCTCTTGAAGAGACTGAGGATCCAAATATTTAGCCTTGCACAGAATAACAGAGAGGGAGTAATCCTGGCTATATTGACACTTAAGGGGTTATTCAGAGATGGATGCAGTTCTTGCTTCTGCAGCAACATCTGTGTCCATCTACTCACATGCTGGGGGCCGCCCAGCACAGTCAAGGCCGCCCAGCATGTGTGTGGTGCCGCCCCGTGATGGGTTTGCAATTTAATTTTTCAAAGCGGTTGCATGTAACGTCATGCGGCCGCCCAGAAAATTGTCTGGATACCTGTGAAACGCTGCGTCGACGCCCCCTTGATGGCCGCCGCTGTTAATCACCTTGCGGTCGCATCCTTCCGGGATGCAACCGCATGGTGAAGGTCGTGCTCGTGCATTATGGCCAGTGCATGTTCGCAGACCCAATGGACGCGGCCGCTGAATGTGAACACAGCGTCTGCGTCCATCTCTGAATAACCCCCCTATTCCGGTTTCCTCGTCTTGTTAGATAACAAAGAAATGCATGTAATTATGGTATGTAAATGTGATAACTAAAGTCATGCTGCATATTGCATTATCCTCATTTCGGGACAGCTTCCTTCAGTCAGATTCTCTGCCTGACAAGCTACTTTGTAGGTAGCTTCCTGCATCTTGTGCCTCTCATCAGCAGATTCAAGGAAAACCTCTTCCTTTTGGTTCCTCTGCCTCATTTATATGTTTCATAATTCTGTTCCTCTGCCTCACTTCTATGTTCCATCATTCTGTTCCTCTGCCTCATTTGTAGCTTCCTACACTCAGTTCCACTGCCCCACTGTAGCTTCCTTAATCAGCTCCTCGGGCTCATTGTAGCTTTCTCCATCAGGTCCTCTGACCCACTGTAGTTTCATCCATCAGTTACTCAATCTCACTGTAGCTTCCTCCATCAGTTCTCCTGTCTCATTGTAGCTTCCTCCATCAGTTGCCGTGCTTCATGTGTAGCTTCCTCCATGAGTTCCCGTCTCACTGTAGCTTCCTCCATCAGTTCTCCTGCCTCATTGTAGCTTCCTCCATCAGTTGCCGTGCTTCATGTGTAGCTTCCTCCATCAGTTCCCGTCTCACTGTAGCTTCCTCCATCAGTTCTCCTGCCTCATTGTAGCTTCCTCCATCAGTTGCCGTGCTTCATGTGTAGCTTCCTCCATCAGTTCCCGTCTCACTGTAGCTTCCTCCATCAGTTCCCCTGCCTCATTGTAGCTTCCTCCATCAGCTCCCCTGCCTCACTGTAGCTTCCTCCATCAGTTCCCCTGATTCACTGTAGCTTCCAACATCAGTTCCCCCGCTTCATGTATAGCTTCCTCCACCAGTTACCATGCCTCACTGCAGCTTCCTCTATGTCCCCCTGCCTCACTGTAGCTTCCTCTATCAGTTCCCCTGATTCACTGTAGCTTCCTACCTCAGAGCCTTTGCCTTATGTGCAACTTCCTTCCTTCAGTTTCTTCTCCTCATGTGTATGTTCCATCATTCTGTTCCTCTGCCTCATGTGTATGTTCCATAATTCTATTACTCTGGCTCATGTAGGCCCCTGCATTCTGTTCCTGTGCCTCATGCGTTGCTTGCTTCATTCTGTTCCTCTGCCTCATGTACGGGCAGTATGGATGGTGTAATGGTTAGCATTACTGCCTCACAGCACTGAGGTCATGGGTTCGATTCCCACCATGGCTCTAACTGTGTGGAGTTTGTATATTCTCCCCGTACTTGCGTAGGTTTCCTCCGAGTACTCCGGTTTCCTCCCACAATCCAAAATATACTGGTAGGTTAATTGGCTCCTTACAAAATTAACCCTAGCGTGAATGTGTGTGTGTGTACATGTGGTAGGGAATATAGATTGTAAGCTCCTCTGGGGCAGGGACTGATGTGAATGGCCAAGTATTCTCTGTAAAGCGCTGCGGAATATGTGTGCGCTATATAAATAACTGGTAATAAATAAAATAATAAAATAAATAAATGTGTACTGTATGTTCCATCATTCTGTTCCTCTGCCTCATGTGTATGTTCCATCATTCTATTACTCTGCCTCATGTAGGCCCCTTCATTCTGTTCCTCTGCCTCATGCGTTGCTTGCTTCATTCTGTTCCTCTGCCTCATGTGTACGTTCCATCATTCTGTTCCTCTGCCTCATGTGTATGTTCCATCATTCTGTTCCTCTGCCTCATGTATATGTTCCATCATTCTCTTCCTCTGCCTCATGTGTATGTTCCATCATTCTGTTCCTCTGCCTCATGTATATGTTCCTCTGCCTCATGTGTATGTTCCATCATTCTGTTCCTCTGCCTCATGTGTATCATAGAAAGGGAGCGACGGCCTTCGTGCTTACCCCCCTGCCGCGCGCTGGGTCTTCGGGGCGTTCCCCCGATGGGCTCCCGGCGTGCGGCCGGCGTCTCTCCGTACCATGGGAGCCAACATTGTGCCCGGCGTCCACGTGGGTGGTAGGGGCCAATGGCAATCCGGAGCTCCCTCCACCAAACAGAGGCAGGGCGGGAAGTTCAAAAGGAGGCGCTGGGCAAAGCTCCAGCGCCTGAGTATCGTCGCTGCACAAGCTACCCCCAGGCTCACTCTGCGGTTCATGGAGGAGTGTTTCCCTGCTCTCTGTGTTCCAGTGCTTCCAGCATTACAGTGTTTCCCAGCTCTCTGAGTTCCAGTGCTTCCAGCATTTCAGTGTTCTTCAGCATCGTTCACAAGTCATCACTCATTTCTTCATTCAGTGTTCTTCAGCATCTTCACAAGTCATCACTCATCCACAGCCCCCACATCGATTGGGAGTCCTCGCAAATCTTATCCTGGAGCTCCTACTGTCATTCAAGTTGCCTCACGCCCGTTTACCCGCTTCGAGTGTCCTCCAAATCAGACAATAAACTTCTTCCGGAAGCCTATCAGGAATACGCAGCTGTGTTTTCCCAGCAAGCAGCTGATCAATTACCACCCCATAGGCCTTGGGACTATCCAATAGATCTGATCCCTGGGAAGATGCTGCCCCGAGGTCGCACGTATCCCCTGTCTTTGCCAGAGACCCAAGCTATGACAGATTATATCAAGTCAAATCTCAAAAAAGGTGGAGCTGGTTTCTTTTTCGTCAAGAAGGAGGACGGGGGGTTAAGACCGCGTATTGACTATCGTGGCTTGAATGATATCACCATCAAGAATAAATACCTGTTGCCATTGATCACAGAGCTGTTCGATAAGGTTCGCGGAGCCCACATTTTCACGAAGCTTGATTTAAGGGCGTTTTAGTACCAGGGACGGGCATTATGAGTATTTGGTAATGCCGTTTGGTCTCAGTAATGCTCCTGCCGTCTTCCAGGGATTTGTAAATTAAATCTTTTGTGACATGCTTTATCAGAGTGTAGTGGTCTATTTGGATGACATTTTAATTATTTCCAGAAACCTCACGGAACATAGGATACAGGTCAAGGAAGATCTTCACCGTCTCTGTAAGAACCATTTGTATGGCAAAATCTCCAAGTGCACCTTCGAAGTACCGTCAATTCCTTTCATCAGTACCCAACTCTCTCATCCCAGGTCTGTGACAATGTGTATGTTCCATCATTCTGTTCCTCTGCCTCATGTGTATGTTCCATCAGTCTGTTCCTCTGGCTCATGTGTATGTTCCATCATTCTGTTCCTCTGCCTCATGTGTATTTTCCATCATTCTGTTCCTTTGCCTCATGTGTATGTTCCATCATTCTGTTTCTCTGCCTCATGTGTATGTTCCATCATTCTGTTTCTCTGCCTCATGTGTATGTTCCATCATTCTGTTCCTCTGCCTCATGTGTATTTTCTATCATTCTGTTCCTTTGCCTTATGTGTATGTTCCATCATTCTATTCCTCTGCCTCATGTGTACTGTATGTTCCATCATTCTGTTCCTCTTCCTCATGTAACTCCCTTCATTCTGTTCCTCTGCCTCATGCGTTGCTTGCTTCATTCTGTACCTCACCTCAGGTATAGCTCATTCATTCAGTTCCTCTGCCTCATGTGTTGCTTGCTTCCTTCAGCTCATCTTCCTCATGTGTAGGCTTAGCAAACTATCTCTTTAAACCAAGACACTCATGAATTACACAGGTTATGTGGCTGGCTGACTTCAAGCCTGCATTTCATCTGGTTTTAATCAGCTAGAGAACCTGTGTAATCAGGGCCGGCGCTACCATTAGGCAGCTTTAGGCAGCTGCCTATGGGCGCTGGCCACTGGAGGGCGGCAGGCTCCAATTAAATATATTTGACAAAAAAAATAAGAATTTACTTACCGATAATTCTATTTCTCGGAGTCCGTAGTGGATGCTGGGGTTCCTGAAAGGACCATGGGGAATAGCGGCTCCGCAGGAGACAGGGCACAAAAGTTAAGCTTTAGGATCAGGTGGTGTGCACTGGCTCCTCCCCCTATGACCCTCCTCCAAGCCTCAGTTAGGATACTGTGCCCGGACGAGCGTACATAATAAGGAAGGATTTTGAATCCCGGGTAAGACTCATACCAGCCACACCAATCACACTGTACAACCTGTGATCTGAACCCAGTTAACAGTATGAGAACAGAGGAGCCTCTGAAAGATGGCTCACTACAACAATAACCCGATTTAGTTAACAATAACTATGTACAAGTATTGCAGATAATCCGCACTTGGGATGGGCGCCCAGCATCCACTACGGACTCCGAGAAATAGAATTATCGGTAAGTAAATTCTTATTTTCTCTATCGTCCTAGTGGATGCTGGGGTTCCTGAAAGGACCATGGGGATTATACCAAAGCTCCCAAACGGGCGGGAGAGTGCGGATGACTCTGCAGCACCGAATGAGAGAACTCCAGGTCCTCCTTAGCCAGGGTATCAAATTTGTAGGATTTTACAAACGTGTTCTCCCCCGACCACGTAGCCGCTCGGCAAAGTTGTAAAGCCGAGACCCCTCGGGCAGCCGCCCAAGATGAGCCCACCTTCCTTGTGGAATGGGCATTTACATATTTTTGGCTGTGGCAAGCCTGCCACAGAATGTGCAAGCTGAATTGTACTACAAATCCAACGAGCAATAGTCTGCTTAGAAGCAGGGGCACCCAGCTTGTTGGGTGCATACAGGATAAAACAGCAAGTCAGATTTCCTGACTCCAGCCGACCTGGAAAACTATATTTTCAGGGCCCTGACAACATCCAGCAACTTGGAGTCCTCCAAGTCCCTAGTAGCCGCAGGTACCACAATAAGCTGGTTCAGGTAAAACGCTGACACCACCTTAGGGATAAACTGGGGACGAGTCTGCAGCTTTGCTCTGTCCGAATGGACAATCAGATATGGCTTTGTGAGACAAAGCCGCCAATTTTGACACTCGCCTGGCCGAGGCCAGGACCAACCGCATGTTCACTTTCCATGTGAGATATATCAAATCCACAGATTTGAGTGGTTTAAACCAATGTGATTTTTGGAATCCCCAAAACTATGTTGAGATCCCCCAGTGCCACTGGAGACATCAAAAGGGATTGTATATGCAGTACTCCCTTGACAAACTTCTGGACTTCAGGAACTGAAGCCAATTCTTTCTGGAAGAAAATCGACAGGCCGAAATTTGAACCTTAATGGACCCCAATTTGAGGCCCATAAACACTCCTGTTTGCAGGAAATATAGGAATTAACCTAGTTGAAATTCTTCCGTGGAGCCTTCCTGGCCTCACACCATGGAACATATTTTCACCTAAACTGTGATAATGTTGTGCGGTCACCTCCTTCCTGGCTCTGACCAGGGTAGGGATGACCTCTTCCGGAATGCCTTTTTCCCTTAGGATCCGGCGTTCACCCGCCCCTGCGTCAACGCAGCTGCGGTAAGTCTTGGAACAGACATGATTCTTGCTGAATCAAGACCCTTCTTATCTCTTGAAGTTCCGGTTACCAAGTCCTTCTTGGCCAAACCGGAGCCACGAGTATAATTCTTACTCCTCTCCTTCCTATAATTCTCAATACCCTGGGTATGAGAGGCAGAGGAGGGAACACATACCCGACTGGTACACCCACGGTGTTACCAGAGCGACCCAGCTATTGCCTGAGGGTCTCTTGACCTGTCGCTTCAGGTGGGACGCCATCTTATGACCACCTTTGGTCTTTCCCACGGTTTACAATCATGTGGAAACTTCCAGATGAAGTTCCCACTTTTCCGAGTGGAATTCATTCCTGCTGAGGAAATTCAGTTTTCCACTCCCGGAATGAACACTGCTGACAGTGTTATCACATGATTTTTTGCTCAGCGAAAAGTTCTTGCTGTCATTGCCCTCCTGCTTCTTGTGCCGCCCCGTCTGTTTACGTGGGCGACTGCCATGATGATGTCCGACCAGATCAGCACCGACTGACTTTGAAGCAGAGGTCTTCCTAGGCTCAGAGCATTGGAAATTGCTCTTAGCTCCAGTATATTCATGTGGAGAAAAGTCTCCAGACTTGACCACATTCCTTGGAAATTTCTTCCCTGTGTGACTGCTTCCCAGCCTCTCAGGCTGGCATCCGTGGTCACCAGAACACAGTCCTGAATGCTGAATGTGCTGTCCTCTAGAAGATGAGCACTCTGCAGCCCCCACAGAAGAGACACCCTTGTCTTGGAGACAGGATTATCTGCTGATGCATCTGAAGATGCGATCCGGACCATTCGTCCAGCAAATCCCCCTGAAAATTTTTTGCGTGAGATCTGCCGAATGGAATTGCTTCGTAAGAAGCCACCATTTTTCCCAGGACTCCTGTGCATTGATGCACTGATACTTGGCCTGGTTTTAGGAGGTTTCTGACTAGTTCGGATAGCTCCCTGGCTTTCTCCTCCAGGAGAAACACCTTTTTCTGGACTATGCCCAGAATCATTCCTTTAGATAGTGCTATTCCGACCTCCAACTGTTCTCTGGACCTTTCCCTTTTCAGGATATCGTCCAAGTAAGGGATAATTAAGATGCCCTTTTCTTTGAAGAGAATCATCTTTTCGGCCATTACCTTGGTAAAGGCCCGGGGTGCCGTGGATAATTCAACGGCAGCGTCAGAAACTGATATTGACAGTTCTGTACCACGAACCATAGGTACCCTTGTTGAGAAGGGCAAATTTGGACATGGAGGTAATCCTTGATGTCCAGGGACACCATATAGTCCCCTTTTTTCCGGTTCGCTATCACTGTCTGAGTGACTCCATCTTGATTTGAACCTTTGTATGTAAGTGTTCAAAAATTACAGATTTAGAATATGTCTCACCAAGCCGTCTGGCTTCAGTACCACAATATAGTGTGGAAGACTAATACCCTTTTCCTTGATTGTAGGAGGGGTACTTTGATTATCACCTGCTGGAAATACAGCTTGTGAATTTTTTTTTTTTTCCCAATACTGCCTCCCTGTCGGAGGGAGCCTTTGGTAAAGCAGACTTCAGGAACCTGCGAGGAAAAGATGTCTCGAATCTCCAAACTGTACCCCTGGGATAATACTTTGTACGATCTAGGGGTCAACTTGCGAGTGATCCCACTGCACGCTGAGACTCTTGAGACGACCCCCCACCTCACCTGAGTCAGCTTGCACGGCCCCAGCGTCCTGCTGAGGACTTGGCAGACTCGGTGGAGGGCTTCTGTTCCTGGAAAGGGGCTGCCTTCTGCAGTCTACTTCCCTTTCCTCTATGTCTGGGCAGATATGACTGGCCTTTTGCCCGCATGCCCTTATGGGAACGGAAGGATTGAGGCTGAAAAGACAGTGTCTTTTTCTGCTGAGATGTGACTTGGGGTAAAAAGGTTGGATTTCCCAGCTGTTGCCGTGGCCCCCAGGTCCGATGGACCGACCCCAAGTACCTACTCTCTTTTATACGACCATACTTTCATGTGCCGTATGGGATCTGCATCACCTGACCACTGTCGTGTCCATAACATCTTCTGGCAGATATGGACAACGCACTTATCTTGATGCCAGAGTGCAAATATCCCTCTGTGCATCTCGCATATATATATATATATATATAGACTGCATCCTATTAAATGCTCTATATCACTAAAATATTTTCAGTCAGGGAATCCGACCAAGCCAACCCAGCACTGCATTTCCAGGCTGAGGCGATCGCTGGTCGCAGTATAACCACCGTATGTGTGTATATACTTTTTAGGATATTACTCCAGCTTCATATCAGCTGGCTCCTTGAGGGCGGCCGTATCTGGAGACGGTAACGCCACATGATAAGCGTGTGAGCGCCTTATCCACCCTAAGGGGTGTTTCCCAACGCGCCCTAACTTCTGGCGGGAAAAGGTATAACGCCAATATTTGCTATCGGGGTAAACCCACGCCTCATCACACACTTCATTTTATTTTATCTGATTCAGGAAAAACTACGGTAGTTTTTTCACTGCCACATAATACCCATCTTTGTGGTACTTGTAGTATCAGAAATATGTAACACCTCCTTCATTGCCCTTAACGTGTGGCCCTAATGAGGAATACGTTTGTTTATTCACCGTCGACACTGGATTCAGTGTCCGTGTCTGTGTCTGTGTCGACCGACTAAGGTAAACGGGCGTTTTAAACCCCTGACGGTGTTTTTGAGACGTCTGGACCGGTACTAATTGTTTGTCGGCCGTCTCATGTCGTCAACCGACCTTGCAGCGTGTTGACATTATCACGTAATTCCCTAAATAAGCCATCCATTCCGGTGTCGACTCCCTAGAGAGTGACATCACCATTACAGGCAATTGCTCCGCCTCCTCACCAACATCGTCCTCATACATGTCGACACACACGTACCGACACACAGCACACACACAGGGAATGCTCTGATAGAGGACAGGACCCACTAGCCCTTTGGAGAGACAGAGGGAGAGTTTGCCAGCACACACCAAAAACGCTATAATTATATAGGGACAACCTTATATAAGTGTTTTCCCTTATAGCATCTTTATATATATGTCTAACGCCAAATTAGTGCCCCCCCTCTCTGTTTTAACCCTGTTTCTGTAGTGCAGTGCAGGGGAGAGCCTGGGAGCCTTCCCTCCAGCCTTTCTGTGAGGGAAAATGGCGCTGTGTGCTGAGGAGATAGGCCCCGCCCCCTTTTCGGCGGGCTCGTCTCCCGCTCTTCAACGGATTCTGGCAGGGGTTAAATATCTCCATATAGCCCCCGGAGGCTATATGTGAGGTATTTTTTTGCCAAATAACAGGTTTCCATTGCTGCCCAGGGCGCCCCCCCCCAGCGCCCTGCACCCTCAGTGACTGCCGTGTGAAGTGTGCTGAGAGCAATGGCGCACAGCTGCAGTGCTGTGCGCTACCTTAAGAAGACTGAAGAGTCTTCTGCCGCCGATTTCTGGACCTCTTCTCTTTTCGGCATCTGCAAGGGGGCCGGCGGCGCGGCTCCGGTGACCCATCCAGGCTGTACCTGTGATCGTCCCTCTGGAGCTAATGTCCAGTAGCCTAAAAAGCCAATCCATCCTGCACGCAGGTGAGTTCACTTCTTCTCCCCTAAGTCCCTCGATGCAGTGATCCTGTTGCCAGCAGGACTCACTGTAAAATAAAAAACCTAAAACTAAACTTTTCTAAGCAGCTCTTTAGGAGAGCCACCTAGATTGCACCCTTCTCGGCCGGGCACAAAAACCTAACTGAGGCTTGGAGGAGGGTCATAGAGGGAGGAGCCAGTGCACACCACCTGATCCTAAAGCTTAACTTTTGTGCCCTGTCTCCTGCGGAGCCGCTATTCCCCATGGTCCTTTCAGGAACCCCAGCATCCACTAGGACGATAGAGAAAAATATATATTTTGATAAGTAAGCCCAGACCAGGGGCGGCCGCGCCGAGGGTCTAGCCTGCCACAGCCGTCAGTCACCTCACCGGCCCAGTGTATTGCTTTCCCTGCGGGCCTGCGGCTGCTCCATGTCTCTAACAGAAATAGACGGAGCCGCGCGTATGAGAGAGCAGGTCAGGAGACGGGCGCCGCCCACACTGACAGCCTAACACGCATCCTGCTAGGCGCCGTCAGCACGAACGTCAGCGCTTGTGTGGCGCCCGTCTCCTGACCTGCTCTCTCATACGCGCGGCTCCGTCTATTTCTGTTAGAGACATGGAGCAGCCGCAGGGAAATCACACTGGCGTAGGTGAGGTGACTGATGGCTGTGGCAGGCTAGACCCTCGCCGCGGCCGCCCCTGGTCTGGGCTTACTTATCAAAATATATTTTTTTTTGTGTAAAATATATTTAATTGGAGCATCTGAAAGACAAGAGAAGTCTCTCTATCCCCTCCCTCCCCGCCGCCCCGCGCCTCCCTATCCCCTCCCTGCCGCCCCGCGTCTCCCTATCCTCTCTCTCCCACCCAGCGTCTCACTATCCCCTAACTGCCGCCCCGCGTCTCGCTATCCCCTCCATCCCTGCCGCCCCGCGTCTCCCTATCCTCTCCCGCCGTCCCGCGCCTCCCTATCCCCTCCCTTCCACCCCGCGTCTCCCTATCCCCTCCCTCCCACCCCACGTCTCCCTATCCCCTCCCTCCCTGCCGCCCCGCGTCTCCCTATCCTCTCCCTCCTACCCGCGTCTCACTATCCCCTCACTGCCGCCCCGCGTCTCGCTATCCCCTCCCTCCCACCCCACGTTTCCCTATCCCCTCCCTCCCACCCCACGTCTCCCTATCCCCTCCCTCCCTGCCGCCCCGCGTCTCCCTATCCTCTCCCTCCCACCCCGCGTCTCACTATCCCCTCACTGCCGCCCCGCGTCTCGCTATCCCCTCCCTCCCTGCCGCCCCGCGCCTCCCTATCTCCTCCCTCCCACCCCGCATCTCCCTATCCCCTCCCTTCCACCCCGCGTCTCCCTATCCCCTCCCTCCCACCCCACGTCTCCCTATCCCCTCCCTCCCTGCCGCCCCGCGTCTGCCTATCCTCTCCCTCCCACCCGCGTCTCACTATCCCCTCACTGCCGCCCCGCGTCTCGCTATCCCCTCCCTCCCTGCCGCCCCGCGTCTCCCTATCCTCTCCCTCCCACCTGCGTCTCACTATCCCCTCACTGCCGCCCGCGTCTCGCTATCCCCTCCCTCCCACCCCACGTCTCCCTATCCCCTCCCTCCCACCCCACGTCTCCCTATCCCCTCCCTCCCTGCCGCCCCGCGTCTCCCTATCCTCTCCCTCCCACCCCGCGTCTCACTATCCCCTCACTGCCGCCCCGCGTCTCGCTATCCCCTCCCTCCCTGCCGCCCCGCGCCTCCCTATCTCCTCCCTCCCACCCCGCATCTCCCTATCCCCACCCTTCCACCCCGCGTCTCCCTATCCCCTCCCTCCCAACCCACGTCTCCCTATCCCCTCCCTCCCTGCCGCCCCGCGTCTCCCTATCCTCTCCCTCCCACCCGCGTCTCACTATCCCCTCACTGCCGCCCCGCGTCTCGCTATCCCCTCCCTCCCTGCCGCCCCGCGCCTCCCTATCTCCTCCCTCCCACCCCGCATCTCCCTATCCCCTCCCTTCCACCCCACGTCTCCCTATCCCCTCACTCCCTGCCGCCCCGCGTCTCCCTATCCTCTCCCTCCCACCCGCGTCTCACTGTCCCCTCACTGCCGCCCCGCGTCTCGCTATCCCCTCCCTCCCCGCGCCTCCCTCCCTGCTGCCCCGCGCCTCCCTATCCCCTCACTCCCTGCCGCCCCGCGTCTCCCTATCCCCTCCCTCGCACCCCGCGTCTCACTATCCCCTCCCTGCCGCCCCACATCTCGCTATCCCCACCCTCCCTCCCTGCCGCCCCGCGCCTCCCTATCTCCTCCCTCCCACCCCGCATCTCCCTATCCCCTCCCTTCCACCCCGCGTCTCCCTATCCCCTCCCTCCCACCCCACGTCTCCCTATCCCCTCCCTCCCTGCCGCCCTGCGTCTCCCTATCCTCTCCCTCCCACTCCACGTCTCCCTATCCCCTCCCTCCCTGCCGCCCCACACCTCCCGATGTTGGAGTTGCCTACAGCAGCGGCAGCTCCGGAGACAACAGGCAGCGCTGTTACCTCTATTTCCGTGCCCTCAGCATCTCCGGCAGCATCTGCTTCCTCCGGGACTGAGGAACCAGGACCACTAAGGCGAGGGGTGGGGGGAGTTGTGCTTGGTGGCAAGTGTCTGGGCAGCTCACCCCCAGATCACTTGGACTGCAGCTCCCCACCTTGTGATCTGGGGGTGAGCTGCAGTCCAAGTGATCTGGGGGTGAGCTGCAGTCCAAGTGATCTGGGCAAGATCACTTGGACTGCAGCACACCCCCAGATCACTTGGACGCAGGGACAGGGAAAAATAAATAAAATAAATGTAAAAAAATTATATATTTATATCACAGCTGCCTGCCTCCCACCGCTGACCAGCGCTCACTTCTGCACGCTGCACCGCCATTGAAAGCTGACCACCGCAGACCACAACTGGCGGTGGTCAGAGGGACATCAACGCCGCAGCGAAGAAGGACAGCTTAGAACCGCCGCATCGCCCGCAGACCATGGGCTCATACGCCACCAACAACCACAGTCCCTTCCGCACCTCCGCTGCACATATCAGGTAATGTTACCCTATGTCCCTGCTGTCACGCTCTCAGTCCCTGCTGTCACTCTCTCAGTCCCTGCTGTCACTCTCTCAGTCCTTGCTGTCACTCTCTCTCCCTGTCCCTGAATTGTGGGTCATACTGTTTGCTATAATGTGAATTTCGTCTCATACCATATGGTAAAATCAGAATTTTGGCTCATACAGTATGCTGTAATGTGAATTTCGGGTCATACCGTGTGCTATAATGTGAATTTCGGCTCATACAATGTGGTAAAATCTGAAATTTTGGGTCATAGCGTGTTCTGTAACGTGAATTTCGGCTCATACCGTGTGCTATAATGTGAATTTCGGCTCATACCGTGTGCTGTAATGTGAATTTCGGCTCATACCGTGTGCTGTAATGTGAATTTCGGCTCATACTGTGTGGTAAAATATGAATTTCGGATCATACGGTGTGCTGTAATGTGAATTTCGGCTCATACGGTGTGCTGTAATATGAATTTCGGCTCATACGGTGTGCTGTAATGTGAATTTCGGCTCATACTGTGTGGTAAAATATGAATTTTGGCTCATACCATGTGCTGTAGTGTGAATTTTGGCTCATACCATGTGCTGTAGTGTGAATTTCGGCTCATTCCATGTGCTGTAATGTGAATTTCTAGATAGTATAAGAATTTCTAGATAGTATAAGGGGTCCTAATACACTGAAGAACACGCCCCCATTTGAGTGGCCGCACCCCCTCTTCCGGAGGCGCGCGCATAATTGCAACCTTCACTTTTCCATACCCCCACTTCAAAATGTCTACTTCGACCACTGTATATGTATGTGTGTTTATATATATATATATATATATATATATATATATATATAGTATTCATTCTAGCACCCTGCACCTTTCAAAATCCATGCAGTTCCCCTTTCCTGCCTGGGGTGTCACTCTCTGCTCTGGTGTTTCTCAGCACACACAGGTCTGCATCACAGCACTGAGTAACAGATCAGAGTGTGCGGAGAAGCACCACAGCAGAGAGCGACAGCCCAGGCAGGAAAGAGGAACTGCACAGTATTTGAAAGGTGCAGGGTGCTAGAATGAACACTATATATATATATATATATATATATATATATAGCCAATGACCTCACCGCACGTCACTGCCACGGGGGGGTGTAGGCAGAAATTTTGCCTAGGGTGCAGAGAAACCTTGCACCGGCCCTGTGTGTAATTCATGAGTGCTCCAGTTTAAAGGGACGGTATGGTAAGCTTACTCATGTTTAGTTTTCTTAATCATTTCCTCTGCCTCGTGTGTAGCTTCCTTCATTTAGTTTCCTCAGCCTCCTTGTAGTTTCCGACATTCAGTTCCTTTTGCTCTATGCTTCCTTTATTCAGTTCCTCTTCCTCATACTAGCTTCCTTCATTCAGTTCCTCCGCCTGCTATGTAATTCCTTCATTTAGCCATCTGCTTTGTATATAGCTTCCCTCATTCAGCTCCTCTATCTCATGTGTAGATTCCTTCATTCAGTTCCTCTGCCTCATGTTTTAGCTTCCTGGGCAGTTTCCTTCATTCAGTTTCTCTATCCTGGAAGCAGTTTCATGGGTATTTTCCTTCATTCAGTTCCACTACCTCATGGGTACTTTCATTCAGTTCTTTTGCCTTTGTGAAGAGCTTCCTGGGTAGCTTCCATGATTCAGCTGCTTTGTCTCATGATCAGACAAATAGAGAGTTTGCTTCATTCAGATACTTTGCCGCACAAGCAGCTTCAATCATTTATGCTATCTACTGTACCTTGTGAGCATCAACCTGGATACATTTCTGCAGGTACTTCATTTGCTTCACAAGCAGATTCCTCTGATTAATCTGACTTATGAGCAGCTTCCTTTATTATTTAATTCAAATAGAAGCAGGGCTATCTTAACAGCAATGCAAGTTCTGGGCAAAGCAATGCACTGGGGCCCCTACACACCCATTCACGCAAATAAATTGAAATAATAATAACTTACCCCTCCTGCAGTCCTGAGCCATCTCTCCATCTGCTTCCATACAGTGATAGGCTGTAAACAGTCTGATTGGTGGATAACGCCATCCACCTATGAGCATGCTGACATCCATTCACTGTCTGGCTGCAGGCTGGGTGGCAAGTAGAAAATGCTACACTCTGATTGGTGGATAGCTCCAGCCAATCACCAATCAGCATGCTGACAGCCATTCACTGCCTGGCTATTCTGTGTAATTCACAATCAGAGCAGCAGGACAACATTCTCTACCTGGCTCCCAAGAAGCTCTGGAAGCACCGAGCCTTGGGGCAACTGCCCCCAGCCCAGCCCGCCCCTGCTCAAAGGCCCCTAGAATCGTGGGACCCTGGGCAGCTGGTCAGTGAGCCCATACGTTAAGACGGCCATGAGTGGAAGTACAATGCACTAAGGCACCGTTCTTCAAAACGGGGCCGCGTTGCCCCCACTTTGCAGGCATGCCGGGTCCAAGGTCTGCAACATCGGATACAGACTTCCTGTACCCGGGTGTGTGGGTCCCGCGGCCAGTCTGAGAAAGCTTCAGCTTATGCTGGCTGACCGCTGCCTGCAAACTTTGCAAATCGGATCTCAGATGCAGACTGACTCACACTAAACGTGATATCTAAACATCCTGTCAAATTTGCGAGTTTGGAGGATCGCATCGCCTCGCCTCCAAAGAGGATCTTGTGCTGTGTTTCTACCGTCTGCAGTTCTTACATGTGGTCGGCCAAGTGTAGCCCAGGGGTAGACTTTAATTCTCAAACTTATTCCATATTTTCGGAAGCTACAACATTTTTTATTTTTGTCAGCTAATTGCCAACAAAAGCATAATGCAGCGCACGACCTGTAATATCGGTTTATACAATTACTCAGAATAAATAGCAAAACAAAGAAATAAGCACTCAGCAAAGGCTCCTGAAAAAAAATAAAACGGATTGTTTATGATTAAAGAGATAAATGATGTAATGCCCTCGTAGGTGATAAGATATAGCGGGAGGAGAACCTGCAATTACTTTTTATCAGTGTACATATAAAAGGAAATTAAGAGCATTTATCTTTCTTATGTGTTTCCCCATTATTTCCAGTTTTCCTCCAGGCTGATTTAGACACTCTCCGATACTTCATTTGTTTTATGGTGGATTATCAAGGAAAAATAGATAAATTGCACGGCTCTTTTATATTGTAGTTCACAGGGAGATCTTTCTGAGGCATTGCAACACCCATTGCACCTTATACACAAACAACAGAGGAATGGTATAAAAAAAAACCCGAATGATTCTACGTCAGTGTATTCCGGCACCTTCCCATTGGCTGGTACCAGCTTCTAAAACACTCCATACACTTGCCTTAAATAAGCACTTACACGCATATACTGCACCCTAATAATGACGGCAGTAGTTATACTGGTGCCTCCCCAATAATAGTCCATATAATGCACAACTGATGTTAATATGTGAATAAACTGATCATTTTAGTGTTCAATACAACAAATCATTTATTATAAGTAATAGTGTGCCCCAAAATGGGTGTGGTCTAATGTGAAGGGGGCATGGCCTCATGGCCCATCCCCATTTTAATTACTCTGGGGGCGTGTCCGGCATTCTCGGAGATGCAGGGTTGCCCCCAGAGTCTCATCTGGCTGCCCTGCTGGCTATCTAGGGATGGCCATTGGTGGGTTATCCATTGATGGTCACCATTGATGGATAACCTTGATGGTAGGGAACCATCAATGGTTTCACCCATCGATGGTCACCCCTGCATTACTGTAAAATGAATGACGAGCCAATCAGAGCACGGGAGCGTGGCTCTGCAGGTGTCAGGGGGCAAGGCTAAGCTCCGTGCCCTGACACTTTGATGAAAAAAATAGGATTTTAATACCTACCAGTCCATAAGGGATATTGGGGACATATTAGTACAATGGGGTATAGACGGGTCCTAAGGAGCCAGTGCACTTTACATTTCTTCAACTCTATGCCACCTCCCACAGGCAGCATAGGTAAACAGTGCCTGAAGGAGAAATTACATACTTGAGAGAAGGAACATAACAAGGTTTACACACCAGCACCCCATAACATAACCGGGCCAGCAACAGCTGGCAACAGAAACAGCAACAGCTGAACAGGTAACACATAACAGAGAACCTTCAGAAAGTCACCGCACAGAGGCGGGCGCCCAATTTTCCTTATGGACTACGAGAAAAGGATTTACCGGTAGGTATTAAAATCCTATTTCTCTAGCATCCATAAGGGATATTGGGGACAGATTAGTACGATGGGGATGTCCCAAAGCTTCCAGAATGGGCGGGAAAATGCAGAGATATCTGCAGCACCGCCTGCCCAAACTGGGTATCCTCTTTGGCCAGGGTATCAAACTTGTAAAACTTCACAAAGGTGTTCATCCCCGACCAGGTAGCAGCTCGGCATAGTTGCAAGGACGAGACTCCCCGGGCAGCCGCCCAGGAAGACCCCACCAATCTAGTAGACTGGGCCTTTAGAGACTTAGGAACCTGCAAGGCTGCCGACACATAGGCCTGTTGGATAGTAAGCTGAAACCAACGAGCAATGGAATGCTTTGAAGCAGGGCAACTCTTTTTCTGCGCATCATACAGCACGAACAAGGAATCCGAGCCGTCCTCTTGACATAGATCTTAAAGGCTCGCACAGCATCCAATGTCTCCGGAGGGGCAGAAGAGCCAGAACTGGACGGAATCAGAAGAGGTTGATTCAAGTGAAACGCGGAGACCACCTTTGGCAAGAACTGCTGCCTAGTCCTGAGCTCCACTCTGTCCTCGTAAAAGACTAAAGGGCTAATTCAGAGTTGATCGCAGCAGCAAATTTGTTAGCAGTTGGGCAAAACCATGTGCACTGCAGGTGTGGCAGAGAGAGTTAGATTTGGGTGGGTTATTTTGTTTCTGTGCAGGGTAAATACTGGCTGCATTATTTTTACATTGCAATTTAGATTTCAGTTTGAACACACCCCACCCAAATCTAACTCTCTCTGCACATGTTATATCTGCCCCTCCTGCAGTGCACATGGTTTTGCCCAACTGCTAACAAATTTGCTGCTGTGATCAACTCTGAATTAGGCCCTAAGTATGGACTTTTACACGATTAGGCCCCCAATTCTGAGACACGTTTAGCAGAAGCCAGGACCAGTAACATCACCATCTTCCATGTGAGGTATTTGTCTTCTACCGTCATCAGAGGTTCAAACCAGAAGTACTGTAGAAACAGGGACGTGCAGTCAGGGGAGGCAGTGCCTCCCCTGTCATTACTGATTAAAATAATATAAAGAAGATACTTATGACACATATTCTGTGTCATAAGTATTTGCTTTATATTATCCTAATCATCCCAGTCCTGTGTAAAGTGTTTGGTAGGCACCGATCGTGGTGCCTCCCTGTCAGATAGGGAAAAGTATGGGAGCGGGTGGCGGGGGCGGGCGCGGGCGGGGCCTAGCAATGGGCATTAAAAGCTCATTGAAAAATCATGGGAAAGCGGCACCATTAGTGGTGCCGCTTTCACACAGGGACGTGCTTTCAACCTATGAAAGCACGTCCCCTGTCAGTCAGGCCACAGTGATTGGCCAGCGGATCCGTCACTGGATCCGCTGTCAATCACTGTTGTGGGCGCGGCGGAGGTGCGGGCGTCGGCGTGGGTGCTGGCGGCGTGGGTGCGGACGTGCAAGCGGCGGGGGTGCGGCAGGGCGGGCGGCGGGGGTGCGGGCGGCGTGGTTGCGGCGGTGCGGGCGGCGGTGCAGAGTTTGAGCAGCGGAGCGGTAACCCATTTCAAAAATGGCGCCTCAGCGTAATTTTTTAAATTGAAGATGGCCGCCGCGAGCCAATCACGGCTCGCTGCGTCATCGCTCCGTCCCCTCTGGCTGACTTATATAAGTCAGCGTGAGGGAGCTGCTGTCAGTCCGACGGCGGAGGAGGAGCGGAGAAGAGCTCCTGAAGGTTGAAGACGCCGGAAGTCCTGGAAGTCCTGAAGTCCAGGTGAAGACTTCAGAGGAAGACGCTGGAAGCCCTGGGGAGGTGGCGCCCCCCCAGGTGAAGACGCCTGAAGCCCTGGGGAAGCGGCGGCCATGCAAAAGAGCTTAAAGGCTGCCGCCCCAGGTGAAGACCCTGTGCAATAAAACTTATTTTTTAAAACTGTGTGGTGTTTTTATTTTAATATTTTCTTTACAGGTGGGCAACAGGTGCCAGCAGGCCATTTATGTCCGGGCATGCTGGCACTTGTGGTTCTCCAAGTGTCAGCATGCTGGGGCAGGCTTGCTGGGACCTGTAGGCCACCTGTAAAGAACAATATTACTATTCTTTACAGGCGGACTACAGGTGCCAGCGGGCCCATTATGTCCGGGCATGCTGGCACTTGTGGTTCTCCAAGTGCCAGCATGCTGGGGCAGGCTTGCTGGGATCTGTAGGCCACCTGTAAAGAACAATTTTAACAATGAACCCCGCACCCACCGCCACCAGGGGTGCGGGGCATAGCACCGGGCTATCAGCCCAGTGCTGGTTATTGCTCGGGAGGGGGACCCCATGTTTATTTTTTGGGGTCCCCACTTCCGAGGAATTCCAGCCATGGGCTGACTAGCTTGGGGGGGTAGATTAATGCTATGGCAGGGGGACCCCATACCGAGTGTCTACCCTGCTATGGCATTACCCCCCCTGGCTGGTTCTGCCTGGTGCTGGTTTTACAAATAAAGGGGGGGGGGCTACGCTTCCCCCCCCCCCCTCTATGGAAGGGGGGGGGTGTTAGCTGCTTGTGCCTCCCCAGCCACTGACCTCACCGCACGCCACTGTGTAGAAAGCGAAACAAATCCAAATCCCAAGGTGCCGTAGGCGGCACAAACGGAGGTTGAATGTGAAGCACCCCTTGCAAGAAGGTCTGAATTTCTGGCAGGATAGCCAACTTCTACTGGGAGAAGACGGAAAGAGCTGAAATCTGGACCTTAATGGATCCAAGACGTAAGCCTTTATCCACTCCAGACTGCAGGAAATGAAGGAATCTTCCCAAGTGGAATTCTGCAGATGGAATCTTCCCAAGTGGAATTCTGCAGATGGAATCTTCCCAAGTGGAATTCTGCAGATGGACATGTGCGATCCTCTCACCAAGAGACATATCTCTGCCAGATATGATGATAGTGTCTTGACGTCACAGGTTTTCTGGCTTGCACCATAGTGGCAATGACCTTTTTGGAAAGCCCTTTGTGAGCTAGTATGTTCCGCTCAACTTCCATGCCGTCAAATGAAGCTGCTGTAAGTCCGGGTAGACGAATGGTCTTTGCTAAAGAAGATCCCTTCTTAGTGGCAGAGGCCAAAGGTCTTCTATGGACATGTCCAGAAGCACCGCGTACCACGAGCCTCCGGGGCCAATCCGGGGCAATCAAGATTGCTTGTACTCCATGATCTCTGATCCGCTGGAGCATCCTTGGAATCAACGGAATAGGAGGAAATAGGTAGACCAGCTGGTAAGGCCAAGGCGATGTCAGCGCATCCACTGCGCTCGCCTGAGGGTCTCTGGTACGCGAGCAGTAGCAGCAAAGCTTCTTATTGAGGCGAGACGCAATCATGTCGATCTGTGGGCATCCCCACCTGTCGACGATCTGTTGAAACACCTGAGGGTGTAATCGCCACTCCCCCGGGTGGAGATCGTGGCGAGTCAGGAAGTCTGTGAAAATTGCGGACAGTGCTCTTGCATTTCTTTCTGCTTAGAGAAGTATTTTGGACCCTTCTCGCATGCAGGCCTTGCTTTTTGTCCCTCCTTATCGATTGATGTACGCCACTGCCGTGGCGTTGTCCGACTTACCCTGGATCGCCTGATCCCGGAGTAGAGGGGAGGCCTGTATCAGAGCATTGTAGATAGCCCGAAGTTCCAGTATGTTGATCGGAAGTAGGGCCTTTTGGGCAGACCACCTGCCCTGGAAATGCGCCCCCTCGGTGACTGCTCCCCATCCTCTCAGACTCGCATCCGTCGTGAGGAGTATCCAATCCTGAATCCCGAAGCGTCGACCCTCCAGTAGGCTGGAAGACTGTAGCCACCACAGGAGTGGCCTGGTCCAGGCCTGGGGTGACAGCCGAATCTTTCGGTGCATCTGAAGATGGGAAACGGATGACTTGTTCAGGATGTCCAATTGGAAGGGTCTGGCATGGAACCTTCCGAAGCATATCGCCTCGTATAAGGCCACCATCTTTCCCAAAAAATGTCATGCAAAGATGAATGGAAACTCGAGCAGGTCTGAGAACAATGCGAACCATTTTGTGAAGGGTTCTCACTTTGTCCTCTGGGAGGAACACTCTCTGAGCTACAGTATCCAGTATCATGCCCAGAAACAGGAGTCGCTGCGACGGCTCCAGATGGGACTTCTGTAAATTGAGAATCCACCTGTGGTGAGACAGAAGTTGGATACTGCGATCTATATGGAGCAGTAGAAGCTCCCTGGAACTCGCTTTTATCAGGAGACCGTCCAGGTAAGGGACAATGTTGACCCCCTGGACTCTGAGTTGAAACATCATTTCCGCCATCACCTTCGTGAACACCCATGGAGCTGTAGACAGGCGAAGGGTAACGCCTGAAACTGGTAGTGATCGCTCAGTAGGGGGAACCGCAGATAGGCCGGCCTGATGAGGAGGTCAAATTGGGATATGGATATGGAGGTAACTGTCCTTGAAATCCAGGGACACTAGGAATTCTTGGTGCTCCAGGCCTGTGATCACCGCTCTCAAAGCTTCCATCTTGAATTTGAAAACCTTCAGGTAAGGATTCAAAGACTTCAGATTCAAAATGGGTCTCACAGACCTGTCTGGTTTTGGCACTACGAACAGACTGGAGTAGTAACCTTGTCCTTGCTGTAGCAGTGGTACTGGAACAATAACCTGGGACTGTAACAACTTGTCAAATGCCAGTAGTAGCGTAACACACATATTTTCCAAAGCTGGTAAGCTTGATTTGAAAAATCGTTGGGGAGGAGCACCTGTCGATCTCCAGCTTGTAACCTGAGAGATAAGGTCCCTTACCAAGGCATCTTGGCAGGAACCGTCCCAAATGTGGCTGTAGTGATGTAACCGAGCTCCCACCTCGAGATTTCCTCAGGGTGGGGGGGCACAGTCATGCCGAAGTCTTTGTGGAAGCTGAACTGGTGCTCTGCTCTTGAGAACCGGCAATGGCTGGTTTCTTAAGCTTACCTCTGGAGCCTCTAGCTGCGTTGGAGGCACCCTTGGCTCTTGGAGGACCGAAAGGACTGAGTAGACGGTCCCGGGTAGCCACGCCTAGCAGGCGGAGCCCCTGAAGGGAGAAACGTGGATTTTCCAGCAGTAGCTTTGGAGATCCATGCGTCCAACTCACCTCCGAAGAGCCATTCCCCTGTAAAGGGAAGAGATTCCACATTACGTTTGGAGTCAGTGTTTGCAATCCACTGACACAACCACATGGCTCTGCGTGCAGACACAGCCATAGCAATGGTCCTAGCATTAATATTGCCAATCTCTTTAAGGGAGTCACAGAGGACTCTTGCCGTGTCCTGAATGTGTTTTAGGAAAGTTACAGTGGTAACTAAGGTCATATCACCCGAAAGACCTTCCTGAATTTGAGTAGCCCACGTATGAATTGAGCTACACCTGCAGCAGTGTAGATTGATTTCAGAGTGGTCTCAATTTTCCTATCCCCCGGGTCCTTTACCGTAAAGGAGCCCGGAGCTGGGAGCACCACCTTCTTAGAGATGCAAGAGACTGAGATGTCTACCGCTGGAGCTTCTTCCCAGAATTTCCTGCCTTCAGGGGCAAAGGAGAAGGTATGCAAAAACCTTTTGGACACCTGATATTTTTTATCTGGATTTTTCCAGGCTAATTTAAATAAGTCATCCAATTCCTTGGAATCAGGAAATGTGACTGTCAGTTTGTCTTGTGGGAGGAAAAACGACTGCTGATTAGTAGCGTCCTCCAGGGGGAGCTGTAACACATCCCGTATAGCCAATATGAGGGGTTCAATACCCTGTGTAAGGGTGGAATCAGCACTAATGGGATCCACATCATCCCCATCATCCTGTACATCATCATCAGTATCTGATAGGATAGCAGGTAAAGCACGTTTTTGTGCACCTGTAGTAGACACGGGGAAATGGGGGAACATTAGCCTTGGCAGCTAGGTTAGCTACTGCTTGTTGCAGTTCTTGTGTTTTATTGGCATTGGCAGTGAGCTGAGATTACATATCAGACATCATAGTTTTTATAGCCCCGGCCAGGAAGGCTCTTGACTCTCCCCCACATTGTTATCAGCTTTTTGTGATGACTGACTACACTGCTGACATGATATGGAGCCAGATAAAATAGGGGAGAATCTGGCATTACATACACTGCATAACTTCTGTTTCACCATTATGAAATACAGATACAATACACTTACAACACAGACTGATTACAATACAAGCCTGCCCTAATGCATGTGAGAGGAGACACTGAAGAGAGGACCCCAGCGCACCCAAGGCTGTACAGCCCCAGTGAGGCTGTCAGCGTTTTATGTATTTATATGTATAACAGTGATACTGTGTGTAAACTGTGCACCAATAGCGGCTCTCCCCCTCTGCACCCGGCACCAGTGATCCTGCGAGCGTGTGGAGGAGCTGTATGAGGCTGCTGCTGCTTATGCATAGGAAGGCGCCAAAATGCAGCTGAGTCCGCTCTGATGTAGCTCCGCTCCCCGTAATGGCACCGGAGCTACTAATAAGGTTTATACCAGCTATGCCTCCCACACCATTTGTAGCCTCACATAAATGTTTGGTAAAATAGCGCCAGCCAGTCTCACGCAGAGGCTCCAGTGGGTCCGCCCCAGGAGGGACCCGTGCGCCTCACCTGCGCCTCTGCCGCACAATGAACCGGGGGACCTCCCTAGCGGGGACCCCGGTTTGTACCCACCACCGACGATCACCTTTGTTAGGGGTGTGCGGCATGCTGCAGCTGCCACAGCTAAGGCGAGGTGCCCTACTGAACAAACAGCGGGAAGGCGGCTCTGCACCTCACGAGGCCGGCGCCCCCCCCCCCCCCCCCCCATTCCTAACTCCCACGGCGCAGGTGTGCTGTTGCCCAAACAGCATACCAAAAGTAATAAAAGTTTAAAAGAAATAGAAGAAAAAACTCTGGAGCTTGCAGAGTGTGCATCCTCTCCTGAGGGCACTTTTATCTAAACTGAGCCGTGGGAGGGGGCATAGAGGGGAGGAGCCAGCACACCCAGTTGAAGAAATTTAAAGTGGATCTGTCTATACCCCATCGTACCAATCTGTCCCCAATATCCCTTATGGATGCTAGAGAAAAAAGAAAGCAATTCGGTAGCACTGAACCATCGATGGCGGTTCTCCCCCATTTATGGTAAAAGCCCTTTGACATCGGTCACAGACAAATCATCGATGGCTGATGGCTATCCCTGCGGCTATCACACTGTGACAGGAGCTGAGGCGTGCCCAGCATTCCCGGAGGAATTGCTTCTTATACTTTGGTTGCACCGCCGGCTCCTCTTCAGTGATAGGAGCTGAGCGCTGCATGTAATGTCACAGTGCAGCACCCGGCTTCTGTCACTGAGGAGGAGACGCCATTTTGATGTCACCCTCGGAGGGTGACACGTGAGTGTTCCAAATCACTGCTATAAAAGTATTTCTTATAAACCTGATATTTTTCTTTTGGAACATGATAGAACGGCAGTACGGGGCAGTACGGATGGTGTAATGGTTAGCATTACTGCCTCACAGCACTGTGGTCATGGGTTCGATTCCCACCATGGCTCTACCTGTGCAGAGTTTGTATATTCTCCTCGTACTTGCGTGGGTTTCCTCCGGGTACTCCGGTTTCTTCCCACAATCCAAAAATATATTGGTAGATTAATTGGATCCCAACACAAATTAGCCCTAGTATGAATATATGCTCGTGTACATGTGGTAGGGAATATAGAGTGTATGCTTCACTGGGGCAGGGACCGATGTGAATGGCCAAATATTCTCTGTAAAGCGCTGCGGAATATGTGTGCGCTTTATAAATAACTGGTAATAAATAAATAAATAATAATAAATGATAGAAATATAATATGACATTTATCAAACAGATCACACTTTTCCTAATATCTGCATATGAATCATGGAAATAAATATCAGGTACATTATTTGGGATGATGCATTATTTTGACAGGTTCTTGATAGGGCTGGCATTTTAGCTTGACATATCTGATGACGCTACCTACTGTACCAACCTACCATCTAGAAGGCGTCATAAATTTATTCTATATTTACTTTCTCCTTGTTGTGCATTCTTTAAGTTCCAGTACAACACAGACCGCGTGTTCACGTAATAGAGTCACCATTATACATTTTTGTCCATTTTCCTTAAAAAATCAGAACCCAAAATACTATTCAGTTACAGAAACATCACCAAGTCATTATATAGGACTAGAAAGCGCCTATTCCTCCTGAATATTAGAACATTTGAGGATACCCCTGATACTTACACTCAGTTGGATCCTTAAAGGATGGATGTAACAGTGCTCGAGGTGATCCATGATAAAGGTTTAACCTGAAAAACAGACAGGAAGATAATATGTATCAGCCAGGGCTGGCAGACGCACTACAGATGCAATAGGAACACTGCAGCTCCCACCTCTTACATTAGCAGAGAAGAAGTGGGGCTACATCTTCTGATGGCCAGGCTATGAGTGTGATAAAGGACTATGACATCATAACCCAGTGCCACACTCCATGCCCATCACTGACATACAAGAGCAGCAGCTGCCCCTCCATGTCTCGGTGTGGGGTTACCATGAGCATTGAAAGCAGTGACATTACAGTATTCCCTGTTTTAGGCACACTCTAAGCACTGGCGTTTCTATAAAGGGTGCAGTGTGTGCGGTGCACATGGGGCCCCTGGGTCCAGAGGGGGCCCCCACCGCACCCATTTTCTCAATACTCACCCCTCCGGAGTCTTGCGGCGACATCCACGGCGGTGTTAAAACTCCGTGAAAATGGCCCAGCAGCCATTTTCACGGAGTTCTGCGCATGTGCAGTAAAGAAATCTCAGGGAAAATGGCCGCTGCACCATTTTCCCGGAGATCTGCGCATGCGCAGTAGAGTCTGAGCGCTCTAGTGCTCAGGCTCTCCCCGCTGCCGGCAGAGAGAGGAGGGGGCCCGAACGGAGGAGGCTGCACCCCGGCCACCTCCTCTCTTAAAACGCCCCTGACTCCCTGCCAGTGGATCCCAAACTGGGTGCCTTGGAGCACTTGCAGGGGTGCCCTGGGTTGCTGGTCCAGGACCAAGTCAAATTATTTACGGTTAATGCAATGGGCAAAACCAGTGCCTGCAATCATAAAATATGTAGTCACACAGAAGAGCATCCTCTCCCTCACCACATAACTCAACCTAAACCCCAGTACACACAGGGAGATGTGTGCTGAGTGATCTAGCACAGACCGCTCAGTACACATCTCTCCACCGCTCAGCACAGCGCGATGTGAAATGGGAGGTCTAACTAGATTTGGCATGCATGCCAAATCTAGAGTCAGCGATAGCAACGCACGGGGACGCGCATCACTATCGCCGGGGGGGCGGGGGGCATAGACACGGAGAGATCTAGTCAGACTGCATAGAATTTAAGCACGGATCTCTCCGTGTGTACCCCCCTTGGGGATGGCATACTTTATCAACACAATTTACTTAATGTATTTTGTCTCTGAACTTCTCAATAATAAACTTTTGGCCTAGGAGTGTTGTGAAAAAAAAATCTGATACGCTAGGTACCGTGATTCGAAAAAGTTTGGGAACGGGTTGGGTATGGGTGACCGGCGGTAACCATACTGATGCCGGGATCCCGGTGTTTAGACTGCAGGGGGAAGTGGGGGGTCGAGTGGAACGAAGCCGCGCTCGCCACAGGTTCTATTCCCACTCTATGGGTGTTGTGGACACCCATGAGTGGGGGGAATAGTCCCTGTCAGTCGACATGCTGAATGTCGGGCTTTTCACCGGGCGGGAATCCGGCGTCGGTATATTGCCCGGCGGTCTCCCAACTGTCGGTCACATAACCGCATCCCTTGGGAACCGCTACTCTAAGACCTATCACCCTAGGCAACTGTCTAGGTTTCATCAGTGATCTAACCAGTCCAGGTATTAACCTCATGTTACTAATATGGTTTAAAATACACAAATAGGATAATAACCAAAAAGAGAAATCATGAATTTTTGCAATCGCTTCAACGAGTAGTACATACTTAAATTAACCCTTATATATTTCATTTTGCCACTTTTTATAGATATGTTTGTAAATATGTTGGTAAAAGTTCTATTGTCTATATCAGTGTTTTTCAAACACTGTGCCGTGGCACACTAGTGTGCCCTGAGCAGTCTCCAGGTGTGCCGCCATAGAAGCAGAGCAAGGCCCGTCAGTGTTTTGCTGCTACTGAGGCCCTGGAATGATCAATACTGGTGGGTTTAGTGGTTGCAGAGCCAGTTCTAATTTTGGGCCCGGGCAGTGTTGGACTCTTCTGGCTTTCTCAGATGTGGCTCAGGCGTTACCTATGGAGAAGCTGTGACATGACACCCTAGGACACTCAACTGCACCATGCATCACCATTATATTTGAGTGTGCCTTGGCAATATTTATATCTTGTTCAGTGTGCCTCGAGTTGTAAAAGGTTGAAAATCTCTGTTCTATATGATGGTTCTATAGTTGTGATCTGATAATCTCCATATGCAGCTCATGGTGAACAGATTGCTCCACATATAGGGACTGCTGATCACTACAGTCAAAGGGTTGGGTACGTTTTGCTGATATTCATCATGTCGACACTGTTGAGATGTCAACATAATTAAAATATGTCAATATCATTAAAATGTGGGCAAAACTGTGTATCCCGGCGGCCTCACTGACCTGGTAGTGGCTCTGGCAATGCCTTCTGGTTCCAACACTCAGAAGATCCAGTGGTAGTGAGTACACTACACATAACCCTAATCCTCCCCTTGCCGCGTAACACTAATCATACCCCTAGTACCCAACTCTATCCCTAATGTTTGCATTCTGCAAAATGTCAACATTTCACATGTCAACATAATGCAGATGTTGGCATGCTTCATGTCGGCGTTTCAACAATGTTGACATAATAGCATTATGTTGTCGACATTTTGAATGTCGACACAGACACTGCATCCCTAATCAACTGTGCAGCCATGTACATATACTATACGTATCCAGAAAAATGCAACAGAATCACAATGGATTAAAGACAACAACAAACAAACTCAATAACAGCTCAATAACAAAGCTGAATTTGTTTTTTGTAAATTGATTTCATATTCAGCCAAACCCAAAAACACGGATTTTTTATGTATTAAAAACAAAATCCTTTGGGGTCTAAGCTTTGGAGAGAGAGATAAAGTGGAGAGAGATAAAATATGAACCAACCAACTCCTAAGGGCAGCCGTCAACTATCTACCATTGCAAATCAGATGCTGGTTCATCAGCCAATCAGAGCTTACAGACTGGTTTGGCTGTCGGACCGCAAGCTTTGATTGGCTCACGAACTGGTGCCTGATTTGAGATACCCGCTGCTCTCTCCACCCCTCGGACACAGCAGCGGAGCCCTGCAGCGGTAGCAGCAGAGCTCGGCGGCAGTGAGCAGCACTACTGGGGTCATATGTGTATCTGGCACTGCAATCTGGCACTCTACTGGGGTCATTATGTGTATCTGGCACTCTACTGGGGTCATTATGTATATCTGGCACTCTACTGGGGTCATTATGGGTATCTGGCACTCTAATGGGGGCATTATGTGTATCTGGCACTCTAATGGGGAGATTATGTGTATCTGCCACTATACTGGAACGTTTTGTGTATCTGACACTATACTGGGGACATTATGTGTATCTGGTACTCTACTGAGGGGCATTATGTGTATCTGGCACTATACTGGAACGTTTTGTGTATCTGACACTATACTGGGGACATTATGTGTAAGGAGCCCTACTATGGGCATTATGTCTAAGGCTGCTGATTGTGTGTATAGATGGGTGAGTGAAAATATATATATACTGTATATATATATTTATAGTTTGATATCATAATAGAAATTTGCGAGACCACGACCACTTTCCCAAGAGCGAAGGTGCGCACATTAAAGGGGGGGGGGGGGTTCAAAATTTGTCACTCAGGGTGCAAGAGTAGGCCTGGAGCTGGCCCTGATAGCATGGCAGTTAGTAGCTGATTGGCTGGTACTTTATCTCTCCCTACTTTATCTCTCTCCGAGGCTTAGTAAATAGACCCCTACATTGATAGCTATGAAAATGAGTAGAGAAAGGACTGACTAATATTTCTGTTTTACAAGGGTAGTCATTTTATAAGGTAAAAAATGAAAATAATTTGGGATAGAGGATAATAACGTGATATCAGATCCCTAATGGCCAAGTCAAATTGTGATCAAGTGACACATGATTAACGTGCTATGAGTAGCAGCATGACCTCACAGAAGGAGATTACTGTTCATGCTCTACTAACTTAATATCTCTCTAACCAAATGTTCTATTAGATATCACTTTCATTATTCACATCAGCAGAATGTAAGACACAGAAATACATTCAGAGAACAGTGTTTCAGATAATAACAGTTTTCTCAACTAGACAACTATATTGCAACATCTATTAAGCGTTTTTTTGCAGAATCCGTACCTTTGGAGGCAACAAGTCCAAACATGTAATCATATATATACTATGTTATTTTACATCAATCTAAATGTAATAGCAGTGTCCAAGCGACACCAAAATAAAGGCGAAAATATTTTCAAACAGTATTTCCTTTCTTTTCTTCTCAGTAACTACGGCTGAGGAACATGAGCCATCTGGACACTTTACGAGGACAGTTTTTAATTTGTGAATTCAAAAACACACAGCAGCCATTAGGTTCCTTAGAAAACACTCCCCATTACTGTGCTCTGATGGGAGGTTACTTCAAAGCATTGCTACAGGAGCATTTATGACTTGTATGAAATGTTATGTAATAGCTATAATGCACAGGAAAGCAATATTATTGTGTTAGGGGTATGCTCAAACACAGGAGAGGTTCCTTAGTGCTGTTCCACTAAGATCTCAGATGTATTCTACAAAAGGCATGTCCGTTCATGGCATCAAGCATGGAGCTCAATAAGGGAAAACAGTTCAGAGCAGAGGTTCTCAAACGGGGTCCTCAAGGCAACCCAGCGGTCAAGGTTTTAGGTATATCCTTGGCTCAGCACAGATGGTTGGGGTGCCTTGAGGACCGCGTTTCAGAACCTGTGGTCCAGAGAATTCTAACACTTCCGATGTTTCCGTTGGGAGTCACCTTTTGTTCTGACTGGTTTTATCCTCCTCTGCTTGGATGTTATAAAAGTTCATTAGCCCAAAACCACAGGACAACTCTTGTTGCATCCCATCTCGTTTTTTGGTAATGGCGACCACCTCTACCACAGCCACGACACCAGGATCACTCAGGGACGTGTGGAAGTAGATAGTCTGCAGAGAAATGAAAAGATGAGAAATGTTACTGATATTTGTTTTTCATATGCGTTTATAAATTGTTAACTCATAAGCTCCAACCCTGTGTGACCTGAGGTTATAGAGGAGCTGGGGGGATTATGTGCTTACGCCAACAGTCTTAGTTTATGTTGTTCTCTTTATTCTTTTTTTTATATCCTGGTCTAAATCACAATAACAGCGATTTCAAAGCTTATTTACACAAAGCAAATATAATACATAAATACAACATAAACCTATAAATATCAGAAAATGCCTCTCAAGTAGGGATATTAAATAACTTGTCTCCATAAAATAATTTTACACTAAACACAATGGAAACAATGCGAAGATATAGAATATAAAGAAGAATTAGTCTGAGCTGGCACCTAAATGAAAATGTGACTGTGTGGGTGATTTACACGATCTATCAGTCTTTCTGTCATTTGGAAAATACATGAGCACGTATTACAAATATTTCTTGACATTCAAAATACAGCTGCCCCGGAGCAGCATTTATTCCTGATCATTTAAAAATCATCTTCCCATACTCCATATTCAGCTGGTCACGTGACGGTGGCTTGGAGCACTGGCCATTTACTATATATGGGGAATATTACAGGACAAAAAGACTGTCTTCTCCTTTATCCTCACAGACTGCAGCCAAATGCTCACCGGGCTGCAATGCCACAGGCAATGGGTTCGAATCCCGGGCATGTCAGCATCTTGAAATGTAATAAAGGGCAGTGTGACTGAATAACAAAAAAATCTCAAGTTGAGTTCATTAATGTTGTAAAGGTATTAGCGCCAGAAGGGGTCAGGGTAGGAGACAGCGGATATCAGGAGATGCTGGGCTTCAAATAGCAGGGAAGCTGCAAGTGAAAGTAATTAAAACAGATACTTGTCAAGTGCTGCCAACAGCGCCCCCTACCCTGCAGCGCTATGTGTGGTGCCCTCTCCGCACACACCTAGTTACGTCCCTGCGTGGGGTTCGATGGCCCCAGGCATTTTAGTACCATACTGCAGCACGGCCCTTCTGCTTCATCCCACTGTGTACCTTGCCTAGAACTCCTGGTACCTGCAGAACACTTACCGATACAACTGTTGTATGGAAATATGACTAGAGACTGTACAGAACGGTCTATGACAAAGGATGTCTGACTGGTTGTAGCACTGGAAGGGGTCTCTTTCTCCTTAGCATGGTGCCACCACTCTACATGCTCCAGAATCAGATGCCGGGAAACACGAAGCAGAGTTGGGCCTACAGGAGTTTGGTTAGTGGAAACTATGCACACCCTCAAAATACTGTACGCCAACATCCGTACGTAGAATTGGTCACTTGCATCAGACACTTGCATCACCTTACTCTTGGGAGAATCAGAATACAGGAGGTAAGAGCTATAGCATTATGGGCAAATACAGCCCAAGTGCGTGTTAGCAGAGGCAACATAACAGCATTCTAGGCCCTGAGAAAATCAATGTACTGGGGCCCTTATGATCGGACACCCATTGCCTATCGCCCCATTAATAAAATCAACCACAGATGGGACACTCCCTGACCCCTACCTTAATAGAATCCTACTCTGGAGAAGACAATCTAAGACGGCAATGCGTGTTAGTGTAATTGTGTCTAAGGCAGACAGCGGCACGTGCCTGCGAACTGATGACAATACAATACAAATACATTGATTGTGTCTGTACTATATGATTTTGGGGTACATGTACTAAGCAGTGATAAAAATGAAGAAGTGAGCCAGTGGAGAAGTTGCCCATGGTAAGCAATCAGCATTGACGTAACATTTAAAATGTGCATACTATAAACATATACAGAGCAGCTGATTGGTTGCCATGGGCAACTTCTCCACTGGCTCACTTCTGCACTTTTATCACTGCTTAGTACATGTACCCCTATGAATTGATTTTCACTACTTTTTTATGTACATAAGAAGGAAAAAGACACCTGCTGCATTACAGAGGGATTTTTTATTTATGCAACCTATTAGCAGAACATTGTGGGTTTTTTTTCACTATAAAAACCTTATGTAAAAAAACATTTCTTGTGCTTATAACCTGGTTGGGTGACCGTGTCGGCATTCATAAAGTTCAGATGCAAAGCTGGAACATTTGACACCAATGCGAAGATGGACACACTAGGAACCCTAGCTACAGATTATGGAGTGCTAGTGATGTCCTGGTTCCTAGTGAATTCATACAGTAGGCTGCATTCTCATAAAGATCTGTTCTTTGTGTTCTTATAAAGGTGTTATGCCATACATCATATATAACAAAGATAAAGCTCCCCAGGCAGCCTCACTCACCATCACCATAGAGACGCAATTCAAGGAGCAGCACAATATATGCAATGAAATATTCAAGGTAAGTACCTTTACAGGAATAGTTTATGCACTTAGGAAGATAATACAAGTTGGCGCAGAGGAACATTCTTATGAATAGTCTAAATTAGGATGAAAACACATTCTTAACAAAAACACATCATTTATGTATTACTAAGCAAATGACTCCTCAGTAGTAGAATCTCATTTCCAGCCTCCAAGTCACCATATTTCCCAACTTTATAACAATGTTAACAGTACTAGTTTTTCAATTGAAAATTAATCATAGATGTTACATTTTAATCATCGGGCGGCCATATCTTCAAAAGGATCTTAATACATTAGAGACTGTACAAAGAAGGGTAACTAAAATGGTGCATGGCCTACATCACCAAACATACCCAGAAAGACTAAGAAATCTCAATATGTATAGTTTGGAGCAGAGACGGGAAAGGGGGGGACAGGATAGAAACTTTCAAATATATAAAGGGTTTTAACAAAGTCCAGGAGGGAAACATTCTCCAAATGAAGAGAAGCAATAGGACACGAGGACATGCACTGAGACTGGAGGGGGGGAGGTTCAGGAGAAATATGAGGAAAAATTACTTCACAGAAAGGGTAGTGGACAAGTGGATTAGCCTCCCATCAGAGGTGGTAGAGGCTAAAGGCCCGTACACACTGGTCGATATATCGTCCGTTCTCTTGAACGGCCGATATATCGCGGGGACCGTCGGCCAGTGTGTACGGCCGATACGTCTGTGAACTCCGTCGTTCACAGACGTATCGCGTCGGCCGCGCAGCACAGCCGACGGCCAATATATCTAACGATATATTGGCGCATCGCTGTGTGTGTACGGGGCGGTCGTCTGACCGCCCGTACACATGCTGCGGCAGCCGGCGGTGATTGACAGCTGAACTGGGCAGGCGGGCGGGCGCCCGCCCAGTTCATGACGTCAGTCCCCCGACGGATCGGGCAGTGTGTATGCACAGCACACTGCCCGATCCGTACATAGATATATCTGCAGATCAATTGATCTGCAGATATATCTATTAGTGTGTACCCACCTTAAGCCAGTAGATCAATTTAAACATGCACGGGGTAGACATAAGGATATCCTTACAAAGAAATAAGGATCAAATAAGTTTTGAGATAAAAATATGGTTAAAAAAAAAGGGCAGACTAGATGGGCCAAGTGGTACTTATCTGCCATCAAATTCTATGTTTCGGCGGCCGTGCAGGATGCGTACAGACGAGATTGGCGAAGGGCGTGCAGATGTGTGACAAGGTAGAGGACTCTGCGTCTTAGAGCTTATAGTTTACAGGTAATGGCCAATGCTGAGACATTAGGAGCTAGTTTCATGCAAAAATAAGTAAATGAGGCAGATTATTCCAATGTTGAGAGCACAGCAAAGCCATGCCATACCAAAGGGCAACACAGATAAACAGAACTGTCAGAAAGAGAATACAATGTACTTAGCAAGCTTTGCTGGAGGGAAAAGTTATTTCAACTGATACCTTTTAGTAACAAGCTGTAGAGATGTAATCTATGGAAGCTAAAGGAAACTTAGGACTCTGGAAGGCATATTAACCCAATGACTCTCCAAAATATGCTAATTATCCTGTAAATAACCAGGGTAGTACTTTTGTAATAGGAAGATACAGCTGAAACTTATGGGCCCTACACACTTGTCGACCCGCCGCCGAGCTGTCTGACGGCCGAGACGGCCAGCGGGCGACCCGGCGACCGGGGGGAATAAAGTTTCTTCACTCCCCCCGTCACCTGGCTCCATAGCAGTGCATGCTAATATGGACGAGATTGTCCATATTGGCCTGCATGCATAAGCGACCCGGAACCAACGATGAACGAGCGCGGGGCCGCGCATCGTTGGTGCCTACACACTGAACGATATGAACGAGTTCTCGTTCATTAATGAACGAGAACGTTCATATTGTTCAGTGTTATCTGCCAGTGTGTAGGGCCCATTAAGCTGGACCACCTGTATAAAATGTGAGTGATGGGCAACAGAAGGCCCCCTAAGACTTCGCCATTGGCCCCCAGCTCCTTCCTGCTTAATTGTCAGATTTGTTATAAAATGTAACACTTGCTTCCAGCGCTTTCTGATATGTTCTTAGAGATAGGTGTCTCTTTGTTTAGTTTAATGTTTTGTGTCATTTATTATTCAGATATAAAGGCGTATGTATCATGTACAGTATGCTAATTAAAGGCATTGGCATAAACATCTTAACAAACTGCACAATAATGAAGTGGCCAAACAACTGCTGTCGCTACTGTATGCCGCTACAGAACCCTTTCCTGGTGTACATCCGTGCATCTGAAGACGCTAGAACACCATCAAAATTTGGACCAGCCCTTTTGCATCGGAGTATGGCCTTCCATGTGAGCCGTTGGGTGTCTTTGTACACAACCCTTTCAGCGGCTCCATTCCATTCCAATAAGACACCTCATCTCTATGAGTCTGTCTCCCCACCATTACCTCCCAGTTAATGCCCAGGAACACCCTTCACATTTCTGCTATTGTGCATCTAACTTTGTACTGCGACTCTGTACGAACAAAATCGTGAGGCATGTACGGTGTGACTCAGAAGCATACACATATACGAAGAACATAGTTCCACTACTTCTGACATCGCCACTGCGTCGAATCAGGCTCTGTATGAGACCCTTTATCCAGTGTCGCAATGGTGCAAGAAGGGCCACACCGGGAAAGTGCAGTAGTAGGGGTCCATGACTAAGGAGGTGTAGCCAAGCACCGGTGAGGGTATGGACACCCACCACAGACACTTGGCTAAACAATAACATTTTCCTTGGGAGATATTTACCTTAGGGCAGAGGATCCCAAACTGTGTGCCGTGGCTCCCTGGGGTGCCTCGGGACACTTGCAGGGGTGCCCTGGGTTGGTGGTCCAGGACCAATTCAAATTATTCATGGTCAATATAATAGGCAAAACCAGTGCTGGTGGCTGCCAGTCATAAAATATGTGGCCAAACAGAAGCAACTATTGTCCCTCACCACACAACTGACCCTAAGGATGACATATTATAAACGCGATCTACTTAATGTAATATTTCTTTCTAAATTTCTCAATAAGACATTTTTGGCCTAGGGGTGCTGTGAAAAAAAATCTGATATTCTAGGGCGCTGTGATTCAAAAAAGTTTGGAAACCATTGCCTTAGGGGTAAATTTACGATCATTTGTGTTTGTCAGATTTTAAATTTGGCTAGTTATGTACGTACTCGGGAGTGCAATCTATGGAGTGAAGTACCCCAGGGATCTGTACTTGGACCAGTTTTTTTAATATCTTTGTTGGTGACATTGCAAATGGTATTGAAGGGAAAGTATGCCTTTTTGCAGATGATACAAAGATAAGCATTAGGGTAGACACACCGGGAGGGGTAAAACAAATGATTGATGACCTAGGTAGGCTTAAGAAATGGTCAAGAACGTGGCAACTACTATTTAATGCTAAAAAATGCAAAATCATGCACTTGGGTCTCAAAAACCCAAAGTCTAAATATAGTATCAAGGGTACTATAATGGAAACTACTGAGGTGGGAAGGGATTTAGGAGTCACTATTTCAAGTGACTTAAAGGCAGGAAAGCAATGCAACAAAGCAATGAGAAAGCCAAGTCAGATGCTTGGCTGCATAGGGAGAGGAATCAGTAGCAGGAAAAAATAAGTAATAATGCCTGTATAGGCATTAACTATTAATGTATAACATGTAATGTAACTGTATAGGTCGTCATTGGTACGGCCCCATCTGGAATACTGTGTCTAGTTCTGGAGACGATATCTTCAGAAGGATATAATAAGATTTTACTCACCGGTAAATCTATTTCTCGTAGTCCGTAGTGGATGCTGGGTACTCCGTAAGGACCATGGGGAATAGACGGGCTCCGCAGGAGACTGGGCACTTCTTTAAAGAAATGATTAGGTACTAAACCTGGTGTGCACTGGCTCCTCCCTCTATGCCCCTCCTCCAGACATCAGTTAGGGAAACTGTGCCAGGAAGAGCTGACATTACAAGGAAAGGATTTGGAATCCAGGGTAAGACTCATACCAGCCACACCAATCACACCGTACAACTCGTGATAACTATACCCAGTTAACAGTATGAACAACAACTGAGCCTCATTAAACTGATGGCTCAGAACAAAAAACCCTATAGTTAAGCAATAACTATATACAAGTATTGGGACGGGCTCCCAGCATCCACTACGAACTACGAGAAATAGATTTACCGGTGAGTAAAATCTTATTTTCTCTGACGTCCTAGTGGATGCTGGGTACTCCGTAAGGACCATAGGGATTATACCAAAGCTCCCAAACGGGCGGGAGAGTGCGGATGACTCTGCAGCACCGAATGAGCAAACTCAAGGTCCTCCTCAGCCAGGGTATCAAACTTGTAGAATTTTGCAAACGTGTTTGATCCCGACCAGGTAGCAGCTCGGCAAAGTTGTAAAGCCGAGACCCCTCGGGCAGCCGCCCAAGAAGAGCCCACCTGCCTCGTGGAATGGGCTTTGACTGATTTAGGATGCGGCAGTCCAGCCGCAGAATGTGCAAGTTGAATCGTGCAACAGATCCAGCGAGCAATAGTCTGCTTTGAAGCAGGAGCACCCAGCTTGTTGGGTGCATGCAGGATAAACAGCGAGTCAGTTTTTCTGACTCTAGCCGTCCTGGAAACATAGATTTTCAGGGCCCGGACTACATCCAGCAACTTGGAGGCCTCCAAGTCCCGAGTAGCCGCAGGCACCACAATAGGTTGGTTCAAATGAAACGCTGATACCACCTTAGGGAGAAATTGGGGACGAGTCCTCAATTCTGCCCTGTCCATATGGAAGATCAGATAGGGGCTCTTACAGGACAAAGCCGCCAATTCTGACACACGCCTAGCCGAAGCCAAGGCCAAAAGCATGACCACTTTCCACGTGAGATATTTCAACTCCACGGTCTGAAGTGGCTCAAACCAATGTGATTTTAGGAAATCCAACACAACGTTGAGATCCCAAGGTGCCACTGGAGGCACAAAAGGGGGCTGAATATGCAGCACTCCCTTAACAAACGTCTGAACTTCAGGCAGTGAAGCCAGTTCTTTTTGAAATAAAATAGACAGGGCCGAAATCTGGACTTTAATGGATGCCAATTTTAGGCCCATAGTCACTCCTGACTGTAGGAAGTGCAGAAATCGACCCAGCTGAAATTCTTCTGTTGGGGCCTTCATAGCCTCACACCAAGCAACATATTTTCGCCATATGCGGTGATAATGTTTAGCTGTCACATCCTTCCTAGCTTTTATCAGCGTAGGAATGACTTCAACCGGAATGCCCTTTTCCATCAGGATCCGGCGTTCAACTGCCATGCCGTCAAACGCAGCCGCGGTAAGTCTTGGAACAGACAGGGCCCCTGCTGTAGCAGGTCCTGTTGGAGCGGCAGAGGCCAAGGGTCCTCTGAGATAATTTCTTGTAGTTCCGGGTACCAAGTCCTTCTTGGCCAATCCGGCAATCCGGAACGATGAGTATAGTTCTTACTCCTCTCTTTCTAATTATCCTCAGTACCTTTGGTATGAGAGGAAGAGGAGGGAACACATAAACCGACTGGTACACCCACGGTGTCACTAGAGCGTCCACAGCTATCGCCTGAGGGTCCCTTGACCTGGCGCAATATCTTTTTAGCTTTTTGTTGAGGCGGGACGCCATCATGTCCACCTGTGGCCTTTCCCAACGATTTACAATCAGCTGGAAGACTTCTGGATGAAGTCCCCACTCTCCCGGGTGGAGGTCGTGCCTGCTGAGGAAGTCTGCTTCCCAGTTGTCCACTCCCGGAATGAACACTGCTGACAGTGCTATCACGTGATTTTCCGCCCATCGGAGAATCCTTGTGGCTTCTGCCATCGCCATCCTGCTTCTTGTGCCGCCCTGTCGGTTTACATGGGCGACCGCCGTGATGTTGTCTGACTGAATCAGCACCGGCTGGTTTTGAAGCAGGGGTTTTGCCCGACTTAGGGCATTGTAAATGGCCCTTAGTTCCAGAATGTTTATGTGTAGGGAGGCTTCCTGACTCGACCATTGTCCTTGGAAGTTTCTTCCCTGAGTGACTGCCCCCCAACCTCGGAGGCTTGCATCCGTGGTCACCAGGACCCAGTCCTGTACGCCGAATCTGCGGCCCTCGAGTAGATGAGCACTCTGCAGCCACCACAGCAGAGACACCCTGGCCCTCGGGGACAGGGTGATCAGCCGATGCATCTGAAGATGCGATCCGGACCACTTGTCTAACAGATCCCACTGAAAGATCCGTGCATGGAACCTGCCGAATGGAATTGCCTCGTAAGAAGCTACCATCTTTCCCAGGACTCGCGTGCAGTGATGCACCGACACCTGTTTTGGTTTTAGGAGGTCTCTGACCAGAGATGTCAACTCCTTGGCCTTCTCCTCCGGGAGAAACACCTTCTTCTGTTCTGTGTCCAGAATCATACCCAGGAACAGCAGACGCGTCGTAGGAACCAGCTGCGACTTCGGGATATTCAGAATCCAGCCGTGCTGTTGTAGTACTTCCTGAGATAGTGCTACTCCGACCAACAACTGCTCCCTGGACCTCGCCTTTATAAGGAAATCGTCCAAGTACGGGATAATTATAACTCCCTTCTTTCGAAGGAGTATCATCATTTCGACCATTACTTTGGTAAATACCCTCGGTGCCGTGGACAGACCAAACGGCAACGTCTGGAATTGGCAATGGCAGTCCTGTACCACTAACACGGAGGTACACCTGGTGAGGTGGGTAAATGGGGACATGTAGGTAAGCATCCTTGATGTCCAGTGATACCATGTAATCCCCCTCTTCCAGGCTTGCAATAACCGCCCTGAGCGATTCCATTTTGAAACTTGAACTTCCTTATATAAGTGTTCAAGTATTTCAAATTTAGAATGGGTCTCACCGAACCGTCTGGTTTCGGTACCACAAACATTGTGGAATAGTAACCCCGTCCCTGTTGAAGGAGGGGAACTTTGATTATCACCTGCTGGAGGTACAGCTTGTGAATTGCCGCCAGTACTACCTCCCTGTCCTGGGGAGTAGCTGGCAAGGCTGATTTGAGGTAACGGCGAGGGGGAGACGTCTCGAATTCCAGCTTGTATCCCTGAGATACCACTTGTAGAACCCAGAGATCCACCTGTGAGCGAACCCACTGGTCGCTGAAGTTCCGGAGATGGGCCCCCACCGCACCTGGCTCCACATGTGGAGCCCCAGCATCATGTGGTGGACTTAGTGGAAGCAGGGGAGGATTTTTGTTCTTGGGAACTGGCTGAATGGTGCAGCTTTTTCCCTCTACCCCTGCCTCTGGGCAGAAAGGACGCGCCTCTAATCTGCTTGCCTTTCTGAGGCCGAAAGGACTGTACTTGATAATACGGTGCTTTCTTAGGCTGTGAGGGACCTGAGGTAAAAAAGTCGACTTCCCAGCTGTTGCTGTGGATACGAGGTCCGAAAGACCGTCCCCAAACAATTTCTCACCCTTATAAGGCAAAATTTCCATGTGCCTTTTAGAATCAGCATCACCTGTCCACTGCCGAGTCCATAATACTCTCCTGGCAGAAATGGACATCGCATTAATTCTAGATGCCAGCCGGCAAATGTCCCTCTGTGCATCTCTCATATATAAGACCACGTCTTTAATATGCTCTATGGTTAGCAATATAGTGTCCCTGTCAAGGGAATCAATGTTATCAGACAGGGAATCAGACCACGCTGCTGCAGCACTACACATCCATGCTGAAGCAATAGCAGGTCTCAGTATAGTACCTGAGTGTGTATACACAGACTTCAGGATAGCCTCCTGCTTTCTATCTGCAGGCTCCTTTAAGGCGGCCGTATCCTGAGACGGCAGTGCCACCTTTTTTGATAAGCGTGTGAGCGCCTTTGTCCACCCTAGGGGATGTCTCCCAGCGTAACCTATCCGTTGGCGGGAAAGGGTACGCCATTAGTAACCGCTTAGAAATTACTAGTTTCTTATCTGGGGAACCGTACGCTTCTTCACACAATTCATTTAACTCATCAGATGGGGGAAAAGTCACTGGCTGCTTTTTCTCCCCAAACATAATACCCTTTTTAGTGGTAACCGGGTTAATGTCAGAAATGTGCAACACATTTTTCATTGCCGTAATCATGCATCGGATGGCCCTAGTGGATTGTATATTTGTCTCATCCTCGTCGACACTGGAGTCAGACTCCGTGTCGACATCTGTGTCTGCCATCTGAGGTAGCGGGCGTTTTTGAGCCCCTGACGGCCTCTGAGATGCCTGGGCAGGCGCGGGCTGAGATGCCGGCTGTCCCAAAGCTGCGTCATCGAACCTTTTATGCAAGGAGTTGACACTGTCGGTTAATACCTTCCACATATACATCCACTCCGGTGTCGGCCCCGCAGGGGGCGACATCACACTTATCGGCTCCTGCTCCGCCTCCACGTAAGCGTCCTCATCAAACATGTCGACACAGCCGTACCGACACACCGCACACACACACAGGGAATGCTCTGATTGAGGACAGGACCCCACAAAGTCCTTTGGGGAGACAGAGAGAGAGTATGCCAGCACACACCACAGCACTATATAATCAGGGATTTACACTAACAAAAGCGATTTTCCCTATAGCTGCTTTTATATATAGTTTGCGCCTAAATTTAGTGCCCCCCCTCTCTTTTTTCCCTTGATGTCTGGAAACTGCAGGGGAGAGCCTGGGGAGCCGTCTTCCAGCGGAGCTGTGAAGAGAAAATGGCGCTGGTGTGCTGAGGAAGATAGCCCCGCCCCCTTCTCAGCGGACTTCTCCCGCTTTTTTATCTGTATAATGGCGGGGGATTATGCACATATACAGCTTAAAAGCTGTATTATGTGTCAATTAGCCATGTAAGGTACTCTAATTGCTGCCCAGGGCGACCCCCCCCCCAGCGCCCTGCACCCATCAGTGACCGGAGTGTGTGGTGTGTATAGGGAGCAATGGCGCACAGCTGCAGCAGTGGCGTGTGGTGAGGTCAGTTGCTGGTGAGGCACTGGCCGGGGCGATGACACGCGAGCCGGCGGCCATATTGGATTTAAAAAACGGCTCCCTCAAACAGATCATCTCCCCCTAGCACAGATTAAACCCCCCTCAAAATAGATCATAATCTCCCTTTAGCCGCTAAATAACGTACCTCCCTCTCAGATTATCCCTCCCTTGTACAGATTTTTCCCCCCGAGACAGACCTTCATCTCCCGTTAGCACTAAACAGGGGTGTATCTAGGGGTACGAGCGTCCCTGGCAAGCTAAGGGACTAGCGTCCCCCCATCTTTGGAATTTACACTATGTATTTATAACTTGTTTCCCACACAAACTTACCCCAACTCCACTCACACCGTCATCACCATTAGTCCTAATACCTCATCCAACTCCACTCATACCTTCACCACCATTAGTCCTAAGACCTCCCCCAAGTCCACGCAAATCTCCCCCACTACTCCAGTCCTCCCAACACCAGGAGCAGGCAAAGTGTATTTCAACTGATACTGCAGCTCTGAGGTTATCTCAGCTGCATGCATTACCATTGGGGAACAGAACTATTGGGTCAGAAGCAATCTGCGGCAGTCTTGCCCTCCCATTATGGCACCTCTCTTAGACTGATTTGTTATATGTGACGATGATCACATTTAATAAATAAACACCCTCCCCCTCAACTAGCCCCATCACTAACTTATTAGCATATACATTTAATACATAGATTTTGCATCATATTATTACAACTACAATATGTTAATAGTCACCATTAATCCCACATTAAATTATTAGCCCTCACATTTTTTAAGAGTCCCAAATACATTTAATAGCTCCCACTAGCATTGGAAGGAAGCAGTCCTCTTTTAAACTGAGCCATATTACACAAATAGCCCCAACCAGCTAATGCATTATATAATTACCATCCATATTTAATTAATAGTTCCCACAAGTTCCCACATTACATATATAGCCCCACTACAATACACTACAATAACCCCACTAATCCTCAATTCACATATTAATACCAAAATTACATTTACAGTCCAAACTGCTTAACGAGATGCAGTTAAAATGCCGCCGGACGGCATTCCGGCGGTCAAAATACTGAAGCCGGAACCCTGAACGACTGCGGAATCCTGGTGTCTAAATACCGGCAGGAGTCAAGAGCCCGGTGTCAAAATACCGACACCTGGAATCCCGAACGTACTTTTAGTTGTGCTCTGCCACGGGGGGGGGGGGGGGGGGGGGGGATGGGGGGGGGATGAGAGGTTAGGTTTAGGCATTAGAAGGGGAGTTAGGGTGCAGGGACAGGAAGGGGATGGTTAGGTACTGGGGAGGGGGGGTTAGGCACTTACAGGTGGAGGTTAGGTTTAGGCACTAAGTGGGGAGGGTTAGGTTTAGGCAGTGGGGAAGGTAGGGTTAGGAACCGGGGAGGGAGGGTTATGGTTAGGCACCAAGCGGGGAAGGTTAGGTTTAGGCAGTGTGGAAGGGAGGGTTAGGTACCACTGGGGAGGGTTAGGGTAAGGTACCAACAGGTAGTGTGAAGGAAGAGTTAGGTTACTTTCTGTGGTGCTGTTGGGATTCTAAAGGCCGGGATGCCACTGTCGGTATTCTGACCGCTGGCATCCCGTCCAGGGGGTCTCAAGACATATCACTGCTGCTGCAGATTAATTCTTGCTGGATCTGAACTATGGCAGTGGGTAGCAGCGCCAGTCAGTGCCCCCCCTCCCCCCCCCCCCCCCCCTCAGCCTGCACCCTGGGAGAGTTCTATGCTGGCAAATAAATAAATACGCCTCTGGCACTAAATAACCTTCCTCCCCCTACAACACATTACCCCCCCTCCCCCAGATAGATCTCCATGTCCCCCTATCAGCCAGTGCACCTCTGTAGGCAGCCTGTCAGTCTTTTAAGTACAAAAAAAAAATAAGAATTTACTTACCGATAATTCTATTTCTCGGAGTCCGTAGTGGATGCTGGGGTTCCTGAAAGGACCATGGGGAATAGCGGCTCCGCAGGAGACAGGGCACAAAAAAGTAAAGCTTTTACCAGATCAGGTGGTGTGCACTGGCTCCTCCCCCTATGACCCTCCTCCAGACTCCAGTTAGGTACTGTGCCCGGACGAGCGTACACAATAAGGGAGGCAATTTGAATCCCGGGTAAGACTCATACCAGCCACACCAATCACACCGTACAACTTGTGATCTAAACCCAGTTAACAGTATGATAACAGAAAGAGCCTCTTAAAGATGGCTCCTTAACAATATAACCCGAATTTGTTAACAATAACTATGTACAGTATTGCAGATAATCCGCACTTGGGATGGGCGCCCAGCATCCACTACGGACTCCGAGAAATAGAATTATCGGTAAGTAAATTCTTATTTTCTCTATCGTCCTAAGTGGATGCTGGGGTTCCTGAAAGGACCATGGGGATTATACCAAAGCTCCCAAACGGGCGGGAGAGTGCGGATGACTCTGCAGCACCGAATGAGAGAATTCCAAGTCCTCTTTTGCCAGGGTATCAAATTTGTAGAATTTTACAAACGTGTTTTCCCCCGACCACGTAGCTGCTCGGCAGAATTGTAATGCCGAGACCCCTCGGGCAGCCGCCCAAGATGAGCCCACCTTCCTTGTGGAATGGGCCTTAACAGATTTAGGCTGTGGCAGGCCTGCCACAGAATGAGCAAGTTGAATTGTGTTACAAATCCAACGAGCAATCGTCTGCTTAGAAGCAGGGGCACCCAACTTGTTGGGTGCATATAGTATCAACAGCGAGTCAGATTTTCTGACTTCAGCCGTCCTTGAAATGTATATTTTTAAGGCTCTGACAACGTCCAACAACTTGGAGTCCTCCAAGTCGCCAGTGGCCGCAGGCACCACAATAGGTTGGTTCAGGTGAAACGCTGATACCACCTTAGGGAGAAAATGCGGACGAGTCCTCAGTTCTGCCCTATCCGAATGGAAGATTAGATAAGGGCTTTTATAAGATAAAGCCGCCAATTCAGATACTCTCCTGGCGGAAGCCAGGGCCAGTAACATAGTCACTTTCCATGTGAGATATTTAAAATCCACCTTTTTCAATGGTTCAAACCAATGGGATTTGAGGAAATCTAAAACTACATTTAGATCCCACGGCGCCACCGGAGGCACCACAGGAGGCTGTATATGCAGTACTCCTTTAACAAAAGTCTGTACCTCAGGAACTGAGGCCAATTCTTTTTGGAAGAATATTGACAGGGCCGAAATTTGAACCTTAATAGATCTCAATTTGAGACCCATAGACAATCCTGATTGTAGGAAATGTAGGAAACGACCCAGTTGAAATTCCTCCGTCGGAACACTCCGATCCTCGCACCACGCGACATATTTTCGCCAAATGCGGTGATAATGTTTCGCGGTGACTTCCTTCCTTGCCTTAATCAAGGTAGGAATGACTTCTTCTGGAATGCCTTTCCCTTTTAGGATCTGGCGTTCAACCGCCATGCCGTCAAACGCAGCCGCGGTAAGTCTTGAAAGAGACAGGGACCCTGTTGTAGCAGGTCCCTTCTCAGAAGTAGAGGGCACGGGTCGTCCGTGACCAACTCTTGAAGTTCCGGGTACCAAGTCCTTCTTGGCCAATCCGGAGCCACTAGTATTGTTCTTACTCCTCCTCACCGTATAATCTTCAATACCTTTGGTATGAGAGGCATAGGAGGAAACACATATACTGATTTGTACACCCAAGGTGTTACCAGTGCGTCCACAGCTATTGCCTGTGGATCTCTTGACCTGGCGCAATACTTGTCCAGTTTCTTGTTGAGGCGAGACGCCATCATGTCTACCATTGGTCTTTCCCAACAGTTTATTAGCATGTGGAAGACTTCTGGATGAAGACCCCCCTCTCCCGGGTGAATATCGTGTCTGCTGAGGAAGTCTGCTTCCCAGTTGTCCACGCCCGGGAAGAACACTGCTGACAGTGCTATTACGTGATTCTCCGCCCAGCGAAGAATCTTGGCAGCTTCTGCCATTGCACTCCTGCTTCTTGTGCCGCCCTGTCTGTTTACATGGGCGACCGCCGTGATGTTGTCCGACTGAATCAACACCGGTTTTCCTTGCAGGAGTGGTTCCGCCTGGCTTAGAGCATTTTAGATTGCTCTTAGTACCAGAATGTTTATGTGAAGAGACTTTTCCAGGTTCGTCCATACCCCCTGGAAGTTTCTTCCTTGTGTGACTGCTCCCCAACCTCTCAGGCTGGCGTCCGTGGTCACCAGGATCAAATCCTGTATGCCGAATCTGCGGCCCTCCAATAGATGAGCCTTTTGCAACCACCACAGAAGATATACCCTTGTCCTTGGCGACAGGGTTATTCGCAGGTGCATCTGAGGATGCGACCCTGACCATTTGTCCAACAGATCCCTTTGGAAAATTCTTGCATGGAATCTGCCGAATGGAATTGCTTCGTAAAAAGCCACCATTTTTCCCAGGACTCTTGTGCATTGATGTACAGACACCTTTCCTGGTTTTAGGAGGTTCCTGACAGGTCGGATAACTCCTTGGCTTTTTCCTCGGGAAGAAAAACCTTTTTCTGAACCGTGTCCAGAATCATCCCTAGGAACAGCAGACGTATCGTCGGAAAACAGCTGCGATTCTTGGAATATTTAGAATCCAGTCGTGCCGTCGAAGAACTACTTTAGATAGTGCTCTTCCGACCTCCAACTGTTCTCTGGAACTTGCCCTTTTTAGGTCGTGCAAGTAAGGGATAATTTAGATGCCTTTTTTCTTTGAAGAAACATCTTTTCGGCCATTACCTTGGTAAAAAGGCCCGGGGTGCCGTGGATAATTCAAACGGCATCGTCTGAAACTGATATTGACAGTTCTGTACCACGAACCAGAGGTACCCTTGATGAGAAGGACAAAATTTGGACATGGAGGTAATCCTTGATGTCCAGGGACACCATATAGTCCCCTTTTTTCCGGTTCGCTATCACTGCTCTGAGTGACTTTATCTCGATTTGAACCTTTTATGTAAGTGTTCAAAACATTTTAGATTTAGACTATGTGTCACCAAGCCGTCTGGCTTCAGTACCACAATATAGTGTGGAAAAATAATACCCTTTTCCTTGTCGTAGGAGGGGTACTTTGATTATCACCTGCTGGATATACAGCTTGTGAATTGTTTCCAATGCTGCCTCCCTGTCGGAGGGAGCCGTTGGTAAAGCAGACTTCAGGAACCTGCGAGGAGAAGATGTCTCGACTCTCCAATCTTTACCCCTGGGATAATACTCGTACGATCTAGGGGTCAACTTGCGAGTGATCCCACTGCGCCCTGAGACTCTTGAGACTACCCCCCCACCTTGAGTCCGCTTGCACGGCCCCAGCGTCATGCTGAGGACTTGGCAGACGCGGTGGAGGGCTTCTTTTCCTGGGAAAGGGCTGCCTGCTGCAGTCTACTTCCCTTACCTCTATGTCTGGGCAGATATGACTGGCCTTTTGCCTGCATGCCCTCATGGGAAAGGAAAGATTGAGGCTGAAAAGACGGTGTCTTTTTTAGCTGAGATGTAACTTGGGGTAAAAAAGGTTGGATTTCCCAGCTGTTGCTGTGGTCCCCAGGTCCGATGGACCGACCCCCAAATAACTCCTTCCCTTTATACAGCAATACTTCCATCTGCCGTATGGGATCTGTATCACCTGACCACTGTCGTGTCCCTGACATCTTCTGGGAGATATGGACAACGCACTTATCTTGATGCCAGAGAGCAAATATCCCTCTGTGCATCTCACATACATATATATAGAATGCATCCTATTAAATGCTCTACATGAATAAAATATTTTCAGTCAGGGAATCCGACCAAGCCAACCCAGCACTGCATCTCCAGGCTGATGGCGATCGCTGGTCGCAGTATAACCACCGTATGTGTGTATATACTTTTTAGGATATTTTTCCAGCTTCCTATCAGCTGGCTCCTTGAGGGCGGCCGTATCTGGAGACGGTAACGCCACTTGATAAGCGTGTGAGCGCCTTATCACCCTAAGGGGTGTTTCCCAACGTACCCTAATTTCTGGCGGGAAAGGGTATAACGCCAATATTTGCTATCGGGGTAACCCTACGCATCATCACACACTTCATTTTATTTTATCTGATTCAGGAAAAACTACAGGTAGTTTTTTCACTCCCACATAATACCCTTTCTTGTGGTACTTGTAGTATCAGAAACACGTAACACCTCCTTCATTGCCCTTAACGTGTGGCCCTAATGAGAAATACGTTTGTTTATTCACCGTCGACACTGTATTCAGTGTCCGTGTCTGTGTCTGTGTCGACCGACTGAGGTAAATGGGCGTTTTTAAAACCCCTGACGGTGTTTCTGAGACGCCTGGACCGGTCCTAATAGATTGTCGGCCGTCTCATGTCGTCAACCGACCTTGCAGCGTGTTGACATTCTCACGTAATTCTCTAAATAAGCCATCCATTCCGGTGTCGACTCCCTAGAGAGTGACATCACCATTACAGGCAATTTCTCCGCCTCCTCACCAACATCGTCCTCATACATGTCGACACACACGTACCGACACACAGCACACACACCGGGAATGCTCTGACAGAGGACAGGACCCACTAGCCCTTTGGGGAGACAGAGGGAGAGTCTGCCAGCACACACCAAAAACGCTATAATTATATAGGGACAACCTTATATAAGTGTTTCTCCCTTATAGCATCTTTTATATATATACAATATCGCCAAAATCAGTGCCCCCCCTCTCTGTTTTAACCCTGTTTCTGTAGTGCAGTGCAGGGGAGAGCCTGGGAGCCTTCTCTCCAGCTTTTCTGTGAGAGAAAATGGCGCTGTGTGCTGAGGAGATAGGCCCCGCCCCTTTTTCGGCGGGCTCGTCTCCCGCTATTTTTGAAGTTAGGCAGGGGTTAAATATCTCCATATAGCCTCTGTGGGCTATATGTGAGGTATTTTTTGCCTCTAATAAGGTTTTTATTTGCCTCTCAGAGCGCCCCCCCCAGCGCTCTGCACCCTCAGTGACTGTTGTGTGAAGTGTGCTGAGAGGAAAATGGCGCACAGCTGCAGTGCTGTGCGCTACCTTTATGAAGACTCAGGAGTCTTCAGCCGCCGATTTTGGACCTCTTCTCTCTTCAGCGTCTGCAAGGGGGCCGGCGGCGCGGCTCCGGTGACCATCCAGGCTGTACCTGTGATCGTCCCTCTGGAGCTAGTGTCCAGTAGCCAAGCAGCAAATCCACTCTGCACGCAGGTGAGTTCACTACTTCTCCCCTAAGTCCCTCGTTGCAGTGATCCTGTTGCCAGCAGGACTCACTGTAAAGTAAAAAACCTAAGCTAAACTTTCTCTAAGCAGCTCTTTAGGAGAGCCACCTAGATTGCACCCTTCTCGTTCGGGCACAAAATCTAACTGGAGTCTGGAGGAGGGTCATAGGGGGAGGAGCCAGTGCACACCACCTGATCTGGTAAAAGCTTTACTTTTTTGTGCCCTGTCTCCTGCGGAGCCGCTATTCCCCATGGTCCTTTCAGGAACCCCAGCATCCACTTAGGACGATAGAGAAAAAAAGTATTGCAACCTGCATGATATTTTACTTTATAAAGACTGACTGCAGCATGTTCCAACAACAGTGCAATCAGACTCATTTAGTGGTTCAGTGGCACTGTCCGTTTTTCCTATCCAGCCGTGATTTTCCCCACTATGTCTCCCCTCATGTCCACTGCTCTGTGCACACACTGCACAAGCTGGCAGGCTACAGCTATTGGCAGCCCCGGGGAGCGTAGTGCATCCTGCGAAGCTCACCTCTCCTTGATGCGCACCGTGGTCTGTCCTTTCTTCCTCCGAGGTGCGGGACAGCCGTGACTTCACTGGCGTTTGTGGTGCTTGTACCGGCGCCTTCCAGCTGGGAGGGTTGTCTCCTAGTAACAGCAGCACTGACAGTGAGTGCTGCTGCTGCATCTGCTGGCCAATCACTGTGACAGGGGCGTGCTTTCATGGGCTGAAAGCACGTCCCTGCTGTACTGCGGCACCTCTATAGGTGCCGCTTCCAATGCTTTTTTAAATAGGCTTTTGAAGCCCTCTGCATGGCCACGCCCCCTGCCCGCCCCCTGCTTCCGGACATTTACAATTAACACCGAGAGGCACCGTTCAAGGTGCCTCCGAAATCTTTTTTTAATGCTAAAAAAAGATTAGATTACTATAAAAAGATACTTATGACACAGAACATGTCATAAATATCTTCTCTGTATTCTTTTAATGCCTTTAATGATAGGGGAGGCACTGCCTCCCCTGACTGCACGTCCCTGAGCTGCAGTGCTGTGCGCTACCTTAATGAAGACCGAAGTCTTCAGCCGCCGATTTCCTCCGGTTTCTTCCGTCTTCTGGCTCTGCAAGGGGGACGGCGGCGCGGCTCCGGGAACGGACGATCGAGGTCGGGCCCTGTGTTCGATCCCTCTGGAGCTAATGGTGTCCAGTAGCCTAGAAGCACAAGCTAGCTGCAAGCAGGTAGGTTTGCTTCTCTCCCCTAAGTCCCACGTAGCAGTGAGTCTGTTGCCAGCAGATCTCACTGAAAATAAAAAACCTAACAAATACTTTTCTTTCTAGGAAGCTCAGGAGAGCCCCTAGAGTGCATCCAGCTCTGGCCGGGCACAGATTCTAACTGAGGTCTGGAGGAGGGGCATAGAGGGAGGAGCCAGTGCACACCAGATGTAGTACCTAATCTTTTCTTTAAAGAAGTGCCCAGTCTCCTGCGGAGCCCGTCTATTCCCCATGGTCCTTACGGAGTACCCAGCATCCACTAGGACGTCAGAGAAAAATACATTAGAGAGTGTACAAAGAAGGGCAACTAAAATGGTGCATGGCCTACATCACAAAACATACCCAGAAAGGCTAGAAGATCTTAACATGTATAGTTTGGAGGAAAGAAGGGAAAGAAGTGTATAAGAAATGTGTTGGACATTCCTGTGTGGTTATAGGGTGATGGCTAATAAGACGCAGATGTAACGTAGTGTGGGTGTGTTGCATAAAGAGACGTTGAATTGCTCAAATTGGAGGCCATACTCAGATGGATGATCTACACCTAGCATGATTGCAGTACCTGTAGGCACTGAAAGTGGGCATCTCAGTCCTTGCACATTTGGATGCATGGATGTACACTAGGTAACTGCACTGTAGCGTTATTAGCATAAAGTCACAGACGCAAACTGCAGCAGAAGACACAAGGAAAGCCGCAACTGCGCACAACTCAGAATCAGACCCTATGAAGAGGTATCCCGCCTCCCTCCCCCCTCCTCCAACAGACTCCACTCCCACAACAGACCCCACTCTCATTAGGGCTGCTTCCATAGATTTACTGGGCTGGTTTTGGTAAACAAGGATGTTACTGGTCTGTGCGTTCCGTCTACATCCGACTGCATTACCAGCCCCCGGTGGCACTGGAAAATGTCTGGCTGCTCAGCAAAAGACCAAAGTGGCAAATCTCATCTAATTTTACCATAGCGGCCAAAGAGCTCCAGTCTTGTGGATCCATGCTAATACTGGACTGTGGCCTGATTCAAACCTGATCGCTGCTGTGCGAATTTACAAGGCGGACGATTATCGATAGACTGCGCACGTGTATGGATCGTAGTGCACACCTGCGAGGCCAAACTGCGGAAGAATCCAGCTATTTTTTTGGATCGCTAGGCATACGCAGGCTTATTGACAGGAAGCGGGCGTTTGGGGGTGGTAACTGTCCGTTTTCTGGGAGTGTCAGGAAAAACGCAGGCGTGCCCAAGCGTTTTCAGGAAGAGTGTGTGATGTCACCTCCGGCCCTATCAGCCTGTTTCTGTCGCACTGTAGGAGTAAGTCTTGGGCTATGCACACACTGCACAGGCTGGAAAAATCATTTGATGGTGAGTGATTTGCGGACGGATCTGCAGCTGACCGGCGTACGCAGAGATTTTCGCATGGTATATGCAGACTTGCACAGGGCGGGTATCCATTCTGTTTGGGCAGCGACTATGTGTTCGCAAACCTCTGCAAATTCGCAGAGTAGTGATCAGGTCTGAATCGGGCTCTGTGTGCGGCCGACATACCCCAAAGTACCCAATCAGAAAATAGCTTTCATCTAACTCAAGTTAGGTACTGAAAGCAAATGTCTGGATGGTCAGTCTTATTACTGTACATTTGGCTTTTATTAGTGAGTACATAATGTCCTTTGTCAGCGAATATCTACTTTACATGCACCTACAGTGTGTGCTTTCTGAATTATAAGCTTACCATAAACCCAACATGAGCTGAAATGTTTACAACCAAACAAAGCTTGGAATCTGAGCATCTGCAATCACCAGAATTCCTATGTTTGCAAATTGCATGATTATTCCCGGTGTGCTCTCAGCACTGCTCCCAGTGTGCCTTAGAATCAATGACATTCAAGCCACATATTCCTTATCTACATCTGACAGTTACCCTCTATGAGCGAGCGGGTAAAGAGATTTCCAAATAACATAAGGCACGCTCAGGTTTAATGCCATCCTCCCTGGCTGCACAGAAACCATTTAGCACTTACACGCGGCTTTCATTTGTCATCGGAACAAGCATAATGAAAATGATGCACAGACAGGCATGCATGCTGTGAGCATCGGAGAGATATTCCAGATCTTATCTTCAATAAGGTCATAAACATTTAACTAATGTGTGCTAATAAAATAATACTTCTGTTGTTTCTTCTTAAGGAATGAACTAAAAAGGCAAAAGAAAATTGGTGTCTACCCCCAAGACCTATCTTGGATTGGGATCTATCATCATCAGCATGGTCACCAGTTCTATTAGCAACAGGTAACCAGTATGGTAGCGTCTTGTTACCCTTCATGGAGAGGACCTTTCCCATAAGCCCATGGGTCCATATCACCAACAATTTGGAATAGTAACCTGTGGTGAGTGAAGCGAGACACCGAGCCAGAATCGTGACGAGCGAAGCGAGCCCGCGAGGGTACAATGGTGCATAGGTAAAACAAAATAACCTTAAACAAATGGAGAATGGATAAAACATTAAGGTGCTGTAAGGGCGGAAGTTCGCTTCTGCCCTCTTGTGCTGTCACTTCCTGGTCCTGATCACTAAGGGAACATAGACACAACCCTACAAGTATGACCTCAATTATAATAGCTTGACTTTACTTTATGTATGGAGAGCTGGGAACAGCTGATAGAAAACACTATCATATTTATGTACAGAGAGGTTAGCTACAACTAGATAGATTTTTGCGGTTGGTTTTTACGCAACTGAACACCAGACTGTGTGAACGAAAGTCCTGTGCTGAGATATTGGAACAAGCAGCAATGCAAATGCTCCCGTTAGAACGTAAGGTGTGCCCTCCGAAGAAGAGCTGCAGACCTTTACACTCACCTGTGCTCTACCATTTTCCATCATATGCAAAGTTATTCTAATCTAACCACAATATACAGTATATATATATATTTTAGTTTTTTTGTTTGATGTATCCTGATGACAATCTTTTAAGAAGACTGAAACATTGATATTACACTGGATGTGTGTCGTTGTTTTATTACAAATATCCTGAGTGCCGCACCTTTGTGCTCTATTCGTCCCTTACCTGTGAGGGCACCAGGAGAAGGTCATACTTACATGGAGTGCCGGTCCAACAGCAGTATATATATATATATATATATAAACAAAGTAGTAGACTGGCACTCACTTAATAGTCAGCATGGCGCCCGGTGCCCTCAACAACAACAAAGTTAGACACATGTGAAAAGGAGAAGCAGCACTCACGGCTGGATGTAAATAAGTACAAAGACCACAGCAGTACGTATCAATGTTTCAATTCCAAAGAATTTTCGTCAGGATACAGATAACAAATACAAAAGACACTCACCTTATATCCCTCACCAATTGTGTCCAGGTGTGCTTGCTGGGCGGCCCGGCGGTCCGGAAGCGGCACCCGAGAATGACGTCACCGCGCATGCGGCTGGCGTCAGTGCGTCCCATCACCATAGTAACCCGGGAATGTGTATACAAGGGGAACTGGGGAAAATACAATGTCTGCATTTTGAAAAACAGTCACAATCTATATAGTACAGTATATAAAACACACTGATATCTACTTAACCATATAGGCACTGATGAAAACAGTATAAGAGCTATGTATACAAACTGTAAGCTCCACGTCACTGCACACAGCACCATAACATGATAAATGATGCAACAAGATGTAAACCTATAGTAACAATGAATATCATAATAATGGGAAATTAATCAATTAAAACAAGACAAAGGTATCACATCATTAAGCCCTCGAGGACTGATTGTGTCCAAGCGAAAAATCCAGCGGGACTCGCATCTTAATAATGCCGCCCCACGGTCACCGCCCCTCAACGACAGGGGGATATGATCGATCATCCTATATTTTAGACTGACTAAACTGTGTCTGGCAGCCACAAAGTGGCGAGCAACAGGTTGGTCGCTGGAGCCACTCGATAGTGCTAATCTAATAGCAGAACGGTGAGCCGTCATCCGTTCCTTAAATTTACGGGTAGTTTTACCTACGTATACAAGTCCACAAGGACATACGATCTGATACACAACAAAAGTTGACTCGCAAGTCAAATGGTGTCTTATTGAAAATTTCTTGCCAGACCAAGGGTGGCAAAAGGTTTCACCAGTGAGCATGAATTTGCATGTAGTACACGCACATTTAAAACATCCATTCGGTTTATGCTGTAGAAATCCGGTAGAAGATTTACCTTTACCGGATATGTCTGTTTTTACCAATATGTCACGTAAATTCCTCGCTCGCTTGTAGCAGGGCATAAGTCTGGTGTCAGCCAGTCCAAGATCACTGTCGGATTGAACAAGAGTCCAATGTTTCTTAGAAATTTTATTGATTTTACTGGACAGGGTGTTGAATTGGTTGACCCAGGGTAGAGTTGATTTAGAAATACTGTCCTGTTTTTTTACAAAGTAAATTGCTTCTATCCATAGCAAGAACCTTATCTTTGGTTGCTTTTAAGTGTTTAAAGCTATAGCCTCTGACTAGAAATTTATCAATTAACACATCCATTTGTAATGCTGCTATCTCACTATCACTATTGATGAGCATAATGCGTATCATTTGTGAGTAGGGTAACCCACGTTTCAAACTGTCAGGATGACAACTGGTGTTATGCAGAAAGGTATTCCGGTCGGTACTTTTAGTGAAGACCGATGTATGAATTTTGGAATGTTCAACCTTAATTAAAACATCCAAAAATTAAATTTCACATTGACTCATTTTGTATGTTAATTTAACTGGACTAGTAGTATTATTGTGGCTCTCCAACACATGTATCAGTTAATTGATAAATTTCTAGTCAGAGGCTATAGCTTTAAACACTTAAAAGCAACCAAAGATAAGGTTCTTGCTATGGATAGAAGCAATTTACTTTGTAAAAAACAATAACATTTCTAAAAAACATTGGACTCTTGTTCAATCCGACAGTGATCTTGGACTGGCTGACACCAGACTTATGCCCTGCTACAAGCGAGCGAGGAATTTACGTGACATATTGGTAAAAACAGACATATCCGGTAAAGGTAAATCTTCTACCGGATTTCTACAGCATAAACCGAATGGATGTTTTAAATGTGCGTGTACTACATGCAAATTCATGCTCACTGGTGAAACCTTTTGCCACCCTTGGTCTGGCAAGAAATTTTCAATAAGACACCATTTGACTTGCGAGTCAACTTTTGTTGTGTATCAGATCGTATGTCCTTGTGGACTTGTATACGTAGGTAAAACTACCCGTAAATTTAAGGAACGGATGACGGCTCACCGTTCTGCTATTAGATTAGCACTATCGAGTGGCTCTAGCGACCAACCTGTCGCTCGCCACTTTGTGGCTGCCAGACACAGTTTAGTCAGTCTAAAATATAGGATGATCGATCATATCCCCCTGTCGTTGAGGGGCGGTGACCGTGGGGCGGCATTATTAAGATGCGAGTCCCGCTGGATTTTTCGCTTGGACACAATCAGTCCCCGAGGGCTTAATGATGTGATACCTTTGTCTTGTTTTAATTGATTAATTTCCCATTATTATGATATTCATTGTTACTATAGGTTTACATCTTGTTGCATCATTTATCATATTATGGTGCTGTGTGCAGTGACGTGGAGCTTACAGTTTGTATACATAGCTCTTATACTGTTTTCATCAGTGCCTATATGGTTAAGTAGATATCAGTGTGTTTTATATACTGTACTATATAGATTGTGACTGTTTTTCAAAATGCAGACATTGTATTTTCCCCAGTTCCCCTTGTATACACATTCCCGGGTTACTATGGTGATGGGACGCACTGACGCCAGCCGCATGCGCGGTGACGTCATTCTCGGGTGCCGCTTCCGGACCGCCGGGCCGCCCAGCGAGCACACCTGGACACAATTGGTGAGGGATATAAGGTGAGTGTCTTTTGTATTTGTTATCTGTATCCTGACGAAAATTCTTTGGAATTGAAACGTTGATACGTACTGCTGTGGTCTTTGTACTTATTTACATCCAGCCGTGAGTGCCGCTTCTCCTTTTCACACACATATATGTATATATATATATATATATATAATATTTTTAAGACGTAACCCTGAGGAAGTCTACAAGTAGACGAAATGCGTAGGGTTACTGTGTTTTGAAATATCTGTGTGAAAATACCACTGTGAATTTCTGTACTCCTATGAAGGACTAACTGTCAATATCCAAAAGTGGAGAATTTTACATCTGGCGTACAGACTGGTGACATTATTGTGTGAACTATCACTTTTACTGTAATAAATTGAATGTTGTGTTTGTAAAGACTGTCAATAGAATCATTACATTTTTATATTTTTGCCAAAGGGTACACACACTCAGCTCTCCCCTCCCTATTGAAAGTAGATAACTCTAAACGTGTGGGTCATATAAGAGTCTCTTACGGAATCTTTCCCATATCTATGTTTTAGTTCTTCTAACAGGGGACTTTGTTAAAGCAGCAGCTAATATTTAAAAGTTTTCAATTAGTGGTGCAGTAGAAGGATGCTACTATAACTATATATATATATATATATATATATATATATATACACACACATACATACTAGGTGCTTCATCGCGCCCTACGGGTGCTCTTCACACCGTTGCAAGGGCCTACGCCCCCTTAACCCTTGCATGCCTATCTGGGGTTCAATATTTGTATTATATGGAGTATTACCTGCATTCCTTTGTTAGTGGTTAAATATTGCACAATGAAAGGGCGTGCAATGGTGAAGGAGGCGCAGCCCCTTGCAACGGCGTGAACAGCACCTGCAGGGCACGATGTACAGAATGTAGCGGGTGCGGGGGGGACTGCGGATGGGGGAGGGTGTCTGTAGATGCTGCGGGTGGAGGAGGGGGACCCGGATGGGGAAGGGTCGGGAGGTGCTGCGGGTGGGGGAGGGGCAGAGGAGTGGGGGCTGCAGATGGGAGAGGGGTCCGGAGGCACTGCAGGTGGGGAAGGGGCAGGGGTGCCACGGGTCGGGGAGGGGCAGGTGCGGGGATGTTGCGGATGGGTGAAGGGTTCCGGAGGTGCTGTGGGATAGGAAGGGGCGGAGGTGCCAGGGGTGGGGTAGGGGGTCCGGAGGCGCTGCAGGTGGTGGAGGGGCAGGTGCGGGGGTGCCGTGGGTGGGTGAGGGGGGGACCGCGGATGGAGGAGGGTGTCTGCAGATACTGCGGGTGGAGGGGGGGCAGGTGTGAGGGGAGACATATATGGGGGGTGGATGGTGGAGGGGGTCTGGAGGTGCTGTGGGTGGTGGAGGGGCGGGGGAGTGGGAGCTGCGGGTGGTGTAGGGGGTCTGGAGGCACAGCGTGTGGGGGAGGGGTGGAGTGCCACATGTGGTGGAGGGGAAGGTGCAGAGGTGTGGTGCATTGGGGAGGGTCTGGAGGCGCTGCGGGTACTGTACCTGCCAAAAAGGTAGTTGGAGGGTATGCAGTAACAGGGCCAGGACAGGGGTGACAGGGTCACGACAGGGGTGACGGGGCCAGGACAGGGGTGACAGGGTCAGAACAGGGGTGACAGTGCCAGAACATGGGTGACGGGGCAAGGACAGGGGTGACGGGCCAAGGACAGGGGTGACGGGCCAAGGACAGGGGTGACGGGCCAAGGACAGGGGTGACGGGCCAAGGACAGGGGTGACGGGCCAGGACAGGGGTGACGGGCCAGGACAGAAATGACACGGACAGGATAGGGGTGACAGGGCCAGGGTAGAGGCGGCAGAACCAGGACAGAGGTGACAGGGCCAGGATAGGGTTGACAGGGCAAGCATAGGGGTGACAGGGCCAGGAATGGGGTAACAAGGCAAGGATAGGGGTAACAGAGCCAGGATAAGGGTGACAGGACAAGGCCAGGGGTGACAGGGACATGACAGAACACAGGGCACGGGAGAGATTGGTATTAGGGACAAAACAGTGGTGACAGACAGATGTGTCTTAACAGAGTCACTGCTGCTGGCTGCTGCTGTTCCACTCCAACCTGTTGGGATCTGCTGCTGGTGGAGACTTGGCATGGCTGACTCTCTCAGGCTGTAGTCCTGCTTCCTCTGCCCGTCCGCATCCCCCCCCCCCCACTCCTCAGTCACACACCGCGGACCCCGCGGCTGCCGGGCACTGTGGTAAGGGGAGACTGGGAGTGACTGGTTAGCCCCCAGGAGACGCTGCGGCTGGAGGGAGGAGGGGATAGGAGCCTGCAAGCAGCGCGGACGGCTAAAGTGTGTGAAGGAGCTGGGCGCACCTCACTGCGGGCGGCAGTGCTGCAGCTAGCGGTGGGGTTGCCGGGGCTGGAGATAACAGAGGCAGTACGGAACCTGCACAGCGGCAGGTGCCCCACAAAACTGCAGCTAAGAAGCGTGGAGTGTGCCAGAAAGTGACGCTCCTCCGCGCCAGAGAGCCCCTTTTGAGTATGCTGGGGGGGTCAAGCACACAGTGAGCCAGTGCCCGTCTGTCTGTACGGCATACCCTCAACCCCCCCCCCCCCCATGCCTCCCAACTGTCCCGATTTTCGCGGGACAGTCCCGATTTTTTGGGTCTGTCCCGCTGTCCCACCCGCGGCCCACAGTGTCCCGCGGTGGGGGGGGGGGGGTCAGTTGGGATGCTCCTGTACTCGCTGTTCTGCTTAGTAAAGCAGCGGTGAATAGACTATTTAGTGGAGACAGAGGGAGAGGGGGCATCAGGGGGTACGGATTAAGGGGGGGGGGCGGCGGCAGCAGAGCCGGATTAAGGGGGGGCCCAGGGGGTACGTACTGCGGGCCCCACAGTTTTAGGGGGCCCCCCGGCTGGAGTAGCTATGTCCCAGCTCTGAAGCTCCCCCGTCCTGCCAGCAACAGCAGCAGCATTGTGCTACAGTCAGCACACGCTGCTGCGTGTTGGCAGGTCTGTGGTGTTGCAGGAGGCAACAGCCTCCCTGCTTTCCTCTGCCTGTGCGGGTGTGTAGGGAGGAGCGACCACCCCCTCTGGATTTACCCCTAGCTGAGGGGCTAAAATCCCCCCAAAAAAATAAAGCAAAAAAAAATAAAAATAAAAATCCCGTAATTTGCATAAGGGGGCGTGACCACGCAGGCACAATTAGGCCACGCCCCCAAACCCACAGCAGGCACAGCAATGAGATAGGCCCCCCTGTCTCAAGTGCCCTGGGCCCCCCCGGACTCATAATCCGCCCCTGGGGGCATGCCAGCAGCTCACAGAGCGCTGGGCATGCCCCCTTACTGCCGAAAACAGGGGCGTGGCTAACGTTCGCAGGTGCTATGCGAAGCCATGCCCCCTTTCTGGCGATCACGCCCCTTTTCGCCATGCGCGTGTCCCTCCTTCTGCCTGTAGAAAGCTGGGAGGTATGCACCCCTGTCTGCCTGAAGAAAGCTGGGAGGTATGCACCCCTGTCTGCCTGAAGAAAGCTAGGAGGTATGCACCCCTGCCTGTGCCATGCCCATAGCATCTGCTTCTGCTCCTAGTCTCCTATAGATTTGCCCAGATCTGTGACTCATTTGACTAACTCCGCCCAGTGTTGTGACTCCGCCCAGCGTTAGCAAATGAGGCACAAAGTAACAGATCTGGGCTATTATATAGGAGATATATATATATATATATATATATATATATATATATATATATATACACACACACACACACACACACACACACACACACACACACACACACACACACACACACACACACACACACACATCCTTCTAATTACACCAATGATGTAGGGTTGTTAGTGTACCTTTATAAGGTAAACATAAGAGTAAAGCAGGGTACACAGCTGGCTGATGGGTCATTTAAATGTGCCCATCCAGTTGAGATGTCAGTCTGCGGCGTTACCCACAGCAAGTGTACAACCTCCCCAGGGCAGGTGCAAGGTCTCTCAGCACCCTAGGCAAAGCTTCATCCTAGCGCCCCCTACCCTGCAAACCCCCTTTTTTTATATTTTGTTTACAATATACTTTCTCTTTAAAAGTCCTTGAGTTCCATCTACTCTTTATATACTGTATAATACTGTATATGGGGTTTGGTGGGGATATTTAATTGGGTTTGAAAACGGGATGCCACCAGTCAGAATACCAATAGCGGCATGCTGACCACCACAATACCAATATTTTGAATTAAATAAATTAACCTTACCCCTTACCCTCCCTCCCCTGCAGCCTAACCCTAACCCTCCCGGCATACTAGCATTCAGGATGCCGGCTGCCAAGATTCTGGCATCAGCATTCTTAACACTGGGATGCCAACAACATCCCTTGAATTGTATGTGTATTATATATATATATATATAATAAGAATTTACTTACCGATAATTCTATTTCTCGGAGTCCGTAGTGGATGCTGGGGTTCCTGAAAGGACCATGGGGAATAGCGGCTCCGCAGGAGACAGGGCACAAAAAAGTAAAGCTTTTACCAGATCAGGTGGTGTGCACTGGCTCCTCCCCCTATGACCCTCCTCCAGACTCCAGTTAGGTACTGTGCCCGGACGAGCGTACACAATAAGGGAGGCAATTTGAATCCCGGGTAAGACTCATACCAGCCACACCAATCACACCGTACAACTTGTGATCTAAACCCAGTTAACAGTATGATAACAGAAAGAGCCTCTTAAAGATGGCTCCTTAACAATATAACCCGAATTTGTTAACAATAACTATGTACAGTATTGCAGATAATCCGCACTTGGGATGGGCGCCCAGCATCCACTACGGACTCCGAGAAATAGAATTATCGGTAAGTAAATTCTTATTTTCTCTATCGTCCTAAGTGGATGCTGGGGTTCCTGAAAGGACCATGGGGATTATACCAAAGCTCCCAAACGGGCGGGAGAGTGCGGATGACTCTGCAGCACCGAATGAGAGAATTCCAAGTCCTCTTTTGCCAGGGTATCAAATTTGTAGAATTTTACAAACGTGTTTTCCCCCGACCACGTAGCTGCTCGGCAGAATTGTAATGCCGAGACCCCTCGGGCAGCCGCCCAAGATGAGCCCACCTTCCTTGTGGAATGGGCCTTAACAGATTTAGGCTGTGGCAGGCCTGCCACAGAATGAGCAAGTTGAATTGTGTTACAAATCCAACGAGCAATCGTCTGCTTAGAAGCAGGGGCACCCAACTTGTTGGGTGCATATAGTATCAACAGCGAGTCAGATTTTCTGACTTCAGCCGTCCTTGAAATGTATATTTTTAAGGCTCTGACAACGTCCAACAACTTGGAGTCCTCCAAGTCGCCAGAGGCCGCAGGCACCACAATAGGTTGGTTCAGGTGAAACGCTGATACCACCTTAGGGAGAAAATGCGGACGAGTCCTCAGTTCTGCCCTATCCGAATGGAAGATTAGATAAGGGCTTTTATAAGATAAAGCCGCCAATTCAGATACTCTCCTGGCGGAAGCCAGGGCCAGTAACATAGTCACTTTCCATGTGAGATATTTAAAATCCACCTTTTTCAATGGTTCAAACCAATGGGATTTGAGGAAATCTAAAACTACATTTAGATCCCACGGTGCCACCGGAGGCACCACAGGAGGCTGTATATGCAGTACTCCTTTAACAAAAGTCTGTACCTCAGGAACTGAGGCCAATTCTTTTTGGAAGAATATTGACAGGGCCGAAATTTGAACCTTAATAGATCTCAATTTGAGACCCCTAGACAATCCTGATTGTAGGAAATGTAGGAAACGACCCAGTTGAAATTCCTCCGTCGGAACACTCCGATCCTCGCACCACGCGACATATTTTCGCCAAATGCGGTGATAATGTTTCGCGGTGACTTCCTTCCTTGCCTTAATCAAGGTAGGAATGACTTCTTCTGGAATGCCTTTCCCTTTTAGGATCTGGCGTTCAACCGCCATGCCGTCAAACGCAGCCGCGGTAAGTCTTGAAAGAGACAGGGACCCTGTTGTAGCAGGTCCCTTCTCAGAAGTAGAGGGCACGGGTCGTCCGTGACCAACTCTTGAAGTTCCGGGTACCAAGTCCTTCTTGGCCAATCCGGAGCCACTAGTATTTCTTACTCCTCATCACCGTATAATCTTCAATACCTTTGGTATGAGAGGCAGAGGAGGAAACACATATACTGATTTGTACACCCAAGGTGTTACCAGTGCGTCCACAGCTATTGCCTGTGGATCTCTTGACCTGGCGCAATACTTGTCCAGTTTCTTGTTGAGGCGAGACGCCATCATGTCTACCATTGGTCTTTCCCAACAGTTTATTAGCATGTGGAAGACTTCTGGATGAAGACCCCCCTCTCCCGGGTGTATATCGTGTCTGCTGAGGAAGTCTGCTTCCCAGTTGTCCACGCCCGGGAAGAACACTGCTGACAGTGCTATTACGTGATTCTCCGCCCAGCGAAGAATCTTGGCAGCTTCTGCCATTGCACTCCTGCTTCTTGTGCCGCCCTGTCTGTTTACATGGGCGACCGCCGTGATGTTGTCCGACTGAATCAACACCGGTTTTCCTTGCAGGAGTGGTTCCGCCTGGCTTAGAGCATTTTAGATTGCTCTTAGTACCAGAATGTTTATGTGAATAGACTTTTCCAGGTTCGTCCATACCCCCTGGAAGTTTCTTCCTTGTGTGACTGCTCCCCAACCTCTCAGGCTGGCGTCCGTGGTCACCAGGATCAAATCCTGTATGCCGAATCTGCGGCCCTCCAATAGATGAGCCTTTTGCAACCACCACAGAAGATATACCCTTGTCCTTGGCGACAGGGTTATTCGCAGGTGCATCTGAGGATGCGACCCTGACCATTTGTCCAACAGATCCCTTTGGAAAATTCTTGCATGGAATCTGCCGAATGGAATTGCTTCGTAAAAAGCCACCATTTTTCCCAGGACTCTTGTGCATTGATGTACAGACACCTTTCCTGGTTTTAGGAGGTTCCTGACAGGTCGGATAACTCCTTGGCTTTTTCCTCGGGAAGAAAAACCTTTTTCTGAACCGTGTCCAGAATCATCCCTAGGAACAGCAGACGTATCGTCGGAAAACAGCTGCGATTCTTGGAATATTTAGAATCCAGTCGTGCCGTCGAAGAACTACTTTAGATAGTGCTCTTCCGACCTCCAACTGTTCTCTGGAACTTGCCCTTTTTAGGTCGTGCAAGTAAGGGATAATTTAGATGCCTTTTTTCTTTGAAGAAACATCTTGTCGGCCATTACCTTGGTAAAAAGGCCCGGGGTGCCGTGGATAATTCAAACGGCATCGTCTGAAACTGATATTGACAGTTCTGTACCACGAACCAGAGGTACCCTTGATGAGAAGGACAAATTTTGGACATGGAGGTAATCCTTGATGTCCAGGGACACCATATAGTCCCCTTTTTTCCGGTTCGCTATCACTGCTCTGAGTGACTTTATCTCGATTTGAACCTTTTATGTAAGTGTTCAAAACATTTTAGATTTAGACTATGTGTCACCAAGCCGTCTGGCTTCAGTACCACAATATAGTGTGGAAAAATAATACCCTTTTCCTTGTCGTAGGAGGGGTACTTTGATTATCACCTGCTGGATATACAGCTTGTGAATTGTTTCCAATGCTGCCTCCCTGTCGGAGGGAGCCGTTGGTAAAGCAGACTTCAGGAAGCTGCGAGGAGAAGATGTCTCGACTCTCCAATCTTTACCCCTGGGATAATACTCGTACGATCTAGGGGTCAACTTGCGAGTGATCCCACTGCGCCCTGAGACTCTTGAGACTACCCCCCCACCTTGAGTCCGCTTGCACGGCCCCAGCGTCATGCTGAGGACTTGGCAGACGCGGTGGAGGGCTTCTTTTCCTGGGAAAGGGCTGCCTGCTGCAGTCTACTTCCCTTACCTCTATGTCTGGGCAGATATGACTGGCCTTTTGCCTGCATGCCCTCATGGGAAAGGAAAGATTGAGGCTGAAAAGACGGTGTCTTTTTTAGCTGAGATGTAACTTGGGGTAAAAAAGGTTGGATTTCCCAGCTGTTGCTGTGGTCCCCAGGTCCGATGGACCGACCCCCAAATAACTCCTTCCCTTTATACAGCAATACTTCCATCTGCCGTATGGGATCTGTATCACCTGACCACTGTCGTGTCCCTGACATCTTCTGGGAGATATGGACAACGCACTTATCTTGATGCCAGAGAGCAAATATCCCTCTGTGCATCTCACATACATATATATAGAATGCATCCTATTAAATGCTCTACATGAATAAAATATTTTCAGTCAGGGAATCCGACCAAGCCAACCCAGCACTGCATCTCCAGGCTGATGGCGATCGCTGGTCGCAGTATAACCACCGTATGTGTGTATATACTTTTTAGGATATTTTTCCAGCTTCCTATCAGCTGGCTCCTTGAGGGCGGCCGTATCTGGAGACGGTAACGCCACTTGATAAGCGTGTGAGCGCCTTATCACCCTAAGGGGTGTTTCCCAACGTACCCTAATTTCTGGCGGGAAAGGGTATAACGCCAATATTTGCTATCGGGGTAACCCTACGCATCATCACACACTTCATTTTATTTTATCTGATTCAGGAAAAACTACAGGTAGTTTTTTCACTCCCACATAATACCCTTTCTTGTGGTACTTGTAGTATCAGAAACACGTAACACCTCCTTCATTGCCCTTAACGTGTGGCCCTAATGAGAAATACGTTTGTTTATTCACCGTCGACACTGTATTCAGTGTCCGTGTCTGTGTCTGTGTCGACCGACTGAGGTAAATGGGCGTTTTTTAAAAACCCCTGACGGTGTTTCTGAGACGCCTGGACCGGTCCTAATAGATTGTCGGCCGTCTCATGTCGTCAACCGACCTTGCAGCGTGTTGACATTCTCACGTAATTCTCTAAATAAGCCATCCATTCCGGTGTCGACTCCCTAGAGAGTGACATCACCATTACAGGCAATTTCTCCGCCTCCTCACCAACATCGTCCTCATACATGTCGACACACACGTACCGACACACAGCACACACACCGGGAATGCTCTGACAGAGGACAGGACCCACTAGCCCTTTGGGGAGACAGAGGGAGAGTCTGCCAGCACACACCAAAAACGCTATAATTATATAGGGACAACCTTATATAAGTGTTTCTCCCTTATAGCATCTTTTATATATATACAATATCGCCAAAATCAGTGCCCCCCCTCTCTGTTTTAACCCTGTTTCTGTAGTGCAGTGCAGGGGAGAGCCTGGGAGCCTTCTCTCCAGCTTTTCTGTGAGAGAAAATGGCGCTGTGTGCTGAGGAGATAGGCCCCGCCCCTTTTTCGGCGGCCTCGTCTCCCGCTATTTTTGAAGTTAGGCAGGGGTTAAATATCTCCATATAGCCTCTGTGGGCTATATGTGAGGTATTTTTTGCCTCTAATAAGGTTTTTATTTGCCTCTCAGAGCGCCCCCCCCAGCGCTCTGCACCCTCAGTGACTGTTGTGTGAAGTGTGCTGAGAGGAAAATGGCGCACAGCTGCAGTGCTGTGCGCTACCTTTATGAAGACTCAGGAGTCTTCAGCCGCCGATTTTGGACCTCTTCTCTCTTCAGCGTCTGCAAGGGGGCCGGCGGCGCGGCTCCGGTAACCATCCAGGCTGTACCTGTGATCGTCCCTCTGGAGCTAGTGTCCAGTAGCCAAGCAGCAAATCCACTCTGCACGCAGGTGAGTTCACTACTTCTCCCCTAAGTCCCTCGTTGCAGTGATCCTGTTGCCAGCAGGACTCACTGTAAAGTAAAAAACCTAAGCTAAACTTTCTCTAAGCAGCTCTTTAGGAGAGCCACCTAGATTGCACCCTTCTCGTTCGGGCACAAAATCTAACTGGAGTCTGGAGGAGGGTCATAGGGGGAGGAGCCAGTGCACACCACCTGATCTGGTAAAAGCTTTACTTTTTTGTGCCCTGTCTCCTGCGGAGCCGCTATTCCCCATGGTCCTTTCAGGAACCCCAGCATCCACTTAGGACGATAGAGAAATATATATTAGGATTTTGATACCTACCGGTAAATCCTTTTCTCCTAGTCCGTAGAGGATGCTGGGGTCCACTTCATGACCATGGGGTATAGACGGTTCCGCAAGAGCCATGGGCACTCTTAAGACTTTTCAATGGGTGTGAACTGGCTCCTCCCTCTATGCCCCTCCTCCAGACCCCAGTTATAGGAACTGTGCCCAGGGAGACGGACATTTCGAGGAAAGGATTTACTTTAATACTAGTGGTGAGATACATACCAGCTCACACCTCAATCATGCCGCACAACATGGCATTCAACATAACACACGCCAACAGGCATGAAACATTTACAGCAACATGCTGAAACTAATATAACACAACATGTGTAATTCTAATGAACAAAAAACTGCAGGTAAAGTACGCACTGGGACGGGCGCCCAGCATCCTCTACGGACTAGGAGAAAAGGATTTACCGGTAGGTATCAAAATCCTATTTTCTCATAAGTCCTAGAGGATGCTGGGGTCCACTTCATGACCATGGGGTTTATACCAAAGCTCCAGTACGGGAGAGTGTGGATGACCCTGCAGCACCGATTGACAGAACTTCAGGTCTTCATCAGCAAAAGGTGTCAAACTTGTAGAACTTAGCAAATGTGTTTGACCCTGACCAAGTAGCTGCTCGGCAAAGTTGTAATGCCGAGGCCCCCCGGGCAGCCGCCCAGGATGAGCCCACCTTCTTAGTAGAATGGGCCTTCACTGACGTAGGTAACAGCAATCCAGCCATAGAATGTGCATGCTGAATCGTACCTCTGATCCAGCGCGCAATAGTCTGCTTGGAAGCAGGACACCCAATCTTGTTGGGAGCAAACAGGACAAACAGAGCCTCTGTTTTCCGAATCCTAGCTGTTCTAGTGACATAAATCTTCAAAGCTCTAACCACATCTAGAGACTTTGACTCAGTGAACGTGTCAGTAATTACTGGCACCACAATAGGTTGGTTTATGTAGAAATATGAAACCACCTCTAGAAGAAAATGTTGGCGAGTTCTCAACTCTGCCCTATCTTCGTGGAAGACCAGGTAAGGGCTCTTGTGAGACAAAGCCCCCAATTCAGACACCCTCCTTGCGGATGCCAATGCCAAAAGCATCACCACTTTCCAAGTGAGAAACTTCAACTCTATCTCTTGCAGAGGCTCAAACCAATCCGATTGAAGGAACTGCAACACCACATTTTAAGGTCCCATGGTGCCACTGGAGGCACAAATGGAGGCTGGATGTGCAGAAACCCTTTCACGAATGTCTGAACCTCTGGAAGAGCGGGCAATTGTTTTTGGAGAAAATTGACAAGGCCGAAATCTGGACCTTGATTGACCCCAATCGAAGGCCCGCCTACACACTAGCCTGCAGAAAATGGAGAAAACGTCCCAACTGAAACTCTAACGTAGGAGCCTTCTTTTATTCACAGCAAGACACATATTTTCTACAAATACGGTGGTAATGTTTCGACGTTACTCCTTTCCTGGCCTGAATAAGTGTGGGAATGACTTCCTTTGGAATACCCTTTCTGGCTAGGATCCGGCGCTCAACAGCCATGCCATCAAAACGTAGCTGCGGTAAGTCTTGATACACGCACGGCCCCTGCTGCAGCAGGTCCTCGCAAAGAGGAAGAGGCTGAGGATCTTTTATGAGCAACTCCTGAAGATCTGGGTACAAAGCCCTCCTTGGCCAGTCTGGGGCAATGAAGATTGCTCGAACCCTTGTTCTTCTTATGATCCTGAGAACTTTTGGGATCAGCGGAAGTGGAGGGAAGACATACACTGACCGGAATACCCACTGGGTCACTAGAGCATCCACTGCTATTGCTTGAGGGTCTCTCGACCTGGAACAATATTTCTGAAGCTTCTTGTTGAGACGAGATGCCATCATGTCTACTTGAGGAACTCCCCAAAGACTTGTCGCCTCTGCAAAGACTTCTTGGTGGAGGCCCCACTCTCCTGGATGGAGTTCGTGTCTGCTGAGGAAGTCTGCTTCCCAGTTGTCTACTCCCGGAATGAAAATTACCGACAGAGTCTTTACATGTCTTTCTGCCCAGCGGAGGATCTTCGTCACCTCTGCCATTGCCGCTCTGCTTTTCGTTCCGCCCTGCCTATTTATGTACGCGACTGCTGTTACATTGTCCGACTGGATCTGCACGGGATGGTCTTGAAGAAGATGTACCGCTTGTTGAAGGCAGTTGTAAATGGCTCTCAATTAAGGCACGTTTATGTGAAGGCAGGCTTCCTGACTTGACCATTTTCCTTGGAAGCTTTCCCCCTGAGTGACAGCTCCCCAGCCTCGGAGACTTGCGTCCGTGGTTACCAGGACCCAGTCCTGAATCCCGAACCTGCGTCCCTCTAGTAGGTGCGAACTGTGTAGCCACCACAGGAGCGAAATCCTGGCTTTTGACGACAGGACTATCTTCCGGTGCATGTCTAGGTGGGATCCTGATCACTTGTCCAACAGGTCCCACTGGAATACTCTGGCATGGAACCTGCCAAACTGTATGGCCTCGTAGGCCGCCACCATTTTCCCCAACAACCGAATGCACTGATAGATCGACACACTTGATGGTTTCAATATCTGTTTTACCATTTTCTGGATTTGCAGAGCCTATTCCACCGGAAGAAACTTCTGTGTCCAGAATCATCCCAAGAAAAGACAATTTTGTAGTCGGTTCCAACTGTGACTTTGGAAAATTTATAAACCAACCGTGTTGTTGTAGTATGGACAGGGAGAGTGTGATGTTCTGTAGCAACTGCTCCCTGGATCTCGCCTTTATCAGGAGATCGTCCAGATAAGGAATTATACAGGTTGAGTATCCCTTATCCAAAATGCTTGGGACCAGAGGTATTTTGGATATGGGATTTTTCTGTATTTTGGAATAATTGCATATCATAATGAGATATCATGGTCTTGGGACCTAAATCTAAGCACAGAATGCATTATGTTCCATATACACCTTATACACACAGCCTGAAGGTAGTTTTAGCCAATATTTTTTATAACTTTGTGCATTAAACAAAGTGTGTGTACATTCACACAATTCATTTATGTTTCATATACACCTTATACACACAGCCTGAAGGTAATTTAATACAATATTTTTAATAACTTCGTATATTAAACAAAGTTTGTGTACATTGAGCCATCAAAAAACAAAGGTTTCACTATCTCACGCTCACCCAAAAAAGTCCGTATTTCGGAATATTTGGATATGGGATACTCAACCTGTATTGACTCCTTTTTGACGAAGGAGGACCATCAGCTCTGCCATCACCTTGGTGAATACCCTCGGCACCGTGGATAGACTGAAAGGCAACGTCTGGAACTAGTAATGGCAATCCTGAACCGCAAATCTCAGATAAGCCTGGTGAAGAGGATAAATGGGGACATGCAGGTAAGCATCCTTTATGTCTACTGACACCATGTAATCCCCCTTCTCCAGACTGGAAATTACTGCCCTGAGTGATTCCATCTTGAACTTGAACCGTTTCAAGTAGAGAGTCAGATTTTTTAGGTTTAGGATAGGTCTGACCGAGCCGTCCGGCTTCGGAACTACAAAGAGGCTTGAATAAAACCCCTCCCCTTGTTGTGACAAAGGTACCAGGACTACGACCTGATCCCGACATAATTTTTGAATTGCCGCTGTTACTGCCTCTCGTTCTGGAAGAGAAGCTGGCAAGGTCGATTTGAAAAATCGGCATGGGGGAACGCGTTGAAACTCCAGCTTGTACCCCTGGGATACTATCTGCAAAACCCAGGGGTCCAGGCTAGACTGAATCCAACCTTGGCTGAACAGTTTGAGACGTGCCCCCACCCGAGCGGTCTCCCGCAAGGGAGCCCCAGCATCATGCTGTAGATTTGGCAGGAGTAGGAGTTGACTTCTGCTCCTGGGATCCTGAAGCCGCTGTGGACTTCTTTCCCTTTCCCCTTCCTGCAAAGAAGGGGGAACCTTTTGCCTTTTTGTATTTATTGGGCCGAAAGGACTGCATGTGGGAGTGATATGTCTTTTTTGCCGGTGCAGGAGCTGAAGGCAAAAAAGTTGACTTACCTGCGGTAGCCGCAGAGACTAACGCATCTAGTCCATCACCAAATAAGGCCTCACCGTTGTATGGGAGAGCCTCCATATTCCGTTTGGAATCTGCATCCGCGTTCCACTGTCGAATCCACAACGCCCGCCGAGCCGATACTGCCATGGTAGCCGCTGTTGAACCCAAGAGTCCAATATCTTTCATCGCCTCTAGCATGTATGCGGCAGCATCTTTGATATTCCCTAACTTAAGGAGTATCTCATCTTTATCAATCGTGTCAATTTCCGATGACAGGCTTTCTGACCATTTTTCAATAGCGCGACTCACCCACGCGCAAGCAATTGTGGGCCTGAGTAGCGTACCATTGGCAACATAAATGGATTTCAATGTAGTCTCCATTTTGCGGTCTGACGGCTCCTTTAGTGAAGCCGTGCCAGGTGCAGGGAGAATTACCTTCTTTGTCAACCTGGACAGTGCACTGTCTAACACAGGGGATGACTCACATTTTTTTCTGTCCTCCACAAGGAAGGATAAGCTATCTGAATCCTCTTGGGAATACGAAATTTATTTTCGGGATTCACCCACACACCTTCAAAGAGAGTATTCAGCTCGTGGGAAGGAGGGAACGTGACCTCAGATTTCTTTTCTTTATAGAAATAGGCCTTCTCATGAGGTACAGGAGTGGCTTCCGTGACTTCCAGAACCTCCCTTATAGCCACAATCATATATTGTATATGTTTTGCCAATTTATGATCTATTTCCATGGAGTCACTATCGTCGACACAGGAATCAGTGTCCGTGTCGGTATCAGTATTTACAATATTTGCAAACGGTCTCTTATGTGACCCAGAGGGGTCGCCTGCGGATGGAAGAACAGAACCCTGAAATATCACATCTTCCACCGATTTTCTCCAGCATTCTGCATGAGATACAGACTTATCTAATCTCCTATTGATATGATGCATACTATCACGTATTTCTTTCACCCATGCAGGCTCTTGGAGTGTCGGCAGCGCCATCACATTACAAGACTGTGTCCCTGAAATGGCTTCCTCCGGGAAAGAACTCCCTGCCTCAGACATGTCTTACACATGTGCACAACACATGCACTGGGACTTATAGGGGACAAACCCACAGTAAAATCTGTCAGAGAAACACAGTTTAGGAGCAGCCAGTTCACAACCCCAGCGCCAGTATCTAATGCCTGTGAACACAAAATATCCACTGACATGCAGCGCTGTTTTACACAGTAAACACACTTGTAAAGCACCAAATTCGCATGTGCCCCCCCCTCGTTTTGCACCCTGATACTCGTAGTCAGAAGTGGAGGAGGACCAGCGATGTCTCTGCAGCCTGAGGAGAGAGAGAAAATGGCGCTGAGTAGTGTGCTGGCTGCCTGAGGTAGTAGCTCCGCCCCCGCAATGGCGCGTTTTTACCTCAGAGATTTTACATGATATTTATACTGGCGGGGGTAGGGCTGTGCCTGGGCATCTTATGCCCCCTTTTAGCAAGTTTATTTAGGTATTTTGCTGCCCAGGGCGCCCCGCACCCTGCAGTGCCTGTGTGTGTGGGCAGCAATGGCGCGCTGAGCTCCTGCCAGCCGCGCGGTACCTCAGCCGTCACTTTACTTGATTGAAGATCTATCTTCTTACACTCACCTGTCTTCTGACTTCTGGCTCTGTGAGGGGGGTGACGGCGCGCTGTGGGAGTGAGCATCTAGACACGGCTAGCGTTCAGTACCCTTCAGGAGCTAATGGTGTCCTGTCAGCCAGAAGCAGCCATGAAACTCTTCAGGAAGTTGGTTCCTACTTCTGTCCCCTCAGTCCCACGAAGCAGGGAGACTGTTGCCAGCAGTTCTCCCTGAAAATAAAAAACCTAACATAAGTCTTTTCAGAGAAACTCAGTAGAGCTCCTCTGGAGTGCATCCAGTCTGCCTGGGCACATTTCTAAAACTGGGGTCTCGAGGAGGGGCATAGAGGGAGGAGCCAGTTCACACCCATTGAAAAGTCTTAAGCGTGCCCATGGCTCCTGCGGAACCGTCTATACCCCATGGTCATGAAGTGGACCCCAGCATCCTCTAGGACGTATGAGAAATATATATATATATATATATATATATATATATATATATATATATATATTTATAAAAGCACAGACATACGTATATTTGTATGCTTCTTATCGTGTTCCATCCCCCCATCTGTACGTTCATAACTGACCCACATACAGACATACAGAGACATAATGCAGGTTTTTGCTGGATGAATTCAGTGGTGCCCTCCAGTGGTTGGCCCCCCTAGGCAGCCACCTAAAGCTGCCTAATGGTAGAGCCGGCCCTGAACCTCCCTTACACAAAGCCAAATGCGTTGATTGATATGTATATATATCGGCTCACGATATGTCTGTGAAAGACATCATTATTCACAGACATATCGGGTGTACACATCCACTGATGTACTTGGTATATGGATGATAACATATAGACCCACTGCAGTGAGACAAAGAATGATGCATATTGATATCAGAGGAGGCTCAGTCTCATGATTAGTCTGTAAGCTCTATGATCATGTAAAGCTCCTATTTCCTGTGTTATGGGCCCATAGAGCTATGCACTGAGGGAGTGACCAGGTGCGGAAAGGTCTGAACATACGGCAGTGAGCAGACAATGAGGCGGCAGGTAAAGCTCCTTGGATGTGGTCGGCAGTTCTAGTGTCAATATGTCTAACCCTAATCGTCGGCATACAGAGAATGTCAACATTTCACATTGTGACATTTCAGATGACAATACTGTGAACATGTCGACATTCTGAGTATCTTAACCTGGTCCCTGTTGACATCATGAATGGTAAATGTGGTCTGGATACCCCACTCCTCACCTGTGCTCATCACCTGGATGGAGGGGTTAAATAAACATATGTTCAGCGCACACATTACCCAGTGCCAGATACGAAAAAAGCAAAGAACATTTCTCAGGTAAGTGACCCTTTGATTGTCCAAAAACACCACTAATGTATTATGTGAGTATAAAAAGCCATCTATTACTACAGTGCTTTCCACTGAGCGCCGCTGAATGACGTGCCTCTTCGCTTTACTGTTGTTTTACCTCCACGAGTAAATTTTTAATATGTATTAAAACTGCATGAACAGAGCAAAAACGGGTATATAAATTGTATCTCCTTAATTTAACACTTGGCAGTTTTCTCACTACTGGCTGGAGTATAATTTGCTATGTGACTTGATAGTGCAGAACATATTAAAGAAATAAATCATATTTATTGTACAGTAGTAACAAAGGGATTGAGGAGCAAGTACATTTTCTTCACTCTCATTTCCTAAGCAACCTCTAACATGCAAGAGACATTAAGGGATTACGCTATATGGTGCATTGAGGCTATTCGCTATGACGCACCAGGAATGCTGATCTCTCCACCTGCGGTGTTTTCATCAAGACTCAATTACGCAGGAGGAAGCGAGCCACTCCCCTGGGTGTCCTAAGGCTCTCTCAGGGGGGTCAGATACCTCTGCTGGGGCAGGAAGGTCTGTGTGATGATAATAGATGGCAACGCATGCAGAGAGGGGCCCGTTCACACCATAGGAAGAGCCGGCGCTTGGAGATGATGCTGCGCCAGCTGGGGACACGTCGGCAGTGGCATCATCAACCTTGCAATAAGCCTGAAAGGGGTCTCAAACTGGTTCGCACCCTGGAAGGACCCAAGTACAAAATCCCTGAGGGGGATCCGGCAATGCAGTGTGAAAGGGGTATAAGATTTCAGTGTTAAAATATAGCTGTCCAGCATTGTGGGCTACATGCAAAACCAGCCAGTAATTACCCTGCATACAAAAATAAACAGATGTATCTGCACCCCTTGCAAGTACAGCATGGTTTGATCGAAATACAAAGTGACTTGTTTGTCTTTGCTGCTTTTGCTCCCATTTCAGAACCAGCCGCAAAGAACTCACAGGAGGAGTTTAAGAGAGAAGGGGGGGGGGGGGGGGGGGGGGGGATTAAAATAAGGAAAGTAAGTGACAATGAGACTTGCTGGAGAAATAGGTACAGAGAGAACTAGGAGGATTGGGTTTTGGGTCAGGGCCTGTTTGATAAGCTGTAGTGACTGAACCATTCGTACTAAAGCTAGAGGGACGCGCACAGGGCATTAACTACTAGGGCAGTGCGGCCAGTGCGACACAGGATGCCCTGGGGGTGGACCTGGCTCTCCCAATTACTATGTGTTAGGCGCCCGCTGTGATGTATGTCCCTAGCAGTGCGCCCGGCACCTTCTCTGCACTCCGGAGCTAACTCCATAGCTCCGCCTCCAACTCTGGGTGTAAGGAAAAGGTCATGGCATCTCTACCATAGTAACATAGTAACATAGTATCTGAGGTTGAAAAAAAGACAATTGTCCATCGAGTTCAACCTATTTGTGGTGTCCTATGCATGATGATTTGACTAAAATTTCTGACTGATGCTGCTGTCAGCCATTGCATTTTATCCCTATTTATAGTAACTATAATGCATGACTATGCACCATACCCCTGGATATCCTTATCCAATAGGAATTTATCTAACCCATTCTTAAAGGCGTTGACAGATTCCGCCATTACAACTCCCTCGGGCAGGGAATTCCAAACACGTATTGTCCTTACCGTGAAAAAGCCTTTACGCCGTATTGTGCGGAATCTCCTTTCCTCTAACCTGAGCGAGTGTCCACGAGTCCTCTGTGTTGATCTAACCAAAAACAGGTCCCGCGCAAGCTCTGTGTATTGTCCCCTTATATATTTGAAGATGTTGATCATATCCCCTCTTAGTCTCCGCTTTTCCAATGTAAACATGCCTAGTCTTTCAAGCCTTTCCTTGTATTCCATCGTCTCCATGCCCTTAATTAGTTTGGTCGCCCTCCTCTGTACCTTTTCAAGCTCCAGGATATCCTTTTTGTAGTACGGTGCCCAGAACTGTACACAGTATTCAAGGTGTGGCCTCACTAGTGATTTATATAACGGGAGTATAATACTCTCGTCCCTAGCATCAATACCCCTGCAGTCCTACTTTGGGTACTACTGCTTAGCTTGCTATCTATGAGGACACCTAAGTCCTTTTCCAGTACAGAATCCCCTAATTTTACCCCATTTAGTAGGTAGGTGTAATTTTTGTTCTTGTTACCACAGTGCATTACCTTACACTTGTCTGTGTTGAAGCGCTTTCTCCATTTGGCTGCCCATGCTTCTAATTTAACTAAGTCGTTCTGAAGAGACTCGGCATCCTCCTCTGTATTTATAGCCTTACACAATTTGGTATCATCTGCAAAAATTGACACCATGCTCTCTAGACCTTCTGTTAGGTCGTTAATGAAAATATTGAACAATAGCGGTCCTAATACTGAGCCTTGCGGCATACCACTTAGCACTTCAGTCCAAGTTGAAAAAATAAGATTTTACTTACCGATAAATCTATTTCTCGTAGTCCGTAGTGGATGCTGGGGACTCCGTCAGGACCATGGGGAATAGCGGCTCCGCAGGAGACAGGGCACAAAAGTAAAAGCTTTAGGATCAGGTGGTGTGCACTGGCTCCTCCCCCTATGACCCTCCTCCAAGCCTCAGTTAGGATACTGTGCCCGGACGAGCGTACACAATAAGGAAGGATTTTGAATCCCGGGTAAGACTCATACCAGCCACACCAATCACACTGTACAACCTGTGATCTGAACCCAGTTAACAGCATGATAACAGCGGAGCCTCTGAAAAGATGGCTCACAACAATAATAACCCGATTTTTGTACCAATAACTATGTACAAGTATTGCAGACAATCCGCACTTGGGATGGGCGCCCAGCATCCACTACGGACTACGAGAAATAGATTTATCGGTAAGTAAAATCTTATTTTCTCTAACGTCCTAGTGGATGCTGGGGACTCCGTCAGGACCATGGGGATTATACCAAAGCTCCCAAACGGGCGGGAGAGTGCGGATGACTCTGCAGCACCGAATGAGAGAACTCCAGGTCCTCTTTAGCCAGGGTATCAAATTTGTAGAATTTTACAACTGTGTTCTCCCCCCGACCACGTAGCTGCTCGGCAGAGTTGTAATGCCGAGACCCCTCGGGCAGCCGCCCAGGATGAGCCCACCTTCCTTGTGGAATGGGCATTTACATATTTTGGCTGTGGCAGGCCTGCCACAGAATGTGCAAGCTGAATTGTACTACACATCCAACTAGCAATCGTCTGCTTAGAAGCAAGAGCACCCAGTTTGTTGGGTGCATACAGGATAACAGCAAGTCAGTTTTCCTGACTCCAGCCGTCCTGGAAACCGATATTTTCAGGGCCCTGACAACATCTAGCAACTTGGAGTCCTCCAAGTCCCTAGTAGCCGCAGGTACCACAATAAGCTGGTTCAGGTGAAACGCTGACCCCACCTTAGGGAGAAACTGGGGACGAGTCCGCAGCTCTGCCCCGTCCGAATGGACAATCAGATATGGGCTTTTGTGAGACAAAGCCGCCAATTCTGACACTCGCCTGGCCGAGGCCAGGGCCAACATCATGGTCACTTTCCACGTGAGATATTTCAAATCCACAGATTTGAGCGGTTTAAACCAATGTGATTTGAGGAATCCCAGCACTACGTTGAGATCCCACAGTGCCACTGGAGGCACAAAAGGGGGTTGTATATGCAGTACTCCCTTGACAAACTTCTGGACTTCAGGAACTGAAGCCAATTCTTTCTGGAAGAAAATCGACAGGGCCGAAATTTGAACCTTAATGGACCCCAATCTGAGGCCCATAGACACTCCTGTTTGCAGGAAATGCAGGAATCGACCGAGTTGAAATTTCTTCGTGGAGCTTTCCTGGCCTCACACCACGCAACATATTTTCGCCACATGTGGTGATAATGTTGTGCGGTCACGTCCTTCCTGGCTTTGACCAGGGTAGGAATGACCTCTTCCGGAATGCCTTTTTCCCTTAGGATCCGGCGTTCAACCGCCATGCCGTCAAACGCAGCCGCGGTAAGTCTTGGAACAGACATGGTACGTGCTGAAGCAAGTCCCTTCTTAGCGGCAGAGGTCATGAGTCCTCTGTGAGTATCTCTTGAAGTTCCGGGTACCAAGTCCTTCTTGGCCAATCCGGAGCCACGAGTATAGTTCTTACTCCTCTACGTCTTATAATTCTCAATACCTTGGGTATGAGAAGCAGAGGAGGAAACACATACACCGACTGGTACGCCCACGGTGTTACCAGAACGTCCACAGCTATTGCCGGAAAGTCTCTTGACCTGGCGCAATACCTGTCCAGTTTTTTGTTCAGGCGGGACGCCATCATGTACACCTTTGGTCTTTCCCAACGGTTCACAATCATGTGGAAAACTTCCCGATGAAGTCCCCACTCTCCCGGGTGGAGGTCGTGCCTGCTGAGGAAGTCTGCTTCCCAGTAGTCCACTCCCGGAATGAACACTGCTGACAGTGCTATCACCTGATTTTCCACCCAGCGAAAAATCCTTGCAGTTTTTGCCATTGCCCTCCTGCTTCTTGTGCCGCCCTGTCTGTTTACGTGGGCGACTGCCGTGATGTTGTCCCACTGGATCAATACCGGCTGACCTTGAAGCAGAGGTCTTGCTAAGCTTAGAGCATTATAAATTGCCCTTAGCTCCAGTATATTTATGTGGAGAAAAGTCTCCAGACTTGATCACACTCCCTGGAAATTTTTTCCCTGTGTGACTGCTCCCCAGCCTCTCAGGCTGGCCTCCGTGGTCACCAGCATCCAATCCTGAATGCCAAATCTGCGGCCCTCTAGAAGATGAGCACTCTGTAACCACCACAGGAGAGACACCCTTGTCCTTGGAGATAGGGTTATCCGCTGATGCATCTGAAGATGCGATCCGGACCATTTGTCCAGCAGATCCCACTGAAAAGTTCTTGCGTGGAATCTGCCGAATGGAATCGCTTCGTAATAAGCCACCATTTTTCCCAGGACTCTTGTGCAATGATGCACTGACACTTTTCCTGGTTTTAGGAGGTTCCTGACTAGCTCGGATAACTCCCTGGCTTTCTCCTCCGGGAGAAACACCTTTTTCTGGACTGTGTCCAGAATCATCCCTAGGAACAGCAGACGTGTCGTCGGAAACAACTGCGGTTTTGGAATATTTAGAATCCACCCGTGCTGTCGTAGAACTACTTGAGATAGTGCTACTCCGACCTCCAACTGTTCTCTGGACCTTGCTCTTATCAGGAGGTCGCCCATTTTCTTCGAAGAAGAATCATCATTTCGGGCATTACCTTGGTAAAGACCCGGAGTGCCGTGGACAATCCAAACGGCAGCGTCTGAAACTGATAGTGACAGTTCTGTACCACGAACCTGAGATACCCTTGGTGAGAAGGGCAAATTGGGACATGGAGGTAAGCATCCCTGATGTCCCGGGACACCATATAGTCCCCTTCTACCTGGTTCGCTATCACTGCTCTGAGTGACTCCATCTTGATTTGAACCTTTGTAAGTGTTCAAATATTTCAGATTTAGAATAGGTCTCACCGAGCCTTCTGGTTTCAGTACCACAATATAGTGTGGAATAATACCCCTTTCCTTGTTGTAGGAGGGGTACTTTGATTATCACCTGCTGGGAATACAGCTTGTGAATTGTTTCCAATACTGCCTCCCTGTCGGAGGGAGACGTTGGTAAAGGAGACTTCAGGAACCTGCGAGGGGAAACGTCTTGACTTTCCAATCTGTACCCCTGGGATACTACTTGTAGGATCCAGAGGTCCTGTACGGCTCCAGCGTCATGCTGAGAACTTGGCAGAAGCGGTGGAAGGCTTCTGTTCCTGGGAATGGGCTGCCTGCTGCAGTCTTCTTCCCTTTCCTCTATCCCTGGGCAGATATGCTTATGGGGACGAAAGGACTGAGGCTGAAAAGACGGTGTCTTTTTCTGCATAGATGTGACTTAGGGTAAAAACGGTGGATTTCCCAGCAGTTGCCGTGGCCACCAGGTCCGATGGACCGACCCCAAATAACTCCTCCCCTTTATACGGCAATACATCTTTGTGCCGTTTGGAATCTGCATCACCTGACCACTGTCGTGTCCATAAACATCTTTTGGCAGATATGGACATCGCACTTACTCTTGATGCCAGAGTGCAAATATCCCTCTGTGCATCTCGCATATATAGAAATGCATTCTTTAAATGCTCTATAGTAAATAAAATACTGTCCCTGTCAAGGGTATCAATATTTTCAGTCAGGGAATCCGACCAAGCCACCCCCGCGCTGCACATCCAGGCTGAGGCGATCGCTGGTCGCAGTATAACACCAGTATGTGTGTATATACTTTTTAGGATATTTTCCAGCCTCCTATCAGCTGGCTCCTTGAGGGCGGCCGTATCTGGAGACAGCACCGCCACTTGTTTTGATAAGCGTGTGAGCGCCTTATCCACCCTAAGGGGTGTTTCCCAACGCGCCCTAACTTCTGGCGGGAAAGGGTATACCGCCAATAATTTTCTATCGGGGGAACCCCGCGCCTCATCACACACTTCATTTAATTTATCTGATTCAGGAAAAACTATAGGTAGTTTTTCCACACCCCACATAATACCCTTTTTTGTGGTACTTGTAGTATCAGAAATATGTAACACCTCCTTCATTGCCCTTAACAAGTAACGTGTGGCCCTAAAGGAAAATACGTTTGTTTCTTCACCGTCGACACTGGAGTCAGTGTCCGTGTCTGTGTCTGTGTCGACCGACTGAGGTAAAATGGGCATTATAACGTCCCTGACGGTGTTTTAGACGCCTGGACAGATACTAATATGTTTGCCGGCCGTCTCATGTCGTCAACCGACTTGCAGCGTGTTGACATTATCACGTAATTCCTTAAATAAGCCATCTATTCCGGTGTCGACTCCCTAGAGAGTGACATCACCATTACAGGCAATTTGCTCCGCCTCCCAACATCGTCCTCATACATGTCGACACACACGTACCGACACACAGCACACACACAGGGAATGCTCTGATAGAGGACAGGACCCACTAGCCCTTTGGGGAGACAGAGGGAGAGTTTGCCAGCACACACCAAAAACGCTATAATTATACAGGGACCACCTTTATATAAGTGCTTTTCCCTTATAGCATTTTAATATATGTAGTCATATCGCCAAATCAGTGCCCCCCCTCTCTGTTTTAACCCTGTTTCTGTAGTGCAGTGCAGGGGAGAGCCTGGGAGCCTTCCCACCAGCATTTCTGTGAGGGAAAATGGCGCTGTGTGCTGAGGAGAATAGGCCCCGCCCCCTTTTCGGCGGGCTTCTTCTCCCGTTTTTCTGAGACCTGGCAGGGGTTAAATACATCCATATAGCCCCCAGGGGCTATATGTGATGTATTTTTAGCCAGAATAAGGTACTATCATTGCTGCCCAGGGCGCCCCCCCCCAGCACCCTGCACCCTCAGTGACCGCTGTTATGAAGTGTGCTGACAACAATGGCGCACAGCTGCAGTGCTGTGCGCTACCTTATGAAGACTGAAAAGTCTTCTGCCGCCGGTTTCTGGACCTCTTCATTTTTCGGCATCTGCAAGGGGGTCGGCGGCGCGGCTCCGGGACGAACCCCAGGGTGAGACCTGTGTTCCGACTCCCTCTGGAGCTAATGGTGTCCAGTAGCCTAAGAAGCCAATCCATCCTGCACGCAGGTGAGTTCACTTCTCTCCCCTAAGTCCCTCGATGCAGTGAGCCTGTTGCCAGCAGGACTCACTGAAAATAAAAAACCTAACAAAACTTTTACTCTAAGCAGCTCTTTAGGAGAGCCACCTAGATTGCACCCTTCTCGGCCGGGCACAAAAATCTAACTGAGGCTTGGAGGAGGGTCATAGGGGGAGGAGCCAGTGCACACCACCTGATCCTAAAGCTTTTACTTTTGTGCCCTGTCTCCTGCGGAGCCGCTATTCCCCATGGTCCTGACGGAGTCCCCAGCATCCACTAGGACGTTAGAGAAAGATCCATTAACCACAACGCGCTGCTTCCTATTATCTAACCAGTTTTTGACCCAAGTGCATATTGTGCTTCCTAGCCCTGATTCTTGTAGCTTGTATATAAGTCTCATGTGTGGTACAGTATCGAACGCTTTGGCAAAGTCTAAAAAGATTACATCCACGTCTTTACCCTGATCTAGGTTTGCGCTTACTGTTTCATAGAAGCCAAGTAAGTTGGTTTGACAGGATCTGTCCTTCATAAACCCATGTTGATTCCTTTTAATGACCTTATTGGTTTCAAGGAACTTCTGAATACTATCTCTTAGAATACCTTCCAATACTTTCCCCACTATAGATGTAAGACTAACTGGTCTATAATTACCTGGTTCAGCTTTACTTCCCTTTTTGAATATAGGCACTACTTCCACTATACGCCAGTCAACCAGCATCCGGACACACACCCCTCATTCACCACTAGCACCCAGACACACACCCCTCATTCACCACCAGCACCCCAGCAGCACCCAGACACACACCCCTCATTCACCACCAGCACCCAGACACACACCCCTCATTCACCACCAGCACCCAGACACACACCCCTCATTCACCACCAGCACCCAGACACACACCCCTCATTCACAACCAGCACCCGGACACACACCCCTCATTCACCACTAGCACCAAGACACACACCCCTCATTTACCACCAGCACTCCTGCAGCACACACACACACACACACACACACACACACACACACACACACACACCACACAATCACCACCAACACCGCAGCAACACTCAGACACCACACACTGATCCCATCAGATCTGCTGGGGTGCTGGTGGTGAATGAGGGGTGTGTGTCTGGGTACTGGTGGTAAATGACGGGTGTGTGTCTGGGTGCTGGTGGTAAATGGGGGGTGTGTGTCTGGGTGCTGGTGGTAAATGAGGGGTGTGTGTCTGGGTGCTGGTGGTGAATGAGGGGTGTGTGTCTGGGTGCTGCTGGGGTGCTGGTGGTGAATGAGGGGTGTGTGTCTGGGTGCTAGTGGTGAATGAGGGGTGTGTGTCCGGGTGCTGGTTGTGAATGAGGGGTGTGTGTCTGGGTGCTGGTGGTAAATGAGGGGTGTGTGTCTGGGTGCTGGTGGTGAATGAGGGGTGTGTGTCTGGGTGCTGATGGTGAATGAGGGGTGTGTGTCTGGGTGCTGGTGGTGAATGAGGGGTGTGTGTCTGGGTGCTGGTGGTGAATGAGGGGTGTGTGCCTGGGTGCTGCTGCGGTGCTGGTGGTGAATGAGGGGTGTGTGTCTAGGTGCTAGTGGTGAATGAGGGGTGTGTGTCCGGATGCTGGTTGTGAATGAGGGGTGTGTGTCTGGGTGCTGGTGGTAAATGAGGGGTGTGTGTCTGGGTGCTGGTGGTAAATGAGGGGTGTGTGTCTGGGTGCTGCTGGTAAATGAGGGGGGGGGGGTGTCTGGGTGCTGGTGGTGAATGAGGGGTGTGTGTCTGGGTGCTGCTGGGGTGCTGGTGGTGAATGAGGGGTGTGTGTCTGGGTGCTAGTGGTGAATGAGGGGTGTGTGTCCGGGTGCTGGTTGTGAATGAGGGGTGTGTGTCTGAGTGCTGCTGGGGTGCTGGTGGTGAATGAGGGGTGTGTGTCTGGGTGCTGGTGGTAAATGAGGGGTGTGTCTGGGTGCTGCTGGGGTGCTGGTGGTAAATGAGGGGTGTGTGTCTGGGTGCTGGTGGTGAATGAGGGGTGTGTGTCTGGGTGCTGCTGGGGTGCTGATGGTGAATGAGGGGTGTGTGTCTGGGTGCTGGTGGTGAATGAGGGGTGTGTGTCTGGGTGCTGGTGGTGAATGAGGGGTGTGTGTCTGGGTGCTGCTGGGGTGCTGGTGGTGAATGAGGGATGTGTGTCTGGGTGCTAGTGGTGAATGAGGGGTGTATGTCCGGATGCTGGTTGTGAATGAGGGGTGTGTGTCTGGGTGCTGGTGGTAAATGAGGGGTGTGTGTCTGGGTGCTGGTGGTAAATGAGGGGTGTGTGTCTGGGTGCTGGTGGTGAATGAGGGGTGTGTGTCTGGGTGCTGCTGGGGTGCTGGTGGTGAATGAGGGGTGTGTGTCTGGGTGCTGCTGGGGTGCTGGTTGTGAATGAGGGGTGTGTGTCTGGGTGCTGGTGGTAAATGAGGGGTGTGTGTCTGGGTGCTGGTGGTGAATGAGGGGTGTGTGTCTGGGTGCTGCTGGGGTGCTGGTGGTGAATGAGGGGTGTGTGTCTGGGTGCTGCTGGGGTGCTGGTGGTGAATGAGGGGTGTGTGTCTGGGTGCTGGTGGTAAATGAGGGGTGTGTCTGGGTGCTGCTGGGGTGCTGGTGGTGAATGAGGGGTGTGTGTCTGGGTGCTGGTGGTGAATGAGGGGTGTGTGTCTGGGTGCTGCTGGGGTGCTGGTGGTGAATGAGGGGTGTGTGTCTGGGTGCTAGTGGTGAATGAGGGGTGTGTTTCCGGGTGCTGGTTGTGAATGAGGGGTGTGTGTCTGGGTGCTGCTGGGGTGCTGGTGGTGAATGAGGGGTGTGTGTCTGGGTGCTAGTGGTGAATGAGGGGTGTGTGTCCGGGTGCTGGTGGTGAATGAGGGGTGTGTGTCTGGGTGCTGGTGGTAAATGAGGGGGTGCTGCTGGGGTGCTGGTGGTGAATGAGGTGTGTGTGTCTCGGTGCTGCTGGGGTGCTGGTGGTGAATGAGGGGTGTGTGTCTGGGTGCTGGTGGTAAATGAGGGGTGTGTGTCTGAGTGCTGTTGCGGTGCTGGTGGTGAATGAGGGGTGTGTGTCTGGGTGCTGGTGGTGAATGAGGGGTGGGTGTCTGGGTGCTGCTGGGGTGCTGGTGGTGAATGAGGGGTGTGTGTCTGGGTGCTGGTGGTAAATGAGGGGTGTGTGTCTGGGTGCTGGTGGTGAATGAGGGGTGTGTGTCTGGGTGCTCCTGGGGTGCTGGTGGTGAATGAGGGGTGTGTGTCTAGGTTCTAGTGGTGAATAAGGGTTGTGTGTCTGGGTGCTGGTGGTGAATGAGGGGTGTGTGTCTGGGTGCTCCTGGGGTGCTGGTGGTGAATGAGGGGTGTGTGTCTAGGTTCTAGTGGTGAATAAGGGTTGTGTGTCTGGGTGCTGGTGGTGAATCAGGGGTGTGTGTCTGGGTGCTAGTGGTGAATAAGGGGTGTGTCTGGGTGCTGCTGGGGTGCTGGTAGTGAATAAGGGGTGTGAGTCTGGGTGCTGGTGGTGAATGAGAGGTGAGTGTCTGGGTGCTGGTGGTAAATGAGGGGTGTGTGTCTGGGTGCTGGTGGTGAATCAGGGGTGTGTGTCTGGGTGCTAGTGGTGAATAAGGGGTGTGTCTGGGTGCTGCTGGGGTGCTGGTAGTGAATAAGGGGTGTGAGTCTGGGTGCTGGTGGTGAATGAGGGGTGAGTGTCTGGGTGCTGGTGGTGAATCAGGGGTGTGTGTCTGGGTGCTAGTGGTGAATAAGGGGTGTGTCTGGGTGCTGCTGGGGTGCTGGTAGTGAATAAGGGGTGTGAGTCTGGGTGCTGGTGGTGAATGAGAGGTGAGTGTCTGGGTGCTGGTGGTAAATGAGGGGTGTGTGTCTGGGTGCTGCTGGGGTGCTGGTGGTAAATGAGGGGTGTGTGTCTGGGTGCTGCTGGGGTGCTGGTGGTAAATGAGGGGTGTGTGTCTGGGTGCTGCTGGGGTGCTGGTGGTAAATGAGGGGTGTGTGTCTGGGTGCTGTTGCGGTGCTGGTGGTAAATGAGGGGTGTGTATCTGGGTGCTGGTGGTAAATGAGGAGTGTGTGTCTGAGTGCTGCTGGGGTGCTGGTGGTAAATGAGGGGTGTGTGAGTGCTGCTGGGGTGCTGGTGGTGAATGAGGGGTGTATCTGGGTGGTGCTGGTGGTAAATGAGAGGTGTGTGAGTGCTGCTGGGGTGCTGGTGGTGAATGTGGGGTGTGTATCTGGGTGGTGCTGGTGGTAAATGAGGGGTGTGTGAGTGCTGCTGGGGTGCTGGTGGTGAATGAGGGGTGTGTATCTGGGTGGTGCTGGTGGTAAATGAGGGGTGTGTGAGTGCTGCTGGGGTGCTGGTGATGAATGAGGGGTGTATCTGGGTGGTGCTGGTGGTAAATGAGAGGTGTGTGAGTGCTGCTGGGGTGCTGGTGGTGAATGTGGGGTGTGTATCTGGGTGGTGCTGGTGGTAAATGAGGGGTGTGTGTCTGAGTGCTGCTGGGGTGCTGGTGGTAAATGAGGGGTGTGTGTCTGGGTGCTGCTGGGGTGCTGGTGGTAAATGAGGGGTGTGTGTCTGGGTGCTGCGGTGCTGGTGGTAAATGAGGGGTGTGTGTCTGGGTGCTGCTGGGGTGCTGGTGGTGAATGAGGGGTGTGTGTCTGGGTGCTAGTGGTGAATGAGGGGTGTGTGTCCGGGTGCTGGTTGTGAATGAGGGGTGTGTGTCTGGGTGCTGGTGGTAAATGAGGGGTGTGTGTCTGGGTGCTGGTGGTGAATGAGGGGTGTGTGTCTGGGTGTTGGTGGTGAATTAGGGGTGTGTGTCTGGGTGCTGGTGGTGAATGAGGGGTGTGTGTCTGGGTGCTGCTGGGGTGCTGGTGGAGAATGAGGGGTGTGTATCTGGGTGCTAGTGGTGAATGAGGGGTGTGTGTCCGGATGCTGGTGGTAAATGAGGGGTGTGTGTCTGGGTGCTGGTGGTAAATGAGGGGTGTGTGTCTGGGTGCTGGTGGTAAATGAGGGGGGGGTGTCTGGGTGCTGGTGGTGAATGAGGGGTGTGTGTCTGGGTGCTGCTGGGGTGCTGGTGGTGAATGAGGGGTGTATGTCTGGGTGCTAGTGGTGAATGAGGGGTGAGTGTCCGGGTGCTGGTTGTGAATGAGGGGTGTGTGTCTGAGTGCTGGTGGTAAATGAGGGGTGTGTGTCTGAGTGCTGCTGGGGTGCTGGTGGTAAATGAGGGGTGTGTGAGTGCTGCTGGGGTGCTGGTGGTGAATGAGGGGTGTGTATCTGGGTGGTGCTGGTGGTAAATGAGGGGTGTGTGTCTGAGTGCTGCTGGGGCGCTGGTGGTGAATGAGGGGTGTGTATCTGGGTGGTGCTGGTGGTAAATGAGGGGTGTGTGAGTGCTGCTGGGGTGCTGGTGGTGAATGAGGGGTGTATCTGGGTGGTGCTGGTGGTAAATGAGAGGTGTGTGAGTGCTGCTGGGGTGCTGGTGGTGAATGTGGGGTGTGTATCTGGGTGGTGCTGGTGGTAAATGAGGGGTGTGTGTCTGAGTGCTGCTGGGGTGCTGGTGGTGAATGAGGGGTGTGTATCTGGGTGGTGCTGGTGGTAAATGAAGGGTGTGTGTCTGAGTGCTGCTGGGGTGCTGGTGGTGAATGAGGGGTGTATCTGGGTGGTGCTGGTGGTAAATGAGAGGTGTGTGAGTGCTGCTGGGGTGCTAGTGGTGAATGTGGGGTGTGTATCTGGGTGGTGCTGGTGGTAAATGAGGGGTGTGTGTCTGGGTGCTGCTGGGGTGCTGGTGGTAAATGAGGGGTGTGTGTCTGGGTGCTGCGGTGCTGGTGGTAAATGAGGGGTGTGTGTCTGGGTGCTGCTGGGGTGCTGGTGGTAAATGAGGGGTGTGTGTCTGAGTGCTGTTGCGGTGCTGGTGGTAAATGAGGGGTGTGTATCTGGGTGCTGGTGGTAAATGAGGGGTGTGTGAGTGCTGCTGGGGTGCTGGTGGTGAATGAGGGGTGTATCTGGGTGGTGCTGGTGGTAAATGAGGGGTGTGTGAGTGCTGCTGGGGTGCTGGTGGTGAATGAGGGGTGTGTATCTGGGTGGTGCTGGTGGTAAATGAGGGGTGTGTGAGTGCTGCTGGGGTGCTGGTGGTAAATGAGGGGTGTGTATCTGGGTGCTGGTGGTAAATGAGGGGGGTGTGTCTGAGTGCTGCTGGGGTACTGGTGGTAAATGAGGGATGTGTGAGTGCTGCTGGGGTGCTGGTGTCACGATCCGGGTATCTGGACGCCATTTCTTACCCATCAGATGTCTCCTAAGGCTGGCTCAGCGCTCCAGGACCGGATCCCATCTGTTATCCTGATGTGTACATTCCTGTATCCTCTCCTGTCACTCTGGGACGCTGTCACAGTAAACGCCATATTACACCTGGCATGGCGTCTCCCGCGGCCTCCGCCGCCGTCCCTGAACTTCTGCATGCAGAGTGTCTGAGTGGCGATTACGTCAGCCGCGGCCTCCGCTGTGTCCGCGTGGTTGGATGTGCATCTGTCAGCCTGGCGCCTCCTGTCTCCGGTGGCAGGCGCCGCCATTACTGTTTTCATTACCACATGGATTACAAACCAAACTTCCCTCCAAGTGTCTGCATGGGCGCAGCCATCTTGGATTCTGTCAGCTGATCATTTCCACCAATCTGTTCTCAGTATTGATAATCTGCATAATTGCCTAGCCAATCCCTTCCTTGCTGCAGGTATAAATACACTGTGCCTGAGCAAGGAAGGCGTCAGTGCTTTGGTTGTCAAACCTAGTTCCTGTTTGTCTCTCTCCTGTGATTGTCTTCCAGGTTCCAGCTCCTGTCTCAAGACTTCCACCATAGAGACCCGCACCAGCATTCCACCTGCGGTGTAGCCTGACTCTCCGATCCATTGTGGATTCATCTGTTTCCAGCTACAACATTACCTGCTTCCAGCTCAGCTTCCAGCAGAGTACAGCTTCCCTTAAAGGGCCGGTGTCCTTTCTACACTTTACCACTCTCCACCGGTATTATTATTTCTCCGCTCTCAAGTTCTACATTTCAGTTCATATTTCATCGCTCCCAAGTTCATTTATTATTTAACTGGTTCCAGCCAGTATCCACTCCGTGCTAACAACAGTCTGGTTCCAGCCAGTATCCACAGCAGCTGTTTTATCTTCAGCAACCCAGCTTTTCCTGGAACACCAGCTGGCACAATCCTGGGTTATCTCCATTGCTACAGTCGGGCCTGGTAAGGACTTACCATCTAGAAGATCATAAGAACTATCTCACACTACCAGTGCCCTGTGGCTCCTGCCATCCTGTAGTACCCAGGAACTGTATTTATTCTTTGCTGACTTTTACGTTTTCTTTTACTGCTGCTGTGTTGCGGAGTTGTCATAATAAACATCATTGACTTTTATCCAAGTTGTCGTGGTCACGCCTTCGGGCAGTTATTATTCATGTTACTTACATGTCCAGGGGTCTGATACAACCTCCCAGGTTCCGGTACATCTCAGCCCCTACAACTGAGGCTGCCTCCCGTCAGCTCAGGCCCTCAGTTGTGACAGCTGGTGGTGAATGAGGGGTGTGTATCTGGGTGGTGCTGGTGGTAAATGAGGGGTGTGTGAGTGCTGCTGGGGTGCTGGTGGTAAATGAGGGGTGTGTGAGTGCTGCTGGGGTGCTGGTGTTAAATGAGGGGTGTGTGAGTGCTGCTGGGGTGCTGGTGGTGAATGAGGGATGTGTGTGAGTGCTGTTGCGGTGCTGGTGGTAAATGAGGGGTGTGTATCTGGGTGCTGGTGGTAAATGAGGGGTGTGTGTCTGAGTGCTGCTGGGGTGCTGGTGGTAAATGAGGGGTGTGTGAGTGCTGCTGGGGTGCTGGTGGTGAATGAGGGGTGTATCTGGGTGGTGCTGGTGGTAAATGAGGGGTGTGTGAGTGCTGCTGGGGTGTTGGTGGTGAATGAGGGATGTGTGAGTGCTGCTGGGGTGCTGGTGGTGAATGAGGGGTGTATCTGGGTGCTGGTGGTAAATGAGGGGTGTGTGTCTGAGTGCTGCTGGGGTGTTGGTGGTAAATGAGGGATGTGTAAGTGCTGCTGGGGTGCTGGTGGTGAATGAGGGGTGTGTATCTGGGTGGTGCTGGTGGTAAATGAGGGGTGTGTGAGTGCTGCTGGGGTGCTGGTGGTAAATGAGGGGTGTGTGAGTGCTGCTGGGGTGCTGGTGTTAAATGAGGGGTGTGTGAGTGCTGCTGGGGTGCTGGTGTTAAATGAGGGGTGTATCTGGGTGGTGCTGGTGGTAAATGAGGGGTGTGTGAGTGCTGCTGGGGTGCTGGTGGTGAATGAGGGGTGTGTGTGAGTGCTGTTGCGGTGCTGGTGGTAAATGAGGGGTGTGTATCTGGGTGCTGGTGGTAAATGAGGGGTGTGTGTCTGAGTGCTGCTGGGGTGCTGGTGGTAAATGAGGGGTGTGTGAGTGCTGCTGGGGTGCTGGTGGTGAATGAGGGGTGTATCTGGGTGGTGCTGGTGGTAAATGAGGGGTGTGTGAGTGCTGCTGGGGTGCTGGTGGTGAATGAGGGGTGTGTGAGTGCTGCTGGGGTGCTGGTGGTGAATGAGGGGTGTATCTGGGTGGTGCTGGTGGTAAATGAGGGGTGTGTGAGTGCTGCTGGGGTGCTGGTGGTGAATGAGGGGTGTGTGAGTGCTGCTGGGGTGCTGGTGGTGAATGAGGGGTGTATCTGGGTGGTGCTGGTGGTAAATGAGGGGTGTGTGAGTGCTGCTGGGGTGCTGGTGGTGAATGAGGGGTGTGTGTGAGTGCTGTTGCGGTGCTGGTGGTAAATGAGGGGTGTGTATCTGGGTGCTGGTGGTAAATGAGGGGTGTGTGTCTGAGTGCTGCTGGGGTGCTGGTGGTGAATGAGGGGTGTGTGAGTGCTGCTGGGGTGCTGGTGGTGAATGAGGGGTGTGTGAGTGCTGCTGGGGTGCTGGTGGTGAATGAGGGGTGTATCTGGGTGGTGCTGGTGGTAAATGAGGGGTGTGTGAGTGCTGCTGGGGTGCTGGTGGTGAATGAGGGGTGTGTGAGTGCTGCTGGGGTGCTGGTGGTGAATGAGGGGTGTATCTGGGTGGTGCTGGTGGTAAATGAGGGGTGTGTGAGTGCTGCTGGGGTGCTGGTGGTGAATGAGGGGTGTGTGAGTGCTGCTGGGGTGCTGGTGGTGAATGAGGGGTGTATCTGGGTGGTGCTGGTGGTAAATGAGGGGTGTGTGAGTGCTGCTGGGGTGCTGGTGGTGAATGAGGGGTGTATCTGGGTGGTGCTGGTGGTAAATGAGGGGTGTGTGAGTGCTGCTGGGGTGCTGGTGGTGAATGAGGGGTGTGTGAGTGCTGCTGGGGTGCTGGTGGTGAATGAGGGGTGTATCTGGGTGGTGCTGGTGGTAAATGAGGGGTGTGTGAGTGCTGCTGGGGTGCTGGTGGTGAATGAGGGGTGTGTGAGTGCTGCTGGGGTGCTGGTGGTGAATGAGGGGTGTATCTGGGTGGTGCTGGTGGTAAATGAGGGGTGTGTGAGTGCTGCTGGGGTGCTGGTGGTGAATGAGGGGTGTGTGTGAGTGCTGTTGCGGTGCTGGTGGTAAATGGGGGGGGTGTATCTGGGTGCTGGTGGTAAATGAGGGGTGTGTGTCTGAGTGCTGCTGGGGTGCTGGTGGTAAATGAGGGGTGTGTGAGTGCTGCTGGGGTGCTGGTGGTGAATGAGGGGTGTGTGAGTGCTGCTGGGGTGCTGGTGGTGAATGAGGGGTGTATCTGGGTGGTGCTGGTGGTAAATGAGGGGTGTGTGAGTGCTGCTGGGGTGCTGGTGGCGAATGAGGGGTGTGTGAGTGCTGCTGGGGTGTTAGTGGTGAATGAGGGGTGTATCTGGGTGGTGCTGGTGGTAAATGAGGGGTGTGTGAGTGCTGCTGGGGTGCTGGTGGTGAATGAGGGGTGTGTGAGTGCTGCTGGGGTGCTGGTGGTGAATGAGGGGTGTACCTGGGTGGTGCTGGTGGTAAATGAGGGGTGTGTGAGTGCTGCTGGGGTGCTGGTGGTGAATGAGGGGTGTGTGAGTGCTGCTGGGGTGCTGGTGGTGAATGAGGGGTGTGTATCTGGGTGGTGCTGGTGGTAAATGAGAGGTGTGTGTCTGAGTGCTGCTGGGATGCTGGTGGTGAATGAGGGGTGTGTATCTGGGTGCTGGTGGTAAATGAGGGGTGTGTGTCTGAGTGCTGCTGGGGTGCTGGTGGTAAATGAGGGGTGTGTGAGTGCTGCTGGGGTGCTGGTGGTGAATGAGGGGTGTATCTGGGTGGTGCTGGTGGTAAATGAGGGGTGTGTGAGTGCTGCTGGGGTGCTGGTGGTGAATGAGGGATGTGTGAGTGCTGCTGGGGTGCTGGTGGTGAATGAGGGGTGTATCTGGGTGCTGGTGGTAAATGAGGGGTGTGTGTCTGAGTGCTGCTGGGGTACTGGTGGTAAATGAGGGATGTGTGAGTGCTGCTGGGGTGCTGGTGGTGAATGAGGGGTGTGTATCTGGGTGGTGCTGGTGGTAAATGAGGGGTGTGTGAGTGCTGCTGGGGTGCTGGTGGTAAATGAGGGGTGTGTGAGTGCTGCTGGGGTGCTGGTGTTAAATGAGGGGTGTGTGAGTGCTGCTGGGGTGCTGGTGGTGAATGAGGGGTGTATCTGTGTGGTGCTGGTGGTAAATGAGGGGTGTGTGAGTGCTGCTGGGGTGCTGGTGGTGAATGAGGGGTGTGTGTGAGTGCTGTTGCGGTGCTGGTGGTAAATGAGGGGTGTGTATCTGGGTGCTGGTGGTAAATGAGGGGTGTGTGTCTGAGTGCTGCTGGGGTGCTGGTGGTAAATGAGGGGTGTGTGAGTGCTGCTGGGGTGCTGGTGGTGAATGAGGGGTGTATCTGGGTGGTGCTGGTGGTAAATGAGGGGTGTGTGAGTGCTGCTGGGGTGCTGGTGGTGAATGAGGGGTGTGTGAGTGCTGCTGGGGTGCTGGTGGTGAATGAGGGGTGTATCTGGGTGGTGCTGGTGGTAAATGAGGGGTGTGTGAGTGCTGCTGGGGTGCTGGTGGTGAATGAGGGGTGTGTGAGTGCTGCTGGGGTGCTGGTGGTGAATGAGGGGTGTATCTGGGTGGTGCTGGTGGTAAATGAGGGGTGTGTGAGTGCTGCTGGGGTGCTGGTGGTGAATGAGGGGTGTGTGTGAGTGCTGTTGCGGTGCTGGTGGTAAATGAGGGGTGTGTATCTGGGTGCTGGTGGTAAATGAGGGGTGTGTGTCTGAGTGCTGCTGGGGTGCTGGTGGTGAATGAGGGGTGTGTGAGTGCTGCTGGGGTGCTGGTGGTGAATGAGGGGTGTGTCTGGGTGGTGCTGGTGGTAAATGAGGGGTGTGTGAGTGCTGCTGGGGTGCTGGTGGTGAATGAGGGGTGTATCTGGGTGGTGCTGGTGGTAAATGAGGGGTGTGTGAGTGCTGCTGGGGTGCTGGTGGTGAATGAGGGGTGTGTGAGTGCTGCTGGGGTGCTGGTGGTGAATGAGGGGTGTATCTGGGTGCTGCTGGTGGTAAATGAGGGGTGTGTGAGTGCTGCTGGGGTGCTGGTGGTGAATGAGGGGTGTGTGAGTGCTGCTGGGGTGCTGGTGGTGAATGAGGGGTGTATCTGGGTGGTGCTGGTGGTAAATGAGGGGTGTGTGAGTGCTGCTGGGGTGCTGGTGGTGAATGAGGGGTGTGTGAGTGCTGCTGGGGTGCTGGTGGTGAATGAGGGGTGTATCTGGGTGGTGCTGGTGGTAAATGAGGGGTGTGTGAGTGCTGCTGGGGTGCTGGTGGTGAATGAGGGGTGTGTGAGTGCTGCTGGGGTGCTGGTGGTGAATGAGGGGTGTATCTGGGTGGTGCTGGTGGTAAATGAGGGGTGTGTGAGTGCTGCTGGGGTGCTGGTGGTGAATGAGGGGTGTGTGAGTGCTGCTGGGGTGCTGGTGGTGAATGAGGGGTGTATCTGGGTGGTGCTGGTGGTAAATGAGGGGTGTGTGAGTGCTGCTGGGGTGCTGGTGGTGAATGAGGGGTGTGTGTGAGTGCTGTTGCGGTGCTGGTGGTAAATGAGGGGTGTGTATCTGGGTGCTGGTGGTAAATGAGGGGTGTGTGTCTGAGTGCTGCTGGGGTGCTGGTGGTAAATGAGGGGTGTGTGAGTGCTGCTGGGGTGCTGGTGGTGAATGAGGGGTGTATCTGGGTGGTGCTGGTGGTAAATGAGGGGTGTGTGAGTGCTGCTGGGGTGCTGGTGGTGAATGAGGGGTGTGTGAGTGCTGCTGGGGTGCTGGTGGTGAATGAGGGGTGTATCTGGGTGGTGCTGGTGGTAAATGAGGGGTGTGTGAGTGCTGCTGGGGTGCTGGTGGCGAATGAGGGGTGTGTGAGTGCTGCTGGGGTGTTAGTGGTGAATGAGGGGTGTATCTGGGTGGTGCTGGTGGTAAATGAGGGGTGTGTGAGTGCTGCTGGGGTGCTGGTGGTGAATGAGGGGTGTGTGAGTGCTGCTGGGGTGCTGGTGGTGAATGAGGGGTGTATCTGGGTGGTGCTGGTGGTAAATGAGGGGTGTGTGAGTGCTGCTGGGGTGCTGGTGGTGAATGAGGGGTGTGTGAGTGCTGCTGGGGTGCTGGTGGTGAATGAGGGGTGTGTATCTGGGTGGTGCTGGTGGTAAATGAGAGGTGTGTGTCTGAGTGCTGCTGGGGTGCTGGTGGTGAATGAGGGGTGTGTATCTGGGTGCTGGTGGTAAATGAGGGGTGTGTGTCTGAGTGCTGCTGGGGTGCTGGTGGTAAATGAGGGGTGTGTGAGTGCTGCTGGGGTGCTGGTGGTGAATGAGGGGTGTGTATCTGGGTGGTGCTGGTGGTAAATGAGGGGTGTGTGTCTGAGTGCTGCTGGGGTGCTGGTGGTAAATGAGGGGTGTGTGAGTGCTGCTGGGGTGCTGGTGGTGAATGAGGGTTGTGTATCTCGGTGGTGCTGGTGGTAAATGAGGGGTGTGTGTCTGAGTGCTGCTGGGGTGCTGGTGGTGAATGAGGGGTGTGTATCTGGGTACAGCAGGAGTGTTGGTGTTGACGATATAGTGGACGACATGCCTGATTCTGACGTGACGCACAGTTATCACCCACAAACACTTCCTGTCAATCCCTTTGCAAACAATATCTCACTGCGACCGCCATCGGAAAGCCGCGACGGCAATGTGCAAAACGACCCCAACACATGCACAGCAGAAACAAACGTCTATTTCTGGGCACTGCATCTGCCTCTGAACCAGGCCCAGCACACCTGATGCTACTGACCACAATAATAATGTTACACTATAAATGCTGTCTCTCCAGATGTGATTCATATTACATACACTGTAGAAGACAAAACAAATATTGCGTGATAGTGGAAGCCGACCGGGGGCAGAGTGGCGCCTGAGTATAATTTCATTTCTCGCCTTTCCAATATCAGCAAACTGCTGCTCTGAAAAAACCTTGATAGGAAAGAGTTTGGCGGCCGCGGTGACATCCTCGTCACAACGCAGCGTGACATCTGATGTAGTAACTCCTCGCAGAGCTCATTAAGGATAATAATGGCATGCTTTGCAATAACGCAGCAATACAAATGATTGGCTAGTTAGCAGGCATTGTTTGGGAGATGTAATAAAAGTGCCTTAGAAGGAGATCTCCATCATAGCGCTCTCTGCAGACAGGATAACATTGCAGTTCTGCGCAGGTGTCCCATTAGACTCTTATTTGCCGATGCAAATTTGAGCACATAAAACAATAATAAGACAGCAGGTACGGCCGCCAGGCAGAAATTGAGGTCCTCTCGTTTCAAGGTGCCCTGCCTGTTATTTATAGGTTCGGTCGTTTCATTAACTCGGGCCTGTGCGCTGTCAGTCATATTTTTTTATAGTACAGTAATTTAATTATTGATTTTCTACTATGGTTATAAAACACAGGCGGTGTGTGCAGTCAGTGTGCTCGGGAGGCAGTGCCTTATATCTGCTTCTTCTATTTAAGTAACTTTGTCCTGTTTTCTGTGCCCAGTTAAATCCCCTCCCATGTGACCTCTACAGCGCCCTTCTCCCAATACACCTGTCATTTACACGCTACAGGCAGTTATTGTCCGGGCTGTGAATGCAAAGAATAGTTGAATCAGCATCAGGGACAATCTGAGTAGTAGGGAGTAATCTAAGATCTGGCAAAGAGGGTGGAAGAAGACAGAGCTGGCGCCCTACAGTACTTAACCCCCCCCCCCCCCCCTTTCCACATGGGCACGGCTTTAGTGCCACCCTCTCTCATCTGGTAACACTGAGTGTGGCGCTGGGCTGTGACATCATAGCTAAGTGCCGCACTCTCAGCCCATTACAAACATGACCTGCCATGCCAGTGTCCTCCGCTCAGTGTGGGGGGTGCCGCGGTGACCATGAATGAGTGGCATTATGCCCCCAGCAACCAGTCTAGCTATCACTTATCTAGTACAATCTATAACATGATATCTAGAACCTGATTGGTTGCTATGTGTAACATCTCTACTTTTACTTTATAGAAGACTAGCTGGAGTACCCGGCGTTGCCCGGGATTTTAATGTCTGTTTACAAAAACAAATGTAAATATTAAACACACAGTATAAATAACATTGTAGATAGCTGAATACCCGTGCTTTGCTATGGGATGAGGATGGTAAATTAGAATGATCGTTGTTTGTTAATTTACGTTGGTTGGAGATCAGCTGAGGCTCCTGAATGGCTGCCGGTCCGCGAGCTCTGATTGGCTCACCGGCCGGCGCCGAATTGAAGATACACAACGCCGCTGGAGACCTGCTGCTGAGTGTGGTGTGTCGGGCAGCGGTGGCCGGGAGCGGATCGAGCCGCATGCGGAGGATGAAAGAGCCGCATGCGGCTCAAGAGCCGCGGGTTGGCCACCGCTGTCCTAAATATGTCCTTTGAGACGGAGGGGTAGGAGAGGCACACGCTGCGCTCTCCTTCCCCTCACAGCAGTGCGGTAAGCAGCACTTTTTTTGGGGGGGGGGGGGGGAGGGGGGAGTGAGGCACTGTGGGGGCATATGTATCAGCACTGGGGGCATATGAGGCACTGTGGGGGCATGTGTATCAGCACTGGGGGCATGTGTATCTGCACTGTGGGGACATATGAGGCACTGTGGGGGCATGTGTATCTGCACTGGGGGCATATGGGGCACTGTGGGGCATGGGTTTCTGCACTGGGGGCATATCTGGCACTGTGGGGGCATGTGTATCTGCACTGGGGCATATCTGGCACTGTGTGGGTATGTGTATCTGCACTGTGGGGGCATATGAGGCACTGTGGGGGCATGTGTATCTGCACTGGGGGCATATGAGGCACTGTGGGGGCATGTGTATCTGCACTGGGGCATATCTGGCACTGTGTGGGCATATCTGGCACTGTGTGGGTATGTGTATCTGCACTGTGGGGGCATATGAGGCACTGTGGGGGCATGTGTATCTGCACTGGGGGCATATGAGGCACTGTGGGGGCATGTGTATCTGCACTGGGGCATATCTGGCACTGTGTGGGCATATCTGGCACTGTGTGGGTATGTGTATCTGCACTGTGGGGGCATATGAGGCACTGTGGGGGGCATGTGTATCTGCACTGGGGGCATATGAAGCACTGTGGGGGCATGTGCATCTGCACTGGGGGCATATGAGGCACTGTGGGGGCATGTGTAGCTGCACTGGGGGCATATGAGGCACTGTGAGGGCATGTGTATCTGCACTGGGGGCATATGAGGCACTGTGGGGGCATGTGTATCTGCACTGGGGGCATATCTGGCACTGTGGGGGCATGTGTATCTGCACTGGGGGCATATCTGGCACTGTGGGGGCATGTGTATCTGCACTGGGGGCATATCTGGCACTGGGCATGTGTATCTGCACTGGGGCATATCTGGCACTGTGTGGGCATATCTGGCACTGTGTGGGCATGTGTATCTGTATTGGGGCATATTTGGCACTGGGGGATATCTGGCACTGTGTGGGCATATCTGGCACTGGGGGCATATCTGGCACTGGGGGATATCTGGCACTGTGTGGGCATATCTGGCACTGGGGGATATCTGGCACTGTGTGGGCATATCTGGCACTGTGTGGGCATATCTGGCACTGTGTGGGCATATCTGGCACTGTGGGAGGCACTGTGGGGACATGTGTATCTGCATCGGGGGCATATCTGGCACTGTGGGGACATGTGTATCTGGCACTGGGGGCGTATATGTATCTGGCACTGGGGGCATATATTTATCTGGCACTGTGGTGGCACCCATTTTTTGGCATTTTTATATGTATGTGGCACTGTACAACATGACTAAACAGGGTTATGACACAAGGTCACACTCCTACAAACGTCATACCGAAAGGTGTGCGCACAAAAATGGGGCGTGGCTTTGTGACAACTAGGCCACACCCCCATTTTTGCACGCGCGCATGATAGTGGCTCTTGCACTTGCCTATGGATCTTTTCTGGCTCTTTGCCTCCGATTGGTTGGCCACCCCTGTTTTAGGAGACTGTACTGTTGCATACCTCCCAACTGTACAGATTTTCACAGGACAGTACCATTTTTTGGGACTGTCTTGCCCGCGGTCCGCAGTGTCCCGTATGAGATTCAATCACTCCCAACTTTTGGTTAGGTGATTGGGACTTGCTCCTATCCATAGTGAATTATATTTTATTTCATTATGTTACTGCAATATTTGTCACTCTTTTATTTTACATGCCTGAGTGGCAGGGGCATATTAACAGAGGAGGGTGTCTACTGCGCATACACAGGTGTCCGGAAACATGGTGCCCGCCATGTTCCAGAGACCAAATTCTCTACTGCGCATGCACGGCGGCCATTTTAGAGCAGATTTTCGCTGCGGCTGCAGCGCCTGACGCTGGACTCCAAAGAGGTAAGTATTAAAATAAGATTTTACACTTACCGGTAAATCTATTTCTCGTAGTCCATAGAGGATGCTGGGGACTCCGTAAGGACCATGGGGTATAGACGGGCTCCGCAGGAGACATGGGGACTTTAAGAAAGACTTTGGATTCTGGGTGTGCACTGGCTCCTCCCTCTATGCCCCTCCTCCA